>NC_140512.1:42370138-43050138 GCF_964339955.1 Pipistrellus hanaki | reverse complement strand
TCTGACTAAGGGGGATATGAATTAAATTTGGAATGTAATGCAGTAGTAAGAATATCCAGTTTAGTAAGGGAATAAAAGTCATTCTGGTTTGATAACATAGAATATAAATATATGAGAATCAAGTGTCAAATGCCACTGAGAAATCTAATGAAAGGGTAAAGTTGTCCTTTGGTTACCTGAAATAGGAAGCCCAATTTCATTGAAAATCCATGGACACTGAATGCAGATTAAAGTGTAATAAAGAAGAGGGGGCATTGAGAACATTGGGAGAAGACAGTTTCATTTTATTGGAAAACCAGAGGCCTGGTGCACAACATTTATGCACTGGCGGGGGTGGGGAGGTCTCTCAGCCCAGCCTGTGCCCTCTCTCAGTCTGGGACCCCTCACTCCTTCCTGCAGCAGAAGCAGGAGAGGCTCCTGCCACCACCACTGTGCTCACCAGCCAGGAGCCAGCTGAGCGGCATTCCCCCTGTGGGAGTGCACTGACCACAAGGGGGCAGCTCCTGCTTTGAGTGTCTGCGTCCCTGGTAGTCAGTGTGAGTCATAGCGACTGGTCATTCCACCCTTCTGTCGATTTGCCTATTAGCCTTTTATAATATAGGATAAAGTAATGCCAAATGGAAGAGTTTTTAGCATAAAGCACGACTTCATATCAGGTGGAAAAATTTTTAATTGCTTTTATTATTGAACAATTCAAATCTGGGGGGAAATGCAAGAAAAATAGAAAAGCCACTCGTATAACTTTCACCCAGAGGCCTTATTCAAGTTTTGTCAATTGTCCTATATTGTCCTTTAGAGAAAAAAAAATCCCACTGTGGGGTCGCATGTCACACCCTATTCCCCTACCTCTCTCTCTAGTCTCCAAAAGCTGGAAACAGGTGTGCAGCTGATTCTTGACTCTTTACATTTATTATCATAATTTTATTTTAATCTCTAAAATAGAAGCAATGCATTGCTATCCTTCCTTTGAGGACTTCTGGGGGAAATGACCCACAGAAACAAGTGTAAAACAGGGTATAACATATGCAAAAATCTCCCAAGAGATAACGTTTCTGCACACTGAATCTATGCTGCTGCTCACTTCTCTAGGAGTGGGCACTACAAATGCCCAGTACAAGGACAAAAAAAAAATTGCATTAATATCCCAGAGCTGCAAATAAAGGAAAAGCACCTTAAAACTTCACAATATGCTTACTCTCTATTCCATCTCTATATGAGAAATTTTCTAATTCATCCATTAGGAATGGGAAGGAAGGGGAGGTACTTATGGCAGGCTTCCCAAGGAATACGATTGCAATTTCAATTTGGAAAATACAATGTTTATTAGCTTTGTGCAGATATTTCAGAAAGCATTGTTATGAGATCAAACTGCTGGATTTCTATCCCTGGGTCTTCCACACTGAGAAGCATCCAAGCTTAGCCTGAATTGACTTCATCATTGTATAAGGAAAAACAACACTGTATTGTTGACTTCAGGATAAGCTCACACCAATAGGACTTCTCTATCTAATCGTGACCCATGATTTACAACAACGAAATAAGTTCTCTATGTAAAACCTGTTATTTTTATCAAAAAATAAAAATAAAAAAAAATACAAGTGATAATCTCTACATGAAGCTACTTAGAACTGTGCAATTTGTGGCACTATAATTATTTTTATTGATAATTGCTTCTTCCTCAGACTCCCACACATTCCCAATTTTCATATTTTACTGGAGGCCTGGTGTAGAAAATTTGTGCCCGAGATAGGGTGTGTGTTGCTTAGCTCAGCCTGCACCCTCTCTAATCTGGGACGCCTAAAGGGATGTCCAATTGCCGTTTAGGCCTGATCCCACTGATTGGGCCTAAACAGACAGTCGGGCATCCCTCTCACAATCCAGGACTGCTGACTTCCCAACCGCTCACCTTCCTGATTGCCCCTGACTGCTTCTGCCTACCAGCCTGATTAGCCCCCTAACCACTCCTCTGCCAGCCTGATCAATACCTAACTGCTCCCCTGCTGGCCAGATTGCCTCTAACTGCCCTCCCCTGCAGGCCTGGTTGTCCCCAACTGGCTTCCCAGACAGGTCTGGTCATCCCCAACTGCCCACCCCTGCAGGCCTGGGTCATCCCCAACTGCCCTCCCCTGCAGGCCTGGTTTTTACCAACTGCCTTCCCTTACAGGCCTGGTCCCTCCCAACTGCCCTCCCCTGCTGACCATCTTATGGTGGCCATCTTGTGTCCACATGGGGGTGGTCATGTTTGACCACATGGGAGATGCCATCTTGTGTGTTGGATTGATGGTCAATTTGCATATTAGCTCTTTATTATATAGGATGTAGGTTCATTTGTGTTTTAGGACTTTCTGATTTTGGCAAATTTACTTGGAGAAGCTTTAATCATTAACTGCCTGTTCCTCTCCCTTTCAAAACACCCCAAAGATCTTTCATCGACATAAAAACTACATCTTATTTATATTGTTGTAAATCATGGATCATGATTCTTTACTTTCACAACCTCATCACTCCTGAAGATCATTTTGGTTTGGGTCTGTCTGATGTTTCCTCCTTTCTAGACTTAGGATGTGTATTTTGGGGCAGGAGTACTACCTGGCAATGCTGTATTCTTCTCATTGCATCTTATCTGGTGGCCCACAATGTCAACCAGTCCCTTGACTGACGGTGATAACTTTTATTATTGATTATAAAGATGGCTTCCAGGGTTCTTTGCTATAAAATAACTAGTTTCCTTTTTGAAATTAATAAATATGTTTTTAGAGAGATACTTTGAGACTCTGTTCCTCATCCAACTTTCACCCATACAATTGAGCTATCAATTGATATTTCCCCCTGAATGAATTATTGTTGTGACAGTGGCCAAATGGTGACTTGCTAATTCCAACATGATGTTTTGTTTTGTTTTTTGTTTTTTTAGTTAGCAAAGTACTATAGGAAGATATTTCATTCTCCTTGTTTATTTTTGTGCAGGTTGACTCATGGATTCCTATTTTATTCAGTGAAGTTTGTCTATAACTTAATTTCCTTCTTTATTTTTTTCTCTCCCCTCTTCTCTCTCTTTCTTCCATTTTTCCTTACTTTCTTCTTTTTATTTTTAGGTCTTCCTTTCTTTCTTTATTCTCCCTCTTTTCCTCTCTCTAACCTACGTAACCTCTCTCTAACCTACATAACCTTTTCCTTTTGCCTTCCTTCCTTCCTTTATTATATTTTTTCTTTTGATATTCAAAACATATTTTATGGTCCATAATTATTTTGCACTCAAATTGTCCAGATTTGATCAGTAGAAGCCTTCTTCAGGCTGGCTCCTGTGTCATTCTGACATGATATCATTATTTTTTTTGAGCAATTTTTTGCTTTCTTATTCAGCAAAATATCTGTCTCATATTGTGCTTTTATGCTTTTCCTAACCCAGCTCTGGAGTCAACCATTTCTCCAAAGTGGTGGTTTTATTCAGTAGAGAAACTGAGGTCTAAACTATAGAGATAACCCTGCTCCTAGATTATCTACAAGCATGATAGAAATTATCTGTATATTGAGCATTCACACAATCCCAGTTAGATTTATTTCTACATCTATCTAAATACACTGAAGTGCATAAGTGCACATTGATAGATTAAATTCTAAACCAAACCCATAGTATCCTTTCAAGATTTTTCAGTTTACATTTGTATCCCCTTTCCTGATAATGAGAACCCAGTTCCACTGTCCTCAGTAGATTTATTTATTTACTCAATCAACCTGTATTGTAGTTAGGTTCACAGCCACACCAGATGAGTGTGCTGCACAGATATTCTCAATGTGGAGGTGCCAGCCGCCACTGGGCTCATGTCTAACACTCTGCTTGCATGGACCCACATTGCAAACAGGGTGAATTATTCAGGAAACTTGGGAAACAATAGAAATTGGTAGTAGACATTTTTCACAATCATCTAAGATTATATTAAAAGGATGACATTGCATATTTTTTTAGCATCTTTACAGCATTCCACCAGCCTCTCTCTGACCTCCCAAACTGTCCAACTTTAAAGTAACTGTAAATAAAGATAACTTCAGCATGCACATTATTTTAATGTGTGAAATTTTCAACCCTGTTGTCTCTTGTTTGCTATTTCTGTCCCATCAGTTTAACGTTATAATTTACAACACTTTAGATTGGCATTTTACTGTCAAAAGAAATATCAGCATGCTTTTCACTGATGTATTTCTGAATTAAAATTTTAAAACCTTGAAATTGCATGTATTTCTTTTGTCAGTAAGAATAATAAATACTGAGTGGACTTCAAATCAGGTATGAAGTTTTTATATCCTAAGTCTTGAAATGAAAATCTCAAACATGACAGTGAGGCAACATAATTATAATGACCCTGTAAAGCAAGGAGGTGCCCATGTTTACTGAGAGTGAAATGAAATTGAGGCAGGCAGGATCACAATTCACTGTGGGTGTTATAACACATTGTCAGATCGTAGAGCCCAGGAACAATGACCCGTGCATGAATATTGCATGTTTATTCCAAATTTATAGATATAACAAATTTAAAGCTCTAAGTCAAAGCAAACAAAAGTTTACCTCTTTATTCTTTATATTCTTTCTACTAAATTGATAAAATTTTATTAATGTTAACTTTCTATCCATTTTGTATCTATTCATTTCTGACCCTCATATTCTCAGTTGCAAATTTGTAACTCCAAACACTCCTGCTATTAATCTATTAAATAGGCCAATTCCTGAGTTTTAGTCATTACTGAAAGTTTCACTGGTATTTTTTGTGACATTATGTTTGTACATGCAGGGAACAAATACAGGAAGTAAGTAACATTTTCTCTTCCATTTCAAACAGAGTTAGGACACTAGGAATTTCAGCCTCAGAGACACAATATCTTTAACCCATTACTAGGTATAAGGGAATGGTCAGCAATCCACCATTAACTCTGCTTTGCAGGCTAAGGTTTTGTTATTCAACTTCTAATTTTTAAAAACTATTTGAGAAAGTGATGGCAGGAGTTATTAGTTATAATCTGAATTTTCTATAGCTGCATAGAACAACCCAAAAACCCAGTAGCTCAGCATGGTAATAATTTACTCTCTCTTCTTTTTCTGCGGAGCAACTTCTAATTCAGGAGCAACTTGGCTAGGAAGTTCTGGCTTGAAGTGTTTTGATGAGGTTGAGGTTATGTTTCCCAGGGCCTCAGTCATCTGAGGGCTTGACTAGGATTGGAGGTCCCACTTCAAGATGGCTTTCCTCACATAGCTAGCTATTTGCTGCTGACTGTTTGGAGGAGGTCTTATTTTCTTGTTTCCCCACCAAACCACTTGAGGTTCCTATGGCACCTGGTCTGACAGTCCCACAGCAAGTGGTCCAAGAGACCAAGGTGAAGCCTCTAATGCCATTTATTAGTAAGCCCTGGGAGTCACAGGAACTGCACCTAAACAGCTTTCTTTCCTCTTGGACATCCCAGGAGCTTCATTTGGATATGAACTTGACTTAGATAGTGAGTTATTAAATTTTTAACAGATTCTCTAATGCAAGCATGTGAAACTCATGGCTCACAGGCAGCATGCCACACACAATGAATATTTTTGCAGACCAGCCAATATAACGGTATGTAATAAACATTTTAATACAATTTTTGTAATTTAATTTTATAATTTCCAGTTATACCTAATTATTATTAATACTAGAAGCCTGGTGCACACAATTCATGCACTCTGGGCAGGGTGGTCCCTCAGACCAGCCTGTGCCCTCTCAAAGTCCTGGAGCCCTCTGTGATGTCCAACCCATCGCTTAGGCCTGCTCCCAAGTGGGTCTAAGCTGGCAGTTGGACATCCTTAGTGCTGCTCTGGAGGCGGGAGAGGTTCCTGCCACTGCCACTGCCTCTGCCACCACCAGTGCACTTGCTAGCCATGAGCCCAACTCAGGATTTCTGACTGAGCAGCGCTCCCCCTGTGGGAGTGTACTGACCACCAGGGGGAAGTTCCTGTGTTAACATTCTGCCCCCTGGTGGTCAGAGTGCATTATAGCAATTGGTTGTTCCACCATTTGGTTGGTTTACATATTAGCCTTTTATTATATAGGATGGAACTACCTGACAGTCATTGTGCCCCACTGAGGGGTCCCGGATTGTGAGAGAGCACAGGGCAGGCTGAGGGACCCCAACAGTGCACAATTGAAGCTGGGGAGGGAAACGGGAAATTGGTCAGCCAGGGAGGGACCACAGGAGGGCTCCAGGGCATGTCCAGCCTGTCTCACTCAGTCCCCATTGGCTGGACCCTAGCAGCAAACTAACCAACCAGTCAGAGCATCTGCCATCTGATGGTTAGTGCACATCAGAGCAGATGGTTGATCAGCCTTAGCATATCATTAGCATATTATGCTTTGATTGGTTGAACGGATGACCAGACAACCAGACACTTAGCATATTAGGCTTTTATTATATAGGATTTTCACTTAAAATGGTTTATTAATATTATATGTTTTTCTTTGTTTCTTTATTGATTAAAGAATTACATATGTGTCCTTATTCTCCCATTGCCTCCCCACTCTGGTGTACTGGTGGGGTTCCTTATCCCAGGACCCCTCAGTGGGATACATGCCACCATTCATGCCCTCACCCCCCTGGTGTCTGTGTCTATTGTTTATGCTTATATGCATGCATACAGTCCTTTTATTGATCTTTCCCCTTACCCTCACCCTCCCCTACCTTCCCTCTGAGGTTTGACAGTCTGATTGATGCTTCTCTGTCTCTAGATCTGTTTTTGTTCATCAGTTTATGTTGTTCATTATATTCCATAAATGAGTGAGATCATGTAATATTTATCTTTCTCTGACTGACTTATTTTGCTTAGCATAATGCTCTCCAGTTCCATCCATGCTGTTGCAAATGGTAAGAATCCCTTCTTTTATACTGTGGCATAGTATTCCATTGTGTAGATGTACCACCGTTTTTTAATCCACTCATCTGCTGATAGGCACTTAGTCTGTTTCCAAATCTTAGCTATGGTAAATTGTGCTGCTATGAACATGGGGGTGCATATATACATTAAGAATGATGTTTCTAGTTTCTTGGGATATATTCCTAGGAGTGGGATTACTGGGTCAAATGGGAGTTCCATTTTTAGTTTTTTCAGGAAACTCCATACTGTTCTCCACAGCAGCTGCACCAGGCTGCATTCCCACCAGCAATGCATAAGGGTTCCTTCTCCCCACCCCCGAATCCTCACCAGCAGTTGTCATTTGTTGATTTTTTGATGATAACTATTCTGACAGGTGTAAGATGGTACCACACTGTCATTTTGATTTGCATCTTTCAGATGATTAGTTACTTTGAGCATTTTTCATATGTCTCTTGCCTTCCTTATGTCCTCTTTCGAAAAGTATCTATTTAGGTCCATTGCCCATTTTTTTTACTGAGTTGTTTATCTTCCTTTTGTTAAGTTGTATGAGTTCCCTGTAAATGTTGGAGATTAAACCCTTATCGGTGATAACATTGGAAAATATGCTCTCCCATGCAGTGGGCTTTTTTGTTGTTTTGTTGATGATCTCTTTTGCTGTACAGAAGCTTTTTGTTTTGATATAGTCCCATTTGTTTATTTTCTCTTTAGTTTCTATTGCCCTAGGAGCTGTATCAGGGAATATATTTCTTCAGCATATGTCTGAGATTTTTCTGCCTATGGATTCCTCTAATATTTTTATGGTTCCCCATTTTATGTTTAAGTTCATTATCCATTTTGAGTTTATTTTTGTGTATGGTTTAAGTAGATGGTCTAGTTTCATTTTTTTAAATATATTTTATAATTTTTTTTATAGAGAGGAAGGGAGAAGGATAGAGTTAGAAACACTGATGAGAGAAACATCAATCAGCTGCCTCCTGCATACTTCCTACTGGGAATGTGCTCACAACCAATGTACATGCCCTTGACCAGAATCAAACCTGGAACCTTTACAGTCCACAGGCCGACACTCTATTCACCAAGCCAAACAGTTAAGGCTAGTTTCATTTTTTTGCATGTTACACATAATTATTAATAAGGAACTACAATGTTCACTAATAACTGATTACTATTAGTATAATTGTAATGCATTCATTTCCCTTATGCACCTTACAGTGCAGGTACACCATTTCTCTCCACGAATACTAGCAGTGAATATTTTGGCAGCCAATTGCCATGTCGTTAGTCTTGGATTGACTTGTTTGGTGTGTGCACCAAGAAATATTTTGTTCTAAGAGAAGAAGAAAAATATGTTTATTTGTGTTATGATTATTAATTTGTGGAGTCATTCAGTATCTGGCAAATTAATGTTCAAGAAAAATATTATTTTTATTAAAATGTTCTATTATTTTATGTTAATGATTACTCATTTATTTCTGCCCTTGGTATTCAGCATGTCTCTACATTTCTATGAAAATTGAAGCTTTTGTGCGTGTATTTTTGCGGCCCACATACACTTAAACCTTGTTTATTTGGCCTGTGTTAGCTTTTGAGTTTGACATGCTTGCTCTAATGGGATGAAACATTGGAAGGCCTTTGGAGGTGATGAATATACTTTCATGTTGAAGAAACATGAATCTCTGTGTCCCAAAGGGCAAACTCTGGTAACCATGCTCCAAGAGAGCCATAAATCTTAACTTCCTATTATTCATACTTTTGGGTAGTACCTTCCCACACTGAATCAGTGCTGACCTGTGTGACAAATAGATCATTGCAGAAGTGACAGGTGCAGTTACTCAATTGTAGCCTCTCATCTGAAGACCTGCGACAATTCTAGGCCAGTCACACAATCAATATACAAAGTTAGGATAGGCATAGAGCTACCACTTTAGACTTTCCAGTTCTAATGGAGAAAAACAGGAGTTCCATAATGGTTCTGAAATTCAGTCAGGCACATGTTGCCAATTCCTTTATTAGAATTCATGTCTTCTAATTCCTAGAAATGATTATCCATAGCTCTTGGTTGTGCTTTCTGGATTCTCAGTTTAATCAATCTGACACATGTTTTCCTTTTAAAATAAAACATAGTTCATGTTCACAGCTGTGTAGTTTCCTGCCTTGCAGAAATTTAGCATCTAAAGACCTTTTCTCACTTTGCACCATCTCTAGTCCTTTCAGTCCAAGCTTGTGGTGTTTTCTCCAGTACAGTTCTCTTAAAAATCAGTAGCCTCTCTGTGAATGCTATTCAGGTTTACTTTATTAAACAGTTTTTTATTTTTATTTTTTACATTGGGTTTCTGCTGGCATGCTAAGGGCAAGGTGCCCTTAAGATTATTAGAATCCCTATTATATAATTCAGAGGACATATATTAAACACCAGTATGATTCCTAGAAGTATTTTTTTCTGAGTAAATGGTTTTTTGAGGCACCACCAAATATGTTTTGAAGTTTTAACATGGATTTTATAGTCACACCTCATGTTATTTTTAGATTATGTTTTAATGGTAGTTGATCTTTGCCTGAACATCGTTTATTCATTTTTTTGCATTGTTTGCCAACTGAAGTGACTATTATTGAGAAAACGTTATCTTCAACTGTATGCTTCATATTTAACAGTTTTTCTTTAGCTTTTCTCACTTCTTTTCTCCCTTTTACTATAAATTGAAAGGTGTCAGATTCCCTGCCTGAAAATGCCATTAGCTCGATTACAAATATCTCAAGGATACCATCTTCCTTCCCATATTAACACAGTGTTGCTAAATGTCCCATTGCAACAACACAAGATCTGGTTTTCTCTCATTTCCAATAACATTTTTCCCCACCTTCCTTCAAGCCATTTCCAACAAACTCCAGAGCCTTTAGACTTCAAGTAATAGTAGTTTCCAGGCCCATTCAACTTATTTGGACATCCCAATGCTTAAATCACTATCACATTTTTAGATTTATATTACAACATGATAAATCACTCCAAAATACAATGGCTTAACCTCGTGATTTTTTATCTCTTCATGGGCCTCTCCATAAGATTGCTCAAGTATGATGGCTGACTTTTCAGGGTTAGTAGTCTCAGAGTTCAAGGTGAAAACTAGCCTTGAAAGTCATGCACAGTCACCACTTCCATAGTTTTCTACTGACAACAGAGGTCAGCCCTAATTTGATGTAGAAGGGGTCTACAAGATGGTGTGAATTAATGGAGTCCCTCTTGGAAATGTTAAAGATAATACAAGGAGATGGGGGGTAAACTTAAATGTTTAATAGCAACTTAGTAATATGGCCTATAATTGTCTTCTACTAAAATGCATCCGATGTAGAAAAATGAAAGGACTTAACACTTTAAAATTCAAAAATTCCTTAGAACCAAGTAGAACATTGTTATGGTTACTGATGAAGTGTTGTTTTATGAATTTAATTATGCCCAATTCAGTTCACAGCAATCTGTGTTATGTAGCTGCTTTGCATCAGAGAAGGTCATGTTCTCACAAATAAATCTACTCATTTTGAAGTATTTCTAAGCTAGTATGGATATTTAGAGACTTCCTCGTATTCAACAACAGAATCAAATGATCCTCTTGTCAAGAATAGTCATTAACATTACAGCTGGATGTTTACTTTCTGCTAAGTGCAGACATTGACTCCTTTCATTATTATTTTGATTGAACAGATTTAAAAGCATGTGTATGCATGCAACTAGTCTAAATAGATGACTTCTCTAAGATCAGCTACTTCAGTGGGGAATGCAAATGAAAAACAATGTGACTTAGAAAAATATATAGATGAGCTATATGCTTGACATTGAAATAGAGTCTTAATATTAATTTTTAAGTCAATTAAGTCAAGCAATTAATTTAAGTTTAATCCTATTTTTACATAGAATTCTTTTGATGGAAAAGGATATACTCAACCTCTGTGATTAATCCTTAAAGAAATTCAAATGATAATTACTAAACTTTAAATATTATAAACCATTAAAAAAGGAAGAAGGAGTTTTCTATTGTCCTTAACTACTATTACCAGTCAAACAAAATAGAACACTTGAAAAAATAATGTAATGGTCAATTTTTAAGAGTTTTTATTATAAATTTACTTTTAATAAATTAATGGCAGGTATTGGTCTCAATCCATTCTGTGGAAATTATTTTTTGGTGTGCATATATTATTTGATTAAAATAAATATGTGAATAACCTCAGATGTGTAAGCAAATTAGCACAGTTTAAATTTACTCTGGTAGGTTAATTTGGTATAGGGAACTCTATGAAAAGGAAATGCTTTTGGGGACTTATTTTAGAGATATATTATTTTCTATGGCCTATAAATTTTCTATGCATACTAATGTCCTATGTATGTCTCTACTGAAAGTCATAACAGTAATTGTTTGATGGTGCCATTTTAAAGTTATTGATAATAATAAAAGGGTAATATGCTAATCTGACCAGACATCCTTCCCCCTGGGGCAAAGCAGGGGCCTGGGGGAAGCCAGCCTGGGTCCCAGGTGCCAGAGGAAAGTCAGCGCTGGCAGTTGGGGAAAGGAAGGCCTACTCTTGCATGAATTTTATGCATCAGGCCTCTTGTTTTGTAATAAAAGATTTAATCCTATTTCAAACTTGGCGTGCATGTGTGTGTGTGTGTGTGTGTGTGTGTGTGTGTAGACATTCAGAGAAGGGTGGCTGATCCTTATGTCTAAATGTATTCTTTGTAATGTTTGTTAGGATTTTATAAACTTATAAATCATTTATAATGCAAATATATCTTTGGATTAAATTAGACATTACTCCATAAAAATAGATTCATCTTAATTGATAATATTTAGTAAATTTAGCTTTTTGTCATCTAAATAACAGGCCTCTAGAGAATTGAGGAAATAGATATAATATTGAAAGTTTAAGAGGAAGGCACTTGAATAGTTGAGAAAGGTCTAACTTGTATGTTCTAATCTCTGTAGGCAGGGTCAAGGGCGGAAGTACAGCAGTGAACTATTAACAGCAGAGGGACATAGAATGAACTGTGACAGAGTGAGAAAGAAGTCTGTCACAGGAGAAAATAATAAGGAATGCTAGATTCCAGAGACAACGATTCATTTAGGTTCAATCTTTATGTCTTTCCCTCAAACAATACCTTTTCTCACAGTTCTTCATTCTTCTGTACTGAATACACCAGCAAGGACCAATAAAGCAGGAGTTGGAGACAATGGCTGAGATCAGGGAGCATCACCAGAGGAAACTTAGTGATTTTAACTTCTCCATTTCTTCTGCTCTCTCACAGGTTTTCTGAACCAGATGAATAACTCGAGTCACTCTGTCCTTCAGCCTTCATTCCAAGGATGCATGCAGCTCATTCAAGTGGATGATCAACTGGTAAATTTATATGAGGTGGCACAAAGGAAACCAGGAAGTTTTGCAAACGTCAGCATTGACATGTGCGCCATCATAGACAGGTAAACGGTCTTTTCATCCTGTTTCACATTGTCCAGACTTTTCAAATTCATGTTTATGTTGTGGAGTGAATGAAACATTCACCATCCCACCCACCCCTCTGATGGGTTAGGCAGGAAGAGCCTTGTGCCATGCCGGTGGTCCTACATGTGGATTCTAGCAATGCCTTTTATAGCAGGACATGGATATACATGAGAGAACAATCTGTGATGCCGCATTACTCCATCACCCTCGCTCAATGAGTGTGAGCATTATGTAAGTGGCTTTGCAATCAATGGCTGAGATATGAAAGGACTTCGTTTTTTCTTAGTTTTGCTTCCTACACCCACAAGCAGAGATGCCCTTCTCTCCTTGTCTTGGTCACAACTCATCCTTATCATATTGTCCCAGCTAAAGCCTCCTCGAAGTAAAAGAAGTATTAAAAAATGTTGGTAGGCTATGTGGGGGCTTACAGAAGCAGAATGTTTAATGTAATTGAGTTTGCTTATAAAATACATGTGCGAAAATATTGCAAAATCTAATCTTTATTAGTTTTTGCAACTCTGAGGAGGAGCTTTTTAGGAAAACTGAGTTGACTTCTCAAACAATGGAAAGATACCTCTTTTGTATGAAATATTGTGACATAATTATATACTTTAATATGCTTCTAAAATTGCCTTTTCTTCTAGTGTAAAAATATTTTTCAGATGTTTTGCCTATATACAAATAACACCTAACCATTTACTGAATTTAACCTGGTGAATAAAGATGATTAAAAAAAACATTTTAAAATTACATGGCTATCTTATCCTGAAAGATAATCTAATTAATTTTATATTAAGAGATGAAAGTTCTATGTCTCAATATGCTCCCCCCAAATATATATACTTGAAATCTCTAATAATATCGATTAATTTAAGAAGATATCCTTGGGGAAGTCATTCAAAGATATATGATTAATCTTAAAAATATATAAAGCCATTTATAAAAAATTAAGTTTTTCCATATAATCTAAATAAAATACTATTTGTGTGAAATAAATTAATTTATGATAGGTACAGATTATGACTTTTTAAAGTCTTAACATATTTGTAATAAAATTTGACGTATCAAAGTATTTATTTCTATTACTAATGGCATTCTAAACAGTTTATATTTAAACAGAACAATGAAAAATTTTAATAGAAATATACTCATAATTTTGAACCATCAATATTGTGTAATAACTGTTGTTTCTGCCTAATGAAAATGGTAGCAGTAATCAGAAAAAGTGAGAGATGAAGTTTTATAAACATATTCTGGTATTAGATGTTTATCTGTAAATTTAGTAATCGTTTTCCATTCAGGAAGATTTTTCTTTGTAGTAATAGTTATACAGCATATGGAGATATTTTACGACCTTGTCCATTTTCCATGCCAGTAGCTTTAATAATATAATAATTTCTGTCTGTAATAACCAAGTTAGTTCTTTCTGCTTTTGTAAACATGCTAGATTTTATGGCAATATTGCTGTTTCACTTCAAACACCATGTTTCCTGAGCATTATAGTTAAATTGTTTAAATTGTTTGCAACTGAAGAAGTATGGGAGAGATATTGACATTTTAATAGATTACTCCCATGAAAAAAAGTGGGAGTTAAATTGGCCTCAAAAGAATGAATGATATTTTGGTAAATGAACAGAGTAGAATATGGTCTTCCTGGTGAAGATGTAGTATGGGAAATGCAAATTTCAATTTTTGATAGCTAGAGGAATAGAGTTAGTCCCATTGTCTATGTTGTCAAGTATTCTTCAGCTGACAGAACAGGGAATTTCTTTCTTGCCCTCCTGGATGATAACCCACCTCTGACACAGGTCCACAAATTTCCTAAAACCACTATGGAATTCATGTTCTGTTTGTCTTATTTCTTAAGGAAATAACTTCTGTACATTAACTACCAATGTGTAGGAACCACATTCCTTTATTTACTTAAAATGTCTTCAGGTCAAAATCTTAATCTGTGAAGTGTTGTATTTTTGTAAATATGACACAAGACTATATTCATCTATTGAAACTATTGAGGAGATCATTGAGGATTTAGTCTGTATCTGCCAGGTGAGAGGACCAGTGGGTTTAGCCTGAACTCATATATTGGTGACCCACTAGGTCACATTTTAATGACACATCCTTAGCTCACCTCTTGTTCATCCACCCCCACCCCACCACCACCACTAACTGAAGTTTTGCAATTGCCTTATCTCTTCCATTTTATTTACAAACTACCTAAGTAAGCCTGCATTGGCTCTTTCTTATACTTTTCTCCCTTCAAACTTCATGATGATTTGAAAGCTATTTTTGGGGAGTGAGGTGGATAAATGAAGACATAGGGTGAAAAAATATGAACACTTCTGCAAGTGTGACTTTTATAAGATGTTTGGAGATAATAGGAGCAGCTGCAATGATTTGATGAGTAGAACTTAGAAAAACAGTTTGGGAAAGATGACAGTAAGGGAGTTTTGCTGTGTGTCCTGGAATACCTTATGATTTCAACTTATTTTTCTTTCTTTGTGTGTGGATTTACAAGTGGCTTGTTTCCTGTAAAATGTAGAAACAGGGAGCTATTATATATCATAATCCAAATGAGAGACTCTGGTGGTCTCAGACCAGTGCGTTGGCACAAGAGGTATTGAGATGTGGCCGATTCTGAATATATTTAGTGGTATTTCTTGATGTGTTAGATATGGAGCATGAGTAGAGGAAATGATTTGGTAAAAGCAATTGGAAGGAAGGTGTTGCCATCTCCTTAGAGGGGAAGGCTAATGGTAGAGATTGGTCAGGGGGAAATCATGAATTTGGTGGTGAGCATGAGTTGAGATGTCTATTGGATGTTTGGATTGAATTGTCAAGAAGGCACCGGGATATAAATATGTAACAAACATAAATCAGCAGACTGATAAAATGGCCATGTTGACCTTTTGAGGGCCTCTGGTTTCTTCAGCTGTATTTCCTAATAGCCATAGACCTGGAAGGGCAAGAGGCAAATAGAGGGCAGGAAACCTCTTCCAACATCAGAAGAGCTCTACCCTTTCATTGATACCCTGCTCCCAGGGAGGAGGGCCTCTGCCACATCCTCGGTTGCTAGAACACTCTCTGAAATCAGAAAGCTATCCAGCACATAACCTCTGGATTTCTCCCTGCATAATTACCATCTTTAATCTGCTCCTAGCACCCTTACATTGTTGATTCCTTGTGGCAAACATCTTTAGAGGCCCTTTATAGTTCCTATTCCCAACCCACTTCTCTCTCACCTCTTTTCAGGTGTGCAAATATGAACCAAAGCCCCTAACATTAGCTTTACTCACTTGCTCCTGCCAGAGAGAACTACAACAGAATTATGGGGACATTTCAAAGGAAGTGAGGGGAGAAGGGAAGGGAGGATGGAGAAGAGGGAGAGAATAAGAGAAGGGGATAGGGGCTGGAGTAAGTCCTGGGAGGGTCCTGGCAGGTGTTGGTCAGAATCTGTAAAGGAGGAGAGCTGTTGCAGCCTTGGACTTGAGAATCTATGAGGAGTTACTCTATGATGCCTTGTCTGTGATCCTTACAAGGACATAAGGGATGAAGAAGCTGCTGTTGAAATATTTTGAGTTTAAGTAGGTGGTGTTATTGCCTCATTTGGGGGAAAATGTTTCTGTTTTGTGAGTAATAGTAAAGCCTGTTTTGCTCGTTGTGACTTGTATATCAATCCTAAGACCATATAGCTTAGCTGCCAGAGAGGTCATTTTCATTGCCACAGTCAGGGGGAGCCATGGAACACAGTCCTGGCCACTGAGAGATAAGCAGAGGTCAGCTATGGTGTTCTTGAAAAAACGTTTATTTCCTGATTCAGCTGCCACCCCTGCCCCTACAGTGTCCTTTTTTCCAATGCAGACACCATGCCTGGAGCTGTGCAGTCAAGAAAATTCGAGCTCGAGTGAACCAGAGTCAGAAATCACCTTCACTTCTTTTTATGTGAAGGAAAAAAAAGTAATCCTTGTTTATCCAAGTCACTGGAGTCAAGATTTATTTTTCTTGGAGCCAAAAGCAGCTGTTTTTTTTTCCATCTTTCATTTCTAAAAACAGCCAATACCTTACCTTTAGCGACAAATTCCCAAGTGCATTTTTTGATGGCTTTGAAAGAAAAGAGGGTACCTTTCTTTGGGGGTCTATTAAGTTGCATGCCACTGATGTCCCCTAGAGACTGGCACTTGGGCACTGAGTGGCTATTGAGAGACCAGAGCAAATTCATGTTGTCAGAACCAGCATCTGGTAGAAACACTGGTAAAAGTAGTTCATTAGGATTATAATCTTAGCTTTCCTGTTGCCTCGCTTGTAAATATATTAAGAAACAAAGCCAGTAGGCATTCTGAATATCACAGGGAGTGGAAGAAGAAGAGTAAATATTAGCCCAGCCTACAAAATTACCCCTTGAAAAATTCTGAATAGACTGGATCCTATTTCTGAGTTGGTAATTAAGTCTTCATTATTTCTTTGGATAGAAGTACATAATCACAGTCCCAGATTTTAGTTTTTATGTCAGTGCTTTCTTTTCAAGAACATCTACCCAGTTTGTTTGATTTTTTTTTTGAAAGAAAAGAAGAAGTATAGGATTTCTTTAGAGAAACATTTAAAGGAGAGTTAAATAGATGTAGTGATGTTTCAAAACTAAGCTGACTTTGGAAAGGTGAGCAACAAAGAAAGAGATGAATATTATCAGTTCAGAAAGAGGTCATGCATTTCTGTAAAAGTAAGGCTAAAATGTATAAGCCTAACTTAAATGAATGAAATGTAATGTTATTTTTTTTAAATTGATCTTAATTTGCTCATGAACTTCCACTTCCAACTCATACCAGAAAAACTAAATATTTGAACACATGTATTTGGGTACCCTAATATATTTATACATGCATTTTTTTTCAGTCAGTATGATATGCAAGCTCATTCAAAGGTCAATTGGGCTATTACCCCATTTCAAGTGTCTTCCTTGACACCACCAGCATGGCCCTTGGGTCAGAACCATCCAACCTCTGTAACATCTTGTGATCAGAGGAGTGAGATCTGTTCCATGTGCTCTCACGTTGTCACTGGGCTCCCCGAAGGTCCCCAGCCTGCTTAGTCTTCAGGGATCGCCTTTTGTCCCAACTGCCTACTCCTCTGGCCTTGTGGTATGCCTTGGCTACTGCTAGTCTCGGTTTGGGGGTCTTTGTAAGGTGCTAACTTGCCCAATTTGTCTAAGACTGTCCCCCTTTTAGTACTGAGAACTCTGTGCTGGGAGAAACCCTTCAATCTGGGTAAATTAGGATGGTTTGTCACTCAAGATCTGTGGCTCTTTGCCCTTTTTCTCCTAAATATCTTTCCCTGGTATACCAGAAAGCCATCTAAGCATTCTTTTAGATCCCACAGGAACCCACAGTGATTTCTAGATCTCTTGCAAACTGCATACAAGTTGAAAGTATTCATGGTATGTGTGAGGGGCTGGGGTGTGGGAATAGCTGTCCTTGCCTCAGCATGTCTTGCTCTCTATGTACTCCATAGCACTCAGCTCAGGCTGACATGAGGCTCTTTATAAATTCCCAAAGGCAGAATGGATGGCACACACCACCAATGCCATAGGATTTCTAAGTTTCTGTAGAGATTCATTCAGTCTCTAAATAGTTATAAAAGATCACACTGAGTATGAGCACCCCTTTCTGGCACTTGGTGATATGGCAGATATGGCAGAGAGAGGATCATAGATCAGAATTTAAACTGTCCTAACGCTTTGGGTTCATCTTCTCTGCTCTCCAAGACCTAGCTCTTCCAAACCAAATCTCCTTGGCTTTAGACTACTTTGCCAAAATTGAATCCTCATATCTCCAAACATTTTGTCCTAGTCCAGAGTCCAGAGGAGAGAAGAGGAAAGGAGAGAAGAGGAAGGGGGAGGGGAGGGGAAGGAGGAGAGGGGAAGGGAGGAGAGGAGAGGGGATGGGAGGAGAGGAGAGAAGAGGAGAAGAGGGGAGGAGAGGAGAGCAGAGGGGAGGGGAGGGGAGGGGAGGGGAGGGGAGGGGAGGAGAAGGGAGGAGAAGGGAGGAAAGGAGAAGTGTAACAATTCTGACAACTTCAATTTTGGAATTTCCCAGTTTTTTCATTAACTACTTTAAAAAATGTGTTTTGCTTTATTTTTCATTTTAATGCCTGTCTCTTTTATTAGTGAGTAAGGATGTAGGGTCCTAACTGTGACTGCCACCCTCTGGTCTGAAAGTGTTCATATATTTCCAGGATGACCACCCCTTTCTGTCAGTTCTTAAGAACTGTTCATGTCATCAAGCCAGCTGGTGTCAAATTGTGCTAGCATCTCTTATACCTTGGGAAACATTTTGTCTTTTACCAATAGATTCTATGACAATTACATGAAACTGGTAAAGGAGGCAAAATGTTTCTCAGATAAACTTCACATTGTTTCAAACATTGTACTGTTAAATTTTGACATCATTATGACTCTGATTTCATCAAATTCCAAAGCAGCAAGGAACAGGTTGGCTGGAATTCATTCCTGGAGAACCAGAACCAACAAGGAGTTTTTCAAGGCTTGAGGCCAGATTTCCCTTTGCAGAAAGAACGCCCATCAGAAATACCCTGAGAACAAAATCTGTACAGGGTCCTAAAACCAGATGACCAGCTCAAAATAAACATCTAGAAAATAAGATTAGACATATATCCAATTTTGATTTTTTTCACATGACCGGGCATGTGGTGAATCTTTATTGTAGATATATTTATGTTTTCTCTGCTCCTTATCTCAGTTCTTTCCTGTCTTGGATCCCATAGATTTTATATTGCAAATGGCCATGTTCTTTCTTTCTTGGGGATAAATTAAATTATTAGTAGAATTCTGGAAAGCCTGCTTGCTCATGCTAGATCAGATGCATTTCTTGGCTCTGTGTATAAACTTTCTTGGCCTTCTGGGCTAATTTAGACTCCCCTTTGATCTTGAACTCCATTGCCGGAGACATTTGGTTTCTTTTAGACGGACCCTGAGAGGACTTTCCTGTTTACACCTAGGCATGTAAGCCTTCGTCATTGATCTAGCACAAAAACACACGCTCAGTGACCCCACAGTGTCACACCCAGGGGGGCCCTGTTCCAGTCATCTCTCTGAAGTGATTTCAAAGTGATTTTATTTTTAAACACAAGTAAAGGACTAGAGTGACAAAATTTATTTTAAAAAAGAAAACACAGTAGTGAAATGCCAGAGGAGATAACTCTCCTAAGAGAAAAAGGCAAAGAAATAAAGCCAAATTAACCATTTTAAGATTCAACAGCACCCTTATTCGTCTTTGATGTATTGCATGTATTAGGACAAAAGAAAACTATATTTGCTTGTGGCGTGCTATATCTCTGTGCTTTGACATTTAAATCCCAAGGAAGGCCTAGTGTATAAAAGTAATGTCAGAAGACACTTATGCATTTGAAGATAAGCAGAAAGGAAAAATAGATAAACAATTTTAACATGTAGCTAAGTCAACAACAGGGAGACTTAAACGAGTCATTAAGTTTCATTTCTTGTTTTTTCACGTTGGATTACCTGACAAAATAAAAACAAAAGCAACTAATTAAACAACATATTAAAAGGAGTGCCTTAACAAATATTTTCTTTTTAAGATAATTGCTTTTGTCAGTTACTTAGATATATTGCCAAACTTTCATTGAATTCATTTAACTGCCTTCCTCTAAAGCCAGCTTTACATATTAACCAAAGCTCACCATTCCCTTTGTGAAATGCAGGGAGTGTACCCCTGGCCTGATGATGGTTGAAGAGTTGGAGCAGTGGGCTACTATCTTTCATCTGGTGTCCTCCTCACATGTTGTGTGGGAGTTAATTGTTCATTCCCAAACATGTTTAGATGAGTAATAATTGCTATAAATGTAATTGCTAAGTACATTTTCAAATGCTTAGGGACAGAATTTCCATTAAAGCAAATGGAAAGTTCTTAGAAATATAGGTACCCCAAAACAAACCTATCAGTTTAAGTATGGGGGGAAAAATGGGAAAATCTGCAAAGGGTCATTGGTCAATGTAGTTTTCACTGCAGTTTAAGAAATTGAAACTAGAAATTGAGGATGGAGCTTTATGGAAATGGGTCATTAGAAAGGCAGGTGGACCAGACTTGTACAATATTTTTTGGAGTTCTTAAATTTGTTACTGAATTTATTGGGGTGACATTGGTTAATAAATGGATATGGGTTACAAGTGTACAATTTTATAATGCTAGAGGTCCAGTGCACAAAATTCATGCATGGGGGATAAGGGGGTTCTTCAACCCTGCCTGCACCCACTCCAGTCTAGAACCCCTTGGGGGATGTCCAACTACTCATTGAATTGAGTCTAAACTGGCAGTTGAACATCAATCTCGCAATTCAGGACCACTGGCTCCTAACTGCTTGCCTGCCTGCCAGCCTAATCTACCTAACTACTCTCCCCTACCAGCCTGATCCTCCTAACTGCTCTCTCCTGCCTTCCTGATCACACCTAACCACATCTGCCTTGGCCCTGCCACCAAGGCTTTATTTGGAAGGACATCCGGAAGATCATCAAGAAGACATCAATCTAATTAGCATATTACCCAGAGCCCAGGGCTAGTGAGTCATTGAGTATTAAGTAAAATTAAAAAATGGTTAAAATATATATCCTTTTAAAGTTTTATTTCTTTACTTCATTAAATTCAACATATTTAAGATTTCTGTAGTATGAAAAAAGAAAGTAGAATTCACTTTTTTTTTCTTTTGTTAGCTGCATTCCAAATAACAGAGGGAGAGAAAGGGAGGGAGAGAGGATGGAAGGGACTATTTAATTGCATTGCTCTCTGGTTTATTGGTATGGGGCATCCCCTACTTCCATTAAAATATAAATCAGGGTAAAAATTAAAGAATGGTGTCTATGTACTATAGAAGTTTAAATATGAAATTTTCTTTGAAAAATTTCCTTTATAATTTAAATAATCTATGATCTGAGAAAAATTGAGTCATTTCTCTATGGCAAGGAAAACAGTATTATTAAGACTTGTGATTTGTCATTTTTTATTAATTGAAGAGAAATACTTCCATTTCCTGTGGTTGTATGTCTACTACCTAGAAACTAGTTTAAGAGGGCAAATATACTTAACTTTTTAGATAACCTTTTAGATAAATTCTACAAGTAATCCATTGCCATATTAGAGATAAATTCTTCTTCATTGATTCTGTCTATGAATTATTGAGGAATGTATTAGAGTCTGAATCTCATTTTGCTTACCAAATCCCACTTACATCAAAAAGAATATTACATGAGCAAGAGAGGGATACAGATGGAAGGGGTGGGGAGTGTGTGTGTGTGTGTGTGTGTGTGTGTGTGTGTGTGTGTTTGGAATGTACTTGAAAGTGGGTCTGTAATAAATGTTAACATACAAATTGTAATATCTGTAAAGGCTATCTTAATCAGCAAATAGATTGATATAAAGAGAACATTTATTAATAATTGTGAGGAGGGTAGACTTTCTAAGTTACATACAACTTTTATTTACAGGATCAACTCAGTTTGCTTTCAGTAAATGGAGTCTGCTAAACTTTTATTCCAGTAGCTTCACGATCTTTGATTCTATAGCATAATTCCCACAAGGCCTCATCAACATGAAAATTGTCTTCATGGGCACACTTCACTGAAGAACCCCCTCTGGGCATATGGTCATGACATAAAAGTTAATTTCCTTTACTTGAAACTTCAGACATTTGAAAATTAAAGAAGAAAGAAAAAGCTTTAAACTGTGAAAGAGTGACATTTCTAAAATTAGAAACACCGTACACAAGAAGGCAAGTTTCATTCACATCGCTATTGTATTTTCTTAACTCAGGAGACATCTGTTAATCTCCAGAGAAGGCCAAAGCCCTGGGACTGCCCACACACTGAGAAAACCAAAGGTGCAGAACAGGAACTTTTCTCAAAGTACTAACTTAGCTGTGGATACAGGAGACATTCATAAGAAGTTTAAAAGCTATATAAGAAGGTAGTACTGTTTAATCATTATAGACAGTGGTTTCTGCAGGAAATTAATGAAGGGGAATCACGGTGGGCTGATGTGGCTCCATAGAAGTATGCTGAACTTTAGAGGAACTGTTATCGCAGATGACAAGAAACTAAGGGAGATAATATGCCAGACAAGAGCAAAGACATGAGTATATGTGTGGAGGCACAGATAACCATGTAGTGGCTCTGAAACATGAAAATTACTAAAGGAGAGCAGAAAGCTTGTGTAGGTGGTCATTGAAGAGATGAAAATATATATTACTTATCCATCCATTCCACAACCATTCATTGATTACCTACCAGGTGCTAAGGATAGCGTTAGTCTTGGTGAATAAGACATGGACCCTACATCCTTATTAACTAAAACCCAGTTATTGAGAAAGGCAGGAAATGCCAAAATTGAAGTAGTCACAAAGGATGGTAGCTCTAATTCTGCCTGAGTCCAGGTCCAGGTGAAGATGGAGATTGCACAGGGAAGCAGCTCACAGTCACATGGGAAGGGCATTCCTGGTGCATGGAAGGCCCATGCAGAAGAACATGGGATATAAGCAACATGGTAACTTCCAGGAAACTCATGCAGTGAAAGTAGGGTCTCCCAGAGAATGACAGCCATTACTGTGACACTAGCATTTTAAGGAGAACCCATTCCGAAGGGGACTAGTAAAAGGATGACAATGAAACCCCTGGTCAATAAGGAATCGTTGAAGGATTTGCAGGGAAGTCAAGTTTTGCATTACTAACAGTTGCTCTGATGATCTGAGCAGAGGTGGGGAGAGCCTACACTCTTGCAGTAGGAATAGGCCTGGATGAAAGGGCCAATCCAATGTGTTTCTAAGTTGGACTAGGGCGAGCTCATTATATATGGACACCAGGAAGGTATTGGTGGGAAAGATAAACTGGTTTCAGAGGGAAAAAAAAGACTTTAATAAAATATAAGTATTATCGCCACTAGCCCCTGAACAGTGTCCTAACTGAACATTTGTGTAGTAATAAGTAGGTTAGAATAAGATTTTACTGGGATCTAGTGAATGGTGAAAACTAGTACCAGCAATTAAGCAATAGAGGAAGTCAAAGAGATAAAGTTAAAATAGGAAAGGCATTGCTGTTAGAAGTGCAGGTAATGACACAAAGGAAGGAAGAGAAACACAGAAGAGATCAGCAGGTCAAGAGCTATCCTGTCCAAGGTGCAGTCAATAGTCCAATGTAGCTTTTGAATACCAACTTCTACTGTAGTTGTTCTGTAAGCACAATACACACTAGATTGTGAATTCTTAGTACAAATAAAGGAATGTAAAACATCTCATTCATGAGTTTTATATTTATTTCATCTTTGTATTATATAAAATACAATGTTAATTTCACTTCTCTCTCCTTTTTAAAATAGGGTTAAAATGAAATTTAAAATTGCATATTATATATGGCTCACGTGGTATTTGTATTGGATAGTACTGGTCTAGAATCTCTAGATAGTTCCAGCTGCAGACTGTGAAGCTGTAAAGGAGGCTCAAGGTTCTGTGTTAATTTTGCCCAAAAGGGAGTGAGAAGATCCATGCAACTTCTAATAAAACTCAATAAGTTGTTCTTTAGAGCTGTTTTCTTTCATAGTCAGTGGGGATTCCCAGAAGGTCCGGGAAACTGGCATCCTTCTGAAGTGCTCAGTCCCTTTTAATTAGTTAGATGTTTCCTTAAGCCCTAAATCTGCTTGCAGTGCCATCCCTAGAGATCGTCTTTACAGACTTAGAAGCCAGATGTGTTGGTTTTTCTCCTAGAATATTAATTCCCTATTCATTAAAAATAAAATAAAAAGTATTCATGAAAAACGACAAGCCCAAAATTAAGTAGACAAGATTTTAGGGGAACATACTTTAGAACTTCCTGTTTTACAGATTAAATTCTTCCACGAAAATATCTGTCAGTCATACAGATGTGTAAAGTCAACATTCCTAAAGTAAAAGTTAGGTCTCAATTAGAAATTGTTCTCAGCTACTAGGAACAAAGGTCCAATTAGAGTTTGTTAGACAAGTCTGCAATTTCTTATTTCACATGAAAGATGTCTGAAGGAGAGAATCCAAAGCTTGTATAGTAATTCCAGAAAGCAATCGGAGACCCTTGGCATATTGTTTCCATTCTCCTAATCACAAAATAACTGCCTGATCTACAGACATTTCATCTGCCTTTCAAGAAAACAGTAGGAAGGCCCACCTCCCCTTAAAAAAAATTCCCAAACTTTTTTGCAACACATTCACTAATATCTCATTGGCTAGATTTAGTAATGACTATAGGGAGTTGCAAGATACACTGGAATTATGGTCTTTTATTTTAGATGGTAATATACCTAACTACTAACATTTGGAGTTATTTTACTAAAGTGGAAGAAGAAAATTACGTAGTAATAGAATAGACATATAGTAGTTAATAGTCCATATGATAACTCAAAAACTAAAATTTTAAAAAAATATTTAAAGTTATGCTTCCTGAAAACAATTGATACAGCATTTGTATAACTTATCAAAGTTATACATATTTTATGTTTCCTCTATCCATTCAAAGATAAATACATTTATCTAGTCTTTTGCTTTTAGTTTTAGGCAATAGATGTTTTGCTGTATTCAAGGTTGAATAAGATATACCCTCTTTCTTTAAGGATTTTATAATACAATGGCAGAGGTGGGTATTTACCCTGGTTCTTATACTGATTGTGTAAACTTCTCCTGCTTGAAATTCATCAATAATTTCTTATTGCCCTTAGCAAAAAGACAAAAATCCTTTAAGGAAGGTCTGGGTCTTGCTTCCCTCTGGAGTTCCATCTCCTCCACAGCCTCAGCCTCTAGCCACACTGCCTTTGCTCAGTGCCTAGGGTGCTCTCTCCCATGCCCTTGCTTGCACTGTGAATTTGGAGTTGCCCCATCCCTACCATTCATCATCTGTCCCTTATCATCTGTCCATTGCCTTTTTGTTCTTCAGACCAATTAGGAGGTACCTTGCTCAGAGAAACCATCTCAGATACTCTAAGTCTTGGTTAGATTCTTTTAAGCATCTTCATAATCATACATTCAAGATGGATTATATTTCTATCTCTTCTTCTAGTCTTTAAGGTACATTATAATGGGACACAGACCTGAATTTTGTCCCCATTCTGACTGCAGTACCTAGCTGTGCCTGACATTGGATATGCTTTAAAATGCATACTTTTTTGGTAGAATGAACAAGTGAATGCAATAGTTGAACACACACACACACACACACACACACACACACACGCGCGCGGACTATGACAGTACAAAGAAGAAGGAGAAAAATTCCAATTGGAGGAATTTGGAAATGTTTTGTGGGGGAAAATGGGATTAAAGTTGAGCCTTCCAAGAAAGAAAAGTTAGTATCATATAATAAGGGGCAAGGCAAGTGACATGGCTGAAATAGGAAGTTGCCACCAATTATCAAAATCCCTGAAAGAAACATTCTAAGAATGTCCATAGTCAGGAGAAGCCATTAATATCTGGAATATGATCATGCACTTGTTTTTAACTCTATGCATTCTAGAGGAATTGAGGCATCAGATTTTATCCATTGGAAGGAAAGGCCACTTCAATTCATTCATTCTTTAAACCATTCTGCCTCTTCTTTCCCACCATTCCTTTTGGTGTCAATGGTCAGAAGATCATAAAGTGAGTACATTATTAAATAGTTTATTGAAATATTTTTAAAATAATTGTTTAGAGATACAGAATTTTCTAAATTCTTCTATTTAGTCAAAGTGAGGAGAGGTGTTGGAGAAAAATTCTCAAAGTGAAAAGGAGTTGGTTCAAATACAACAGTTCCCTTAGAGGGAAATCTATAACCAACTCCTGGGTGGTGAGAATGCTGTATCATGGCTGATACAGACTGAAATAAATAAAAAAAAAATCCAAAATTATCTACAAGGTAATATATGTGTCAAGAGGAGTGCTTTCCATAAAAGGGATGAATGATGATGTCTTTGGTTCATGATGCAAGCTTATGATAACAAAGTGAACATGGGGTGAAGACAGAAGGGTGTGATGCCAAAGCAAATTATTCAGAGAGGGAATGTTTCAGTCCTAAGCTTCTCAGTCTTTTATGTGCATACGAATCACCTGGGATCTTGTTAAAAGATAGATTCTATTTGGTAGGTCTGTAATGAGGACAGAGTTTCTGCATTTCTAACAAGCTCCAAGATGATGCTGATGTGGTTGGTCCATGGGCCACACCCTGAGTATAGAAAAGATGTAGGTGTGTGGAAAATGCAGTTCAGTGGTGAGAAGGAAGACCAGTGATGTGTTGCAGCTTATAACAAAAGAAGGAATTATATTTCCTTTATCTTTTTCCAGGGAAAATAAAGCAGATAATGTAGAAACAACATCTTATGAAATAGCCTGGCATTATGCTTAGAACACTGTAGCAACTAATTACCATTTTCTCAAAACTGTATCTGTTTTTCACCTGTATCACCTGTTCTCTTCAGGTTCCAGGCCTTACAGTCATTACTATGAGAATGGAAGTCAGAAAGCTGTTTTTCAGTAAGCCATTTTCTATCTCTATGTGTAGAAAAAATACAGAAATATAAAACATAATACATAAATTTATGGTTACTAGATACTTCTTGGCTAATTCATTCCTAGATTCTCTATAAACAATTCTGTCTTAATTTTACCCATTCATTGCAGGGAACTGTACAAGTCAAGGCTTATAATAGTTATAAACCATCTAAGAAAAGAAAAATAATGACTTTGATGAATTTAAGAAGAAATAACACTCTGTAGCTCAGAAGTGAGCAAAGGCTGATCCCAAGGTGAGCAAAGAAAAACCGAGGTCTGTGACCTCTCACCAGAATACAGTGTTCCAGACTCCCCTGCAGTCATTCAGACTGTCCTTTATGAGCCTGCTCTTTATGTGCCTCCTCCAAACTTAGTTTTCTGTGGGGGCATCCAGGTGGCTGTACTGACATGCCTGGGAGGACCCTCACTCTTGTTTTTCTTAGTAGAAGGGGCTGCCCTGCCTCCCTGTCATCTTAGAGTTTCCTCCTGATAGAAATATCTTCCACAGACCAACTCAGACTACTTCAAGTACAGACAACTTATTATAAAGCTACTAGAGGCCCGATGCATGAAATTCATGCATGGGGAGATCTCCTCAGCCCAGCCTGCACCCTCTCCAATTCAGGATCTCTCAGGAGATGTCCAACTGCTGAATCCGGGGATCAGGCCTAAACTGGCAGTCAGACATCCCTCTCACAATCTGGAACCGCTGGCTCCTAACTGCTCACCTGCCTGCCTGCCTGGTCCCCCCTCACTGCCACACGCCCTCCCCCGCTCCCTGCTGGCCTGGTCACCCCACACATCCTGCTTTCAGTTGTCTGGTCACTCCTCACTAACTCCCCTGCTGGGCTGGTTGCCCCACCCAGCCTGCTATTCAGTCATTTGGTTGTCCCTCACTAACCTCTGCCAGTCTTGTGGCCCCATCCAGCCTGCAGTTCAGTCATTACTGAGAGGGCCTCCTGACCAATTTGCATATTGCCCTTTTATTAGTATAGACAAGTGAAATGATTAGGGAGGAATTGAAATTCAAAAGTAGGTACCCTTAACAGTAGGGTGACCATATAATTTGTCGGAAACTGGGATGCTTTTAAGAATGAAAGGAATATAACAGGTAGAAACTGGATCTAACCTAGACAAACTGAGATGTGCAGTCACCTTACATAGCAGGTGTGGACCTTGCTGAGACTGGAGCTGGGGATGGGGTTTCTGGATTTAAGACAATTTTAAAGATACGAGTTCATGGACCTTTACCCACACCTTCTGCTTTAACATATCTGAGCTATAATGTGCTCATTTCCCCCCTGGCTTGCTCTGGTTATAGTGTTTGTACACTAGTATTACCATAAATTCTGTGATAGGTACACATTCTTATTTTCTCAGCAACCCATTTCCTGTGGGCAGCCCCCATCCTGTCACAGGCTCTGGCTTCCCACTGGGTTCAGAGAAGCTAATCTGTCTTTAATTACAACCGTGGCCACTGAGACTGCTTTAGGGATATGCTTGTGATCAAGGCCAGCCATCAAGGGAAATCATCTGGGATCATGAGTTGGGCAGCCCTGGGCTAAGGTCATAGTGGGAAAGCTTTGGAAAGATAGAAAAATGCTGAAATCTTGGTTACTGTGTTGAGTCACCTGATCAAGCATACACCCTACTCCATACTTTCCATTTATTTGAACCAATAAATTTTCTTTTTTTGTGAAGGCAGATTCTGTTGTCTTTCCTGTTATTTACAATGGATCTCACCCCAACTAATACAGCTTCAGTTTCATGGTGCCCCATATATTTGGCCCTATAACTCCCTCTATTGTGACCTTTGTTTATCTATCATTGCTAGCTGGCCAATCGCTTCTATGTTTTTTACTTCAAACTCTAGAAATGAGATTTGCTGAATCAATTTATCTTTTTTTTAATCAGGCTCTGGTCATATATCTGCTGTAAATCCATGTCTTGGCTTCCTTGAGTCATGGGGGCTGACCAGGATCCCCTCTAAGACCTGTATCAGTTTACTTCCAATGGGAATATATGTAGGACAGGTATTGAAGCATCTGTATAAGATACAATTTTATACTCTATAATAACTTTATCCTTTTTTTGTATCATATTACTTGGCTTATTGGTATGTTTCCCAGAAATACTATAGAAATGTTGATGGCAGTGAAAATAGCATCAGTTGTTAAACCTATGGTCTAACCAGACTTTGGTTCAGCAACCTCTGTATTTGAGTTCTGGCTAAGAAAGAATTCAGCGACAAAACTCAATCTATAAGAGAAAGTTTATTTAGAAAGTTACAGAGGCAGAGGAAATGAGCATTAGAAGAAATGGGCTCAGGAAACAAGTTCTAGGAAGGGCCCTTGGAGCTTAGGAGAGAGAAGGTAGGGTGCCTGCGGGAGGGGAAAGGCTGTGGTGTGCTTATAGGAGAGCTGCCCTGGGCCTTCTACCTTGAGAATATTTATCTAGAAGTCTCAGTGTTTCAGGATCTTAATAAAATATTCATCAACTCTTCAGCTGTGTCCTTTCAGGGTCATGGTTGCCACTGATTGGTCAGCACCAGGGCAGAGGGTTCATTAGTCAATGCAGCTGGTCCTAATGTCAGCCATGGCATCACTTGTCTGGTTTTGTAGCTTTCCTAGGCCTGGAGCTGAACCAAAAATAAGGCCTAGATATTAGCCCTAGAAGTTAATGCTTAAGGGAACAGTAGTAGAAGCCCCCTTCCTCCACACACCCCCCCCAGGGGAGCTGCATGAGGCCACTCTAAGGCCCTTTGTTCCTCCAAGGAGATTTACCAAAGTATGGACTAGCGACATGCTAGGGAAGGGAAGGTTATCCCCTAAGGCAGTGTTTCCCAAAGTGTGGTATGCGTACCCCCAGGGATACGGGAAGAGTTTGGTGGGGATATGCTCTGCACTGTGCTTAGCTGCGCCTAATTCTACATTCTCATGAGTACAAGGGGTACTTGGGTACTCAGCATTACGAAATTATAGGAGGGGTACACATATGTCAAAAGTTTGGGAAACACTGCCCTAAGGTAGAAAAATCCTTGTTTTCCCAATTCTTCCCTTTGCTAGACACCCAGGGCTTTCCACTCTGATAACCTTCTATGCCTGGCCCATCCCTTCTGTCCCTTCTGTTCATGCCTAACTGCTGGTCACAGAAATACTTGGACATACTATAACCACCACCACCACCCCTTTTTTTTTTTTTTTTTTTTTTTTTTTACCTTTTAGAAAACACCTACAAAGAAAAAGTTTAATATTGAAAAAGTTTCCTTTTTATAATTTCATTTTTTTCCTTTCGCAGTATTATAATTATTATATGGAACCCATATCTGATAATGGTGAGTTTAAAGGGTTCAAAATTATTGCTCCTTTAAGGTAATGTCAAAATTTTGTAAGATACAATGCATACTAATTAAAGTTAAGGAGCCCTGGGCAAGAAAAGAAAAAAAGAAAAAAAGATAAGCCTTTTGCTTAAGTTATGCAAAAGTGTATTAAATATTCAAGATTAATTAAAATCTAGAGAAAGATATTTTAAGGGTGCCATTTAAAGTTCGCATAAAAGTTATGCATTTATTATTAAATCAAACCAATTTTATGAATAAGGGAAGCCAATTAGTAACATAGTAAAAGAAGAGTTAATTCTCATTATTCCAAGTAGTTCTTTTGTTCTGTAAAAATTACTTATAACTGTCCTGGCCAGGTGGCTCAGTTAATCCTATACACCAAAAAGACTATGGGTTTGATCCTGGTCAAGGCATGTACAGTGGGTATGTACAGATGGATATTTCTCTTTCAGGTTGGTATTTCACTCTCTTTCTCCTTTCTTCTCTCTCTCTCACTCCTTTCCTCTAAAATCAATAAAAAGATATCCATGGGTGAGGATTAAACAAAAATAAAATTTAAAAGTAACTTACAATTGCATAATTACTTACCAATACCCACAGTTTCACAAAGTAGAAGGTATAACTCTTTGGTAGTTATTTATTTCCTAAAACTAATAATATTTCTCCAGAACCCTATCCTGAGGATTTCCACAATGACCAGTTCATTGGTGAGAAATTATAAAATTTTATTTCTTTTGGTAGAAGAAGAAAGCACATATTTTACTGAGCAAGACTCCTGATGTGTAAATGCTTGATTCAAGAATGACCTATCCCTGATAATAGCACTCAGAAAGTTCTGCTTCCCACTTTCCTCATTGGCATGTATTCTCCATTTCAGAACATATGACCTGGCATATCCCCTGTCTTGTCAAGACTTAGACACACAGGGAGCCAATCAAGTCAAATGCTCTCAGAAACTTCTGTCCTCAGCCATCTGACACCCTGTGTTGATTTTGGGCCACCACCAAGGGGAGCCATGCTTTCCTCAGTCTCTAATGTAAAGTTACAAATGCAGCCCTGCCTGGGAAGTTCAGTGGGTTAGAGTGAATCCCTGACCGGGTTAGGTTCCTGGGCAGGGCATATACCTATGCTGTGGGTTTGATCCCAGTCAGGGTACTTAGGGGAGGCAACCAACCAATCAGTGTCTCTTCTCACATAAATCTCTCACTCTCTCTCCCTCTCCCTCTTCCCCTTTCTCTCTCTCTCTCTCTCTCTCTCTCTCTCTCTCTCTCTCTCTCTCTCTCTTTCTCTCTCTCTCTCTCTCTCATCAATAAAAAAAGTTATCCTCAGGTGAGGATTAAAAATAAAATCACAAATGTGTTTCCCCATAGCAACAATAGTCTAAAAGTACAGAGCAGTGGCTGATCATTAGGATTAGGCATTGTGGGTTGGCTTGGGGAACAATTCACTTACCGCCTATTTTCATACCCACAGGGGAAGAGTAATCTGAATTTCGAACAGTTGAAAGGCAAATGGATTTCAGTGTCATCTGTCCATAATCAGTAAGACATTCCAAGGACAAAAATCACTTTCTCCAGAAAAGAAAGTGGGGCAACTTTCTACTTTCTTACAAGTTAGGAAAGTGAACAGCTTTAGGCCATGCCTTTTAGTCAATGGAGCATGGAGTCTAAAGACTTCCTTCCCCTCTGTTTCCTTGCCTACTGTGTCTGAAAGAGAATCAGAATTAGAACAAACTCAGTGGTGAAAGAACTCATTATTAAATGGACTCGGGAATACATGATTCAAAGCATGGTTCCCGAAAATAAAACATAGCCTGTGAAAGAAACATTTCCCTCAACACCAGTGTTACAAAACATTTCCAGCAGCTTTCCCACATTGAATCTGTAACCACCCTATGAAAGGGATGTGAGCAAGTGAATAGTCATTCACATAAACAGATTCCGAGGGAGGGCTTATTTCCCAAGGAGAAGAATCTGTGCCCTCCTGTCTTCACTCTACCCCCTGCCTGTCTTGTCATCTTCCTGCCTGCAGGCTCATTCCCTGTGGCTTACCTTCTGGCAGACTGGAAAGCTTTCAAACTGAAGTGTGGCACCACAGGAGTGCCCTGCTTGACCACTAACAAAGCATCCCCCTCACCCACCCACCCACTGGGCCTGGCAGCCTTTTCAGCTCCTGGGCCCTGTATTCTGCCACATAGATGCTGACTAGTGGGCAGGCTTACAGGGAGAATTTTTTTTTTCTTCATGTTTGCTTGGAATATTAAAAAGAGAAAAACAAAACAAAACAAACAGAATAAAACCCCCAAGCTCTATGTTCTTCATCATAACACAATGTCTGGCAGGATGACTTATTTTTATTTAATGACTTTATTTATAAACTGCCTCTTCTTTCCTATTAAGATTAGAAACTGGGGCCGTGGGAAAAAAGAGCTTGAATTTTGGCTTTAAGTTTCTTGGAAGCTTATTTTTTGGAAAGATGGGATTAGGGATTAGCCAACATGCCCTACTGGAGTTTCCCTGTTAGATTGTCTGCAGTATATTTGTGGGTATTGGCTTAGTATATTACTCATGATGCTGTGTCAAATTCAGAGAGAACTCTTGACCTAAGCTCAGACAGGAGCCTGAAGGTTGAATCCAGAGTTGGAGTCTTAGAAGACTCGTTGTGGTTGGTCTGAAATCCTGTGTTCCATCCAATGTCATGTAGTCACTCTTGAGTCTTCACTTTGCAACTTGTTGCATGGCATAGGAAACTAACAAAAGGAGTCCAGGTTCATCTTCTATCCAGTCCTCTTGTCACGTGAAACTGAGAAACAGAGGTTCTATCAGATACAAAAAGATACTTTTACAAATAATCAATATTAGTTATTGGGACAGAAAAAAAATCTCTAAATAGTTAATGGCATGAGTTTGTACAAAATTATGAGTTGCACCATTTATCAATCAAGTGAACATAACCAGCCATTGAAGCAATAATCTGTACTTACTATTTAAATCCTATAATAAGAGGACTGAATGTCAAAATGTTATTTCTATTGAGTTGTGAAAAATAATTCTCCAATAGTGCCAACTTATTCAAAAGTATTCTTTGGCGTTTGAAAACAAAATAACCAAACTGCACGTTGAATACCACAATTTGCAACGGTGAAGTGAATTACTTTCATTTTAAATGTTGTGATGATATTAAGAGGAATCAAACAGAAAAGCAAAATAAAGTTATAAATAGGCTGTGTTCAACATTGCTCTCTAATTTTTTTCCAGAGAATTCATTAATTCATTGCAACAATATTTATCAAGGCCAGAAGAGGTGCTGTAGTATTCATTTGTACACTGCTCAGGATGTTCACATTTTTTTCCAGCTTTATTGAGGTATAATTGGTGAATAAAATTGTAATATAAGTATACCATGTGATGTTTTGATATATTTTCATTGTGAAAGGATCCCTACAATAGAGTTAATTATGTACATATATTGATAGAAATATATACTACTGATTATATATATATAATTATATAGTCATATATAATTAGCATGTAATTTATATACTACTGAGTACATATACATATATAATATATTTATTATACCTATATATTGTTTCTGTTTTTATATATGTATATATAACTTGGATATACTATATATATATATATATATATATATATATATATATATATATTATATATACTCCATATACTGATATATATAATCAGTAGTTTTTAAATACCTGATAGAATTTCTTACCCTGTTACTATCATGAATTTACTATCATTCTGTATTCAAGCAAACAAGCATGTACCTCATTTCTGGGAAGTTTAGATCGAGACAGGTGCAATCTCTTTAACTAAGACATTCTACAAATTGAAGGGATGGTTCAGAGGTTCACTAATACTGACTCCATTTAAGCAGAATATAGCCACAGATCATTAAGTAAACTTGATTGTACTTGAGTGTGGAATACCTCCTTCACAGGGAGGGTCAACCGTTCACATGATAACACCAGAATTACCTCTTGTAGCATCACAGTTGAGGCAAATTTACTTTCTCAAGACATTTTAAATACTTGGATATATATTTTATATACTCACATGCACACTTGTGCAATATCGTTATTTACTAATGCCAATATTTACCGTGTGTGAGTTTGCTAAAAGAAAATAGTCATAATTTCAACTCCTTTGTCAGAGTTCACATGTAGATAGGGTAACTTTTCTAACCAGTCACAGAATGCAAGCAAATGCTTGGATTCAATAGGGCTGCCCAGGCTTTAAGGCCAGTTGCCAGCAGGCTGTATGAGGGGCCACCACTTGACTAATGACCTCTGCTAACTGTAAGTACTGTGATGAAAAGCAAAGGCACACTCTGACCACCCTTAAGAGCCTTTTCCTAAATTGGGTTTTTGTGAAATGCCTGTGGTGGTATGAAAGTGATGGGATTTCACTTATAGCAGGGTCTTATTAAGTTAGCCCAGGCAGGTTGATTTTCATTGCAATGATCATGTCATTTATATGCCCAATAAAAAAACCTGATTAAAATGCTTGATATAGTGACCACACCTTTCAAAATCTTGATAATTATAGAAAGAACACATACTATCACATGTTTATAGTGGTTCTAAAACCATTTTTCTTTTGTTTGTGTATTTAATAAGTGAGTAATTCCCTCAAACCCCCTCACCCCTACATACATACTCCACTACCCTAGTATTGGAGCAAATTTTAAAACTGTTTCTCTTTCTTAGAATTCGGGATATTTACAGAACTTTGGACCATTGTCTATATTTTGTAAGATACAATGCCTGGATCACTGCCACATGCTCCAATAACTCCCCAGTTATACTCTTTAGAGCTTTCAATGTGTGTGGGCCATTCTTTCAATGACCTATCTCCTAATCATTGGACCTACTCTGTCTCCTCCATAAGTATGATCTTGCAGCCTCTCACTTTCAAGGTCATCCCTGAGCATCAATATTATCATTAACTACAACCACTCCATAATTTCGCTGCTCATTCCATTCCCTAAGTCAAACATAACAGAAATAGGTTTTCCTACACTCATGCCCTCACATCCCTTCCTCTCAGTTTCAATTGTGTGTCCTAGCCTTTTAATCACTCCTTTGAAATGGTCCTCAGTTTCTTTGCTCTTCTCTCCTTCCATTATATTTGCTCAGAAAAAATCCCAATGCTGGTTAAGTGCAAGTTCTCAACGTGATTCTGCTCTCCTCAGGGAACAGAGTGTGGCTGGGAAAACACCGGTCTCAAGGCCCCATGTTCCATCGATATGCTCATGACTCACAAACTTGTGTCTCTAGCTCTGTCCTCTCTGTGGAGCTTCGGGCCCTACACCCAGCCGCCTGCCTAGTCACAGTCATCACAGCCTCACAGGCATCTCAAACCTGTGTTCAAAACCAAACTATTGATCAAAAACAAGCATTCCTCCCTCAGTTTTCTCCACCTGAGGAAATGTCAGCTTCATTCATGTTTGCTCTGGCCAAATCTTAGCTTCATCATTGACCCTTTCTTCCACCCCTCACATTCCAAATCTGCTAACCAGCAGAGGACCTGCCCTCAATATACCCTGAATTCAGTTGTCTCTTCCCATCTCCATCAAGTCCCCTCCTGAGCCATTCATTGCATTTATTGTTGCACTAACTTCCCAATTGATCAGCACAGCAGCCAGGGTGATGCATTTAAATGAGATATTTTCTTCTCATTTGTTGTAAAATCCAAAGGTTTTATCAGTAGAGTTCTTATTTATAAATTATGGCTTTTGTTTACAGATGATGCATGTATTCCTATGTTGTAAAGAAAACAAAAACAAACATTGTACAATCCTTTTGGTCACTGCAGTCATCACTGTCTAGGGCTGTGACTAAGAAAGGAGGTACTAAGAATAGAGAGGATTTCGTTGTGTTTGCAATATTGTCATAGTTATTTGTTTACAGAATCTTCTATTATAATAATGAAAGAGAGCTGCTTCAGGTTTTAGCTAGTTGAAATATTAGTAAGGCAATTCCTATGACAATGCTTCAGGTACCTCTAACTTTTGACAACTCCCATCCAAACTCACTCAACTCTCCTGAAAACACCCAAACACAAAATATTTCATTGACATTAATAGACACTCTCTAATCTGAACAACCAGCCCCAATCAAGTGTTGTCTATTTGCTCAAACCTACCCTTGTGGAATTTAACAGACAGACACTGCCTATCTTCTGTTTATTTCTCTGACACAAATTCTTCTGTTTATATGGGTTGACTCAAATGTATCTGTTAATCACTCGTTCCATATGCCCAAGGAAGGATAATTAGTAAATGAAATTAACCTCAGCTGTATTTCATGTTTGAATTTCTTATTAGTGTTGTTGATTGAGGATATATTTTCCTATTGATTTGGTAATTTATCCTTTTTTAATTGATTTTAGAGAGAGGATGGGAGAGAGAGAAACATTGATCTGTTGCCTTCCATACATGTTCCCACCACCAGGGATGAAACCACACACTTGGTGTGGCCCCTGACTGGGAATTAAATCTCTGACTTTTGGGTGCACGGGATGACACTCCAACTAACTGAGCCACACTGGCCAGGGCTATTGTGGAATTCTTATATGGATGTATTATATAGTTATATGCCATTTCCTATTACTTTAAGATTAGGGGTTGAAAATGAGTAATTCAAAAATGGTAGTTTCATCCTGAGCCTTTTTGCCAAAGGACCAGGATTCCCTATCAGTCAGTCATGGGGTTTGGAATGAAAAATGTGTGCAAATAAGTTGCCTGTTTTGCTTTTAAGCCAGTCAAATGTGCTTTTATTTTTTTAAAAAGAAAGAAAAGAAAGGGGCCTAAATAATTAGAAAGCTCATATATAAATACTTCCTTTTATTCTCTATAGAGTTGCTATAGCCTTACTATCATTAAAGTATTAAAAATTGAAGCCCAGACAGCTGAGTGCCCTTTTAAGTGGTGTGGGAGGTAGGAATGGGGTGTGTAATATATATAATTAAATATCTGTCATTGAATATAATTATTATAAGATTCCTCAGTATGAGTTTCCTGACCATGAACCCTTGAGACCATACTTGAAGTTTCAAATCAGTTTCTGTCACAAAGTTCAGCTCTGTCTTTGCACTAAGCTGGTGGCTCTTTCAGTTTCTACTGTAGAATTTTTCATTTGTACTAATACAACGTGCACTTCTGTCCCACCAATAAGAACCTCCTCTGTCCTTGTGTCCTGGTTATAACGGAAGATATTTAGAAAGATCGTGGCCCCAAAGGCATAGCACCTACACCTCATTAATCCATCATGTGTAGTGGTCTGGGGATGAGCTTGCTGTTTCCCACTATATCTTCAGTGTCTATTCCTGGAAAATTCTCATGGGAGATTTTTATTGTATAAATGAACATTTTTGTTGAGTGAATGGAGTGGGTGAGTGATCCTATACTCATCCTCCAAATATAAGTGATATGACATCCTCACAAATAGATGTAATGCCAGTCAATTTGTGATAAATGACCAAGAAAATCTCAGAGGAGATAGAAGCCAGATATAACTGGGAGTATCTGAAGAGGTTTTATGGAATATGGGTTCTTTCAAGAGACAAATGTAAACTAAGTGAATATGAACAACATGAATCCAATCAGAATAAGTAGAGGCAAAGTGACTGAATGGGGAGAATGTAAGATATGCTTGAGAAAGAGAGACAATAGTGTGGCTCAAACACAAAAGTAAAAACACCAGGCCCTCATCATGGAGTTCTAAGTCAGAAATCAGTCATTTAACTGGGTAGGTAACCAACATAAAAAAAACAGCAAGGAGTTTATGAAGTACATTACAGTCACATTGAAAGCACAAACTTGAATGGCAGCCATAATAAAGTACATGAAAAGAATTACTAATGGATAATCTTTCTGGGATGCTTTTACTATTCACAAATGCAGGCACATGAACTCTCTGCTCCTGATTCATTTTCATGAAGGGCTCCAGGCAACCAGACTTTATCTTTCTTGGCCCTCAGGAGAGGGCAAGGTTAACGCTCCATCAAAGGGTTGCAACAGCCAATTGTTTTTGTTCAGAATGGCTTTCAATTTTTATAGGCAAACTTAAATGTATGATTCTTAGAAGAGAATGCTGAGAGAGGGGACATGAGGTGGGAGAAAGCTGGCATATTTTAAAGTTTTAGGTTGCAGTTGAATAAAAAGTACTTAGTAAAATTCATTTTCAAACGGAAACATTTACATTGCAAAGAATAGTACAGACATATCAAAGAAAATACTGAATTTAATTGGCTCACATGGAAAGAACTACTCAGTAGTAACAATTCAGCTTCATTTGTCATTTGACAAATGGTGAAACTAAATAGCAACCACAAATAGTCTAGCTAAAGTTTATTTTTGCAGGAAAAGTTTCTGGAATATTCTAGCCCACATGGACCCTCAGAACCTCACTACAGGCTTTTAACCTACTCAATATTGTTAAGTGTCTTTACTCTTATTAACTGCAGTAAATAATTAAACTGCTGACTTAATGAATATAGTTGAGATGCAATTAGCTTTGCATAAATTGCATTGAATTGAATTTGCCACCCTCTTCAACTTCAGAATGGATGATTCAATTCATAGTACACATTTCTGTGTGTGTGTGTGTGTGTGTGTGTGTGTGTGTATTAAAGTTTAGTTGGCATATAATATTATGTTCATTTCAGATGTACAACATAGTGATTCAACATTTATTTAAGTACTACGTGCTCACCACCCTTAGTCTATCACCATGCAAACTTAGCACAATACCATTGACTACTTTACCTTTCTCACCTGTACCCACCCTCTAGCAGCCATTAATTTGTTCTTCACTCCTATGGGTCCTTTTTTCTTTGTTTTTATTTTTAAATTCTACATGTAAGTGAAATCCTATGGCCTTTGTCTTCCTCTGACCTTTCTTTTGGGACTGAATTGTCATTTTTTATTGTTCACTTTATTTTATAATTATATGCAAACTACCACTCTTCCTAGAGTCCATTTATCAGTTGAATTCCTTGCCCTTTGGTCTGCCATTATACATTGAGAACATAGATTTATACTTTAAAAAGAAAAGAGATAAGAAGATGTCTTCAATTGTTTTATTTCTTATGTGCTATCTGCTCTTTTAAAGTTGAGTTTGACCTCGTTATATATGTTAGAGAATAATTAGAATCAGACACCTGATTCAATTTATTCTTGTGTTCCCAATGTATATTCTCCCCAACTGTACTCTGAGGCTAGTACAATTTAGTACAATTTTTTTTTCAGTAAGCATTTTGTTCAGTGCATTTTATATTTAAGTTAATGAGAAAAATATTCTACCTTCAATGAGGTCACAGTCTGAGAAGAAAGAGATACAATAATTACCCAGTTAATTAGCTTGATTATAAAATGGAAGCTTCCAGTTAGCAGAATTTCTGTTTAACTGGATTTTCTAATTATCTCCGGATTAACCCATCTGTTCAGCAAAGCTGCTTAGGACAGAGAAGCCTGCATTTTAAATGGCTGTTCTCAGAGGTACATATATATTTATATATAAATAAGAGTCGATAGTTCAAGATATAATTTTAGAGAGGCACCATTTTGTCAACACAAGATAGCATTCCATTGGGGAGACAGAAGAAAAATAAAAAGTAGAGCTCATCTCCTAAATTAGCACCTCTCAGTCATCTCCCCACTGGACACTGGTGTGACCACGCCCTGGCACAGCCCCCTATCTGGTGAAGGAATTAAAGTCACAGTACACTATTGAGTGCTACTTGGCATGGAGGAGAGAGCATCTCCTTCCATGTGAGGGTGCAGGGCATGGTGTCCAGAGGACACAGAGCAGGCAGGATATTGCTGATGAAGGGAACAGCATGAGCAGCCCATTAGGGCAAGTGCAGGCCATTCATTTGACTGGCTTCTGGAATTCCTAAGTTGGTTTGATTAACTGAAAAAAATGTCTGAATTTGTTTGGGCTAAATTAACAAACTATCATAGATGGAGTAGCTTATAAACAACAAGCATTTATTTCTCACAGTTCTGGAGTCCGGGAAGCAAAGTCCTGGCAAATTTGGTATCTGGCGAAAGCCTGTTCCTAGAGAGCTATCTTTCACTGTAGCCGCTAATGGCAAGGGACCCTTCCCTGGTCTGTTCTATAAGGGGACTCATTCTTCATGAAGGTGGGTGGCAGCCTCGTGATCTGATCATTTCCCAAAGGATATTTGAAATCAGCACCATGCTTCAAAAAATCCTTGTCATATTGGTATTCTCCTATGTTATGCCACACTTCCGGTCCATCTTAATTTAAAATTCTTCCACCATTAGCCTCTGAAGTACTGTTTTCCAGAGTTATTAAATTGCTTGGGTGATTATTATATACATTTCAGTCTAAGAAATATATGTTTAGGTGGCAAATGTATTAATTAATTCTTCAAAAGTTTATTTTATCTCACCAAATTTCACCGGGTTTAGACTGAAATACTACCTGAGTGGAGATAGACTAGAGCTACAGCTATACAGAGCAGTGTACTGGTCAAAATATGTTTCCTTTGGGATCTTCAGAGGAAAGGGCCTATGTCCTCAGGACACCCCGGGGCATCTTTTCAGTGAAAAGAATGAAACGTTGTGTTTTCCATGCCAATAATTAAGGAGTCCCTTTGGGTGGAAGTATTTAGGTCTGAATCTGACAGTTGTTCTGGAAAGACTAGGCATGGGTTTCATACTGGAATGTAATGTTACCTATGAAATGTTCAACCACTTTTAAGACTTTCCTAGTTTTACATCAATTAGAATTTCTTATGAACCTGCTTTCTCCTACATATCCTACAGACTACAGTACAAAGACCTGCCTCTGGGTGTTTTCAGACTGCCTGTGGGGAGACAGAGGCTGTGTGGGCAACTAGAACTTGGTTTGAATGTCTAACCCAGAGTTGAAATATAAAAATCTAAAAGCGAATTGTTTTCTTTGACATGTTTTCATATTTTATGACCTGAGGAGGAATAATGGCAAAATTTGAACATGTTCAAATATTTAAGAACCATGAAATTAGTATCTATTAAAATAGCAATGTTTTATTATAATTTTAAATAATATATGTGCTTTAAAGTATTTGAAAACGTTTTCTATGCCCTCTAAATACATTGCCAGTCCACTAAAATAATAAAAAGTAAGTATAGTAACAAAAGTGGTGAAAAGATATTGAAACTTACTGAAGGGCACAGACTCTGAAAGATTAGAACTGAGAATAAAAAGTGGAAAAATATGTTCTTGATCAACTGGGCTTCATGTTCAAGGTTATGCCCTTTATTTGTCAATAGTTAACTATGATATGCCACAATGCTGAGTTTAATACCTTAGGAAACATTTTCCCTTCAAATAATAATTATATTTTATATATTAATTTATCATAGCTATATGAAAATAGGATTCTTTGTATGACTACCAAGAAAAAATATTTCCCCACCCAGTATTTGTACTTCAAAATATTTTAATTTTTTAAATAACTAAATTTTAATTTTTAAAGAGTTTTCAATTATAGGTGACATTCCATATTATAGTAGTATGAGGTATAATATGGATTTTTTTTTAAGTTCTTCTAATGTCATTTCAAAATCAAATTGAAGTATTTCCCACCAAGGTAGTTAGACACTGTGTATTTATTCTTTTTAAAAAATTAAGTTTTATTGATTTCAGAGGGGAAGAGAGCGAGAGAGAGATAGAAATATTGGTGGTGAGAGAGAACCATTGATCAACTGCCTCCTGCAAACCCCATACTGGATATCAAACCCACAACCTGAGCATGGCCCTGACTGAGAATCAAACTGAGACCTGCAGGTCAATTCTCAACCACTGAGCTATACCAGCAGGGCTGTGAGGCTGTGTATCTATCTTAATGTTTGAATTCTGTTTTCTGACTTCTGTGTTATGAAAGAGATGGGATTATCCAGTGCCTTTACAAGGAAAAAAGGAATTCAAGAATATTAACATATTTATATTTAAGGCTCATAGTATTTTCTATAGTTGTAAATGTACTTTAACATATATTCAAAATGAAGGCTATCCTTGCTCTGCATATGATTGATGGATCAGTGTTATTGATTGCCCTACTTACAAGGACAAGTAGGACAGCTGGTTTTTATTATTTAAGGGTGGAACATAAAGTAATTTTTATTGTTCTTTTTAAGTGTATTGTGGCTTCAGTTGCAGATGGAGGCACCTGCTACTCTGGGATGTCACAGCACTTCCAGTAAATCAGGCAAGGTCTGCTGTGGGTTATAAAGACCAAACTCCAGGGTTCTGGACGGCTGCCCAGATGCTTCTTCTGCCTCTTTAGACTATAGTAGTGACCTCCAAAGAGTGGCTTCTTTTTTACCTCTCCCTATGCACATGATCTTGTGCATTACTTGTGGTTCAGTTAAGTGTTTGTGGATGGGCTAGAATATATTATGAATTCTTGCAGATTTCTTTAGTGGCTTCACAGTCTTAGTCTGTGGGGATAGGAAAGGGAGAAACAAAGATGATTGTATTGATTCATTCAACAGATAGTTCTGCAGAAGGAATTTTGTGCAAGCCTGTTCTGGGTAAGATTTTGAAATGGGCTTCACTCTGGGGTGGAGCCGACTCAGGGTAGAAATCTACAAATTACAACAAGCTATTTAGAAGCTAATAACTACAGAAGAATCACTGCAGCAGCAGAAGGATTCCTGCCAAGATTTTCTTTGGCCATGAGTCTCAGATTTGAGCAAGCAATCAGCATCACAGGAGGGCTTGGTAGAACTGATTGCTGAGCCCCACCCCAGAGTTTCCAATTGGGAGGTCTGGGGCAGGGGTTGGTAAAAAACAGAGTACACAGTTTCAAACCGACAACCAACTATTAAAGGAACTACATTTTGAGAACTACTGCCTTAGATGGTAGCATCTGAGACCAAGTATCCGTGACCTACATCAACGAGCAGAAATAACTTTTACTTTAAGGATAATTGTAACTTAGCAAGATTGTAAGTAAGACCTGACCAGGTTTGCTGGTTTTGTATATTTTGCCTTCTTTCAGCCGATTTTCTCATATCTTCTGTTGACAGGCTGCAAGCCTAGAAGCTATTGCAGCATAATGGTTGGCCATGTTGGGCCTGGTGCTGCACTTCTTGAGTTATCCAATTCCAGCCCTGACACTTATTAGCTGTATAATTTTAGAAAAGCTATTTACATTTTTGGGACCATGCTTTCCTCATCTGTAGAATGAGAATAACAAGAGAACCTACCCTAGTGTTGCAATTATGATTCTTGAAATAACACATATACAGCATTTGGAACAGTGCCTTGCAAATTGTAAAGTATTTGATAAATTTTAGCTTTCTTTTCCCTCTCATTTCTTATTATTACTTTTTTTTCTTGGTAGCTGCTTCTTGCGGGGATTTAAAAGATTCACACATTACCACCAACTTACTAATTGTACAAGCACTAAGGGAACCAGAGAAGTTATGGCACCCTCTCCAGTGTCAGCCTGAGAGAGAGCCCCACCTAGGTCACAGAAATAAGATTAGAAGCTGGAAGTAGAATTGAGAGGTTTTGTTTCATTGTTCAGTAAACCTGGTGGGTAATTTATTCTTCATTAAAGAAACATTTGCATATCCAGATAGATTTAATAGCCTCATTGGCGAGCCAGAGAACCTTGTCCTTTGAGAAACACTGACAAGTAGGTGTAGTAGTGTCATTATCATTAGGTTTTTAAGGAAATATAAAATAAAATTTTCTAGAACATTTAATTAAGTTTTTTTTTTAGTTTTTTTTTTACTGTAATGCTATTTTAAAGTCATGAAGAACAGCATTAACTATTATGTGTCCTAAGAAAATCAGTCTCTTTCCAAGAGGAAAAGCAAACTAACAAATAACAAAGAACCAAAAACAGACAAGTCTGACAACTCTGAGGTAAAGTCAAAATTAGACTGTTGATGCAAACACTGCTTGGGACAAAGTTAAACAAGCAGCCATAACTTTAGTTAAGGCTATTGCTACAGGTGAGAGAGGCCAGTACTCAGACTGAGCTAGACTCTGCTGAATTAAAGGACATGAGAATTTTTAAGAGTTGGCACGTGAGAGAGTCTGTGTGTCACCTGTGTTTACTAGTTGGCTTTACCAAAAGGAAAAGTAAACATTCTATCATCATGAAAGGAAGTAGACAGTTTTGTAACTTGGAGCAAGGCCTCTAGAAGTTAGGTTTCTATCCTCCAGCAGAGATTGAGAGAGGAAGGCATCACCTTCCTAAGTGATTACATTCCAAAGAGATGACTCCTAGGTCCTTCAGAAAACCAACCCTGGGTTATAGAACTGGCAAATGGCTTTAAAAAGATTTACACTCAATGAGGAAGAGGAAGGATTTATAATTGCAGGTTTTCTAAAGTAGATGCCCTAAGAAAATGGGAATCAGGTGCCTAGATTGGGAAGAAGCCTGTCTGAAATTTAATTAAGTTGAGGGCAACATTAAGGCAATCTTCGTCAAAACTTAGTTTTTTATGTAGTTTTAATCACAGAAACAATATGTGGCCTGAACACACTTAGAAACAAATCAACAAGACTGTCATTGTTGAGGTGCCATCTTTGGTAGATGAGAACATCCAGTTCTCCTTCGGTTTGATTTAATGATGCTTTAATTTCATTGCATGTGTCAAGGCTTGTGGCAAAAATATCTATTTATGCAGCATAAACTCCAATTAAGTGTAACCACAGAAATTTTGGTGTTATAGTAGTTTATGTGATAGAAGAAAATTAAGAAAAATAGCTACAAATTTTCCACATAAGAAATTTGACATTTTATACAGCTTGAAATAAATAGTTCTCAGGATCAGATGAACGAATTTTGTTTTGTAAAATGAGCTATTTGATAAAATTGCTTTGCTTTATAATCTATGTGCAGCAACGATATCTCAACTTCAGGATATCTTTTTCATTTTGTTTAAATTTTCTATAGAAAATTCATTGGTCCAGATATTAAGTACATTCAAAATTAACATCCCTCCATAGAAAATTTATTGGTCCAGATATTAGATATATTTAAAATTAACCACATGATATAATGGGAGATTCTTTGCTAGACAAAAAAAAAAATCAAAATTTCAAGGACAACTAAAATTCAAGGGAAGATTATAGGATTTGATGCTTAACACAGAAATTTTTCAAAAACTTCTTTTTTGGGGGGACAACTATGATAGTTCTAGTGATACTAATCAATAATTTAGAATGGAAAATCAGAAATCATGACTCTACAACCTTTGAAAGTAGTATTTATTCAGTGACTGTACACAGTATTTAAAATTACAAACTTTTCCCCGCTGTTTATCAACTCAGTCATGTATCTTAGAGACGATAATGTGGCCCTTAGGAACAGAGCTTGCCAGGAACACACACTGGTAGGCATGTGTTCTGCATCTATCTCAATTTTGTGCTCAAACTTCATGTACTGTCCATCAGGCAACAGATATGGAGAAATGCCCATGTAGGTCTGATGGGTTTTAAGCTTTTTTCATTTTGTTCATTGACAATTATTATTCCCATTGGAAAGCTGTAACCTAGTACTGTTGGCTGGATGGGAAAGCTCTATCATGTTACAACCTGGAGAGGGAAGGACATTGTTATGTTGCATAGGTGTGCTCTGAGTCCCAACTCACATTCCTAGTTTGCATAGATTCTCGCCTGCTATCCAAACCCCACTAGCTAAACCCTGACTTGTTAACCATGTGGACCAAGTAACTTTTAATTCCTTTCATTTCAGATGTTTTCATTTATTTATTTTAATTTACATAACTCTTTCAAATTCAAGCTCCAACCAAGCATTCTTACCTCACAGCATTTTTGTACTCCTGCTTTTGCCAGCAGACATATATTCCAAATTAATAATCATTTCCTAGACTAAAAGCAAAGCCTTATGGATGTTTTTAAATAATATTTTACTCCAGCTCCTACAGATTGCAGAGAATTATTTTTGTTCCAATACATCTGTGTTTCATGTGCCTCTTTTGCCTGGCAAGGCCTGAAAAATAACAGATCTTATTTTCAAGTTTCTTTTCTCCACCATTAACCTGTGTTTTCGTTGTTGTTGTTGGTGGTGGTGGTAATTATGGTGGGGTGTTTTTTTTTGTTGTTTTTTTTGTGTTTGTGCGTGTCTGCTTGTGTGAGTACGTCTAATAAAATACTAAAAAACACATTTTTTCCAAGTCACAAACATTGTAAGTTTGCATAGATCTAGAAACACCCAGGTCATGTGATTTCAGTAGAACATATCATAGGTTCATTAGCAATTTATTTCTAAAATAAGGCATTTGACAAATGGTAAGTACATGTGTTCGGTTTAACCAAATTTCAATCTCAGAAGGTGACATTTTGCTGTTTTATCTGGATATCCTAGGCTAATGCTTCTATTCAGAAGCCAAGATGAATATAGCTAACCTAATGCAAATTAAAAAACAGCTTTAGCCCTAGCCAGTTTTGCTCAGTGGATAGAGCATGGCCTACAGACTGAAGGGTCCCAGGTTCTAATCCGGTCAAGAGCATGTATCTTGGTTGCATGTGCATCCCCATTAGGAGGTGTGCAAGAGGCAGCTGATCCATGTTTCTCTCTCATTGATGTTTCTCTCTCTATCCCTCTCCCTTCATCTCTGTAAAAAATCAATAAAATATATTTTCAAAAACCAACAGCTTTAATCATAACTTTTCCATAGATTGTTGTACATGGTCATCTTCAGTATTTAGTTGGGGGAAATGTTTTCATTTCCCCAACCACTCCAGTCCACATTTAGTTTCTACAACTTCATAGGCAATTGGTTACACAAGACCTAGGTTTTTCTTTGCAGAGTGACATCAGGGAAGTTTCTTACATGGCCTGGGCTTCAAGGTTTACCTCAAATCTGTGAAGACTTCAAAGCTCTTTTGTATTCTAGTACTCCAGGACATGGCAATAATTTAAAAATCAAATCCCTATACAGCCCAGCCAGTGTGGTTCAGTGATTGAGCATCAACCTATAAACCAGGAGGTTATGGTTTGATTCCCAATTAGGGCATATTTCCCGGGTTGCGGGCTTGATTCCCACTGTGGGACATGAAGGAGGCAGCCAATGATTCTCTATCATCATTGATATTTCTATCTGACTCTCCCTCTCCTTTCCTCTCTGAAATCAATAAAAATATCTTTAAAAACAAACAAACAAACAAACAAACAAAAAAACGAATCCCTCTGCAGGCCTTAGAGAAGTAGGTAAGTACACACATAGACAAGCTTGTAGCTTTATGTTCTTTTAAATCTGCAGTTTCACATTCACCAATCCTAAAATTTTATGGTGAAATCTAAGCACACCATGCAAATAGATACTGCAGTAATTTGTCAGCAAGACAGCTGGTGGGATTCTACCCCAAGAAGTTAGGCTCCTCCAGGAAAGATATTGGCTACATTGGTTGGCTCCTCATTTTTTATTGTTGTTTGTTTTTATTCTTCTTTGGATCTCAATCTGCCTCCACTGTTCGCATTTTTTATCCCCAGTGAAAAGGTTTGTGTATGGTTTTGGTTTGTTCCGATCAGTCACTCAGCAGATACCCAAAGGCAAGGACATCAATCACCTTTGTGAAGGTCCCTGGGAAGTCATAATTTATGTGTTGATAGTGGATGTATTCCACCCTTTACAGGGCAGAACTGCTAAACTGGGAACATGGTTAGGAAAACAGCCATCATTAACCTTATAGCTTTCCCAACGAGAAAGGTATTGCAAACTGGCCAAGGCCAGTGGCAATTTCAGAGCATAAAAGGGGCCCCACACAGGGTAAAACAGGTTACCAGGGTCTTGGCACGGATTTAGAGTAATTTTCTCTAAACAATTACCCTCAAAGAAATGGAAATCGGTAAAATGGTCTTAATAAAATGGCTAGAGAAGTCCAAATCTTATCATATATTCCTTCCTGTTTTATATAAAGAGGATTTTGTTTGTTTTAGAAATCTCTTGACTGGCTTATTTCAGTTTGATTTTATTTTTTTTACTGGCATTGTTTCCCTTAGCTGCTAAGAGAAAAGTAAAAAATCACTAAATTGTATTTGGTAGGGTATTAAAATTACATGATAGGTTCTTTCTGAATGGGGTGGATCCGCATAGATGATTTAACAATAAATGTTTCTCAAAAAACTCCATACCAACAAGAAAAGGAGAATTATTGAGCAAGAACCAAAGATCTAGGGATGGAGAGAGTGCTGGGGAGAGTGCAGGTATGGAAAGTTAGTCCAGATAAAGGATGCTTAACCTCATGTGTCCTCTCACCAGGGACTGATGACTTACTGCCTTACAAATGCTTACAGACTCTGATGAAAGGTGGTGGTGTTTCTGTCCATCATTTTTGCTATGTATTTTAGTATTCATTTAAAAATATAGTGAAAATAAAACTAGCAGAATTATGGTGCTAGAAATCCAATGGTGGTTCCATGGGAAATTAGCTTGGAGAGGATACCACATCATAGATCTGGTCCACAATTGTGGATCCAGAAACTTTTTATTTGCACATTACATTTTATTTGGTTAGACTTATCAGAATAGCCTCCTACCTCAGTTTCCATATTTGAAGGAAAAGTAAAAAATGTATTTGGCTTAGAATGTTGTGAAGACAAAAATTGTTGGAACATTGCTTGATACTGATCATGCAACAAATGTTAGTTGTCATTCTTAGTTTTATTTGAATTCTCAACAGATATACCTTAGCTTATCAATTTGTGAACTATATGTTTCAGGAGGTGAGAATTATTTTCTGATTTCAGAATATTTTGGTCAGGGCATCAACATAATTGGAAAGCTGCATTAATTTTGAGATTATTCTTTCACTAGAGGCCTGGTGCATGAAATTCATGCATAGGGGTCGGGGGTATCCCTCAGTCCAACCTGTACCCTCTCCAATCTGGGATTCTTCTCACAATCCCAACTGCTCGCCTGCCTGCTTGATTGCTCCTAACCGCTTCTGCCTGCCAGCCTGATCACCCTCTAACCACTCCCCTGCCAGTCTGATCGATGCCTAACCGCTACCCTGCTGGCTTGTCAGCCTGGTCACCCCTAACTGCCCTACCCTGCCAGCCTAGGTCCCTCACAACACCACTCCAATGCAAGCCTGATCACCTCCAACTGTCCTCCCTTGCAGGCCCAGTCCCTCCCAGCTGCCCTCTCCTGTTTCTCTGATCGCCCACAACTGCCCTCCCCTGTGGGCATTCTTGTGATGGTCATCTTGTGTCCACATGTGGGTGGCCATCTTGTGTGTTGGAGTGATGGTTAATTTGCATACTGCCTCTTTATTACATAGGATGAGAGAGAGAAAAAAGTGGAAGGAAAGTTCTAAGTGGTTGTGGTAGATTTTTTACTTGAACTCTAAAAAATCTGCAAAACTATCTGCCACCCCATCCCAGTGTACCATAGAGAGTCCTTCAAGCAGTCAACAATTCTGCCCCTAAACCCTGTTTGTTTGTTGAAATACTGTGTCTTATTTTCTAGTTTTATTCATATTCTTTTGTTTGCTTTTGCCATTGTTTATGTTAGTGCTCATTCACACAAAATAGGATCCCTTTCTGCCTAAAGGTGAGAGAGTCCTGCTACTTAAGAATATTCCTTAAAGAAGGTTATTGCTCATTTTACTGTCATGTCTTAGAGTTATCTAGGGCCTTCAGTGCCAGCATTTAATTGGTCCACATCAGCACTGATGGAATCAGCAGGAGATGGATGCTTAGGAAGTTAGAGACATGAGAACCACAGTCAGGTCTGCCACAATTATAGCCATGCCTGTGGGGAAATCTAGCCTCTTATCTTCCTCGCAATGAGACAATGAGAGAAGACGATTTATCCCAAGAGTGCCTGAACATTACCTCAAGAGACTGTTTAAATTATTGAATCAGAACAAGCTTTAATGTATAGTGATTATTTAGTTAAATTCTTATCACACACACCAGCTGGTGAGGCCAAGATCAGCTAAGGGCAAAAATTTAAATGATCTATTTTGTCTGGACATTAATTGCAATATGAGATGAATCTTATTCCTTCTCTTAAAAAATAGCATGTGAGGATGAAAGGACATTTAAGCATCTGGTAAGAGAAGCAGGGTAAGTGTGACTAGACAGGCAGGATCACAGAGGAGACCTGGTTAGCTCAAGGCTGCAGAGGAGGGCAGAGGAAAGATCGCACCAAGCCTGTAGATCATGCTTAGACTCTCCCTTTATCTTAAGTGCAGTAGAAAGTTAAAAAAAAGTTACGTAAGCAAAGAAGCAGGTTTTTATTTTTTTTAAATCACTATTGTTTCTATGTTAAGAATAGATTTAAGGACAGACAGACTTAGCTATGGACCCATTAGGGATAGTTGTCCTTTCTACCATGATGGAGTCAGTAGATACAGACAAGTGGATAGATTTCAGAAGACTTTTGGAGAATCACTAGTATGTGTGAGTAACTCTTGTTTGCTTGTTTTTACACACATATTCTTCCACCTGTGAATAGATCACTATATACGGTCTTAGTCAATTTGGCTGCTGTAACAAAGCACCCTGGACTGGGTGCTTCATAAACAACAGAAATTCATTTCTCACAGTTCTGGAGACTGGAAGTCCACAATCAAGGCAACAGAAGATTGGATGACTGGCGAGGGAGCCCACTTCCCAGATGGCTGTCTTTTCTCCTTAAACTGGCATGCTGGAAGGGGCAAGCTAGCTGTCCAAGACTCTTTTATAAGGGCACTAATCCCATTCATGAGGACTCCACATTTATGACCTAATCACCTCCCAAAAGCCCCACCTCTTAATCCTATCACCTAGAGGGTTTGGATTTCAACATAGTAGAATTTGGGGGAGGGAGGTATAAACCATTCAGTCTATAGCATAATTACATATATGTGTATAGAGAATATGCATATATTTATGGACATACTTAGGAAAAACTATGTCAAAAGAAATACCTGAACATTTTTAGAGTGAATATATTCAAGATGGTAGGATTTTGGGGACATTTTTATCTCATTCTTTACCTCTTTTCTTTAACTAATATTCGAATATAAATTCACTGCAAAATATATATATATTATATATTATATGTATATTCATTGTGAAATATATACACTGAGTGACCAGATCATTATGATCTCTGATCTATAATGATCTGGCCATTCAGTGTATTTCCTATATGATAAAAGGCTAAACTGCAAATTGTCCCCTCCACCAGGAGTTCAACCATCAGGCAGGCTGGCCAACCACCCATGTCCCCTTACCCTGGCCAGGCTGGCCAGACCCCATGTATGCATGAATTCATGTACTGGGCCTCTAATACACACACACACACATACACACACACACATACACACTAAGGGGCCAGATAATTATGCATTCAGAGATTATAATGATCTGGCCACTCAGTGTATATTTAAAGATAATATATGAATGGAATATTATTGAAATCCAATCATAAATAAGGCTAGTATCAAGAGAATTATTAAGTAATTTAATACAAAAATTTTTCCTACTACTCCAATATGATAAAGTGCTTTTAACATAAAAATAATTTTGTTTTTAAAAAGGCTCTCTCAATTTGTTGTGGATTCTCTCAATTTGTTCATAAATTATGCATAGCTCTTAAAAAATAAGAAGATAGCAATTAATAATGTGGTTGATTTAATTAAATTCCCTTTGCCATTAAATGGCATTAGAATTCAACACCGCAACTGTTTTAAAATTAAATTAATGTCGGTGACCTGCAAATGAAGTGTGAGATGCAGTATTTTTATTTTCTTATCTTCTGTGTTTCTGAAGATACAAATCATCTCTTTTTTCTGTTTTCTCATTTTTATTTTATAAGCATAATGTTTAAGAGGATTATCTCCAGATTGCTATATTAGAATCAGAGTTTCAAATAAAATTTAAAATTTTATCTAGAGAAATTTTCTTTTTTCAATTAAAGGGGTTTTGTTGTTTTTTAAGATTGTCTGACTGCATAAGAATCTAGGGCATTTTTATTGAAGGTTTGGGTGCTATGTAAGCATTAACCAATCCTAAGTGAAAACAAATCAATTATATTTGTGCACTCCTTATTGCTTAATAATAGATAATCAATCCTTATTAGAAATACTGAACACATATACAACAATTAGTTGACAATTTTTTTTTGTTTCCTGGTCTTCTCTTAAATGAGGTCTATGATGATAAATTTAAAATGTTCTAATGACAATGGAAATATCTTTATATTACAGGTCATATACACATAGATACACAAATAATAACACAATAGGGACTTGGAGGAGTTGTCGTGAAGTAACATTGTAGTATACACCTGAAAATCTATATTTATAAATAATAAGAATAGTTAAATTACTTTTAAAATTTAATGTAGAGTTTATCTCTCTCTCTATACACACACACACACACACACACACACACACACATACACACACACATAATTGGCATTCTTTCTATTATATTGGGTAAATTATATTGAAATGTATTACCTTAATTTCTTCTGTTGTCCCTTGTATTATTTTATATATACTAAGCCATGATGATATACTTTTTGAAAAATATCAGTGGATTCTGAGCATCCTTTTGCAAATCATGCCAGATCATGAAAATGCTAATCTTTACAATGCTGTAGGAAGTTAATGAACCAGGTATTTCTTTAAAAGGAGTTCTCCTTTGGTTTTAGCATAGCAGAGAAATCTAATGGACAGGAAAGACAAATTATTTAATGTGAAAAATGCTCATACATCTATTGAAAAAGGAACATGTCAAATGTGAACCTAGCTTCTCACTCTGTACTTCATCTGCAGGAGATCTCAGCATGAGCTATGAGATGCTGTAGACATTTGCAGTTCATCTGTAATGAGCACATTTCTCTTAAAGAGAAATGTGATTGTACAATATGGAAGCCTGATTGGGGAATAGCTCATGCTTTCTTTGACCCCTGAAGATGTGTAGGACTGATGCTTTCATCTGGTGTGGAGTGTCAACTCTGCAAATCTGTGGAGGTGTTTGTTAGCAGCCTGCATCCACTCTGATTTCTTGTTGTCTGTCCAGATTATCCTGGCAGGACAGAGTTTCCTTAGGTCTTGTTTTCTCTTCCCCCATCACCATGTCTTCCTGGGAAACTCTCATTGTTAACTATCCAATTCTAAATGCCTTCCCGATTTCCCACATTCTGGAAGAAACAGAACATTGTCATCAGGCTCTCCTTACTGTCTCCTGGGAGGATAACGTGCAGATTTATGTTAGGACACTGTTCTTTTCTTGTAGCTGTGGCTTTACTCATCTGTATGCCCCTCCATTAGGATGCAATCTTCGTGAGGCAGGAAATAGTCATATTCAATGTGTGTTCCTAGAACCTTGCCCATGGCTTGGTTCATAGGAAATACTCACTGGTTCTATAAATTGCTACTTTTAATTCTCTCAGCTAGCTAGGTGAATTAGGCACTATATTCCCAATTTTACAAAAGAATAAGCCTATATCCAAATGATCGAAGCGAACTATGCAATGTCATTAGTTTAAGTGAGCCCTAAAATTATTATTATTGGATTCTCACTGACAAGATTTAAAATCGAGAGAATAATTCTGAGACCTAACAACTTTGAAAAGCCCTCTGATGCATTTTATAATGAGAGGTGGAAATAAGACCATATTATTTTGTGTTAATTATACATTTTTTGAGAAATATATTATATATATATATATATATATACATACCTAGTAGGAAAGTGAAAATCCACAGTGATTTATGAAATAGGAACCTACGGTTCATCGTCTCATGTTTGTTCTTTAAGAGAACTGACTTATAACCCTGGAGCAAAAATGAAATTTAAAACATTCTATAACTCAAAACATTTTACATGTAATTCAAACATATAATTTTACATCAAAAAAGAATTTGTTCATTTTTGGTGTGTTCTTTCATATATTAATTCAATATTTGTTTCCTGCTCGCTTATGCTAAGCATTGACTTTAGTTTCTGTCCATGTTATACATTTCTAATTCAAACATGGAATTAATTTCATTTAGTGATTTTAGGGTTGTTTTTTTTTAAGCAAGATTTCTAGTTGAAGTGAAGTATGTGTTCAGCCAGGGTTATGCATCCCTCTCATTTCATGAATTGTCATCATGTATGCAAGACTTCCCCCTCTTCTATTGAAATAGAGAACACTTTGTGATTGTCACTGCTTTGTGCTAGACTTATAATATAGGACATATATTCAATATGCAGTTTTATATTGGAGCAAAATCGCAAATTTATTAATATTGCCAGGATAGTCCCCAACAAGGCAGTGGTTTCTGAATGCTTGCTCTCTAACTTCAAGAGCACAACATGATTTAATTTCAGGATGGAAAATCTCAGCAGGATTGGGGCTGCTTCACTCACCAGGGTGCATTCAGACGGTTTATAAACCAAACCTGGAATGGCTCAAGGAAGGCTTCCCCAGAGCCCATTATCCTTCAAGAAGCCTTAGCCTTTCCTTTCTGACTCGAGTGAAGGGAACAGGGTTTTAATACAAGTCCTGCAGCAGCTATATCTGAAGGGTCAGAGCTCATGATAAAGCTGCCAACACGGCAACTTTAAGAAAACATCCCGGTGACCTTTAATAACACTGGGTCTGCAGCGTGCACTGTGGAGGGTCTGTATTTTAAAATCCCATTTGAGAAACTGATCTCCCATTTGACAGGATCATGGTCTTTAATCTTAGTTTCGGTGTTCGAGACTTGACTGCAAGCCCTGTCAAAGCTGGCCTTTTGTGTGGTTCTGCCAACCTCGGAAAATACTTTTCTCTGCTGATAGGTATATTTTTCTGTTCTCAACTTTGACTTTCTGATCACTCATTTCATTAATACTAAGTGCTCCACATCTTCTAAAAGTAGCAGGAACTTTATATCATAGAAGTAGACTGGATTCACCATAGCTTCTAGTCCACCTGTTTTTATTATTGTCCCTTAATCTCTTATACCTTTTATAAGTTAAATAACCTTGAAACTGGCCAGTGATATACAACAATGATTTTAATATCTATGTATGCACTAGTGAAACAAAAGTAAAATTATCACTAAAAACTTTCAGGTGAGCAAAGAAATGAAAAACATTAGCTTGCTCAAGTTGCACAGACAATAATTAGCTGTGCTAGCATTACTGTTTCCAGATCACTCAGTTTTTAAAACTCATGCTATTTACAGATTTCAAGACATACACTTACATTTCTGTCCTTAACCTCTCAATTTAAATCCATTTAAGTGAACAATTAGCTCTGAATATCATTATAGGTTAAAAAGAAAATCTTACTTTTGATGGCCAGAGGAAAGGGGGTCAGAGGCTGGATGGAGGTGAGCAAAAGGTGGAAGTTGGGGATGGTAATATCTGTAATTATGTCAACAATAAAAATGAAGTTAAGAAAATAAAAACTTCCGAAACTGGTTTGGTTCAGTGGATAGAGCGTCAGCCTGCGGATTGAAAGGTCTCGGTTCGATTCCGTGAAGGGCGTGTACCTGGGTTGTGGGCACATTCCCCAGTAGGAGGTGTGCAAGAGGCAGCTGATCGATGATTCTCTCTCATCGATGTTTCTAACTCTCTATTCCTCTCCTTTACTCTCTGTAAAAAAATCAATAAAATATATTTTAAAAAAAATAAAAAACTATTTCAAAGCATAGAAGTAGAGGAAAATTTTCAAAAATTTTTGTGAAATAATTTCAAGTCTCACAGAGATTTTATCAAAATAAAACAAAAGCAACACACGCACACACACACACACACACACACACGCACAAACTCAGACCATTCCCACTAATGAGTATGGATGCAAAAGTCTTAAAGTATACTCAACAGAATTCAGCAGTCCATTATAGTTCATATTATAACATTACCAATTGGGGAATAATTCAGAAATGGGGGATCATTCAATATTAGGAAGACTAATGATATGAGTCATCATATTGATAGAGTCAAAGAGGAAAACAATATGGTCATTCCTGTGGATGTTGAAAGGGAATTTGACAAAATTCAATACCAGTTCTTTAAAAAAGAAAAGACTTCTGTTAAATAGGAATTGAGAAATATTTCTTAAACATGATTTTATTGGTGTTATATATCACTAAGCTTATCTTCAAAGCCATCATTTAGCTAATATCTATCATAAAGGACAACATTAGTCATTACCAGTAGAACAAAAAGCTGCTGCCCACTATTTCACAATGACTTAACATATTGGAGATATACAATAAAGAAAGCAATTAGAAGCATACAACAAAAAGAGAATAAGCTGTCTTTTTCTTTTTTTTTTTCTTTTTTTCTTTTTTTTTTTTTAGATTATAGTAAGATAGGCCAATAAGCCATGACAAGTGAAATTGGGAAACTGAGACAGCTAAACAAAATGACAGCAATTTACAGCAGGTTCAGAAGGTCACCTCCCTGGAAATATCATCTAGGCCTCAGTTGTATTTCAGCTCCAGACCCAGAAAAGCAGCAAAACCAAGTGGGCCACACCAGTGTCAGATGCAATGACTAATGACCTCCTGACACTGACCAATTGGTGGAGACCACAGCCCTGGAGGAGCACACAGCCCTGGAGGAGCACACCTAAAAAACTGATGAATGTTATGCTAAAACCCTCCCATGAGACCTCTTCTAAGATAAAGCTTCAAGACAAAGGACCCAGAGTACTCCCTCTGAGAAACAGCCCCTGCCATTCCCATTCCCTTTTTCTCCTCCCACTTCTCTCAGGGGCACACATTGCCTAAACCCTAAAGAACCCCACTAGGCTTTCAACCAGGTGAACAATGGGCAGTGGAAGCTCATCCCAGACTAACCCCTCAACCTGATCCCAAGGCCTCCTTTTTCTCTGACTTCCCAGAGAGCTGGGGCAGCCCAGCCTAGGCTCTCCTGATGCTTCTTTTATTCTAAGTTTTTTTAATTTTTTTTTTTATTTTACATTCCCAGCTTTCATAATTGTTCTCTCGTAATCATCCGTATTCTTATTGTGAAAGTTTTTCCTGCAGGAAGCCTAGAAACTGCAGACTACCAGCTGGCCCTAGACAGACCCACCAAGGGCCAGGTCCCCTTTCGGGGAACAATGTAATTATTTATCTGGAAAACTGAGAGACAATGGAATAACTACTCAATACAAAGAGAATAAGATAGCAGAATATAACTCTAACATACTGACATCAATAACCTTCATAGGTAATTAAACAAAAACAGGGTTGTAGAGGTATTAAAAGGGAATAGAAAACTCCTTACTTCAATTTCAGGTAATAGTGGTTTTCAATATATATTTTTTTCATTTGGGAAGTATGGACAAGTATGGTATGTGCAGAGAATACTTAGACCATTTTGTGCCTGAAATGAAGGCCAAGAAAAGTAAAAGGGAGCAAACCCTGGAGAATCTTGAATGGTGAAGAGTAGAGCTGGTTGAGGAAGTTTGGGGCCAGAACACATATGATGCTTTAGAAAGGTGCTTTACTCTAGTTTTGTTTTGCTTTACAATTTGACTCAAATTTTGAAGTTGATCATTTTGAAACACGTGGTCATCCCATCAGAGTAGTACCAGTGTATTCGTATTCTCATTAAGAGTCTGTGTTTTGGTTTTTTTTTTTTTTTTTTCTGTTTCATCCCCCATGTAAGTTTCACCTAAGAGGAAACTGGTTATTTGGAAGCCTTTCGTTGGTATTAACCATAAAGTCCTCCCTGCTGCATCTGTCAGTGCACCTGGGAGTACATGGGGCTGTGGGGTTGAGTTTTGATCCCTGTTCTATTCCAAGTTAGAGTCAGCTAAGCAGAAATTGAGAGGGGGAATGCTTATTCAATTGCTTGACTAAATAGATTGTCTTATTTCTTTGGATTAGAATTTTTGTGGATTATGTCTGGGAGGTGGGGGGTGGATTTCTCTTATGGTGGTATATCCTGAGCTATCCTGAATCATGAAAAACCAAGAATAGATTCCAAGTGCAGATAGAAGGGAAATGCTAAAGGTTTCGCTTACTTTTTAATATATGTATATTCTATGGGAATTTATTACTCCACTTGAAATGGTTATAAGCAAGATTGGCTTTGCAGTTGTGACAAAAATAATCAACACTAAAAAAATTTTAAATTAAATGCTCAGTGGTAAATTCAAGTTTAGACCTGAGTAATTAGGTTTGGGAATACATTTTTGCTACTGAGGGATAAGCCCCTAGAAACCCACAGTTATTAATTATCTGAAACACTAAGAAAGACTCAACTGTTTTGACATAAATGATAATGTCATAATAATTCAGAAAGAATAAAAGTAGGCTCAAGAAACTCTAACTAGAAGCAATTCTAGCCTATCAAATTTTCTATAGGGCAATCTTACTTTAAAGTAAGATAATAAATCTGCAGAAATGAGCTGTTTGCAGTTAAAATTAAGCATGTCAAATCATTTTACTACCATTTTTAAAGTCAAGTGCCTGTTAATAAAATAGTTAGATTTTTATTGTTATTACTTTATTTAAAACCATTTCCATTTTTGATGAATTATTTTCTTGAAGGTGGTCCAGCTTGGGGGTTTCTGACATTTAATTTTTCTGGGTTTGAAAAAAACTGTAAATGTTTTCGTAATTTTTACCTTCTTTACCTTGTACTTTTTCTTTTATTTATTTGGGTGGAATCCTATCTAATAAAAAAGTAATATGCAAATTGATTGTACCTTCGTTACATCCACAAGCCACGCCCACAGCCAATCAGGAGCGAGTATACAAATTAACCCAAACAAGCTGGCTGTGGCCACATAAAGGAGACTTGGGTTTCCTGGCAATGGAGGAATCCAAGCTTTACACACACCTTGGCAAACCCAGGCCTCCTCCATTCAAGGTTACAAAGTTTAAATTATAGAAGATAAATAAATCCCAGATACCAGGGCCTCTGCTTGGGTCATCAGGTGTGTGGCCAGCCTGCAAACCACCACAGTTACCTCAACCAGGCTGCCCCACACCCCAAGGGAACCCCCACCAAGATTTAGGACACCCTTCAGGGCAAACCAGCCAGCCTCCACCTGTGCACCAGGCCTCTATCCTATCTAATCCTATCGAATAAAACAATAATATTCAAATTGACGATTACTCCAACACACAAGATGCCTACCCTCACTTGGTCAAAGATGACTGCCCCCATGTGGACATAGATGGCCATCACAAGGTGGCCAGCAGGGGAGGGGAGTTGTGAGGTACCAGGTCTGCAAGGGAGGGCAGTTGTGGGCGATCAGACCAACAGGGGAGGAAAGTTGGGAGGGACCAGGCCTGCAGGTGAGGGTAGTTAGGGTTGACCAGGCCAGCAGAGCAGGGAAGTTGGGGGTGACCAGGTCTGCAGGGAAGGATAGTTAGGGGCAATTAGGCTGGAAGTGGAGCAGTTAGGTATCAATCAGGCTGGCAGAGGTGTGGTTAGGGGGTGATCAGGCTGGCAGGCAAAAGCACTTAGGGACAATCAGGAAGACAGGAAGGCAAGCAGTTGGGAGCCAGCAGTCCTGGATTGTGAGAAGGATCCATATTGCAGAGGATGCAGGCTGGGCTGAGGGACACACCCCCTTGTGCACAAATTTCATGCACTGGACCTCTAGTTGTTTAATAAAATTATATAAGTTTCAGGTGTATAATTCTATCATACATCATCTGTATTTTATTCTGTGTTCACCACCCCAAGTCAAGTTTCCTTCCATCACCATTTATCCCCCTTTACTCTCTACTACTTCCCCTACTTCCTTCCCCCCCCCTAATATCTTTCCCTCTGGTAATCACCTACTGTTATCTGTGTCTGTGAGTTGTCTTCCCCTCCCCCTAATCCCTTCACCCAGCCTGCAACCACCACTCCTCTCAGAACAGAGTTATCCCTCTGTTCTTTATGAGTCTGATTCTATTTTGCTTATTAGTTTATTTTGTTCATTGGATTCCACATATGAGTGAAATCATGTGGTCCTTGTCTTTCTCTGACTGGCTTATTTTACTTAACTTAAATAATATTCTCCAGGTCCATCCATACTATTGCAAATGGTAAGATTTCCTTCCTTTCTACTATTCCCTATTAGTCTTAAATGTTTAGTGAGGGTTCCTACTGGCTCCAGATTTATGAATTGAACAATCATTATTATTAGTGACTTGTTTTTTGTTTTGTTTTTTACTATATGTATATTTTCCTGTTTCTAATGAACTAAAGAATTGTAGAATAATGAGTTCATAGTAATAGCTGTATAATGATAGATATAATAAAGTGATCAAATCAATCACTATATGATATCTATCATAGGAAAGTAACTACAGGATAGCCCTGCCATCAAATTCTTGGTGCAGTCTTTATTTCTTAAGAGTAAAATTATAGATTGAATACCCAGTTATGAAATAGCAGCATTTACGTGAGTATAGAGTTGATTTCTAGAAACTCAAACCACATAATACCTATCTGACATTTAATGCCATTATTAGTCACACATAGAAATGATTAGATTAACTCTTGCCTCTCCCAGGTTTGCTGTTAAAGATTCAGCAATGGTAGATTCCTGACATGCACAGTTCACCTGTTAAAAACCTCCCTGCCTATCCTTGCCCATGCTGTCCTCATGTCCAAGAGTACCTTCTTAAATTCTGAGCTCTTGCCCATCTACAACTAGCTCAAGCATCATGTGCAAAGAGCTTCCATGACAATTAGCCACCCCACCCCACCTTAGCATCCTGTACATAACCACTCTGCGCCCTCCCAGAGTATTCTCTCCATGCTTCCACAATAACATGTACAACAGTGTGTAGATTTCATCACATTTCCTTAAGATGGCCAGTGCTTCATATACTTCATGGACCATAATAGGTGCTCAATAATTATTCTTTCCATTTACGAAAAAGAGATAAAGTATTGCCCACTTTTCATTAGTTATTTCTCCAGTGAACCTTAAAACATTTTCTCTGCAAAGCATGTAATGGTCTAACCCATGATAATGTTAATCAATATAATGATACTGCCAATGTTATTTTTTATTAAAATGTAAATTCTCAAACAGAGCCTTAAAGATAACAGTATATGCAATTCCATACAGCAACAGGTATGACAGCAGTTTATTTTGGCACAAAATCCAATTAATGAGATAGTGAATGTTCTAAACCATGCTACTCAGGATTTTTATAAATGAGTTAAAGTTCTTAAATTAAAATAAATTTGAAATTACTTACTTCTGTGTTCTTGCTTAGCCAAGTATTAACAGAAACGGTGATAACAGTGGGTAATCAACTGAAGTCTGTCTTCTGGGAAATATATCAAGAGAAGTAACAATAATGAACATACTTATTTTGAAAGTATTAGGGACACGTTGTTAAAGCGGTTATGTTCACTAAAACAAGATATTAGACTATGGCCAAACTATCTTCCACAATTTATTGACATTTATGAAGTTAGCTTTGTGCACTGGAATCCTCTTCCTTTTTTAACAGATAAAGAAACAGGTGTGAACACTAGAAAACAAGGATTAAGGACATTAATCTGAGGATGTTCTCTCTGGCAATAACAAGCCGTGAGATCTGTAGAAAAGTTTAGTATTTGTGGTCATAACTATGTGCATCTCTGAAGAATGTGGTAAGGACTGACTTTTTAAAAAACTGTTTGCAACCTGTAAGTTCTGTGCTTCTTTTTGTGCTGGAACATCTATAATAGATGAGGAGAAGCTGCTTGTGCTATGGTCTTTGATTCAGTAATTCATCAACAGGCATTTATCGTGGGCCTTGTATGTCTGTGGTGCTGACCCAGGTCTTACAGAGCACCTGACCTAAAGAATTTGAAATCTAGCTGAGTTACAGTAAATAATAATGAGATAAAACAAAAGTATATGTCATGAGGCTTGATTTCAGCCGATAATGGTAGGCTCTCCTTCAAACATTTTCCAGTCCTCTATCTCCATTAGCATGGGTAGCTTTTCTTTAGTCCTTTGAGAATCAAAATCTATAGCTCTTTTCCAAACAATACCTGTCACAGATATCTGATAGATTTCTAGCCAGCTTAATTTACAATGAACACTGCCTTCCAAAGAGACTAAGCTTTCCAGAGAAAATAATAAGTTAAACAGTAAGGATAATAACAAAACCATAGAAATTGATTAAATTGTTTGCCACACTATTCACTTTGAATCAACTATAGAAATAATGTCAGAAATAGTCATTTTAATTTCTTCACTGGACAAATACGAAAAATATGCATAAGCATAATATACCTTTTTGGACCCAGTGCAAAAAAAAAAATGTCAGAGAGCCAGACATTAGAGAGAATATGCTTAGAGAAAATGTTAAAAACAATAATCTTCTGTGCTTCTCAAATATCTCTAGTCTGCAACAATTTTTCTCCATTTTAACTTAGGACTAGTATGAGACATTTTGAAAGTACTAGACAGACACCTGTGCCTGTATCCTGTGACCTTGTGCCCACTTAATCTCATTGAATTTCCAGTTCAGTTTCTGTATCTGTAAAATAAAGAGATCAAACAAGGAGTTCTCTCATTCTTTCTAGAGGCAGACTCTTACTCTTCTATTTTGGTGGTTTGAATTTTCTGTTAACCCATAAGTACAGATGTGAATTCTAGAAATAAAAAAACAACTTATAAAAACCATCAAAACACACTCACATATGTGTATTATGATAATTCCATGTCATTATAACCTTGATAGGCTATTAACTTAGGATAGGAACAAAAATAAAAGGTCTTCAACAGTATTAGCAGAAGTGGGTATATAATTATGTATTTGAGACTACATAAACAATCTGCATGGCAAAGAAGCTCAGTTATAATAATTCTCTCTTAATAGGCATTTTACTTGAGGTTTTGTGCTGTCTACAGCTCTTTGAAATGATAGTGATGACAGAAATCCCTCTTAAAGATTATATATACACATGAAAAGTTTATTTTTATAAGGATATTGAGCTCATTTTTAGACTGCTGACTTTTTAAAATATTGAAAACATATCTACATTGTACACATATTGCTGAACACAAGCATAAAGCAACAAATTTATTGCCAGTGTTTGAGCAGACTCTAATCCTTTAGCTGTTTCATTTTACAAATTAAGATCCTCTGCTTTGACTGGGTCAATTCTAGTTTTCAAAGTCTTGGACCAAATGTGTACTGACTTAGGAAAGTTCAGGAACTCTGTATTCCAACATCTCGGGAAGATGAATGGTCTCATTAACAAATTATGTAACGATAGAAAACATTTTTACAAAATTGACCATGTGTATACTGTAGCTTATGTTAAAAAGTTGTCATATTGATATCTAGAAAACAAAGATCTATTCATTGCATGTTTCTGCCTTAGTTGAGTATCTTTTTATTTCTTAATGAAAATATTCTGTGTAGGCCATTAGAAGCCATTTGTGTCTCTCCTTTTTGGAATACTGTGTTCAAGATAGTGATGCTTTTTAAACCTGGTCACATTAAAAATAGGACATTTTAAATGTTCTTCACTAGTGAATATTGGAGGAATCAGAATACAGTGAAGCCTGTCTAAGGAGATGTTTCCAGTTTGATTTCAGGATCAGAAAAAGTGGTGAGCCAATTAAATAATATTGCACTTTAGAGTGTAATATGATTAGTGTAAATTTTTGTGCAAATTTTTCTAATGTGCTAAACTTATAACAACTGCTTATGTGCTTTTGGAAGCATAAACTGTAAAATACTTTAACTTGTTTTCAAGATAATTTCATTAATAGTATTACTTTCTTTAAAGTATTTAATCTTTCTAATCTAATAAAAAAAAAAAACAATGTGTAGCATCCCATAGGAGTTACTCTTACTATTACTTTCTTTAATAGAATAAACCTATAAATTTATGGGGTTTCACTCTTGAATTATTATTTTATTATTCTTTTGGTATGTTTTTATATATTGATTAATTTGTCAAAATACTCTTTTTTCTTGGCTGGTGGGTTTCTTCAGGTCTGCACTTGCCATTCTAATAATTATCTCAATATATAAAGGCTTCACCAGTTTTTCAGGGTATAGGGTTTCTGTTGGATGTGTGTTTTCTTCATCTATAAAGGAAATAGCATTGTGGTAGGTGTGGAAATTGTATGAAGCCTTGAGTCAGACACTTTGACTTATTGTGTAATGGGGTTATCCTTTTATGTTAGATTTGAGAAAAACGGAACAGGTAATCTAAAGCTCACTTAAAACGCAGCAGTTTGAGACATTCTCTGTTCATATGCGGTCACATATTTGCAAAATGGCTCTGAAAGCCATTCCAACCATTCCAAATGATTGCTATTCACTTCCTCAAAACTCACTCAGTGATTATCTGCTCAATGACAGGCAGAATTCCAGGCAATGGATAGAGACTGGTGCACAGACATAGAGCCTACCATCATGGACATTTCATTTCATGGAGAAGTCAGCAGCTCTATGTATGGACACACATTCTATTGTGATAGAGGAAGGGGACCATAGATTTTGAGGAACAATGTGCAACAGGTTAATGACTTCATTAAGAAGCCTTTTAGTCCCTTGAGGACTGGGAGTGTCTCCCTTCTAAAAGCACATGGCCACACAAAGCAGAGAAGATACCTGAACAAATTCAGGGTGATGACGGAAAGGAAGGTAGGGGAAGGGCTGTTGCTGCCTTCCTCACTCCTGAATGCAAGCCTTCTGCTCCGGCCAAACTCAAGAATTGATTATTCCATAACCACATTTTACACTGTGCATACTGGTGTTGGCTCATACTGTCCCTCCGCATGGAAAGGTGTTCTTCCTTCCAGGCTAACCTAAATCCATACTTCCTTTCAAAGATTAGCTTTTCCATCAAACCTCAGCATACTCATGCAATTGTGATATATTATGTCTGTACCAATATTTTTAGTGTTAGGATTATAGAGAGACCTAACTCCTAATGCATTTTACTTCCTTGATTTTTTTGTTTCTTCAGATTTGGTCTTAACGTATCTTTATTACAGTAGGTTACTAAATAGAAAGAACTTACTGTTACATAGGTTAAAGACGGTTGGACCAGGAGACAGAAGGAACAAAGGATCTCACAGGTTCTTCTCCTCCTGTAAGCCTGTGATCTTTTAAAGTGTGTTTTATTCATGAAACGATGGAGAATGTATTATAAAATTATAACGCAAAGTAAATCACAAAAGTAAGATAAGCTGAACTCGAGCCTATTATAATAGAAATGATTTTAATATGTTTATATTGTAAGGCTAAAATTAATCATTGATACAGTTAGTATAGAAATGTATAGTTACATAGATATGGAACAAAGATGCTTGATTATTTTTAATGGGACATTTGGGCATATTGTGAGCAGTACAGTCAATATCTATGCATTTAAATATTTCCATAAATAAATGCTTGTTGAAGGAACACCATCAATATAACATTCTTTTTTTTGTTATACAACTATAAAAGTAAGTTATGTAGTAATGAAATGCTAAATTAGTTGCTGGAGTTATGATTATTTCTCTGTATAATTTCAGCTTGACCAGAAGAAATAGGAAGTAATGAAATATGCCACATAAGGAGTACGCCTTCTACTAAAATTGAAAGCTAATTAGTGTGCAAATAAAAGTACTAAAATATCAATATTGCAGGTAATGCAGAAGAAAACACCACGATTGCAGAAAAGCTCTGAGGGCCAAGAATAAGAAAAATAGCATTTAAGAAAGCAAAGTTTCTAAATGAATTTTTTAATTAGCAAAAATAAAATTGGAAGGCAAGACAAAGGAGGAAATCATAAATTCAGGAGGTAATTTATGCTAGGATGGTAACTTATAAATCACTTTTAAAAAGTTTCCAATAGTTTACTTAATAACCTACAATTAACCTAAAGTTTTCTTTTCTAAAATTTTGAACAAGGCATGCTGAATGTGCAGGCAGTACTCTCTGAGGTTTGTGGTACAACCTCTAATTGCAAATTAAGTATCCTGGCATGAGTTTCTAGATAAGAACTGAGCAGGTGCCCACTTTCAGTTGACTCTGTCATTAAGATGAAATGATTTTAGGATGAAATGAAACTACCTTTATATTCAGTGATCACTGTCTCTGAATAATATGAGATCTACAGTCAGGTTCTGAAATTTAAACCTACTAAATGGGATGAGGTGATTATCATATTGTCCCTCTGAACGAATCATATGAAAAAGGGTAGGAGGACCTAGGGGAAAAGTACAGTCTCAGGAGAAATGGCAAAGGAAATCAAGTTTGTTCTTTTGACAAACTGCCTGCCTCTGTGCTGTTTCTCCCCTTGGTGCCCCCATTCTTTGAGACCCCACTGCAGAGAATGGAACTCACAGCGTGGTCCTCTGACCAGTTGTGTGAGCTTATGAGAAACAGGATCTCAGACTCCATCCCAGACCTAAAAAATCAGAATCTTCGTTGCAACAAGGTTTGCAAGTGGTTCCTACGCATGTAAAATTCTGAGAACCAACGCATTTGCGTACCAGTAGTTCAGGATGTTCTTCACAGCAAGCAAGCTGTTCTGATCAATACTCCGCTGTCAATGGTTATTGGGTTTTGTGTAAGCATAGTTCTGAAGTCCTGCTGTTGATGCACTGTGGTTTTTATTCTGAGTTCTACAGAACCAAATGTGGCTTGAAATGCGACAATAAGATTTATTCGAATTGTATTTAAAGTTTTATTTTAACTCCTATACACTGTAGAGATAAATAAATAAATAAATAAATAAATAAATAAATAACCTTCAAAATGCTTTGAGGACTATTATACATTCGTTTATGCTTCCCAGGATGACATATTTTAGATTTGAAATAAAGTTCTTCTGTTCTTCCTGTGTAATTAAGTAGTATCCACAGACTACAGAGTGAGCTGCTGCAAACAAAAATGTGGCATCCTTTGCAGTTTCTTATGTCCAAATACCATGCTTTGCAGTGGAAATCAAGTATAGAAATAAAAAAGATACTCTGGGTAAACTGCAACTGTCATTCAGAACCCTGGGAAGAATCATCGACACCATCCAGACAGCTACACTGTCCATTTGATGCTATATTAAGCAATTGTTATACATTTGAACTTTAAAAACATAACTTTTGATGGTTTTACGTATTGAGGTCCCAATTTCATTTTAAAAATGCATTCTGATTGTAAGCATTTTTGGAAAGCATCGGCGCAGGTGCACAGATGATTCCGGCCGACAGGGTCTCTGATACGAGGGCGAGCTGGGAGCAGAGTTAATTTGATGCATCACTTGCTCTGGAGCCCTTTGATCACAGCAAATTGACACCTGCCAGCTTCCCTGTATGTTTCTGATCATGGTGAAGTAGTTCTCTAGTAGCAGCAATCGAGGCATCTGATTCTTTGTTTATGAGAAGCAAACGTTCAAGCCAGGACATGCTCTGACACAAATTACACATTTCCTGGAAACTACTTCAATAATTAGTTTACTAAAGCATAAGTCTGGATCTAAGACTAACATCATACATAAACATAGTCCATATTTCTTAGAGTAGAGAGATATTTCTCCTGAAATTACCTTAGTTCCTTGGCATAACTTTCTAGCTTTGAATCAATAGTCATTTACTGAGAGTGGGCTAGGCACCTTATCATGCTAAGAATCAGAAGATAGAAATTCCTAACTGCAAAGTGTCACAATTTAGAAGTCATATGCTCAAGCAAATAATCACTAAACAGCGTGATAAGGGTATGTTGGACATATGCAAATGGTTCTGTAGGAGTACAGTAGAAGAAATAAATAATTAGAAAGTGGAAACCTAGGTTAATTTGTAATTTGTTCTGCTTGGTAATGGGTCTTAACATTTTTTAATATACTGATAAAATATTAGGGTTTGGAGTTACATTTGATTATTCAACCTGATTTGGACATAAAACATTTCATGCCATTAAGAATTGAAATGTCAGTAATCAGCATATGTATCATGTTGGTTGTAGAAATATGAAAAACAAACATTAAAAAATAAAATATTGCCTGAGCCAGTTTGACACAGTGGACAGAGCATTGCCTGAGGACCAAAGGGACCTGGGTTGTATTCTAGTCAAGGTGTCACGTACCTCGGTTCCAGGTTCCTCCCCTGCTTGGATCCTGGTTGCAGCTCATGCAGTAGGCAACCAATCCATGTGTTTCTCTCACATGGATATTTCTCTTTGTGTGTCTCTCCCTTTCTCCACTCCCTTTAAAAATCAATAGAAAGCCGAAACCAGTTTGGCTTGGTGGATAGTGCATCAGCCTGCAGACTGAAGGGTCCCAGGTTTGATTCCGGTCAAGGGCATGTACCTTGGTTGTGGGCACATCCCCAGTAGGAGGTGTGCAGGAGGCTGTTGATTGATGTCTCTCTCTCATCAGTGTTTCTAACTCTCTATCCCTCTCCCTTCCTCTCTGCGAAAAGATCAATAAAATATATATATATATTTTTAAATCACTGGAAAAGATATACTCTAGTGAGGATTAACAAAACAAACAAAAAAAGACTAAACAAATATTAAAATTTCATTTAAATAAAAGATCACTTTTGAATAAATTATTAAATTATTAATACTGATTTTAGAAGTATTTATTTAGTTAATCTCACTTGATAGACATATGCTTTTTGTGTGTGTGTACATACGTATACAGTAATCTTTTTTTTTTTTTTGAGACATGGATTTTCAGCTTTGTGCCCTTTTCATAGCACATTTACATTCCAACCTGTGGTGTTTTTTTTTTTACAACTCAGTACATTTCTGTACTACTTCCACCAAATTAATTGATACAATGAGCTGAAGTATATTACTTTCAATATTAGGCTGAGCTAATTTTAACCCACAATAATTTAGGCAGTAAATATACTACACAAAGGCACACACATATAGTATTCTAAAATTAAGTATCAAGGATTTTTTTAGTGTTATGTAATTTTGAAGTGTCTGTTCCATTGAGTGCACCCATGATCTGGACAATCAGGACTCCTGCATATCCTAGAAGTAGCTATGCTGAGGCCCACAGCTCTGTGTCTGCAGAGGGTAGTGGCTGTGGGAATGCACCCAAAACAACAACCCATGACCACCTGCCACTCGCGTTTTTACTTCCTTGTCATTGCTTTTTCTTTTCTGCAGCTGGGACAGTTTTCAACATTTTCCTTATAAAAATACAACTCCTCTTTAATGCCTGGATGAAATGTTCTACACTTTATTAAGCCCCTTATTTAGATTTTACTCCGGTATCCAAATTTCTATAGCATTTCATATTTCTTTGATGAGCCATGAAATTCTGCCCTGTATTGTATTTTGCATGAATCTTATCCTTTACGAAGGACCATTTTTGTAGCTTTGATAATACCATGCCCAAGACCAATACCAAATGCCTATCAAATGTAGGGTGTCAAGGAGCAATATCATCATAAGGGTAGTTTAAATTGTTCCCTTTGTCTGTCTACTCTAAGTTAGGATATCCATAGCACAGCAAGGTCCCTCTGCCAGGGTACCTGAGGGATCCGTACATCTCTCTCTCTCTCTCTCTCTCTCTCTCTCTCTCTCTCTATATATATATATATATATATATATATATATATATATATATATATATGAAGGTGGGTGGATTGGACCTCCTAGAGGTGGCAGAACTAAAGAAGCAGAGATGGATGTCTGTGATGACCCTGGCCGCTCTGGCAGTGGTGCCCACAATCTAGGCAAACCCCACACTAATGTTGGTACCAAAGACACCTCTGATAGAGGGGTTGGAGGATGGAATGTATCTGCTCCCAAATAGAGCCATGAGGCAGCTCATGTACCAGAAACAACAAAAAATGTGCTATAGCTCCACCTGCTGGGGGGAAAACAGGCCCTTATTGACAATATATCAAACTGTTAAAAATCAAAGTAAGCAAAGATTTACCTAATAAGAAAGTTGTTTGCTATTTCAAATGCACTGGGCATAGGCACATCTAATTAAATAGCATGAAAAATCATGGCAATATGGTATCACAAAGGTAAAATGACAATTTTCCAGTAACCAAACTCAAAGTCTTGGAAGATTGGGATATAACTGAAAAATAATTCAAAATAGCTGTTACAAAGAAATCCAGCAAGCTACGAGTAACCTCAAAAAGGCCATTCCATGAACTCAAGAATAAAATTAATGAACAGAGGTGCGTTTTACTAAAGAGACCAAAATTCTAAAAAAAGAACCAAACAGAAATCCTGGAACAGAAGAACTGAATAAAGGAGTTGAAGAATTCACTAGAAAACATTAGTAATAGTGCTGATTAGATGGAAGAGATAATAAGTGACCTGGAACATAGGAATCTAGAAATGATTTCAGAGGAATAAATAAAACTGGAGTTTTTAAAATGTAAAGAAAACCTTTGAGAACTCTTAGACTCCATTAAGAGAGCCAACATAAGAATGAATAATGGGTATACCAGAAGGAGAAGGGGGAGCAGAGGAATTATTTAAGAAAATGACAGATGAGAAATTCCCAAAACCTGGAGGAAGAACTAGGCATATAAGTCCATGAAGCTGTTAGACCACTTTACTATCATAATGCAAAACAAACAAACAAACAAACAAAAAAAACCTCTCTAAGACATATTATAATGAAGCTATCAAAAGTTAATGATAACAAATATTAAAGGCATCCAGCTAAAAAAAGAAATGATCCTACAAAAGAATCCCTGTTAGATAATAAGCAGATTTCTTAGAAGAAACTGCAGGAAAGGGTGGAGTGACATATTCAAAGTATTGAAAGGTAAATGTTGCCAGCCAAGAATACTCTATTCAGCAAAGATATTCTTCAGATGTGGACAAATAGAAGCTTTTTCAGTCAAACAAAAGCTGAGTGAGTTCACCACCACTAGACCTGCCTTACAAGAAATGTTAAAAGTAGTTCTCCTACCTGAAATTAAAAAAAAAAAATGAAGTACACAAAACTTTGAGCAAGGTGATAAGTAGACAGAACTAGAAAATTGTAACTATTTTAAAATAGGGTGATATATATATATATATATATATATATATATATATATATATATATATATATAATTTTTTTGCTGGGTTGTAAGCTTTTGAAAGGCAATGATCTGAAGTTTTTCATCTTCTACTTCCCATGCCTGTTGCATGACTAAAGGTTTGCAAAGCATTGTAGAGGAAAAACATTTCTACATTTGAATTGGAGGTTCCATGCCTAACTAGGGCATGCTCTGCTACAGTTATTTTAGACTTGGCTGATGGTAACTCAAAAAAGAACAGGGCTGGAGAATGCTATATCTGAACCCATTCTATCTTATTTTTCAGCAGGAAATTTATAGGGCTTCATTATAATTAAGGAATTCTATGCTGGGTGGCTCTCCATCAGCCCATTACCTATGACCTACTAGTATAGATTCTGCCGTTTTATTCTTGATGGATTTTTCTATTTTAATTTTTTTATTGTTTGAAGTATTGCAAATAATAGTACATATGTCTCCCTTTTTCCTCCCATTGACTTCCCCATGGCCTCCCCTACCCTCAGTACATGCCCTCACCTGCCCTCCCCATGTCTTGTACCCATTGGTTATGCTTATATGCATGCGTACAAGTCCTTCGGTTGATCTCTTACAGCCCTGCCTAACTTCCCCTGCCTTCCCACTGTAGTTTGATAGTCTGTTCAATGCTTCCTTGCCTCTGTATCTATTTCCCCCCCATTTCTTTCCTTTAAAAAATATTGCCTCTGCAGACTAGAAATAAACATATAATAACAAAAAATGTTTGAGTCTCAATTTCAATGTCCAACAGTTCTGAGTCCGTTTCAATATCAAACAATTCCTTATGTGTGCTTTTCTATTTTAAAGAGTTTTCTGTTCAAATTCAGAAATGTCCTATGAATGCTAACACATAACAACTAATACCTTTGTTATTTGTGAGCATGTTAACCTGGATCATAAAGAATCAGTTTGTGGAGAAGTTGGAGAGAGGAATTGATGAAAAAGATAAGGGCAAAGGAAAGAGTTGTGCTATTGAAGTAGAAGTATTCCTAAACAAATTTCAATTTCATTCACTATTGCTAAGATACAGACAAGCTATGCATTGTGCCTTGAAAGCTATTGTCCAGGTATAGCTCCCATTTATTTATTGGCCCTCTGTTATCCTTCTTAGTAATTATGTAGTTTATGAACATTATTTCTAAAACTTTATAAGTACAATTACTCCATTTTTCAAATGAGAAAATTGTGATTTAGAAAGGTTAAATTATATAGTCATGATTGCCCACCTAATAAATAGAAAAAGATTTGAATACAAACTTACGTTCTCCTTACTCTCTATGTTATGCTTGCTGCCTTTTTAAGTAGGTGACTTCTATTAGCCAGCGAGGCATATATTTTCTTGTCAGGCTGGTATGTTTTCATTGCCCTTGCCATGCATTATTTCACCTCAAATTGCTATGGAAAACTCAGTGTTACCCCTTTCTGACTTGGTATCGGCCTTTACAAAGAATAGGGCAGGAACCAAGATGGCTAATCATTCATCTCTCACCAGGAGGAAATTTAGCTAGTGTCTTTGTTTTTGTGCAAAATAAAACTAAAATGAAATTGTGATATGCAAATGAATCTCTCAACTGTTTGTTAATTTCTCCTGTTTACTCAAAAGTGGGAAACACCAGGCCTGTAATACATCATCTTTTGTGCGCTTGGCACCTTCCATCACAAATCATATTAATCTGCTCAAACTAACAAGGATTAATTGTCTTGGTAAGGCAAACAGGCATTGTAATGATATATTGCCCAGACAGCCTGGAATCTGGCCATTCATAAATCCCATTTTTGGTTGGTTTATTTCTGTTTGTCTCTTTCTCTGACAGATGTGTGCCCAATCACTGTGAGCATGGTGGGAAGTGCTCACAAACATGGGACAGCTTCAAATGCACTTGTGATGAGACCGGATACAGTGGGGCCACCTGCCACAACTGTGAGTGCCAATTCATCTCACTTTGAACTTGTACTACATGAGATTCCCAGATCTTTAGCTGTGCTTTAAAACTCAGCAACCTGAATTAGTCCACAAGCTAAATCACGCCATTCGGAAAAACCCAGATTTGTTGTTGTTTCTCCAGAACAGTATTCTAGTTGTCAAAATATATTTTTCATGCCTAACAACTCAAAAAAAGAGGGACATTTCTAATGATATGTAAACATGTAGTTAAAATTGGAATGCTGATCTTGGATTTGACTCAATGTGCCCAAGCCATGTCAATCTGGGTAAATTGGAAAATTATGGTAGTGTGATGTCTCTGACTGGATCCTCATTTATCAATTCATCAGAGAGGCAGACAGAGTGTAATTTGAACATTTAGTTTCTTGGAAATGGTTGTCTCATGTTCTGTCACAACTATTTGGCTACATTTATTTAGAGTACAAAAAGAAAAGTTAGAAAATGGGATGAAGCCCATTGAAGTGGTATATCTAAAATAAAAACAAAAAGAGAATTTTTAAATAAAAGCCAAAGGACCTGAAGGATGGAATGAGCAGAGCGATCAGAATGACAGGTTGATGTGAAACACACTGTGGTGGCCAACGGGCCCAAATGGAGCCCTGATTGATTGGCTCCCCCAACTTCCAATGACCCCTCCCCCTGGCTGGCCCTGCTCCCAATTGGAGAGGGGGGGCAATCAGGGGCCAGGCCAGCCAGCCAACTGCTTGCAACCCCTCTCCCCGGCTAACCTAGTCCCTGATCAGCACCCCTACAGCCTGATTGGGAGTGGGACCAGCCATCCAAAGGCCTGTGGCTGCTCCTCCCAATTGGCCCACCCCCAATTGGCCCCCATTGGGCATGTTGACCAGATCGCACCCATGCATGAATTTGTGCACCGGGCCTCTAATTAAAAATAAAATGTAACATGCAAGGGTGACTAGTAAATCACAGAAGGGCCTTGTTTTGTATAATAGCTTCACCCTGAAAAGGTAAGTAAACTCAATGTTTTATAATTCAAAGAACATTTTTAAAGGAATATTAACTCTATAATTGTAATATTAACTTTCCAAAAATGCATGCTATTTACAGAGCACTTTGGAAAACAGATTTGCCATAAAACATATAATTGAAAGAAAGTCGTGTGTGTGTGTGTGTGTGTGTGTGTGTGTGTGTGTCAGGAGGCAGGAAGGAAAAAAGATTCAGTCTCCTCAGTCATCATAATATTCTGAAAGACTAAAAATTTCATATTCAAACCCTCTTACACGGACTGCTTTCTCTTCTCTTTTAAAAAGCAAAGACAAGTGAAATATGATCAGGGTGGAGTTCTGGGGACAGTAAAAATACAATATAGTTCTCTGTGCCTTTTCTATCATTATTTATAGTCACATTCAGCCAGAAAGTGTGTTCAGAATATATTGGGAGACTTCAACTAAGGAAAACATTTGTAATTTATTTTATTGCACTTATTAATTTGTTTAGAGAGATATTTAAAAACAAGAGACAAAAAGAACTAAGAAATTAACAATAATAGGAAGATATACAAAATAATAAAAAACAGACCCTTAGTAATTCATCATCTGAAAAATATTGTTATATATAGGTATTGAGAAAGTACAAAGAACAAAACTGATATTGAAATTAGTTACAATAAAAGAGTAATAACTAAAATTTCCAGTCACACCAAATGTTCAATTTCAGAATATAATACTCATTATATAAGTTTGAATTAGATAACTTTAATAAAATTGAAGTACAGTGGTGCCTCGCATAATGAACGCCTCGCACAGCGAACTTTGGACAGGTTTTTCATGAAACCATCGGCCAAAAAGCAGAAAATGGATGAAGATGTGCAAGATTCGGTAGACTCTACTTAGTCTGTCTTAAAATTAAAAAAATGTGTGTTTTTTTTAAAAAAAATTATGTTTTTAGATGTATCTAAATAAAAATATGTCATCTTAGCATATTTTTTTTATGTCATCTTAGCATATTTTATGCTACAGAACGAATTATTTTTTTTAACATGTATTGTTATGGGAAAACGCGTTTCACATAACGAACTTTTCACATAACAAGCTTGCTCCTGGAACGAATTAAGTTCGTTGTGTGAGGCACCACTGTATTTCACTACACCAGTTTAATTTATATAGTGTTGTCTTTAAATACCACCTTTAACTCTAAGGAACTTTGTTTCTGAATATGGAAACACTAAAGTAAAATAGAAAAAAAAATGGTGGTGGTTTTAAGGGTTTCCTATTTTAGTGAACACTTTTGATATTGAATTGAAAAGAAATTATATTTTCAGCTGCTAAATAGCAAAGAATAGTATTTTTAATTTTTTAAATTTAAAGGGTTAAAATATGCTACTGGTTTAATAGTTGAGTTTTAAGAAATAGGAAAATTATAAGTATTAGAAACATCCTATGTGTGCTTAGGTTTGGCTCTAGTGCAAGCTGTAAATATAAAAAAGGAAAATTATCTCCATCCTGCTGCTCATTCCTACTCTTCTTTGTTCCATTTTTATATCTAGAACAGTAGAATTGTGCATTTTAACAATTTGACCCTGATCCCTCATTGTCTTTTTTAAATGAGGCCAAAATCTTGAAAATCCATTGTGTGCTAGATACAACTTCAAAGACCATAATGCATAATTCAATATAGAGTTGACCGTCCATTATTTTGTTGTGAGAAAAGTAATATATACCTGGTAGCTTATTGAAGGGTAAGTGCTTCCTATTAAGCTGAAAGACCAGTACTATCTCTGCCTTATTCCCATTGATTAGTTAAAAGTTGGGAATGGCCGGGACCGGTTTGGCCCAATGGATAGAGCGTTGGCTTGGGGACTGAAGGGTCCCGGGTTCGATTCCGGTCAAGGGCATGTACCTTGGTTGCGGGCACATCCCCAGTAGGGGGTGTGCAAGAGGCAGCTGATCGATGACTCTCTCTCATCGATGTTTCTAACTCTCTATCTCTCTCCTTTCCTCTCTGTACAAAATCAATAAAAATATATTTAAAAAAAAAAAAAGAAAAAAGAAAAAAAAGTTGGGAATGTCTGGACCAGTAAATAACAATGTAAAAATATATGTAATTTATGTCATTCAGTTTGGCACAAAATGTCTGGCCCAGTAAATAACAATTTATATATATATATATATATATATATATATATATATATATATATATATATATACACACACACACACACACACATATATATATATGTATATATATATATATATATATATTATGTTATTTAGAGAAAAAACTGAGACATTGTACATTTTTTCTTAGTAGGCGACTACATTCATAGCAAGAGCATTGAAGTGAAAAAACAGCAGCTTCATGCTAGCTGTGAGATGACCATTCTGTGTGCCCTTGTAAGTCTTGACTTTTCTTGGATGTCTTTTATTCCTCTCTTGACCGAATGCTTCTGGGGTCTTTTACAGTTCTAAAAGGCAGTGAGCTAAGACTTCCAGTCACTTATTCTGTCTTCTGTGGTTTTGAACTTTTTTAATGTTATTAAATATTTCACCTCATTTTCTGCAGAGGACTAAGCATCCCTTTTGAAAAGGAGTTATGTTAGTTTTATAGTACCTGTTAATGAGATAAAGAACAGCTAAGTCAAGTCTAAATTTTGTTATAACTCAATATTCAATAGAATTTCCAACATTATAATTAGGTTACTATTTCAGCACATTTTTCACATGGTCCAAGCTTGGGCAGGATGATATAGTTATTAGTGTAGTACCTGTGATCATCCATACTAGAGGCTGTAGTCCAAGGTGGAACCTAGAAGCCCTTTTATGATAGGTCACACTGCCTGACCTTGAACTTGGCTGTGCCACTTACTTACTTGTAACCTGGAGTTATGAGTAATCTCTTTGAGCTTCAGTTATCTCCCGGGTCAAACGGGTATAGTAACAGCACTCTCATAAAGCCACTGTGAGATTAAATGGGATGCCTTATAGAAGACACAGAGGTGAGTTTAGCATATGTTAGTCTCAACATATGTATGCCATTTCATTCCTTTCAGAATAATCATCCCTTTGCTCTGAACTTCTCTATCAATAATCGCCCACATTGCACTTTTTGTCATTTAATTTCATGCTGCTAATCATGGTTTGCTCTCATTTCCATGGCAGATTTGGGCTTGAAGTGAATGATTGGTTCCCATAGTATTTTGGTTTTGTTTTTCCCCAAGAGGAATTGAAGAGAATTAAAAGTGATCTGTATATGTCCTAGACTTCTCTCCTTTTGTTTATTTGCCTGTTTATACATGGACAATTTATTTCCAAACACAATCCCTATAGGGTTCAGAGGATTTTCATTTACAAACCCCAGTCAAAGTCATCCTTCGGGTAAGGATATCCCACAGGGGAATCGCAGTTGCCTGGAGATGGTCAGCTCACAGGAAAGTTCTCAGTGAATGTCTAAGAACTAACCAGCAGCATATCAGAACATGAAATCATGACAGAAAGGATAGAATGATCATGTTGGAAGTTTATTTGTTTTGTTATGTTGACTTGCCTTTACTACATTCTCCCAAATGTTAAAGAACATGTCTTTCTTTTTTAGTTTATTTTTGTTGACTTCAGAGAGGAAGGGAGAGGGAAAGAGAGAATCGTTGATTGGCTGCCTTCTGCATGCCCTACACTAGAGATCTAGCCCAACCCAGGCATATGCCCTGACTGGGGATAGAACCATGAACTCCTGGTTCATAGATTGATGCTCAACCCCTAATCCATGCCAGCCCTTCAAAACATGCTTTCTTGTGATAAAAACCATGTTTGCAGCTAGTCTTTTTCCTTCAGTGTGCACAAACACTTTTCAATTGGTCTCAAAGCTTACTTTCCAGTACTTTAAGTGCTCTTTGGGATCTAATTATCTTCTCTTTTTTTTCACATGCATTTCTTACACTTCATATTTATGGCTCTAATTTACATAAATTAAATTTTTAAACACTATGTCTCCTCTCAGGTCTTGGCAGATATTTTTATCATGCTGCTGGGATCTATCTTTGACCTTATTCACCCTTACCTATAATATTAATCCCTTATGTGGAATTGCCCTAAAAATCTCCAGAATGTCTTCAATAGTATAAAAACTTTTGGCTATTTTTATAAGTGCAATAGGATATTTGATAGATATTAGCAATATTTAGGAATAGAACTTTATAAGAATTATTGAATTTCAGGTCTTCATTCTGAGAGAAAATATTTGTCCAGATATGTTTTTATTAAAATAGAGATTCTCACCTTGCCCAGATATAGAGGCATGGCTCTTTCCAGAGGTAGTAAGAGGATATTAACTTAATAGGCCTACACAGATCTCTTTTCATTTTCAATTATGTGATTTCTGAATTTTGAAGTACTAAAAAGGAGCAGGTGCTGGGATTGTCCACAAATGCAAAACTAAAGTTTTTACTAGTCAATGTCAGAGGAAAATTGAAACATGAAAGGAAAATATTCTGCATTCTGGAGCTATTACTCTGGGTCTATAAATTTGCAAACCATAAATTACACAGCATCTTATCAACGCACACAGGAAAAGTGAGTGGATCTCAGTAGCTCACACCATGATGTGTATAATCCATTATACTCATAAGTAATTCCACATGTGTTTCAGGACATATTAATAATTTTTAAAAGAAATGAATCCTACTTGTTTGTAGCCATACCAACCTACGGCATCATCTTCTAGATTTATTAGCCCTGGGAAGAGTGGTGCCTCTACCCATTTGGAACTACCACAGACTTAGGCATCAATGAAGATAACTTGGAATTGAAGCATTGCTATCCACCCCTTCCCTCTCTAAAATGTGGTCATTGAATAGAATCATGTCCTCATGGAATTGGACTCAATCTGTAAGCTATAAATTCAACTGGCTACTAAAGACTTACTTGTATGGCTATGTCTTTAACCTGGTCTTCAATCATACTTTTCTCCTATTTTTTTCCACTGGCTTCCTTTCAGATTTCCATACATGTGCTACACCCTCTCACTGTTCCCTGTCTCCGCCACTGCCATCACCACAGGATTGTGCACATTCTTTCTCTCTGCTTTATCTGGCGTATTCCTCCTCATCCCTCAGCTCTGTAGTCACCTCCTTAGGAAAGCTTTCCATAACCCTGTGATTATGTCAAATCCTCTTATTCTAAAACATATTTCTTTCTCTTGGTGCTGGCTGTGATTTTGCATTTATTGTTGTGATTATTTAATAATGTGACTTCATCCTCACTGGACTTTCATATCTGAGAGGGACAGGGCTACTTTCGGTATCCCCAGAGCACTTTATCCCCACTTTGTCCCCAGAGCACTCTCCTCCCCCCGTATGTAGTATGTGCTCAGAATGAAGGGAAGTAAATATAGAGCATCAATATTTAAAAAATATCAATACCATTTATATAAAATTTTTATGATAGTGAAGCTATGAAAAGAGAGTGAAGCTAAAGGAGAAAAAAGAAAACAGAAAAGGAGGGTAGAGAATCAAAGATCGATTAGTGGAAGGCAGAAAGGGTAGTGATAATAAGACCAGCAAGGGCAATCCCAAAAGCTATAACATTGTAAGACATCATATAGAGGGATTCAGAATATGGGCAAATAAGCCTACACATTTCAAATAATCTTTGGGGAAAACACAGTGCCATGTTAAGACACCATTCATTAAAGTAATTTATGGAAATTTATAATAACAGTGGCAAAGTAGATTGCACTAAAAAATGTCATCTTAGATAATAAAGTATAGTTGCTACTGTGCTAGCAGATTCTGTATGAGCTATTTTAAAACATTTCATATATACATATATATCATATATCATATATCATATATCATATATCATTATATATCATCATATATCATATATCACATATCACATATCACATATCATATATCATATATCATATATCAATCATATATTATATATTATATATTATATATTATATTATATATTATATATTATATATTATATATTATATATTATATATTATATATTATATATTATATATTATACATTTTATTTATATATATATATATATATATATATATATATATATATATATATATATATATATTGGGCATCAGACATCCCCTGAGGGCTCCTGGACTTGCAGTCCTGGCTGAAGGACCCCCCACTCACCAAGTGCACAAATTTTCATGTATCAGGCCTCTAGTTTTCTCATAAAATGCTTTGTAAATTTGAAAACATCCTATATCTTTTTGTAACTTTTATTGTACCACTAAGTCTTTTTGTTGATGTTGTTGATCCTCACCTGAGAATATTTTTCCATTGCTTTTCAGAGAGTATAGAAGGGAAGGAAGGAGGGAAAGAGGGTGAAAGGAAGAGGGAGAGGAAGGGAGGGAGGGAGGGACATCAATGTGAGGGAGACACATTGACTGGCTGCCTCCCATAAGTGCCCCAACTGGGGGCAGGGAGCAAAACTGTAACTGAGGTGTAGGCTACAAATCAAACCTGTGACCTTTCAGGCTGATCAGTGTGCAGGCTGATGCTCTGGCCATTGACCATACTAGCAGGGCATCACTAAGTCTTTAATAATAACAGGCAGACAAATAAATTTTTGCCTGTTGTAAGTAGCATAAAGATACTAAGCACTGGGTAAGGCTTACAGAAAAGATCTGAGGGCTCCTCAATAGTTAAGCCAATACTCAGAGAAAAGATAAGATGATTTTTTTCATAAAAATAATGGCTATGCCAGATGATTTAGTTGCTTAGAATGAATCTGCTCTTTCTAATCTAGACATGGCATTAGGTACCCAGATCATACTTCTTTGTTATAAAGTGAACAATTACCAAAGTATTTTATATTTACCTCCTTTTCATCCTTCCATTCTATTCATACTCCATGACCTACTTCACATGCTCAGTGTGTTCTTATCATTCAAGAGTGGCTATGAGGCACTGAGTTTATATCACTTATTTATGTTTTTGACAGTAATATATTGACATCTGACTCCATTCTGCATGTGGGATAAGAGCTGAAATGTAGGGTAGAGAAAGGAAGAGGACAGGAATACTAGAATGTAGTGTTTCAAAGAACTATATAATTTCATTAACAATTCTTACAATCATAACTCCTCTTCATATCTCTGCTTCATTGGGATTGTGGACTGAGGGTAAATTGTAACACATGCTTACCTTTTACAGTCTGAGTTGAAACTTTTCATGCTCACAAAAATATTTATAAATGTAATTACGTGGAAAAACCTTAAAGTATTGTCACAAATTCTTTGTAATTCAAAGCAATTCTTTTATCTTTTTGGATTCTGTTGTCAGAGTATTGGTTTATTTTTGGGATTTTCTTCTGATCAGTTGGACAGGGAGATATCAGAGAGAGGAGGATACAGCATAGGCAGGGGATTGGGTAGAGAGTGCAACTTTTAATAGAATAGGTATAATTCAAATAATAATAAGCCTTGCTTGGTATATATATCCTCCAGATGGGAAGTTCACTTTCTTACAAGAGCTGAGACATTCAGGGAAAGAGGGAAAGGACAAGAAGTGTCACTTTCTGAAATCGCATTTATTTACAAAAAAAAAAAAAAAAAAAAAAAAAAGAGGGTCTTTTACTGACATGTTTACCTGACACCCATTGATAGAATAAGATGGAAAGGAATGAGAATGTACTACCTGGGAGGGGAATCAGAAGCCTTTCTATCTACCAGCCACAAGCAAATAAATTACAATGGATTAAAATAGTGCAGGTCATTTAGAGAAGCACAGTCAAAGACCTTTCCATTTCCAAGGCAGCCCAGTGTTCAAATTAATCCCTTCTTTCATGCCTTGCTTTGGACAGATAGCTAAGATTACTCATAGAAAGGATTTAATTTCAGTTTTACAAAGACTCTTTCAATAGTTTCAAAAATATAGCTTTCTCTTTGAATAAGGACCTTTGCAAAAGGTTGGTTTGCAAATGCATATTAACAATCAACCTGCCTGAGAGAGGAGCTATGCTCCTGCGAACTTCTCAGAGGCTAGGTCTTAAGGGAACTGACATTATTCATTAAACTCCCCTGTAGCTCAAATCCCAGGGACCGTCTTATCCAAGGTTCAGAGCAAAGAGAAAGAATAGAAAACACTAATTTCTGAACCGTTGCTAAGTTCAGTTAGGGGAAAGGCAATATGAGAAGAGTCCTGTTTACTTAGAAGATGCAGAAGGAAACTTTAGAGACATTTGTATATTTAAAAAAAAAAAAAAACCAGAAAGAATTCAAGTTAAAAATAGTGTGTTTCTCCTTTGATCCTTATATTTACCAAATCTTTTTTTTTTTTGCTTTTATATTGACATTGGTTACTATGGCTATTTCAATTCTTTAACTTTACAAGCATGGTATATAGGGTTATCTCCAATCCAAAGATGGTTACAGCTCATTCAATAATAGTATATATATTTGACTGCTTTGTATGCAGCATGCTGTGTGGATACAGAAATACAGATAAGAGTCCCTCTTCCTTATAATGTAGACAAGGCAGTTAAAAAAGGAAGCAGGAAAGTCAGGACACACTAACATATATTAGCAGAAAGCAATTGAGGTTTATGTGCCAAACTGTTATAAAGACCAGTATGTTTAACTAGAAAGAGAACAATATGAACCAAGATGGTTGGGAAAGGTTTCAAGAAAAAACCAAAAGGCTAAGAGTCTTGTTTGTGGATAATTCAGAATGAGAATAACAGAAAAAGATGTGGGAGGTGGGCCAGCAGAAGCCAAACTCCAATAGCAAAAATCCGCTTAGACTGTTGCATTTGGTCTAGATAGTGATTGCAACCAAAAGCAAGCATTTTACACACAAGTGCAACAGTTTCCAAGAAAAATTTGCTGGTTCACTTTTTTGGGTGTCCTGACAGCTGACCACTTTAAATTTTAGTTAAATGTTTTATTTGAAAATCTTTTAACTTAGTCAAGTATAAGTGAAGTTCTATAAATGTATAGGGATTTGACTAAAAAAATATGGTCTTACTTTCAAGTGAAATGAGAAAGATATTGAATGGCTTTCAGTTCCTTGGTCTCATCATATAATTTTGTCCCCAAAGTGCTATGATGGTTCCTACCAACAAAATATGACTCCTCTGCTCTTGAAAGACCTTTCTTGCCATCACAGATGCCAGCACCAAATGCCAGATGATACTGGCACAAGCAAAATCGCTGTCATTACTCATTAGCAGGCATCAAAACGTCCCAATAATACTCTTTGCCATTATCTAAGTCTACTGAGACATCAATTAAACATGTCTTACTTGCCAAGTCTCTGATCAACTTCCGCTATGATGGATAAGGCCAAGTGAAGCTATCTGATTAGATTGGATAAAAGAAACACCTCTAAGTGTTTGGCCTTGGACAGAGAAATTATTTTCTTACATCCATCCAACAAAGAATTCAGACTCTAGTAAACCCTATGTGTGTTTTCTACCATATGGCTATCTGTCAGTGAGTTTCCCCTCTTAGAGAACATTCAAGTATCCAATGTGAAGCATATTTTTCTCAGAAAATGTGAGTATATTAAGCCTCATTAATGGTTTCAGAGACATTGATCTAGACTTTCTGAAATAATAAAGCATGCATTTTGTGTGGCCAGGTTGACCATTCTGAAAGTTCCCAAACTACCTGAAGCTTGGTGAATGGAACAAGCTTTGTTAATTCGCTGTCCAAAAGGACTCTTTTTTTCCCTTGCCCTTATATAATTATTTAAATCAAGCTGACTTATGAGAGAATAAGAGTGTCCTGGACTTCCACAGGAGAGAGGTGTTCAGGAATGGAGACAGTCTTGTCCCTTTGCAATTCTGAGAGAGAAGCCTTGGATCTGAACCTTGGATGCCTTTATGGAAGGCAGGTGGGAACTGGAGGCAGTTTTACTTGCTTCCTAGTGAGTAGTGTGAGCATCTACTGTGTGATGATGGCACCTACTGGGGAGACCAGAGCTACTGGGTGTAGAAGTGAGGCAGGGACTGGGAGAAAAAGCAGAGTCAGTGAATCAGTGATGGTCAAAGTATGGTGAATACAGAAAGAATCCTCCTTCTTTTCTTGTGGACACTGCATCCACTGCTCAGAGCATACCTTCCACTAATATGAGGTACAATGTGGCATTGGCCCGGTGTTTCAGCTTTTTCTTTGCCTCAGTGACTTTGCCACAGCTCCACTGGATAGAGGTCATTCTCACTTAGCTTTATTTCTACACCCAAAACTACTTTGGGGGGTTATCGCACATTTTAGAAATAAAAACAATGATACAGAATCAGATACAGTTTTCTTGGTCAGAAATAGTATGGAAAACAAATTTATTGAGAAACATTTGAATTGCTGTTAGTAATCAGAGAAGTTTATTAAGAGAAAACATTTCCCTACACTCTATATATATTCAATGTTGAAAGACTACACAGTAGAAACATATTTGTTTAAAGACAAAGTAATTTATTTACTGTATTAAAAATCCTAAGAGACATTGAATTAGTATTCTAGTTTTCACTTAAAATGGAAATTCTCTTTCCTACTTGTCATACCCCATGCTCCCCATGTACTTACCTATCTTAAGATGCGATAAATGAATAAGGAGCTCTAAATTCTATCAGATGTGGTTCTTCGCCCAGGTATGGCTTCACTTTGACACTTGATTAACATCAATTTCACATGTGGCAATCACAAAAACACATTTAATCTGCACAAACTGTAATTTTCATGCTGGGATCATTTAGATTCCAACAGTGCCTCTATTGATTAGTTTAAGGAAACTGTGTTCCCACTGTGCTTTTAAATGAGGACTCTGAGTAGAGTCATTTTGCATCTCAGGGAACTTTTTTGTTTTTCAAAAGTACAACAAGTAAGAACTTTGATGATTGGGGAGATGGGCTTTCTGTCCATAGGCTTTAAAAAATAAGAATAAATATATGAAGTTTGAGGAGGCACAGTTTAGTAGATATTTTAAAATAGTTATTAATGTAATAGCATATTAAGATATTGGTATCTGAATTTTATGCCAATTATCTCCCCCGGTTTGTGATTACATGCTCTCAAAGGGGGAAGACATTGGTGAAGGGTAGTGTGTGGAGAGAAGATGCAAGGGAACTTGGTGAGTGGCTGGGAAGAGAAGGACTAGCTTTGAATTGAAAAGCTAACTATACTAGACTTTCTGACTTCCTTGCTTTCTACAGAATGACCTGTGGATGGTAGAGGGTTTCTGCATATTTAAAACAGAACAATCTATATCTGTGTTTTCCAATGGTCTTAGGCTCTACAGCAGCGGTTCTCAACCTGTGGGTGGCAACCCAAAGGTTGGGAACCACTAGCAGGATCACCTAAGACCATTGGAAAACACAGATATTTACATTATGATTCATAACAATAGCAAAATTACAGTTAGGAAGTAGCAACAAAAATAATTTTATGGTTGGGGGTCACCACAATAAGGAACTGTATTAAAGGGTTGCAGCATTAGAAAGGTTGAAAACCACTGATCTAGGTCATCACCAATCACCTTACACTTAAGGTAACTGTGGTTCTTTAGACACTGACTGTTTCTTTTTCATCTCTGGACAAAAGTGCCTGGATCATTGCTCAGTGCCTGGTAAATATTAAATAAATTTATGTAACTGAACTAGAATAGTACCTACATGCATGGATGTGGACCCATCCACACATATCATGTTGGAAACAGCCATACAGACATGTTTATCAGGCTCTGAACATACAAAGTCCTCTTCCCACATAATGGAGGATTTCTCTATGGGATACAGCATTTTATAATAATATCCCTCTTCCTTCTATGTAACAGAATAGATTTCCTTTTATATGATAACAAGAGGCCCAATGCACGAATTTCATGCAAGCATGGGCCTTCCTTCCCTTAGTTTGTGGTACCGCTTGCCTCTGGCACCTGGGACCCAAGCTTGCTTCCTCCAGCTGGCCCCAGGCGCCCAAGACCAGGGCTGGGTACCCTCAGTCCCGTTTTTGTCAGGAAGGACCCCCAGTCTAATTAGCATATTACTCTTTTATTATTATAGTTGTCCCTGATAATTGGCCCATAATAATTTCTCTATGCCAAATTATGCTCTATCGAAAATAACACAAGAAGGAGGCTTCCATTTGAACAGAACTGATTGCCACTGAAATCTTCTGGTGAACCAAGAGGAAAAGACTCTAATTTACTTCCAACCAGAAGAGTGTCAGTAAATAGTTGAAGGAGAGGTATTTTTTGTGCTTTTCTTGATAAATGACTTCAAGAGATGGGATGTTATATGTATCAGTTTCCTAGGTTGCCTTAACCAATGACCACCAACTGGGGGCTTTTAAAACAACAGGAATGTATTATCTCAAAGTCCTGGAGGCAGGGTCATGCTCCCTCTGAAGTCTCTAGAGTAGAATTCCCCATTGCATCTTTTTGCCTCTGGAGGTTGCCAGCAGTCTTTGTTGTTCCTTGGCTGCTATAGTCTTAACCTCCAACCTCTACCTCTGTCTTCACAGGGCCTTCTTCCCTGTGTGTCTCTGTATCTGTGTATCTGAACCTCCCTCTCATTTCTCATATACAGACACTAGTCATTGGATGTAGGTCCCATACTACTCCAGAATGAATCATCTTAGCTAATTACGTGTACATAGGGTATTTCCAAATATAATCCCATTCTGAGTTTTAAGTGCATATAAGATTTTGCAGGGCACTGTTCACTGCACTGCGCATGCTCACGTCCATTCTTATATGTAGTTCCACATGTCTCCTCATGCTTTCCTACCTCCCCACTTTTGCTTACATCATCCCCCCAAATAGATTCCAAAATGCTCTCCTCCTCATTTTTACCACATTTGAATGTTATACTCTATAGGGTCTCTTTCTATTTTGTGCTGTTTTGTGAAATTTCCTCTAATCACTCCAGCTTAAAGTGATTGCTCATTTTGTCTTCTTTCCACAGCAATTATTATCAGCATGTTTTCTCTATTTTCTCTCCCCAAAATGTTTTGTTCAGTTTTCCCCCCTGAATGTAAATTGTGTAGACAACTATCCCCATATTTTTTTTTAACAAAACCTAGTAGTCAGTATCTGTTGATTAACTTTTTAAGTTTGAACATGCATTGTGAGTTGAAGGAACTCCAAAGTAAACAAAGAAGGAAGCATGTTAACTATTGAATTTTACATTCACAATCTCATGGAATCATCACAATTGAAAGTCAAGGAAGATGATATCATTCTACTTTACAGATTTAAACACTGATGTGCAAAGTCCATGGCAGAGTTGGAATTTCAAACCCTTCATGCCCTGTCTCTTCTGTGAAATGTGTATTTTGCTGCACTGTCTCCCTTCTGGCAACACCCTTTCAACTCTTAGAGCCTTGAAAATTCCTAGAACATGGAGATTGTTTTGAGACACAGCCTTGAAAAGTTGATTTTCCATTGGAAGGTATAGTAGAGGAGCCATGCCCCATAGTTCATAGCATTGTCCTCCCCAGATATCATCAGCTTGAGCACAGCTGCTGTGAGAGCAAGTTAGGGAATCTTGGAGAGAAAGAGGGTGCTCACTTAGTTATGGGCATGTGTATGAGATCATGGGGTTTCAGCATGAAGATATTACAATCACTACACTTTGTAAAGGCAATATAAAATCATTACAGAACATTTGGAAATCTCAGGCAGACTGTATTTAAATTATTTTACAATATGTAGTTTGTATTTGTGATATATTTACATCATTATAACTGTGTATGCATATACCACTTGAATATATAACTGGTGGACCTTATGAATCAGAATAGCTCATTTTCAAGGCATTTTTGATTAGTGGAACTCTGTCCTTTGTTCTTTTGGCCATTTTGAACCTGATTAAATGTGGATTCATGCTCCCTTCCTCTCTCTCTCTCTCTCTCTCTCTCTCTCTCTCTCTCTCTCTCTCTCTCTCTCACACACACACACACACACACACACACACACACACACAATGATGCAAACTACCACAAGTGATTATGGCTGACTTTTTACAAGCTAACTTTTTTGAATTGATCACTCATTCTTAAAATACTAATGTGATATACCTTCCCATGCATCCTTTCCTCCCCTCTATGAAGGATGGAGACTAGAATGTTGCACAGCTCACTGAGCTCTGGCTCAGAAATGGTTCTCTCAGCACTGTCCTGACATTATGAATGGCCCTGATGTACAAAACCAGAATAAAATAGAATTAAAACCCAAAGTTAATTTCAAGCTCCATTAGAAATTAAAGGTGTTGGGAAAGAAATCAATATTTTCCTGGTACAAAATGACTAAATTCAAAGCAATTAATTCTATTATTTTGTAACTTCTAAAAACTATAAAGGACCTTCAAATTATGAAATGTTGCCACACTCACACATATACATGATATGTGACTAAAAATAATGAGAATGGTTTTCAGAAGCTGCATGGAAAAATCTATTTATTACCATGTAGTATGCACATTGAGATGTGTGTCTTCAAATAGAGCCAGTTATTCTGTAAAATTCGTTGTTGTTTTCAGCAATTATCAACACTCAATTGTAAATCTAGGAGGATTTAAGGGACAGAAACAAGGCAAAACAGCAAAGATATTTATTTAAATGAAGTGAATGTATCCATTTCCTCAAGTTTACTTTCTCTGTTTTCCAACATATTTGTTTTAACAAAATGCTGTAGATCACCTAGCAAATAACCCTAAAACACTGTAGTCCCAACTAGTCTAAATTATTTTGCAACCTGTAAGAGTTGTATGTCATAAAAGACATTAAGCACTTAGTAGAAGCTTTTTCATGTCAGAATCACTCCCACTTCTTCCCTGCTCTGCTTCTAGGAAAGTCTGAATTAACAAATGGAACTAGTGTAGTTCCAGAAAGATCAGTCAAATGGGCTCAGCTTGGACATTGTAAAGGGACACTTGTTTCTTTCCTGTTGTCCAGAACAAGCTTCATGACAGTTAACTCAAGCAGCTCTTATTCAGCAGTCAAGGGGGAACAATGATAAAAGATAATATAGGGCTATGCAAGTTCTTACCTAAGGAACTATCATAAGCCTTTTGGTTAAACCTTCCTCTCTTTGTAATAAAAATAGTCAATATGATAGCAATAGAAGATGCCACAGCCAGGTATTGGGATCATTCTAAGACTTTTCAGCAAAAGAGAACAGAGTGAAAGCCTCGTGTCCTTCAGCTTTCTAAGCATGGACATGTTCTTCCAGTGGCTAATATTCAACTCTTCTATCTTTCAAAAATGGCATATTTAAAAAATCGATTAGATATTTTTTCCTTAAAGTTGTGACTTGTCTGACCAGATGATATCAAGTTGGGTTTCAGGAAATGAAACCCAGTGACCCTTGGCCACTGTCTTGGTTCTTACTATTCAGAGTTTTGCGCTGGTTTTAGCAGAGACAGATGTGTAGGACCACATTAATTCTTGACTCTTTGAACTTCCCTGCTGTTCAATTTTTCCTTGCTTCCTGAGATGTTTTTAAAAAGAGAGTAGATGACAGAGTAAGACATACTGAAATTCTAGTTCAACTCTCTCACTTACTGTCTGTGTGATTCAAGGTGGTGACTTAACCTTTCAAGCCTCACTTCCCACTTCCTGTATAAGAAAAATAAAATACTCACCTGGCAAAGTACTTTGTTTAGTTTTTTTTGTGTGTGTGTTTTTTTAAAAAGAATTTAAAGTGTATGTGAAGTGGATGCTCCTTAGCAGGTATAGTGTGGGTCCTCAAAAGTGGTAGCCATTGGTGTCATCATGGATCTTTATTCCCTGGTTGCCAGGGACTTCATGTTCTCTCTCTCTCTCTCTCTCTCTCTCTCTCTCTCTCTCTCTCTCTCAACTTTATTTATCAACTTCATCTCAGAAGAGCCTCACATAGCAAACATTAGGGCTTGCAGATGAACATAAGTCAAGTGAGTGAAAGGAAGTAAGGAATGTAAGAAATTACAAAACCGTGACATGGGGAGGATAAGAATGAGGAGTGCGTATGTGTAAAGCCTAGGACTCTCTCAACATTTCTCATAAATACAGTCAATCTGCAGAAGTTGTCTTTCTTTGTTATCCCCTTACAAAGTCAGCCAACCCTCACCATGGTTCCCATCTTCCCTACTTCACTAAATCTGCTCCCAGTGCTGACCCATATTGGCAAATCGGTGTTAAGTCATATAAATAGGAAATTTATATGTTATATAAGATCCCTCTACTTGTAGCAGCTTTCTTTCTTTCTTTCTTTTTTTCTTTCTTTCTTTCTTTCTTTCTTTCTTTTTCTACAACTCTGCTAGTTCTTCATTTCAATCTGGGTTGATTAAAGCCATTGCTTCTTAGTCAAAATCTTGTGGCCCCATACTGAAATAGTAATGCTCCTAACCTGCCCTCTGGCCTTCCTTCTCACCTATATGCTACCCCTTACTTCCCCTAACCATGTCTTCAATTTCATTAAATAGTGAAGTTTCCTTCACCTCTATCGTTAGTCCAGAAAATTCCACTAGATCCACTAAACTGCCTAGAGGACAGTGACTGGCACACAGTGGGAATCTGTATAAACATCTCAATATCCTACATATAACAAACTCAGCGTTTTGAAAATAAGCATATATTTTTCTTCATTCCATCCAGACTTGCCTTTCCTTCTGTATTACCTATAAAGTTAAATGGTCACTGAAGCCTTTGGCCTGAAATCTCCGCATCTCATCACTTTCCAAGTTCAGCATATTCTGTGTCTGGAGTATCATTTGTATCGCACCTTGCCTTCCTACATCTCAGCTCAGGCTCTCCCCACTTTTGTATCACTCTAGGGACCACCCAGCCCTGATTTGAAAGCCTTTAGTTGATCCTTCACACATCTGCAGGACTGAAATTTCAAAACTGAGAATCTGAGGCCATCAGTTCTCAGGTTAAAACCCTTTAATAAATCTCCAGCGTTGCCATAAAACATTTGAACAAGTTAATGTCCCAAAATACTGCATGATCTATGTCCTGTCTGTCTCCCTATAGTTTCACTGGCACCTCTCTCCCTTCTCCAGGCATGTGGAGAACATTAGAATGTTTTATGCAAACACAAATCCTCCTTTTCTGGTTAATGAACTCCGATGGGTTCTTTGGTATTCAACTTAACTCTCGTTTATTTCAGGGAATATCCTGTCATTCCAAATCTGATTTAGAACCCCACTTTCTGTTCTCCCACAGCCTGCTATATACACCCTGTCAACAAAACAGTATTACAAAGTTACCAGATATTTGCTTCTTAATATTTAAAAAAAAAAAAGTCTTATTTGACTTCTACCAATTAAGGACTAATGCCCACTCAATAAATGCTCATTATGGAATGAAATGAGAGTTCCATACTTGCCTAGCCTGACACTCCCCGAACTACTTATTGTAGGACTTTTACATGAAGAAAAACAGCTGGATTTGTTCTAAATTTTCATTCTTTTCTTTGTCCCTTCTCTTCATCATGACTTTTCCTTTCTCATCTGTATCCCACAAAAGAAGGTCTGCCTGCCACCAGTCCCTTATTTGGAAATTCTTTGATATGAGTGGATTCAGTCACCATCACATTTCACATCGGTTATACTTTAAGCTGGTGTATACCTAGTTGTAAAAGGAAAGGCTGGATTCCCAGTGAAAGACATTTCTGGGCAGAATAACTCTCCTGCACCTCGCTTCCTTGCTTGTAAAGTTAGCCTTTACTGTAAAGCTCAATCCCTTTGTGCCTCATGGAATGTGTTTCGGGGTTTTCTCTGCAGATTGTTACGGTTAATTTCCAGGTACTTCTGGGCCCTGAAGGGAAGAACTGTTTGGGCTCCAGTCACTTAACTCAGAGACCACCAATCACTTCATCAGTTCTATGGCCATCTAGGTTTGGGTTTGTTTTCTCTAAACCACTGATACTTATATTTTAGTTTATTTCAGAATCATCTGAATCTGTAAAGAACAGATTCCAGGGCACCATCCTAAGACTCTGATTCATACAATCTGCAATAGGCTCAGGAAATCTTCGTTTTAATGAGCTTACTGGAAAATTCCAAAGCAGATGACTCATACCTATTTGTGCAATTTGTGAAGACCAAATGTTCCTTCTGTTCTCTCCATCCCACCAGGAGACTGAGCCTCTCTGGAGTTCTACTTATTCTAACTCTTCCCTTCCCTAGATAGACTTCAAGTTCACCTGACTGAAGAGCACATTTACAGTCTGTTTAACTTGAGTCTTGCAGTATATTTTCAGTCACTAGCCACATGGACTCTGCAGTCCCTTGTGATCAAGAGTTTCAGTCACCTCATCTTAATCAGGGTGCAGGAGGAGGTCAAGAAGCAGGTCACTGCACAACATCCTGTCAGTGGCACTTAGGAAAAGAAGTCTCCTGGGACCTTCACACGGCAGCCATAGGGATGTTGGACAGGTGAAAAATAGGAGAGCTTATGTTTTTTAACATTCATGCCAGAATCTTTGTATTTAATATCGGACTTGTGTTTGAGATAACTACAAATAGTGTCAGGGAAATTAAATGCCCCCAAAAGTAAAATTACAACTGATGCCAACACAAAAAGAGATGAAATTTTCCAAAGGTTTGATGAACAGTTTTAAGTAACACATATACATTTTGAGTTATTGATTCATAATTTAATATAATATAATAACCATGCATTTTACAAAAGATGCACTGGATTAACATCTGATGATGTTAGTGTCTGTAAATTTTGTTTTATGGCAGCACTGAACTTCCAACATGTTTACATTTCCTAAGTGTTCCTATATCACAATCAAGACTTAAACATTAAAAACAATAGAAGTCTTGTTTCCCATTGTGGTAAATCCAGAGCACCTAGACCATGAGCAGCTGGCTGTGCATACAGAGCACTCACATCCTTTTTAGTGTTTCACCCTCTGGGCACCTTTTTTACGCATCAGGAATATCAACCTGGAACTTCTCTGAATCCTACCTAGCACTTTCTCCCTTTGTTCTGATCTTCATACACTATTTAAGAAGGATATCAGTACCAAGAACTCAGAGTCATGGTTTCACTATTTAATTCTATGTTTCTTTAAAAAGGGGATTCTTTCTTCTTCAAGCTGGCTCCTTTTGTAATAAAAAATCTAATTATCCTTTAAAGCAACCTTTTTTTTTTGCTTTTTGTAATAAAACTTGGAAGTAATTTAGTAAGTTTCTAATAGTAAGTTAATGAGTTTCATTCAAGACCTAGTATCATGTAGTGCATATTTTTTTATGTGTTCATAATGTTTGTAAACTAAACAAACTCACTTGGTTTTTTCTTTTATCAGCAAGAAATAGGCTAAAACAGATTCCTAGTTTCCCAATGTGCTTAATAGTGGAAATTAATAGCATCCAAACATAGTTCTGTGCCCAGGGAAAGCTACAGACAAATCAGTATGGTAGGTACCAGAAAACCTTGTCTTATACTCAAGCTATGCTGATTGATCTTGGACAACACCTGACCTATTTTCTTCAACTTAGAATGAACAAAGCAGGATGCCTGTAGGTAGGTGCTCTGCACAGTGGGAGGTGCATGTGGCCATGAAAACCTAAATAAAAGTTTGTTTTTCTGTCATCACAACTCAGGAGCCTCATGATTCTAGTAATCATGGTACCAAACATCACAGTGGACTTATCCTGGGAGAAGAAATATACAAAGTGTGTAAAATTTGGAGGAAGAAACAATAGGAGTTGGACAAGAAAAAATATAGGATAGGGTTACCCCCTCATGTACATTATATCCTAAATCACAGAGTGTGTCTGCTGCACTCTATCACCATGATCATGTCCACAGATCTCAAACACATGTGCACTTCTGTAACATCCACATGTCCACACTTCCACTTGCAGGCATGATGTGGAACCATGGAGTGTTTATTTATTGCAAAAGATAATTCCAAAATATGTTTTTGCACATTTAAATCTTCACTAGTAAATATTCATTTCAACGGTGTGACAAGAGTATCTCTATAGGGATAAACAGTTCTTACATCAATGGGGCCTCTGTTATGGTTCTGTCTTTTCATTGGACTAGCTGCAGTTTAAGTCACAGATATTCTGACCTGTTTCAGTTTCCAGTCATATTCAACTTTCAGAAGACCTTTTTCTCACTAACTAAATTAAAGAATAAAAGCACTAGGAACATTTTCACAATAATATCAAAAAGAGAAATTCCATCTACTAGCCTATTTGAACTTCTTCACCATTAAGACAGATAAGAATTTTTATTTTCATTGGAAGGATCATACATTGAATTTAAATCAAGATCTATCCTCACATTCCAGAGAAGGGTGTACTAATAAACTTGAATGTGACTTTTGACCACAGTTCCATTTCTGGAATTGTATTGCAAGGAGATATTTAGACATTTTTACTAAGAGTTATGTATGATTTTCATCTCAGCATAGTTTTGAATGAAAAATAGGAACAGATGTTAATATCCATCAATGAGAATATGGTAAAATAAATGATAATATAAGGACATACTGGGAAACTGTTGAAGTGATTAAGTAGATTCTATATTGTTTGACACAGGGAACATGAAAATTACAGTCTATGATATAAGGAAAATAAAACAAAAATCAGAATACATAAGTCTAAAAATATAAATAAAAAGCATAAAATATTATGTTTTATAATTTTAACTGTTTTTTTCCCCAGATGATCGTATTAAAGGTCATTTTATATTTTGAAAATATTTTACACATTTTCTTAGTCGTATTCAAATGAACGTAATTATTTCTATCATACATGATAAACTAACTTTCATTTTTTAATGTTGTGCTAAAGAAAATGAAATAGAAATAAAAAAGACTAGATCTTAATTTCTACTTGATTTTAAATCTCTAATCATATTTTCAATACCTATTTATTTGTTCAAAAAGCTAAATCGATTGTAAGCTCCTCAGAGGAATAGGCTGTGAAAAGGAAAAATAGTAAGACGGTAGTTCTGTGAATAAACATGTGGTCTTAGTTAAGTCACTTTGCTGCTTTGAGGCTCATTTTTCTCATCTACAAAATAAATATACTTTCTACCCATGTGCTGTGAATTGCCTGCTGAAATGAGGCAGCGCTGGTTGAGTTACAAAGCTCTCCCTGTCTGTGGATGATGAGAAGGAAGCACTCCAGGTTTCTGTATAAGCATTAGTGTTAACCACAGATGTCTTACTGTTACACTCACCCCATGCCTGAGGCAGGTATTGTTGGCTTCCCATCCCCAGCTCCTAGCTGCCTGCCTTCTTCCCTTCAGGGACCCCTTTGCCTCAGTGTTCTGCCCCTGCTTGTCTTCGCTCCAGCTTTCATCCAAATGTAACCGCATCAAATTAGGCTCTTATGTTTTAGCTGCCCCTTGTAGAACCTGCAGTTCACCAGAGAAAATACATTATCAATCGAAACAACGGATTTCCCCATTTTGGAGGAGCCTCCTGAAATCACAGCAGGCCAGTCATCAGCTTTCATCAGAAGGAGGGAGTGCTTCAAAGGGCGGGCAGTGCTTCCCACTCAGATCCGGGCTCTGACTGCGGGAAACTCATCAATCTACTGGGGCAAAAGTCATTCCGTTTTAAAGAAAAACACCAGATATTATTAAAAGTTATCCTTGCATTACATTTATAATCTTAAAAATGGGAAACAAGTTGAACCAGTTTTGCTCAGTGGATAGAGCATCAGTTGTGGACTGAAAGGTCCCAGGTTCAATTCAGGTCAAGGGCATGTACATTGGTTGCGGGCACACCCCCAGTAGGGGGCGGGGGGGGGGTGCAAGAGGCAGCTGGTCAATGTTTCTCTCTCATCGATGTTTCTAGCTCTCTATCCCTCTCCCTTCGTCTCTGTAAAAAATCAACAAAATATTTTTAAAAGAATGGGAGACAATACAGTGATGGTAGACTTTGCCAGTATATTTCCATAATCATCATTATAATGCTGTACTAGGTACTAAGAACATTAAAGGCCAGCAGATTTCTTTATTCAGCCATTTAAGTAAACTGCATTTTTTAGATAAGTGAAGGTACTGTATAATTGATAGATAGATATAGGTATGTGGATTTTTACATATATTTTATTCATTTTGAATTTTATATTTATATAGAATGTATGTGTTTATATTTTATACATATAGAGATTTTTTTAAAGTAGATTGCAATTTATTATAGCTACTAGTGAAATATTTAAAACATTGCAATCTAATTTTTGAAAAGCTGCCACATATACAAGATGGGGTAAAAGTAGGAAAGTGAGTACACAAAACAGAGTTTACTAGTATGCTTGTAATATTATTTATTAATTATTGCACTATTTTCCATATGAACAACTGGAAACCTACTTTTACCACATACTGTATTTTACTTACATATACCAGCGTTTTTCAACCGCTGTTCCGCGGCACACTAGTGTGCCGCGAGATGTTGCCTGGTGTGCCGTAGGTGCAGACAAGACAAGAATTTTATAATTTTTTACTATTTTGTTTACTTAATATTTCATAATAAAGTAATTATAAAATACTTTCTTTGTGTTTATTTGATTCCTATTCAAGAGAATTACTTTATATATAGTCAATATAGGCACAGAGTTAAATTTTTTAACATTTTCTAATGGTGGTGTGCCTCGTGATTTTTTTCATGAAACAAGTGTGCCTTTGCCCAAAAAAGGTTAAAAAACACTAACATATACCTTATGTATATAATATTTCAGCTTCCTAATCATATATTTTATATGTATAATGTTTTAAAAGCTGGAACAAAGTTTTAAGCAGAACAAAGTCACAAAATAAACCTAATCACAGGCCTCGGGGAATGCAGTTTAATGGAGTGTTTAGAATAGCATGAGGTTAATTTGATGAGGATTCTCAGAAAAGTGGGATTTAAACCAAAGTCGATTAGTGCATTATGTTGCTAGAAAGAAGAGGACCCTATAATACAGTAAGGACTTATTCTCAGGGAAGAGAATGGACACAACCTTCAGTTGCCAAGTTGAAAACCATTTTTGATACCTGTCTCCACTCACATTCTATACCCCACCCAGATAATTCTGCTCTTACTGCCCTCATTACTGACACTCTGGACCAAACATGTTTTTAATATTTCATATGATTCACTAGTATCATGCAGCCAGAATGTAGGTTGCATGAGTTCTGGCATTTTTACCCATTTTTTTCATTAATAGTGCCTGGCACTATTTTAAATGCAGTAAATATTTGTTGAATTAAATAAATATATTTATTTATGTTGGGTACAGAAAGAAAACGAGTTTGAAGGGAAGTGACTAAAATTAGACCTACAAGAGGTTAGTTCAATTGATTTCCAATTGAAAAATGTTGAAGGTCTATATTAACATTGTACTTACAGGATGGTATGCAGATAATTAAATGAGAAGTAGAAACCAAAGTAATATTTAACTATAGATGTTAAAGTCCCAAATTCGTGGAGATAAAGTGTGATTTTTTTTTGTATTACAGTAGAGACAGAAGATTTACAAAAGGTGAATTAATTAAAGAACAAAAATTTTTTAAATGTTATGAGAAAACTTGAAAGCCCCTTAGAATGTAATTATAAAAAATGAAGAAATATTACCCTGGGTTGATAAAAATTACTACTAATTAGGCACTGTGTACTTTTTTTTAAAGCTACTCGTGTGTAGAACAAAAAATAGACCAAATTAATCATAGGCTCAGAATGATTTCATTGTGTACAGTTTACAAATTAATTATCTTTCTCTTAATCTTTTCAATTAAAGAAGTGTTAAAACATTAGTTTATTGCTTACTTCAGTGTTAAAATGCTGGTTAATTGCAAAACATTATTAGGAGATAATATTAAAGTTCCATTTATAATTTTCAGGGAAACAAAACACATTTAAAGTAGATTTGCAAATCCAGCTTTCCTAAGTCTGTTTGGGTGGAAGCAATACTGCTAAAGTACACACTGTGCGATGTATGTTCACTTCCATGTGACTTACGTATGGATGTGTGCACAAATATATATATACACATGTCTATATATAAATTTTTTAATATGTTTTTATTGATTTGAGCAAGAGAAGAAGGAAGAGGGAGAGATAGAAATATCTATGAGAGAGAAATATTGAACAGATGCCTCCTGCACACACCCTACTGGAAATGGAGCCTGCAATCCTGGCATGTACCCTGCCCAGGAATGGAACCTCTTGATGCGTGGGACAATGCTCAATCCACTGAGCAACACTGGCTGGGCTACATACATATTCTTAATAGCATTAGCTTTAGTCATAAAATCATAAAACAATGAGGAGCAATACATGCATATTATGTATTTCATAGCTTGAGTATAAGACAAGGTTTTCTGGTAGCTACCATACTGATTTGTCACAGCTTTCCCTGGGCAGAGGACTGTATTTGGATGCTATTAATTTCTTCTGTAGTTGCAGTATACAATAATTGAAGAAGTAATGAAAATATATAGAAGGCTAAATGATAAGTAGAATCAAAATTAACTTGAGTTTCATATAATGGTCAATTGAAGAAAAGAGAACATTGAAAATAAAGGAGGGAATATGAGAGATTGGGAGAGAGAAAATAAGTAAGATAATGTAGAGGACAGGGACTAAACGGAGGATACAGATGAAAGGAAACAGCCCGACATTGATGTTTTTTCCTGGGCACGTCCAGACTTTGGTAGCCTGCCTGGTACCTGGCACCCCTCACACACCACTTTAGCTTTTATATTCAGTACACATGCATACTGTTAAGAGGCTAAGAATGTTCTAGACCTGTATGGTGTGCTATCTCAAGTATTTTTATAAATTTCATCAGTGCTGAAATGCCCAGTACTGAAAAGGAGGCCAACCCATTTTTAAATTATGAGACCCTCCATGATCAACCTCCCTATAAACAAATAGATAAAACAATAATTAGTTTTACATTGCTATTATAACAAATTGTCACAAAGTTAGTGTCTTAAAACAGCACACGTTTGTTATTTTACAGTTTGGGAGGTTAGAAGCCTGAAATGGGTCTCACTGCATTTACATCAATGGGTTGACGTGTCTGCTTCCTGTTGGAGGCTCTAAGGGAGCGTCCTTCCCTTTGTCTTTCCCAGAGACCCGTCCTCCTTGGCTTGTGATCCCTTCCTCTATCATCAAGGCCACACACCACAGCACTCTGACAATGACTGTCCTGATTTCCTTTCATTTATAAGGTCCTTGTTTCTACACTGGGTGCATCCAGATAACCTCCCACCTCAAGATCCTTAATTTAATCTTGTTTGCAAAATCCCTTTTATCAAGTCAGGTAACATATTCACAGGTTCAAGGATTAGGAGCTAGGATTTGGGAAGAGGGGTGTTATTTTTCTGACTACCATAAACATAAATGTCTATGCTGGGATTATTTTAAAGAAAAAGTAATAAAGTGAAATACCGCCCCCTCCTCATGTTACACAAGCAGAGGCATTACAGGCATTACAACTATCCAAGCTTCATGAAGTTTTTAGAAGGATCCTTAAGTCAATGCTTTTCCCACCAAAGGAAGCCTTTTTCCCATGTCTTCAATTTATTACTATTTTAGTCCATGGCTTTGTTTTTTGTTTGTGTTTTTTTTCTTTTTCAAATGTGTTCACTTTTTTTTATTCTTTATTTCCTTTTCATTTGCTTTCTTTCTTCATTTCTTTTCCAAGAATACAGGGATCATACCTTGGAAAAAAATTTTAAGGCTGTGTGAAACCAAACTGTGAAACCTCAGTAATTTTATCATGAACCCAAACATTTAGTAACCAATCAGGAGGAGGAAGATGCTTTCAGAACATGAATATATTCCCATAGTAGCTCAGATTAAGGATCCCAAGGAGATGGGCACTCAATATGAACAAGTTGATGTCTTATTCCTCCCTGCACAACCTCAAATCAAAGAGAACAAGAGATGGTTCCTACTTTGTTATTTTTCCCCCCAGAAGAATGATTTTATGTACCACGTTTGCCCTTTAAACATTGTTCTTTGAAGAAAGATATAAGGCAGCTGTGTATTCCATCTCCTTGGCCTCTTCCTTCATGTCACCCACTTTGTACTTTGTCTGGTAGGTGAATAACCTGCACAGGCATTTGTATTTAACTACCAGGGAAGAATAATACCAGAAAGGAATGGGAGGGACTACATTTGATACCAGTCTTTCCATCCATTGCTAAGAGAAAGTGAAGCAGGCTTACTAGTTCTCAAAACTTGTCAAGTGCTTTTGACACTGAGAATTCCAATCTTCCTACAAATTTTTTTTAAAAATCTGACAGTTATAATTCACTAAACTATTCCTTTCTTCTCCTATTAATGTGTCTTGTTCAATGTTTCCTTCCTATTTCTGATTCTCAACTTAAATTCATAAAAGAACATGTTACCTGCCCCCTGTTTGTTGCTCCCATGCCAGCCAGAGATGCCCATCAAAGGGATCAGGAAGGGTAGCTTCCAGTTCTAACCTTTTCTGCTGTCAGAATTCCTCTAACAGAGTAGAAGGAGGCTGAGTGTTCAGGGGCATATCGTTGAGATAGTCATATTTTCTAAGTCAAAGAATATAGGCCAGGGGTCCTCAAACTTTTTAAAGTGGGGGCCAGATCACGGTCCCTCAGAGAGCTGGAGGGCCGGAATATATGAACTACTAATTCCTACTGTAACACCTCGGCTGCGCTCACTGCCCAAAAAACCTGGCGGGCCGGATCAGACTCCTCTGCGGGCCGCATGTGGCCCGCGGGCCGTAGTTTGAAGACCCCTGATAGGCTGACCAGGGCATTCTAAATGGCAAATGGTGGTGGTGGCGGCGTATGTAAGAGATAGGACAAAAAAAAAAAAAAGATAGAAATGGATATCAAGAGAAAAACAAAAAATAATACAAACCTACTCACAAGCTCATGAAACATATTCCAAATCTATAAAATAGTACATGTGAGAGTAGGAATGAGATACCTCATGGGGAATAAATATGGTCAGATATGTCAGAAGCACATACAGCATTGATGGCAGGGGGCTCAGGTGAGTGGGTTGGCAGAAGCTGGTGATAAGAAGTTGGGTATCTTAAAGTTAACTTGGTCGTGGAAGACCTGATTTAATAGGGCTGTCTGGAATATAGATATCAAGCTTGAGGTAAAGTTTCACACATGAGGATTAAACCAGTGACAAGTGGCATATTTAAGAAAAATATATAATCAACTTGAATACTCCAATAATGGCTTCATGCAGGTTGCTTGAAGTAATGATTTTAACAAGTTTGTGATTTTTAAGGCTAATGTTCATTTTTGCCTCAACCCTAAGTAAAAACTAGAATGTGGAGCATGTAGGAAACTACATTAAAGATGTGTTTTAGTATGTGCTTGACAGTACATTCTAAGATGTGTTTTAGTATGTGCATCACCAATGAGATTTCTAATGAAAGTGGAAACCTCTTTGAGTTCAGGCATACTGTGCTTCCCCGAAAATTAGACATCCTCCAAAAATAAGACCTAGCGCATGGAAAGATAAGACATCCCCTGAAAATAAGACCTAGCACAACTTTGGGAGAAAAAAATTAATATAAGACACTGTCTTATTTTTGGGGAAACAGGGTAGTAGATAAAATTAGCCTAACTGGTGAGGAGGGGGAAATTGCATGCTTAAATTAATGGTTTTCTACCAATATGCCAATGTGGTAAGAGGTAATGAAGATATTTCCAAATAGCTTGTGTTTTATGTGTTGTTGTTGTTTTTTCCTTTTGTTTGATATGCATTTGTATTTATTCCCTAAAAATATAGACCATAAATTAAGTTTTTCCTATCATTTATACACCACGAGCTCTTGAACCAATGGAACACTGTACACTTCTGAGTTCCATGAATTATGAAAGTATGTATTTCTTTTCACATTTTATAGCTCAGGAAACCAAGGTTCAGAAATTTCAGATATCATACCCAAGGTTCTAAAATGTAAAATGTTGTAAAATTGGAAATTCAATCTAAGTCTTCTTGGTCTAGTCTCCATTTGTACACATTTTCTAAAATATAACCACACATAGTAATGTTTCTTACAAAGGAATGTATAAAAGTTCCCCAAATAATGCAAACTCTCATTGAGTTTTTGAAATAGGTCCTGAGAGTCTTGTTATAAGACTATAGTTTGCTTTTACCAGTGGCATCAGAGGCCATATTACATAGAAAAACTTGCTATAATGCCCCACATTTTCTCTTACTCTTTGGTATCCAGAGAGACCAGTTACACACATGACTGAATGGTAGGTGTTAAACATTAACTATTGAGTCCCCTCATGAAGCCCTTTCATTGACAGGAAGGTGTTTTTGTCATGGTTTTGGTTCTTCCCAAAGCTAGGACTTGGCTGAATGTAGTTCACTTTGGAGGTTATCCTGAGCCCTAGTGAAGGAGTATAGATAATGGGGCAAGGTTGCAAGTTGCAAGAAAATAATAAAAAGAACTTTGATAAGTAAGTGACAAGTGACTGCTGTCTTTAGCTGGGGATCAGTCCCCCTGGAGAATCTTTGAAAAACCTTTTGGTGCCTGGGGATGCTGAAGCATTTACTAAAGGACTCCCTGAGAATATTCACTCTGGCACACTTCCTGGTTGCACTTCCTGGCTGAACAGGTGTTGAGCCCAAAGGTCTTTGAAGAGAGGCAGGTGAAGAAGGGAAAATGACATGCTTATATTAATGGTTTTCTTTGTGTGTGTGAGGTGGGAAGCTGTTCTTGTACTTGAAATAGCCTCAGTTGCAGCCAATCTCAGAGTTATGTTGAGGGGATAAAGGAAACTGTACTGGTCTAGATGGTTTGGGTTGCCAGTGACAACATTCTTTGCTAGGGTCACTTTGGCTTCCTAAGGATGCACGTATGAATCTGTAGTACTGAAGGGTCTCAGGCATCTATGATCCCATCTCCCTCAATGTGCCAACTCCTTGCTCTTACACTGTTCTTCACACACACTTCTACCACACACATGTTCACTCACACACCCATTCACACCCACCCACTTACTCATACATTCATTTACTCATACACACATTCACCCACAAATTTATTCACACACATTCACACACACAGATTCACTCACACACAGATTCAGATATTCACTCACACATACACATTCACTCTGCTAGGGTGTTATTCTGCATCTAGAAAGGTTCAGGAATCTGGAGAAAGACTGCAAGTAAATTAATAAAGAGACTAGACATGAAATATAAATTTGAAATACATAAGGGAGCCCAATGGAGCTTAGCTTTAGTAACTAAGTTCTCTCTCTGAATCTCCTGACCCAGGGCTTTTTATTCACACATTATTGCCCTAAAGCAAAGAAAACACACATATCAAAGGTAAAGTTTGGTAAGCAGTAAAATATCAGGTTGAGGGGACTGCCTTCAGCTGTTCAGCTATTTGGCTAGCAGCAGGTAATAACATGTAGATTTTTAGGTCTGGGTAAATGCCCTCAGCTGTCTGGCAATAGGCAATAATACATATCTCCAGCCCTCCTGAAGCCTCAAGGTTCACCAACCTTTTGATGAACTTCTTGCATTTATGACCTGCTAAATTAGTCCCCAGCACACTCACACACACATTCGGACACATACACACTCACAAATAGAACAGCTTTTTTTTTTTATTTTCTGTGTATCTTACCTATTACTGGTTTAGTCAAGGGAAGACTGACTTGTGTCTTTTACTAACAATTTAATTCCTGGTGAAGGGACCTAAATGACTCCCGTAACTGAGAGTAGGTAGAAAATTGTGTAAACTGCACATGAATGGGTGGGAACTGGGAGTTAATTTTATATGCAAATCCCCTACAATATCAACCAATATCCCCTAAAACAACCAGGTGGAGGGGCAAGCAGGACAATCTTCTGTACTTTTAATGCCACTCATTGGATGAGCCCCAAACATCCCGTATAACACAGTCGCCATCTGGAAGCTGCCAGATAAGCAAAAGCCAAATCACAGGTCTGAAACTGCTTTTTAGCACAGAAAGTGGAGTACTGTGTCAAAAGTTATGCTAATCTTAAAATAGAAAAGAACCGTGTCCATTTTAGAATCAAACAGTGCAGGAAAATGTGTGTATATCAGCATCTTCTACATTATGCTATTGAGATTTGATAGACTGAGTTTAATGGAACAATATCATCAAAATATACTGGAGAATATGAATTGATTCTATTTGTTTATTATTTATTGACTTGAGAGAGAGAAAATAAACATGGATTTGTTGTTCCACTTATTTATGTATTCATTGGTTGGCTCCTATATCTGCCCTGACCAGGGATCGAACTCATAACCTTTTGGTGTATGGGGAGAATACCCTAACCAACTGAGCTACCTGGCTAGGGCTTGGATTGTTTTTATATACATAGTTTTCAGTGAAAAGTTCAGCTTTTCTTTCCCAATGCAAATAAAAATTAGCAAATCTATTTGACTAATGTTTCTGTATGTTCTGGTGATCCATTTTGGCTTTTCAAAGTGAACTTTAGCATATTAACACAGAATCTTCCCTTCTTTCCCCCCTCCCCACTTCCTTCCTTTCTTCCATTGTTCATTCATTTATTCATTCATTTCACCACATTACAGGTACAGTGTCACACACACGTTGAATAAGCAGTTGACACCATCAGCCCTCTTGGATATGCTCAAGAGGCTACAACACATCATCATGTATTTTTCAGGGAACAGCCCCATAACAGACTATTTCCTGAGCAGAGTAACATTGTTTATTACATGGAGCTATTATGGTGATGTTACCCACTACTCCCAAACAAAGTGAGTCAAGGTTTAATAAAAACAAAAACAAAGTATGTGTATATATTTTTCACATGTTAGGGCTACAGATTTCCATAAAATAAAAATTTCATGCCTAGGCAATTTTATTATGACCTGCTTTCTACAGAGCACGAAATGTTATGTGCTGGATGAAACAATGTTTTCCTTTTTTTTATTATTTTTTTCTTGTTCCGTAATGTTCCATTATGTTGCTAAACATGGAAAATGTTTTCTATCACTAGGAAATTGTAGGATTCACCCAGTGGATACATTCCCTGTCTGATAAGAGTTTAGCTCTCTCTCTTCCAATCAGTGTTAACATATTTATTCCACCAAGGCCCAGAACAGCATTCAGAACAGTCTGTGGGTTATTCATGATAATGGGGATGCTGGTAACACTGGTGGTAATGACAGTAATAATAGTACTTAAGCCTAGCCTGTGTGGCTCAGTGGTTGAGCTTTGACCTATGAACCTGGAGGTCATAGTTCGATTCCTAGTCAGGGCATGTGCCTGGGTTGCAGGCTCAATCCCAGAAGGGGCTGTACAGTAGGCAGCTAATCAGTGATTCTCTCATCGGAGATGTTTCTCTCTCTCTCTCTCTCTTTCTCTCTCTCTCTCTCTCTCTCTCTCTCTCTCTCTCTCTCTCTCTCTCTCTTTCTCTCTCTCCCTTGCTCTTTGAAATCAACAAAATTACAATATATATTTGAAAAATAGAAAGAAAATAGTACTTAACTTCTGTAGCAAGCACTAGAATTCCTAACACAGTTTCTCCTAAACTTTCTCATAGGAACTCGGGCAGACAAAAAGTTATCATCTTATTTTACTGATGAGGATACTTTGGACAAAAGAGTGACATGTACAAGACCACATAGACAATAATGACAAAGCCCTAGCTGGTTTGGGGATACTGCTTTGCTTGCTCTGATCTTAAAACATAAATGAGTGAAAAGTCACCATATAGATTTTCATTCTCATAATAAACTGAAGAGAAGAATGTTATTTCATCTCTGAAATAACTGAAAATTCCAAAATGTTATTGAAAGTCATGAAAAAGAAAAAATCATGACCTTAGTATTTTTTCATAAGTGCCCTCCTTTTTAAAATGTTATTGTATTTATTGGGGGGTGACATTTGGTTAATAAAATTATATAGGTGAAAAAGGCAAAGGGATTAAGCAGAGAAAAAGTCTCATAGATATAGATAATAGTATAGTGATTACAAGGGGGAGGGGAGAGAAGAGGTAAAGGGAGAATAAATGGTGCTCTCCTTTCTAATTGAGCCAATTCTTCCCAGAAGGGACCTCCATAAATTTGCTGCAAGTGAGAAAGAAGAATGAGTCAAAGGAACAAAGACTCATTGTACACATTTTTTGTGATGCAGAAATAAGATAAAAGTAAAATATTTACAAACTTGTGTTAAATCTTTAAAGCCTGCCAACAAGTCAAAAAGGAGATAACAAAAAAAGATAAAATATGTATGTTTCATACTTAAAGAAATAGCTTCTTTTTTAATTCTCACCTGAGGATATGCTTACCGATTCTAGAGAGAAGAAGGAAGAAAGAAAGATACAGAGACGAGAGAGAGAGAGAGAGAGAGAGAGAGAGAGAGAGAGAGAGAGAGAGAGAGAGGAGAGAGAGAGAGAGAGAGAGGTGAGAGAGAAACAATTGGTTGCTTCCTTTATTTGCTTCAATCAGGAATCAAACCCCAAACCTGGGTATATACCCTGACCCAGAATCTAACCCAACACATTTCAGTGCATGGGACAACACTCCAAACTACTGAGCCAAACCAGCTAGGGCAGGAACAAGTTTTACTTATTATTTTTTAAAATCATATACTCTTCATCCCATTTCCTTAGTGATACTAGGTATGGTAGATACTACTAAATGGGTCAGTAGTTCTAATTATGGTCACAGTTATATTGGATTCAGTAGTAATAATTAGCATGTGCTGCAACACAATTATGTAATAAACATATTAATACTAATTTAACTGATACTATAGTTATATATTGTAACATATATTACATGATATATTATGATATATGTTATAGTAAGTATGACAGATGATATTATAGTGTAACTGCATAGTAACAAGTAGCATTATACACTTTTTGCCAACATCATTGAAGAACCAGAGGTTCAGAGAACTGAACAACATAGCTAATATATTAGCCAGCTACTTGGTGGTTTTAAAAGAGATCGGCATGGCCCTGACTTTCTAGCTTATAGAATTATACAGATTCCATCACCATGGAGCTCAACCTGAATTTTAGGCATTGTGCGGGGCAGTAGTTCTTAACCCTGGTGACTTTGCCCACCCAGGGATTGGTCAAAATTTGGCAACATCAGGAGCCATTTGTGATTGTCACATTGGGAGGGGTTGCTGGCATCTAGAGGTGGGGGCCAATGAGGCTGATAGATGTCCTATCAGGCACAGGAGAGCCCACAACAAAGAGTTACTCAGCCCAAAATGTCAACGGTGCTGAGGTTGAGAAACCCTGAAATAAGCCTATAAGACTGAATACTAATGGATATTTTTATTTAAATCCAGTGGACATGGTACCATTTAGAGTTGTATTTTTGAAGAAGATACAGCTCGATTTCATCTGGCCCAAGCCTCCATAGGGTACAGAGTACTCTTTCAAAGAACAAAGATAGGGCAGTCATACTATTCTGAATGCTAAAGGGATGTTTCCACTGATGGTTCTGTGAAGTGACTGACACCCCTGACAGCTCCCAAGAAAATGACTCAAACCTGAGTCTTTTGCAGATAGGCAAAACCAATGGATTTCATAAAAATTAGACCTTTATTTCAAAGATAAGACTTTTAAAGTTTAACATGAAGACAGGTTGCTTTCAGGTGCAAAGAGACTGGGAATGAACATTTCAAAGGGCAGCAAGAATTTCCTCTGGCAGTCACAGACAAGGTGACAGCATTTGTGATAAGTGTTTTGTCCCATTGCCCTGTTATCCTAGTCCTGAAACAGGAGCACCTCCTCATGATTCCTGCTGCTTTTCTCTTCCAGACACTAATGTGGGTTTTCTAAGATTTCAGACACACAGACTATGGATACAGATATCCCCTCAATCACCTAAACTCTAGTCATAGACAGAAGTCCCAGTGGGCACAGTAAGCCTAGTCCTCTTATACCCTCTGTGTCCGTCCTACCTCTCAGCATCCTGACCCAACAACCAGCACTTTGTAAATACCCAGGGGGTGGATAAATATTGAACTACAGCTAGAAGAAGATTTGATGACAACAGGTGGCCAACATCAGTGTTAAAATCAGGTTGTTAAAAGTGGAATTAAAAGTCACAGTGGAGCCTGACCAGCATGGCTCAGTGGTTGAGCATAGACCCAGGAACCAGAAGGTCACAGTTCCAGTCCCAGAGAAGCTCGGTTCCTAGAGTGGGGCATGCAGGAGGTAGCTGATCAATGATTCTCTCTCATCATTGATGTTTCTATCTCTCTCTCCCTTCCTCCCTGAAATCAATAAAAATATATTTTTTAAAAAGTCACATTTGAAAGATGTTTAGAGCTTGAAAATAGAGTTGGAAGTGAGCTTCCAAAGGCTGACCTTCTGCATGCCCCTACCACCTTCAGGTTTTTGTTTTCCCAGGTGGAAAATGAGGAGGTGGACAGGATAGCCAGGAAGATTATGATTTCCTCCAGTTTTATATTCTACTATTTCTAAAGGGAAGAAGACATTCAAACATACTCAAATCCAAGATAACTGTTATGAGATTATTCTTTCGTTTCTTTGGAGTTCTTGCTTATGGGCAAAGGTTTTGTATTTCCCCCAGAGTTTTAATCTTATGAGTTGTAATGGAGTTAAGTTTTTAAAAATATTTAATGTCTTTGTTCTTGTGTGCAGGGAGGAAAAGAAGACTAAGAGAGTAATAATAAGAATGCCGATAGTAAGAGTAATTTATAACATTCACCCTCTGTTAGCAAAAGTAGGTTTCCTCAATCTCCAGCAATGTAGTGTAAAAGGCTTAAGGACAAGCCTTGCCAAAATTTTTTTCTATATTCCTTTATCTTCCCATGTAATATAACAAGCGACAGTCCAGATAGCTTTGATCATAGAATTTCAAATAAAGGAAGGCATAACCAGACAGGAAGAGGGAAGTCCATACACAACCATCTCAGCAGGGGAAGAGACAGATCTCTGAAAATCTGCGCATTTGTGTGACTCTACCAGGCAGGAACTGGGCTACCTAAGAAAACATTTTTAAATCATGACATTTTACTGAGTTTACATATTAGCATAAAATATCATGCTTCTTTCTTCAGCATCTTTAAAATCAATTCCTTCTTTGAAATTTCTTTCCAATGTATTCTTCCTTAACGGAAATTCATCTGTGTTTTCATTTACTAATTCCGCAACTATTTATTGAGCTCTACCATGCACAGCTACTGAGAATGTCGCAGTGAATAAACACAGGTGTGCCTCTGCTCTCAGGAGACTTGCTCTCTCTTTCAGAGGAACACAGTAAACAAGCCCTGCATCACTCTAACCTGCATTGAGGAAGAAAATGGACCGGATGCCACTTCCTTATGCTCCTCCACAAGGACTGTGTTCATCACAGTTCCTCTCCTCTGTAGTAGATGGAAGTTCCTAAACTACTGCCAGATCCACCTGCTTTCCTTTTCCAGACCTTATGCTGCCTGCTGCTCCCTCCAAGGCCTTAAATCTGGCCTCCAGCTCTCTATTCTCTTAGAGATGAGGTCTCTCCTCCACCGACGTCATCCTCTCTAACATCTTATAGAACTCCCATTTACATAGCCACACATCCAAGAATGCCCACTCTTCCCTATCTTTCTAAATGTTGGCCCCTCATTAAGATCCAACCCAGCTCCTGCATATGTTGTTCTATTAAAAACCCAGCCCACATGCAGAGCTTCCTTCTCCAGCCTTTTCCCACACAGAGGTTAGCCTGTTAGCTCTTAGGCTCCCAGACTTGGGAGAACCACGCTGGCCTTATTGCCCAGCCCTGAATGCTGTGTGGGAAATTCAGTTAGAGTTGCAGATGTTACCCTCTCTACTAGTGTTTTTAAAATAAGTCGGTTTTTAAAAATGTATAAATATACATGTAAATATGCATATCTATAGGGTAGGGCAAAAAGTCAGTTTGTAGTTGTTTGTATGAAAAACAATTATATATATATATACACATATATATATGTATATATATATATATATATATATATGTATACATATGTATATATATATATATATATATACACACACCCAGCGACCAAATGGCGGACCACCTGGAATGACTGGTCAACCAGTCGCTATAGTGCAATGATGCGAACTGATCACCAGGGGGCAGATGCTCAATGCAGGAGATGCCCCCTGGTGGTCAGTGAGCTCTCAAAGAGGGAGCAGCCACTCACAGGGCAGGTCCACAGTGGCTCAGCTGACCAAGATGAGTGCTACTCCCACAGTGAGCCAATCCCTACAGGCCACACCCCTCCACCAGTGCACAAATCCTCGCACCGGGCCTCTTGTTAATAAATAATAATATAAGAATAAACTCTGTGTTTTGCATTCTCACAATTGTAAGCCTACTTTTGCCCCACCCTATAGAATATATGTGTATTTATGTAATACTAGTGGCCCAGTGCATGAAATTCATGCATGGGGAGAGGGTACCCCACAGCCCAGCCTGCACCCTCTTCAATCTGGACCCCTTGAGGGATTTCAGGCTACCAGGATGATCAAGGGAAGTCACCAGCCCCATTACCCCGCTGCTGCAGCAACTGCCAGCCACTGCAGCCACCAAGGTGTTTTCATCAGCACGGACTCTAGTCCCTTCACTGTGAAAAAATGACAACTTTCTTTAGGCATTTTCAAAATGTATCTTTCATAAGATATGACTTTTTTTTTCCTCCTCACCTGAGGATATGTTCCCATTGATTTTTAGAGTGTGGAAGAGAGAGGGAGAGACAGAAACATCAATGTGAGAGGGACACTTTGATTGGTTGCCTCCTACATGAGCCCTGACTATGGGTGTCAGGCTGGGGTGCATGCAGGGACCCCTGGGCCGCATGCAGCGGTGTCCACCAGGGTCTCCACACACCCCAGAAGCCAGCAGCCAACCCCCCATTGTGGGTGTCGAACTGGGTGCATGGATCCAAACCGCTGCTTGGTGCTGGAGCATTCCCAAGTGGCTGGGGGCATTATGGCGATGCAGGGATGTTCCTGCCCCACCTCAGCCACTTGGCACCTGCATCCATCTGCTCTGAGTGGCTAGGTGGCCATCTTTGTTTGGGTTAATTTGCATATTTGCTTTAATTGGCTGTGGGCATAGCGAAGGTATGGTCAATTTGCATATTTCTCTTTTCTTAGTATAGATATTCTAACAGTGATTAATTTTTTTTTTATTTTACTTTTATCCTCAACCAAGGATATGTTTTTATTTATTTTAGAGAGGAAGGGGGAAAGAGAGATAAACATAGACTGTTGCCTCCCGTATGCACCCCAACTGAACTCACAATGTGTGTGTGTGCCTTGACAGGGAATGGAACCTGAAAACTTTTAGTGTATGGGAAGATGCTCTAACCAATTGAGCTACCCGGCCAGGGGTAAATTATTTTGGTTCTTCTCTTAAACATTCACAAGCAAAGAGCTTTGAATAAATATTTGTCCTTCAGCTCTTATTAAATCATAAAAAAATTAAACACCCAATGACAAAACTCATCAATTATATATGATTAATATTAATTTATTTTGATACATGTTTCACTGAAACAAAGTAATATTCTTAACATAAATGTGGTGCTGACTGCTATCAAACATGTTCTCTAGGAGGTGCCACAATATGATTTTATTAAGACCATCTCCACTATTTTTAAAACTGAATCTTTAACCATCACTATAGCTTCACAACTAAAGATATCTCTGTTGCAAACACAATTAAGTCACAATTAAGTCACTATTTTATTACAGGATGATGATCTTGGTCAAATGGGATTTTCAATCAATTACAAGTAAAACATGCCTAATTAATTTGGTTCTGTGGCTAGAGCGTTGGCCTGCGTTCTGAAGGGTCCCAGGTTCAATTCCAATCACGGGCATCTACCTTGGATGTGGGCACACCCCCAGGAGGCAGCAAATCAATGTTTCTCTCTCACCAGTGTTTCTAACTCTCTATCCCTCTCCTTTCCTCTCTGTAAAAAATCAATAAAATATATTTTAAAAATAAATAAGTAAAAGCAAAACATATGCACTTGTCACAGCATGTCTCCTATTTGCCAGATGTCCAGAGATCCATGTCATATAGTTTGGGACTGCATTGGGTGTTATGCTTTGATTCTGCAAATAGATCCTCTACGCAACTGAGACAGAAAAGACGTTTTTTAACATTTTTTTTCCTTTTCCTCACAGTACCTGACATGCTAGATGCTAGCCAAAGATTTCTGGAATATATATTTTTTTCTGTTTCTTTCATTATTTCTTCTTATCTGAATTTCAAGTAGTTCATTCACAGACCTTTATAAATCTCCCAGAAAAGTGAGTTAGTGATTATTTTTTTGATCCTGATTTTCTGGACAAATATTTACTGGAGCCAAGAAGACCTTTCAACAGAGAACTCTTCAAAATGATGAAAGTCAAATTTAAGATAACGAAGAGAACATTGAAATTATGGTAATCCTAAAGGCCAAGCAGTGGTTTAAGAAAGCTGAATAAAGTGTGGTTGTTGACAATGAAAATTCCCTCAGTGCAAACAATTATTTGAAGAGTACATCTTTTTCAGACTATTTACAACTGTCTCCAACAGTGATTGTATCCATGTTAGTAAATCAGTAAAAGAAATTGCCTACCACTTTTTTGAAATTTTCATAGAGAAACCTGTATTTTGGCATTTTCAGGGGGAATACGGTAAAAACAAATTCATTGATCCTCAACAGAAAACCCTGATACCACTTCTATGCCAGTTTCTTCCTTGATATCTTAACTCTTTTTCCTATTTAGTTTCATCAACTAAAGGCTTTATAGTTAATAGATGGTATGTATTTTTCCTTCTCTAACTGTCCTCTGTGAAGATCCAACTGTCCTTTTCAATTGGTGAATTGATAACAACCTATGACAAAGAAGAAAATTCATGGATTTGTTTTCATTCTTCTGATTGGTAATCTTCCCTGACCCCTCCACTCTCCAACAATCAACCAGAGATGGAGTCTTAACAGCCCCTAACAATTAAGCCCTTGGAGTATATACTTTAGCACTAAGCCTTTGTGAGGGTAGCTGAGACTCCATTGGCCTCTAAACATTCCCCTTCCTCTATATTAGGGGTGTCGAACTCAATCAGGGAAGGGGCCAAAATCTAAAATCCAGCCTAAATCGCAGGCCGAATGGTTTACTGAACAGTCATAAACTGACAATGTCATAAACTGACAGTGGAGTGCAGTGATGACAGCGCGGTGCGGGCCACATTGCAAGGCCTGGCAGGCTGGATTAGGCCCGCGGGCCTTGTGTTTGACACATGTGCTCTATATGCACAATGCCTGAAGTTTACTAGCAGTGAACTAGAGTACTTTGGCTTCTAAATATTGCCTTTTAAGAAAAGCCCAAGAAAAATTATTTGGGGCTATTCGCCATCATGATGTGAATTAGCTTGTCAGATCTCTTATCTCTGTGGCAAAAACTAAAGAACTGAATAAAGAGCTAGAAATTCATTAGGGGTGAGATGTATTAATCAGGGGGGAAGGGAAAAAAATTGGAGGAAAATAGGCTATTTGTGGAGGAGTGCCCTGGAGTGGCATAATGGGGTAAGAGGAGATAATGGAGAATTGCTATGCAAGTTTACTGAGAGTTAGTCCTGCTTACAAGTGACTGCTATGAAAAGCATTTAAGAACTCCTTATGTTTTAATGAGAATTAAATCTTAAGTTAATTTCAAAGAATCATTAAACAATTAAATTGAAGATAGTTCATGTCATGAAAAGGCCTCTGTGGCTTGTTCTGAGTGACCAAAAGGAAGAATTAGGATCCATGGAAATAAGTTCTAGGGGTCTGATTTCAGCTCAGTGTGAAAACTTTGGAACAATTAGAACTCTTTTTAAAAAACATTAAACGTATTGGGGTGACATCTTATCTAATAAAGAGGGAACCTGCAAATTGACCATCACACCATCACAAAGATGAAGACACCCATAACCACAAGATGGTGGCTCCCAGTCCCCTCAGCCCTGCAAGAGTTCCCCATTCCTTTCTGCCCTAACGGGGGAGGAGGAAGGAGGCAGATGGCAGGCACAGGTGCCCTCAGCCTCCCAACCCCCCAGGTTTGGCCCAAGGTGCAGGCAAGCCTCAGATGTTGGCTGCCCAAGCTGCCCAGGGTGGGCCTTAGTTGCAGTCAAGCTTCAGATGGCAGCTGCCCAGAGCCACTTGAGGATCAGGTAACCAGGGCTGGCCAAGGCTTGCACTGTCGGCAATGGCAGCAGCAGAGTTGTGATGGAGGCTTAGCTTTCCCCTGATCGCTGGGTTGCCTCCAGCCTCTGAGGGCTCCTGGATTGTGAGAGGGGGCAGGCTGGCTGATGGACCCCCCCCTCCAGTGCAAGAATTTTCATGCACCAGGCCTCTAGTTGGTTAATAAAAGTATATAGGTTTACAATTCTATGATACATCATTTGTATACTGCATTGTGTCCCCATCACCCAAAGTCAATTCTTCTTCCATTACCCTATATTTGATCCCCTTTACTCTTTACTCCACTTGCCTTCAACAAAAACCAACAAAACCTTACAGAACTAGTCTATTTTCTTCCAATATAGTGAAAAGTCTCTCAATAGAATTATTTCTACAGAGTATAAGTTATGTCAGTTTTGGACTTAATATTGATTTTAAGGTACCTAAGATGTTCCTTCTATTTAAGAATGATTAAATGCCCTAACAAGCATTGCTCAGTGGTTAGAGCGTAGGCCTCTGAACTGGAGGGTTACAGGTTTGATTCCCAGTCAAGGGCACATACTTAGGTTGCAGGTTCAAAGCCCACCCTTTGGTTGGAGCTTCTGTGGGAGGCAACCAATGGATGTGTCTCTCTAAAATATCAATGTTTCTCTGTCTCTCACTCTCTCTCCTCTACCCCCCCCCCTCCTTCCACTCTCTCTAAAAATCAATGGGAAATTATCCTCACTTCTTGGGTGAGGATTTAAAAAAGAATTATGATTATAAATTATATATGAATTTATAAACTAATATGTTTTTTAATTACTTAAAAGAAAAAAAAACTAAATGAAGTTCTTATTCACCTTTAGTGTGCTATATATCATTTTTTCCAGGGTAATGACCTTAAATAATATTATGACTAACATTATAATAGCTAATAATTATATAGAGCTCAATAAGTATGAGGCTCTCTAAATGTTTATTACTCACAAAATTCTATGAGGTAATATTACCATCTCTGTTCTACAGAGAAGGGAACTGAGCCACATGGGGTAAGTGCTCTGCTCAAGTTTACAGGGCACATTGATAGGGAAGCCAGCCAAGAGTCCAACTCTTCTGGCCCCAGAGTTCAGAATTAATAATATCACTGCCCATTCACTATCACCCTGTTGAGAAGTCATTGATATAATCTCAGAATATTACTAATGACCAAATGAATTGAGATTCTGGAATGCTTACCTATGATGTGTTTTACCCCATCATCAAAAATCTGTATAGACCAGGGAAGTAAATCAAATGTCAAAACAGACTTAAAAGCCAACAACAATTGTTTTATGACTCCAATACAGAAATAATATCAACTTCCAGCTGCAATCAAGTAGAGATTAAGATCGAGTCAAAACCCTTTATTTATTTAATTTTTGCATATCATCATCCATGTTTTAAGGAATAATCATAAACAACAGGGTTACAGAGTTTTGGAGCTACAACTGGCCCTAGGGATTGTCCATTTCTTCCTTCTTATTATAGCAATGAGGATACTTGTTTCTACTGAAAGGATCTTGTTTCAAAACCATGCCGTGGCCAAATAACTGTTCTTCCTGACTCCACTGTTAGTGTTCTCATGCCTAGTCTTCATATTATCACCAAAGGGGATTCTTAACCCTACTTGATCATCTCATCTTGCTTTGAAACTCATCACAGTGCTTCTCATTACTCTCAGGCTAAGTCAAAGTCCCGAAATTAAAGCACTAGTTATTTGAAAATTGGTCCATGGTTGATTCTCATCTCAACTCCTCCTACTTGCTGGTCTTGAAATCTGGATTGCAGTCTCTCTGGATGTCCCTCAGCACCACCACCCCCACCACCCCCCGCACCACCCTCTCACTGAGCATCACACTCTTGAGCCTTTGCACATCCTATTGATATTTTTGCTTATACAGCCCTTTCTCTGCCCTGAGCTGGTAACCTCCACCTTAGCCTTCAGAAAGCAAAAATATCTCATAAGGGAAAATGACACTAACCTAACGGTCAGAATTGTTTTGTTTTGTTTGTTTTGAAAACACCCACCATATTACCAACTGATGACACAATAAGAGTAATTTTATTTCTATGTGAACAAGAAGTGCAGTTAGAATTTGGACAATAGTAACAGGACATCTCAAGTAACAATGTGATAAGGAATTATGGTTTATAAAACAGGAAACCAACAAGTTAATGAAACAGAGTTTCCTGAGATCATTTGGTGAGAGTCTCATGTTGTCAGGGCATCATCCAGTGATGGATGTGGGTAATTTTAAAACCTGAGTCAGCAAGAAATAGCAATTATATTTAATGTAGTATAATTACGGAAGCAGAAAGCTTAATATGCAATAATTTTTAGAATGATTTTCACTGAAAATGTTTAAAATAAAATTAGTTTTAGAGCTTAAAAGAATGAAAATAGTTTATCGGTTCACTTATGTTAGAGTTTGTATGATAGATGGGTAATGTGATAACAGATAGATTCAAGTACTGGTCTAGTAATGGACACTAAATAAATGAGTGACTTTAGGTGAGTAAGGCTTTTGGTGTATTTGACTCTCAGAGCAAGGTTAATATAGTGGCTAAGAACAGAAGCCATAGGCTCATGTTCAATCCTGGCTTCATGACTTGTATCCTAAGTAGTTATTTTGATCTCTCTGAGCCTCAGTTGTTCTCATTTGTAAAATGAAAAGAATAATACATACCTACAGGATTACTATGAAAATCAGATGGCACATTGCATGCAATACACTCATATAAAAATATAATGCATAGTTAGAGCCCAAGTAGCTGTTGTTATAATTATTATAATTAATTACAATGAGGTAGCTAGATTAGATGACACCAAGGTCTTCTCAATCTCTAAAATTCTATAGTTCTGTAAACATTTCATTTCCAAAGGCTGTTGGGTAAATGAGATTTCACTGTATGTATATAGGACAAGAAATCAATACAGCCAGTTTTCAGTTGTGCACTGTAAGGTAAGCTGAGCAGAGCTTGTATTTTTCACCACTTTGGTTACGCTCAATATATTTCTATTTGATCTTGAACCACATAGAGCTTTAAAGAAGAATATTTTCTTTGTCATATTGTGTTTATTGATTAAAATGAGTGTGGCCTTTTGGTGTTTGCCAAGGGAAAAGAAATGGAACGATGCTAGATGGTATATATATGGTATCTCACCTAATCACTAGCTATTTAGATGAAATCATCCAGCAACTTATTGGGTAATAGAAAAATAAGGCAGGATAATCCAGTTTCAGCCCAGAATGGATGTGCCTGTACCCAAGAGCCAACACCAGACTATCTCCTCCCAAAGCTTTTTGCAATTTCAGGTGACTCTGGTCCACATGTGCCTTGAAATCCTATGAGTGGAAAAATATCTACCAAGTGATTTTCCCAGAGGTACCTTAATTTTGAAAATGGCCTTACCAAAATGTGATGTCTAATTAGAATTCCATGGGCATAATGGCTACAGCTCAGCACAGGAAAGTCTAATTATCTACATCTCATTTATCATTTAAAAGTGCTTACCCATCTACCACACATTTCATCATTTAAAGTAGATAGGTACCTCTTCTCTTTCTTCTTCCTTTTTAAATGAAGAACTTGTTCAGGGGAACATTTAAACTACTCAAAAGTAAAAGAACATTTAAACTACCCCCAATAGCAGACAGAACGGCAGTGTTGTGGGGTCGAACCTGGGGTTCAAAATAAGACCACCGGAGGCTGCTGATTGATTCAAAAAAGCAGACAAAGATTTGTTGAACTGGCCAGCATGGCTGCAAGAGCACCACATGCAGGTGGCCACACTCACGACCACACTGTTCCAGGTGTAGGCAGTCTTTTTAAAGGTCCAAACCATAAGAATTTTCCTTTGTTCTAATTTCTAAATTCTAAAGGCTGGGAACAGCCTGCAGGGTCATTCCCAGCCACATTCTGCTAGACATTGGAATGTGGCCCTATCTTGCAATAGCGATAATACAGAAGCAGAGCTCAGCGGTTAATCTCTAAAGGTTATCTAGTTTTTACCCCTGAAGGTACTGAGTCAGTGGGAATCAATCTCCTGTAGTTCTGGTCCCAGTCACAGGAAAATTGCCTTAGCCTCCAGGTCTCTACCTGGAAGCTGAGGTATCTACCCTATGTTTAAGCAGGTGCAGAAGCCAGAATAGCAGGGTTAAAATTCAAATAGCAGTTTTTACCCAAGTATGGTTGCTACCATATTTCAGGCAGGAGCTTGTGCTGGCCAATAAAAAGAAACATCACCTGTGAAGGCAGAGCACCTGTTGGAGTATAGTTGTCCACTCACTGACCAGCTGTGTGATTTGGGTAAATTATAGAACCTTTCTGAGCTTTCCTTTCTTCATTTGTAAACTGGGAATAATCAGAGGAAATAATCATAGAGCTAAAGCTTCAGAGTCCCTCACTTGTGTAGGGTATGTTCTCGTGGTCACATGTTCATGTGAAATGTATAAGGATAAGACATCTTATACCTGCAACAAGCCAAGACTTCCCTCTCTCCAATTTCTCCCCATCACATATTAGCATTAGCTTACTTTAGAGTACCCTAAGACTTTGTGGTGTTTGAGTGAGGAGAGATTGAGTTGGGATACAGTACATTTGAGCTGAGTGACTTATTTATGAGATAAGTGATCATTTCTGTATATTAAGTTATTGCTGGTCTAGGAATAACTACTGACCATACTCCAACTTCACATTTACATACCAATATTATTTTCATTTGATATGAATATTTTTTCTTAAAGAGAGCCTCCTAAATATATTAATATCAGTCTCCAGAAAATCTGGATCTGCTCTGAAGATGGTAACACCTACCTCATACCACTGTAGTAAAGATGAATATGGAAGATTTTTTAAGGCATTCATGAAAGTGAAAATGTAGGTGGTGAAGAAGTTCCCCTAGGTTGGCTGTTGCATATGTTGTTGTTGTTCTTCTTCTTCTTCTTCTTCTTTTTAAATATATTTTATTGACTTTTTACAGAGAGGAAGGGAGAGGGATAGAAAGTTAGAAACATCAATGAGAGAGGAACATGGATCAGCTGCCTCCTGTGGATGTGCCCGCAACCAAGATACATGCCCTTGACCGGAATCGAACCTGGGACCCTTGAGTCCACAGGCCGCTACTCTATTCATTGAGCCAAACCAGTTTCAGCTTCTTCTTCTTCTTCTTCCTCTTTTCACTACCCCAAATAGAGAAGATCAAGCACAGATTAACAGAAAATATGGTGCCAAAGAAAAAAAGACAGAAGGAAAATCAAGAAAATAATTATCTTAAATTATCAGAAGACTGGCATGGAGTAACATCATTGGGAAGGAGCAATCAGAGGGGTCCTGCTGTCCTCCTTCTGGAAAACTCCTGTTCATCCTTTAAAACTCAGCTTAAAGTGAATTCACAAATGTAGACTTCCAGACTGTCCAAAACCAATTTAACCAATCTGTTATTAAAGTCTCATGACATTTTGTTTACATCTCTTTTGTACACTTAGCAAATTGTACATTATTTTATCTCTCAACATGTCTGCTCCATAATTAGATAACAAATTCTGCTCACTTTTATTAAAAAAAATTCTAGTACAAAGTATAGTAATAGATCTATTATCACATTAGTAGATCTCAATTAATTAATTAAATTGCAGTAGGAAAGGAAGAAGGACCTGTTTCGTGCAGAGTCATATTGAGAGAGAGGAATATAGTCTCTGAGACATCTTGAGTCAATGTTCTTATTCTCATTATGGAAACAGTGAAAATGAGAGTGAGAATGTTAGATAGGAATTAGGGATTAAGTAGATGGAGCAAGAGACAACAGGCAACTCTCATAGGAACTGACTGAGTCATAAATAGGATTGTCAAGCTCCATTGTGAAGCCCTAGGAAAATAGGGAACCAAGTGTTTGTAGGATGCCCATATGTATTTACAGGATTTTTATTTTTTACCTCCTCATTGTCTACTATAACTTGAAAGTAATAATGAAGAAAATATAGGTAAATCTTGCCTAGATTGAGTAATGAAATACAGGATAATTTGATGTTCTGTGGAGTGAAGATCTAAGAATACCAGGAATGAATATTGGCATCATGAAGGAATATGGCAGTCATGATAATATAAAGTCACAAGACTGTAGTTTTCTGACCATCATTATGAAAGTCTGGATTGTTGTTTTCTTTGAAGTAGAAACTTGGAATCAGTGTGAAACTGGAGGGACTCGGGGGTGGATCAAACAAAAGGCAGAATTGGGATGGGAATGAGAAGAGAGAGAATAGAAATGAAGTAATAAATATAGATTTTACTGCCAGGACCGGTTTGGCTCAATGGATAGAGCGTCGGCTTGGGGACTGAAGGGTCCCGGGTTCGATTCCGGTCAAGGGCATGTACCTTGGTTGCGGGCATATCCCCAGTAGGGGGTGTGCAAGAGGCAGCTGATCGATGACTCTCTCATCGATGTTTCTAACTCTCTATCTCTCTCCCTTTCTCTCTGTATAAAAATCAATAAAAATATATTAAAAAAATATATATAGATTTTACTCTGATTGCAAAAATATTGCTTAATGAACTGATTAGTCATATAAGAGAACTATATGAGCTGTAGTGTTGTTTTTTTAATAAAAAAAAATCAAAAAACTTTCCCCCCCCTAAATCACCTGTTTCCCTTGAGACTTGAACAGGTAAATGAACCCATTAGAGGATGATAATAAAAAAAATCTCATACAAAAATTATATTCATGGAAATATCATGACATAATATGAGCATGCAGAATATCTTTGTTTAAATCCACACTCCACCACCATCATTTTCTGTGTGCCCTTAATGAAACAATAGTTCCTTGGGGAAATAATATGGTCAGGGCATTTATTCAAGCTTTAAAAAGTTAACCAAAGAAAGAGAAAACATATGAGGTTAATATTTAAGTGTTAATGAGGACTTAGTTATTATGAAGCTTACACATGTCCTAATTAAAAATAATTGTATGGTCCTGCAATAGGGAGCTTTTACAAAGGGAGGTCTCAAGGCCACTCCCGCCTCTCTGAACTTCTAGCTTGGGTGTCACTCAATAGTTAACCTTAATGGGAATAATGAGATGCTGAGAAAACTAGTTTCTCCAACCAAATGCTCCTGAGGCTGATTCAGATGAGAAAATAAATTCCATAGTTTCAAATGAGAAATACATGGGTGGGCATAAGTAGATTAATGATGATGATGTTAATAATAATAAGTAATACAATAATTGATTAATAAATAATTGACCAGAACTGAGCCTGGGATCCTTCAGTCTGCAGGCCAACACTCTATCCACTGAACCAAACTAGCTAGGGCACAATTTACGTTTTAACAAATTTCAGCCTTGGCCACTCCTAGCAATCTGTGCACTTTAGAAGATAATAACAGGAAGGATGGATAGCACATGTGTGATGGTCTCTCTCAAAGCATGAGGTGTACAAATGAGCAGCAGAGCCTTCCTCGGCTTACCAGCATCAGCAAAGTTCTAGGGAGCTGTCACTTTGTACTGTGCAGAGCACCCAGTATAAGCCCTTGCACATAATGGGCCAGAAATAGCTATTTTATCAGGAAGATGTTTCTCTCTTAAAGGTAAAGTAAGGGAACATGGTGGGGAGTTGTCCTTCATATCACTTAGAGAAAGTCGAAAAAGCTCAAAGCTGGGGCAGGGGGAACTTGGCTCAGTTAGTTAGTTGGCAACTCTGGGTCTGTGTAAGTTTCCTTGAGCTGCTATTCTACAAAGTACCACAAACAGGGCGGCAACAGAGATTTATTGCCTTAAAGTTCTGAGGCTAGAAGTCAGAAATCAAAGTATCTGCAGGATTGGTATTCCCTGAGGCTGTGAGGGAAAATCTGTCCTTGATTTTCTATCAGCTTCTGCTGGCCTCAGGCACCTCTTAGTTTGCAGTTGGCATTTCCCTGTGTCTTTCCTTTATAGACATTTGTCTCTATGTCTAAATGTCCCCTTTTTGCAAGGATACTATTCAAGTTGAATTAGTTCTAACTCTAATGACATCTTAACTTAATCATTTTCCAAGAAGGTTACAGTCATAGGTACCAGGAATTAAAGCTTCATTGTCTTTTGGGGAAACACATTTCAACCCAAAGCAAAGTCTTTTCTGAATTATCACTATTTGTGTGAAAAGTGAAGTCATGACACCAAATCCCAGATCTGTGCTTCCTGCCCCATTCTTGGGTGCCTGCTTTTATTTCTTAGTAGAATGTTATATTTTAATCATATCTTCCATAGCCCCTTATCATAGACTTCTAATTAATATTTATTTTTATGACCTATTATTTACATAGCTGCCAAGAAATATTTCTTAAACATGAAATTAATAATGTTACCATCTTATTTTGTGCTCTCTGTTCTGTGGTTACAGAGTAATACAAACGCCTTAGGATGGTCAACAAAGCCTTTATTGTCCAATTATGCACTTAAAAATGTGAAAACAAATTTTAAATGGAAAATCATAATAGATTTGATAACACAAAATAAGATATTTATACATCCGAAATGCCTTACTTAAGGTTATAAAGAAAAAAAGAAAAAAGAAAAAAAAAAGAATGAAGAAAACTGTGACAGGACCCAGATTTATTTTGATTTGTATTATAAAATAATTTAAGTGAATAGAAAAAAATGCTGACAAAACATCAATGGGCACAAGTCATAATTATGTACCTCAAAAAGAAAAAAAAAACACTTTTAATGTATATTTGAAAATAAATTTTCCAATTATTAATAAAAAAATAAAATTTAGCTATTTCAGTAAGAAACTACTTTATCCTTTTTGTTTTGTTTTAAATCAGTCTAGCCAATGATGGTGAAATTTCATTAACAAGCAAAATTGTTGACTTTATATTCTCAAGAATCTGAAATTGACTGTCAGAATTTAGACCTTATTTCATGAAAGCAGAGAGTGAAGGGGTATGGAATCCCTGATAATCACCAATAAATTGTGGCCCTTCTTAATCCTGTACTCTGCTAGTTCTATTAACTGTCATATCCTTGAAGGAGGGCTAGAAAGAAGGAAGGAGATGGACTTAGCATTCAAAAAAAGAAAGAAATTCAAGCTCCCCAATTTTGCAACTGGAGGCAGAAGAATAAGTTATATCCTTTTTTATTATTTGCTACTTTTCCCAAATTCACCCAAAGAATGTAAATTCTTTTTTTTAATATATATTTTATTGATTTTACACAGAGAGGAAGGAAGAGGGAGAGAGAGCTAGAAATGTTGATGAGAGAGACACATCGACCAGCTGCCTCCTGCACACCCCCTACCAGGGGTGTGCCCACAACCAATGTACATGCCCTTGACTGGAATTCAACCTGGGACCCTTCAGTCCACAGATAGATGCTCTATCCACTGAGCCAAACTGGTTTCGGCTGTAAATTCTTTTTATAATCAGAAATAATCCTATTTAAAAGATAACATGAATCTGTCTTATCCATTCAAAAAAAAAAAAACTTCCTCACTTGAAGTTAACAAAATCTATCAATTTTATTCTATTTTTTCCCCTTCATGTTTCAAACTCCTATACTAGCATAGCCCCTATTTTATTACACAAACATGTTCCTTTCCTTATAGGCTGGTTTCTACAAATACCCCCACCTTGAACGGTTTAAAAAGTCTCCCAAATCTGTTCCCTAAATTCATTGCCGTTCTCTCCCTACAGCAGTTCAGACTCTTGGGCATTCTCCTTCTCCCTAGGAGTATTTTCTCCTTTATATTTTGCCATTACTCTAGTCATTCCTTAATTGCTGAGACTGACCAGCAGACCCTGAGCAAGAGATGAATGGATTACTCTGACACACATTTCTGTGAAAGAAAAGGCTAAGGGGCTGCTTGGCAGGAGGCACCAAAACAGCTCCAATTGCCTGCCTCCTTGGGCTTTTATTGTAAAAACAACTTGAACTAAAATTAACCTCTAGATACAACCAGCAGCGTAAGTATCCTTGAGAAAGCACATGCTTCTACAAAGTTGGGTTTAAAGACCAAACATAGAGATTCCAACAAAACACTCCCTGGGGCTCGGACTTGATTGGAAAAGTCAAGGCAAGAGCTGCTGCCTTCAGCAAGGTCCCCCTAAGAGGCCCTGACCTTTTGGAGAATCTTCCTTACATACTTAACAACTAAGTCCCGTGCTTCCCCACACTTAATTTATGTTTTTATTTCCCAGCACATTGTGCCTGTTGTACATCTTTGCTCTTAAAACCTCTATTCTTCTCTGCCTGTGAGTTGATAATTGGCAATGTATTGTGCTATGTATGGGTCTAGACTGGGAGGGCAAAGAAGGCATCACCTTCAAGGCTATATGGATCTTTCATGTTCATTCCAAATGGTATACTTTATGTTTCTATCTTTGCTATTCTGTTGAATACTTCTCTTATTAATCAACAGCTCTGGGAGTACACTGTGTGTTTAATAAAATGTGTTCTTCTTTAAATTTTTTAAAATAGTTTATTGATTTTTAGAGAGAGAAAAAGAGAGAAGCATCACCCATGTGAGAGCATAACATCGATCCATTGCCTCCTGCATACACCCTACCAGAGATCTAGCCTGCAATCCAGGCTTATGCCTTGACTGGGAATCCAACTGGCAACCTTATGGTGCACAGGACAATGCCCAACCAACTGAATCACACAGGCCCCGGGCATAAAATGTGTTTTTAAATAGAGCAATTGTGTTATTTTCATACATTTGCGTTAAACAGAATACTGCCTCCACTACCTCCCATAATCTGCCTGACCTAAACCATGGAACAAACCTGTGTTATGTCATCTTACACAGCAAAGGGACTTAATGGTCTGTCCTTTTGCACATGATATAATCCTGGAATATCTGGAGGACATTTACATGATATAATCCTGGATTATCTGGATGGACCTAATGAAACCATAAAGCTCCTTAAAATAGAAAGGTGACAATGAAAGCAGAGAATCAGAGTGATGGACTATGAGAAAGACTCCATCAATCACCATTGGCTATAAAGATATAGAAATTGGACAGTGAGCCAAGGAATGCAGGTGCATTCAACAAGCCAGAAAAGACGAGGCACTGGATTTTCCCCTAGAGGTTTCCAAAGGAATATGCCCTACCCACAATTTTAATTTAGCACAGTGAAACCCATCTTAAGTCTGATTTCCAGAACTGTTAAGATAACACAATTGTGTTGTTTTAATCCACCAAGCATTTGATTATTTTTTTACAGCAACCATAGGAAGCTAATACAGCAGTCCCTTGTCATATCCTATTTCTCCTAACATGATCTTACAGAGACAACATTCATTGTTTCATGAAAATGAATAAGGTATTTAGGATTTATCACTTATTGGATTTTTGCATGCTCTGAAATTCAATCAGATATGTTCAGCTGTCATATTTCTAAATACATGCCACTTACTTAAGAATATGAGCCCTTTTACTTGGGACTAAGCATCATGGCAGAGAAAAATTACTTTTCCAATTCAGGCTTTCCTCACCCTCTGAAAGTAGAGCATTCCTATGAAACCTTAGGAAGTCAAAACAGCGTAAAGCCAAGAAGCAATTACCTTAGGACGCATCTGGCTAATGGATGCACAAAATAAATGGAGATAAAGCGCAGATGCTCATGGGCACAGTTCGAAGCTATGGGGCTCCATACTAAGAGGCTGAGTAGTTCCTGGGAAAGGAGCTTGGTGGGGCCACTCTGGCACCTTGGGGCGCAGGCCGCCTCTATGAAGGCTCTCTGCAAAACAAACACTGAGTGCTATTTTCTGCTTTGGGGATGTGCTTCAGTTAGCAGAAACAGGCACTGTGAAGGGTTGATTGGAAAAGCAAAGGGGCATAAAGAAAACTTTTGAAAAGCAGGGGACACCTGTAAATCAATGGAGTTAATGAGTCTACTTATCTTGCCATCAGTCCAATTTCCTTTCTGATCTTCCACAGCCTACTAGCAAACTCAGTTACTGACAATGGCTCAGGCCCCTCTCTTCTCTTTCTTCCCTAGCCCATGCTGCTCAGTCCTCTCCTGTAGCTTCATGTGCAACACTCTAGCCAGGACTGCACAGACTCACCTGGCTGAGGCATTTGGTGAATGCTGTTGTCAGTCCATTCTCTGATTGGAATGTTAGTATGTTCAGTGCTTTTTGGTTTACACATCCTGTGACTTCATTTAATCTCTGCAGTAACTTGGTGATAGAGGTATTATTTTTGCCTGCAATTTACAGTTGAGAAAACCAAGTTAAGGGGAGTTTCCCAAGGAGTAAATGACAGAAAGATTTAAAGGGAAATGTCTTAATTCCTTATTCATTTATAAAATGAATGCGATTTTGCTGTATTACAGTTGCCCTTGACATTTTATTTCAGTATCATTCTTCTAATACACATTGTGCAAAAGTATTTTTTAATGATGACATTACTAATACACATTATAAAGCCATATGAAAAGCACAGAAAATAATGAAAGGTTTTCAATCATCTATAATCTTATTACTCAGAAAATAATCACTAGGTTTTGTGTGTGTTTTTTTTTCTTTATTAAGATAATCACTATTAATGTTTTGCTGTATTTCTAAATATATTTCTGTGAATTCCTCCAAGTATATTTCTTTTGACATTGTATTTTAATTTAGAGTTTGGTATCACATTCCATTTTTATTACCTTGAGTGAAATGGTGTGGCATTCTAGCTTTATTTTATTTAAAGTTTTACTGCATCACCTTTTAGTGACTTATTTTTTCTGTTTATATTTAAATGTAACTTAAGAATGTATTCACTTTTCTAGAGTTAACTTTTTAAATTTGATTTTGGAGAGGGAGAGAGAAAAATATTGATCAACTACCTCCTGCACACTCCCTACTGGGGATCAAGACAGAAACCCAGGCATATATTTTGACCAGGAATCTCTCAATGCATGGGAAGTCACTGGATAAACCGAGGCACACCTACCAGGGCCAGAGTTCACTTTTTCAGGATTAGAGTTGTGCTTTTTAAAATGTGCTCAGACTAGCAGCACCAGCAATCACTTGGGAGCTTATTAGAACTGCAGATTCTCTACTGAGTCAGAATCCCCTGGTGAAGGCAGAGCCGTTTTAATAAGCTCTGCAGGTGATTTTTCACACATGATAAAGTCTGACTGAGATACTGGGTTTTCCATTTGTGTTGATGAGGCAAAAGCAGCTCATAGGCCTGTCCTAAGTTAAGGACAAGCAGAATAATCCTCATAGTTTGAAGGAAAAGAGAAGAGGTTTTGGTTTCCAAACTGCCTACATCCACTGCCTTCAACATCTACTGGCATTCTTAGTTACCTGGGTCGAGATGTGTTGCCCTCTTTAAAATGCTAACATGCTTACTTAGAAATGCAGGTGTGACTGACGCTTCTCACCCATGGTGCTTTTATACATATGCATGTGGTTCTTATGGTGAGCCAACTAAGCATGTCTTCAAGATAATTCAATCTTGTTTAAGAAATAAAATGTTTGTATATGAAATCCAATTAACAATTAATCAAGCCCTAGTTTATCATAATTAAGTATTACAATACATGAGGTGAGCAATGAATGGCTTTAGTTCTACAGAAAAATAGACATGTTGCCTGCAGAGTCTCCTTAAGAAAGACGGAATATGAATGGGACCGAAATAATAATTATCATATTGATCATAAGAATTCCACCTATTAAATACTTACTATGGCCAGACATAATATTAGGCAAATGCTGTTGGTTACTTTCTCCAATTCTCAAAGCACCCTTAAATATACCCATTCTCAATGGAAGGCTAAATAAAGTTAAAACACTTTGCCAGTGTTATATAGCACTTCATAAAATCAGAATTTCAACCCAAGTCTGTTTGACTGCAGGGTGCTGCCTCTTCCCACATCTGCCTAAGTAGTAACTTTGATTAAGAAAATTTATAGATTGAGAAAGAGGCTTATAGTATATATATTACAGATGAAGGCAAGCTCAGGATGGGTGAGGAATCTCCTATGCCAAATTCACCTGACCAGAGTACAAGGTTTACATTGGCAAATTGCTAAAACCAGGAAAGATCTATTGGATTATAGCAAGTCTTACATGCATAGAGGCTGATCTGAGGTATAATATCATAGATACTGAAGAACCATTACACATTCTTTGAACATTACAAAAGTAATAAAATTAATCATTTTTAAAAATTAAGCATATTTTTAAAAAGGATTAAAAAAAAGCATAATTTTATGGGAAGTGAAGATATATTGGGATGAGATAGTGGATTAAAAGGGTGATTGTTATAAACCAGATAGCAGGTACTAAGGAAAATGACTGGGGTGTTGGCAAAATAACTAATTATTAAATATTATGGAAGAAAGATGAAAGGTTTTAATAGCAGTTTGGTCAAAGGGAATTTAGAATTTGAATTTGACATTGTGGATGACTTTGAGCTATACTGGGAAATTATAATAATCTGGAGAGAGGTTGTCAAAGATAAATAATTAGTTAGTTTGTTTTCAGATGTTGTGGGTTTAGAACATTCTGAACTCTCTTTCTTCCATGTCTTACCTGGTCTCAGTGTACTATTGCTAGATTTACCTAGTCTCCATCTCCTATTGCTATTACAAACATGTGAATCAGTCACATCTACTCTATGCTTAAATTCTCATACTAGTGATCTGGTGCACAAGAATTGTGCACTCATGTGGGTCCTTCAGCCCAGCCTGCGCCCTCTTGCAGTCTGGGATTCCTTGGGGGATGTCCAACTGACAGGTTTGGACATCCCTAGCACTGCTGCAGAGGCAGGAGAGGCCCTTGCCACCACCACTGTGCTCACCAGCCATGAGCCTGGGTTCTGGCTGAGTGGCACTCCCCTGTGGGAGAGCACTGACTATCAAGGGGCAACTCCTGCATTGAGAATCTTCCCCCTGGTGGTCATTCTGTGTCATAGGGACTAGTCGTCCCTCTGTTCAGTTGATTTGCATATTAGCTTTTTATTATATAAGACTAGAGGCCCGGGGATCAAGAATTGTGCATGGATGGGATGTGTCCCTCAGCCCAGCCTATACACTCTCCAATATGGGACCCTAAGAGGAATGTTCGACTGCCTGTTTAGGCCCGATCCCACCAGAATATCTCCTAATCTTCTGAATCACTTCCCTGGAATGTAGTTGAACTACTAGGAGTTTTCTTTCCAAAACCTACATCTAATTGTGACCTCTTCCTGATTCAAGTTAAAAAATACTTCCTCACTGCCTTTCACTTGGTATGGTATTCAAAATTAGAGCAACCGTAATGTATTATCCAAAGAAGCCACTGGGGTATAGAAAGTGAATGAATTAATCATTATGTGGATAAAAGCTGTATGGGTTCTGCTTAACTTTCTAGCCACTTCCTCTTCCAATAGCACTTTATGCATAAGCAATACCCACATAGAGAGGGATCCCTAATCCAGAAGTTCTTTATCCATGTTGTTCACAGCTGTATCTCTGTAGTCTAATCTACTGCTCAGTGCATCATAGGGACTTAGTAACTATTTGCAGGAGAAAATAAGGACTAAGTAAATAAAAACATTTTAGAATTGTTTGAGTCCAGTGTGTTGTTGAAATGAAGTAGACTTGGAGGTCTAACATCTTTGCAAAGAGGAAACCAAGGAAAGCCAAAGGGAAGCACGGAGAAGATGGAGGAGGAAGGTAGGAAAGGAAGTCCCAAGGGCAGATCTCCTATTCCATAATTGAACAAAAGGCAGATGTTGGGAGTAGGAGTTAAAGTGCACAGTACCTAAAGTCTTTAGTACTTGCATTTCAGAGATGTGGATTTTTACCAGAATTCTTAATTTTGTAAAGAAATCTTTCAAATTCTTCAGAGGTATCAAAAAAAAAGTTTTTGCAATAATATATGGAAGTTCTCACTACAGAGGTGACATGTAAATTTTGTACTTTGGAAAACAGTTGGCATTTCCAAGAAGAGAAAATGTGTCAGGAGCAGGGGAACAAAAAGGAAAACAATGAGAAAGAACCTGTAATTCAATTACATTGATAGCAGCTTTCTACACCAACAAGATTTGATGTAATTAAACCACCTGTAACAAAATGAAGCAGGGACATCTTTCCTTTTTCCTGAAATAAATGAAGAATAGAAATCTTGTGAAACTATACCACTATACAAAAAAATGAACTCTTTGTGTGTGTGTGTGTGCGCGTGTGTGTGTGTGTGTGTGTGTGTGTGTGTGTGTGTGTGAGAGAGAGAGAGAGAGAGAGAGAGAGAGAGAGAGAGAGAGAGCTCTTAGTTGATGATCAAGCAAAACAGACAACACTTATCTTGTAAAATAACAGCCTTTACAGTAAGAAGATGGTATCTATAAATATCTATAGATTCTTTTTTTTTTATCATGAGCCCTAATACAATGAACATTACATCAAGTTAACAATTTCATGATTTTAAGACTATTTCCCAATAATAAAACCTTAGCATGAACTTATTATCTTTGTTAGAACAGAAATGCTTATAGAGTAAATGTAGAGGAAAGAATGCTCATTCTAGCAAGAGGATACAGTCCTCAGCAGTGGTTAGCCAGTATGTGATGTGTTCCTGGGGCATTTGTCCGGGGAGCCATTTGTTCCGTGCTGTGCTCACGTAGGACATTTCTTTCCAGCCATCTATGAGCCGTCCTGCGAAGCGTACAAACACCTAGGGCAGACGTCAAATTACTACTGGATAGATCCTGATGGCAGTGGACCGCTGGGGCCTCTGAAAGTGTACTGCAACATGACAGGTAATGATGCCATATTTACGTTTCATGAGCATTGCTTTTCTATGTGTTGGAAATAAGAGATGTCACTGAATTTTGTTTCTTCTGCAATTTCTATGACAACACACAATAAACTAAATATTGCATGGTTTGTTAGGTAAATAGATGGTGCAGTGTATTTCTAAAGCAATTATACTATCCGATGCTGTCTGTAAAAAACCAAAATCTACCTTCTCACCATAACAATAAAAATGCATTTTAAAAACATCCGGGGTAGGGAGAAACCCCAGGAAGGTTGAAGACCATGGAAAGAGCTGATCCATGAAGCAGCCCCTGCAGGTACGTAAATTGGGGAAAGTCAGCATCTTTGCTCAGCTTTCACACTGCCCACGCTACAGGAAAGCCCTCAGACCACTCTCCATAGTTCCTCTGTTCCCCATGGTTATAAAAGAAACCCTTCTGGGGACTGCAATCCCATCTGGCAAAGGCAAAGGCAAAACTTGCCTGCAGCTTTCATGAAATGAATCTGCTTGGGAAGAGAACCTAGTGTTTCCCTTGCTCCATATTAAATTTTGGGGGCTCTTGCAAACTCCCACTATAGCGTGTAAGATGGACAGCTTTCTAGAGCCTATTTTCTAATAGACACTGGGTGACATCATACTCTCTGAAATGGAATTTTTGGACTGGAACACATGGTGTTCTCCTAGGCAGGATATCCCGGATTCTTTGTCTGCTGGAGTCAAAGAATGAATCCATGGATAGAAGGTGGTATAATTGTCCCAATTATGTCCCAATTGATTAATTATCTGTCTAGACTTAGTGGGACAAATGCAGGTAACCAGGAGTCAGCAATATCGGCCTATCCCATCGTACTTCAAAGTCTCCACAGCTGGGCCGAACCGGAACACATGAACACACAAGACAGAATTAGCATGCAATCACACAGGGTTTATTAACCCATTTCTAGTGGGTCCTAGGCTCCTGCAAAGGCCACCCGAAGATGCACACCAAAAGACAGACTAGGAAGACGGAGATAGGCAGGCAGCCGCAGTTGGTTCAGGCTCACACAGCAGAGCAATCAGTCAGGGGCTTGTCTCATGAAGGATGTGGAATCCTCCTCTATCTGGCAGGAGATGTTTACTGAAGGTCCCATGTTTATATAGCCGTGAGTAAACAACTTGTGTCTTATCGGTGTGGGCCAGATGGTGTGCCTTATGCTAGGAGCAGGGTGTTGACACTTTAAGGGCTTAGGGCATTCACATCAAGATAGTGGGGTGTTCACCAATTTGGAAGTTACAGGTTTTTGGGGTCTCCACACAGCAACCATTTCATGCAATAATCATTTCATACATTAGAGGGGTTTCCTATGACCATATCATTGTAACAATAGTTAAGGTGGAAAATCATTCAAGAACAAGTACAGGCTCCTACCTGGGGAGGAGAAAAGAGACCCACTGAGTTCCTTTTCCCTATGACTTAAAAGACTGCAGATATTGATGCCTTGACATCTCCTCTGATTGGTCACTATTCCCTTGGACTGGTTACTATAGTAACTCCTGGGCTCAAAAGTCAAACCTCACACGACCCCTCCCCCCCTTCCTTATTGTTTTCCTATTCCCTCTGGGCTTTCTTTTTCTCCTGCTGGATGAAGGGCTTCCTTCTCTTTATTTTGTAAATATAGACCTTTCCCTGTTCCCAGCTCCCTCATTCTATGGAAATATACCTGTGGCAGCTTTTCAGCTTCCCTATTCTATGGAAATATACCTTCTGCTGCTCTGCAGCCTTGTGCTTTCTCCATGGTCCCCTTAATTTCCAACATTTCTAAAATTTCCTAAACTTGTTCTATTTTACCCCTGAAACTCCTGTTTCACCTCCAAACCCCGGAGAAGAGTGTGTGGCACACACTGCTCACTGGCTGCAGGTGAGGATGAGCACTACTGTGATCTCCTGAGCAATATGATAAGGATAATGATCCCATAATGCTACTGATGATGACTGCTACTGGACTGCTGGCCATAGGCCAGGTATCCTGAGTCCTTACTCAGACTAACTGGCTTTGTGTTCCTGGTCCCATGAATCAGTAAATATATCATCTTGGCTACCTTATTAACTTGATTAAACTCAGTAAGCCTCAGTCTATTTCCCTGTAAAATTGTTTGATAATAATCTCTACTTCATAGCATTATTATATGAATGAAATAAGATATCTGCATATGGTTGTTAGGATATTACCTGACACACAGTTGCTATTATTTTTTGAAACACTAGTGAGTTAAATAACTTACTCTATCACTAAGGCAAGACTCAAATTCAGATATGTGCAAGACAATGGTTCTTGAGGATGGATATCATGCTTCAGAATCATGCATGGAGATTGCCCCCCCCCCTTTTCTATACAACCTTATTGGCTCCAGCTCTGGAGACTTTGATTCAGTAGGCATACAATGGACATTGGTCTGTGCAACTAGAACCGAGAACCCAGGCAAACAGACCCAAATGGAGAACTTTCAGCAGCATCAGGACACAAGCTCCGTATGGCACAGAATGGAGAAGAGAAGGATGAAGACATGAGTATAGAATGACAGACATATAGAAAATGGTAAAATGGCAGCTATTCTCCCAAAAATTTTCTCAAGTGCTAAGTATTCTAAGTATAGCAGAGAGGAGGAATTCACAGACCAGAAAGCTTGACATAAGAGTCATTTGTTTGGCTTGTTAATGGCCTCAAGAACTTTCTTGTACACCTTCACTCTATAAAGTATAATCTATGAGAACTTGTTTAAATTTGAAACAATCTTGATTTTGCTCTCTCTTGCTCTCTCTCTCATATATATATATATATATATATATATATATATATATATATATATATATATAACAACTATTATCCTCAAGGGAAATCAAGACATCCTGATAGTGCTTGGAAAATTATGAATTTACTTTAGTTATTTGCCTATATGTATTTCAAAAGAGAATTAGAAAGCAAACCCAAATCCTAATGAATACGTTCTTTATGTGAATAATACATACAATGAAGGACTGTTTACTTTCTGGATAGATGACTTTACTGTCAATTGAAGCCATCACTCAGAAGCCTGGATCTCCTTGTCATCAGTATCTCCCTTAAGGAGTATGGCTGCAGATGAGTGCAGTGTTCTATATACAGTCTGAACAATGAAGAAAACAGTCCAACCTTCTGCAACAAGCATATTTTTATGCTGTCACACAAGATAGTTATGGACATCAGTGTGTCAGGAACCCTTGAAGGCCAGCAGGCATGATGTGACCATTTGCCGTCTATCAACTCTTCCTTAATCTGTAAAGGCGAACTTGACCGTTAGGAGAGCATAGTACCACAAAGCCTTGCTTGGGCTGTTCCTTTTTCAAGAGATATATGTTGAAAAAGAGGAGGGAGTGACAGGGTGAGATTGTCTATGAAGACTTGATATATCACTCTGTGTTATGAGAAATTGTATATGCACCTTACTTTATAGCCTTTCCATTAAATAATAGGGCTGCCCCACTCCTCAGGAACCGAAATGTAATTGGGTGTTTATCACTGTTGAATATATCACATATTTCAAAAATGGAAGCAAGACATCTTCTTTGAGAAAGAAGTAAAAATTTTAAGTAAAGAAACCTCACTGGCAAAAAACATCTACCCCAAACAGTAATTTGGGGTAGAAAGTAAATACATATATAATACTAGAGGCCTGGTGCATAAAGATTCATGCAAGAATGGGCCTTCTTTCCACTGGCTGCACGCACCACCTTCGCTCTGGCCCAGAGCAACTTTTCCACCTTCTTATGCTGCCCAGAGGTCCGGAGCAGCTGGGGTGGTACAGAATGCCTGCATTGTCACCGTGGTGACCACCAAGGGTCCCACCCTACCCTCCGCCACTCAGTGCCTGCATATGCAAATTAACCCACCATTTTTGTTGGATTACTTTGTATATTCAATCCTGAATGGCTGGTGGGCATCACAAAGGTACAGTCAATTAGCATGTTACCCTTTTATTAGTGCAGATTCCTCTAGGATCCTTTTTCCAGGTTTTTTGTTTTGTCTTTCATTTATACATTCACTATGTGCCAGGAGCTGTGCTGTGAGAGAATAAATGGATATAGTAAAGCCTTTATGGTACTCACAACTTATAATAAAAACAAGCGTTAAAAAGTAAACAAATAAGTAACTCTCTTAGAAAGAAAAATAATGGAATTGTGAGGATTTATTTTGGATAGAGTGTTTTAGAGAAGACCTCTCTGAGGAAGCAACCATTTAGCCAAAATATAAAGTATAAAAAAAGACAAGGCACTCAAAAAGGAAAGGAAGGGAAATGAGTCCTATAAATTCATGCCCAAGGCACCCAAGATTGTTTCCTTGCAAAGAACTGAGACACAGAAGCCTGAAGCAGATTGAGCTAAAGGAGCTGAGAGTGCAATCGGCACATAGGCAGGGCCAGAGCAGCCAGGCAGTGGGGATGCTGGTGTGGAAAAAGGCTTGGGTTTTAATGCCCCAGTTATATTTTAATAAAGGAGGTGGGAATCTAGCAGAGTTTTTGGCAAGAGAATTGAAGGGTCTTAATTAAAATCCTCACTTAGGGTTTTCTGAGAGACTGGGTCATAGCACTGGGACCAGATGGGAAGTGGTTGTAAAAGTCCAGGGAAGAGGTGCTGCTGCCTTGGACTAGGATAGTGACAGTTTAAATGATGAGAAAGACATGGATTATAGATCTAGTTTGAAGGTAGTATCAGTGTTGGTGATGAGTTAGTTAAGAATGATTCCAGACAGTTATCAAGAATAACTCCTGAGCCCTGGCTGGTGTGGCTCAGTTAGTTGGAGAATTGTCCCAAGCATTGAAGAGTCACAGGCTTGATTCCCAGTCAGGGCACATTCCCATGTTGAGGGTTGGATCCCTGGTCGGATACATACAGGAAGCAAGGGATTGATGATGGGATGATGGTACTTTCTCTCTTTAACCAGAGGTTGCAGGCTCAATCTCTGGTCAGGGTACATACAGGAGGCAGAAGATCGATGATGGTTTTCTCTAGAATTGATGTTTCTCTCTCTCCCTTCCACTCTATCTAAAATCAATAACAAACAAACAAACATATCCTTGGGTGAGGATTTAAAAAAAATGAATAACTCCTGAGTATATGAATTGAATGACTGAATGAATTACAGTGCCGTTTGGGAGATGAGAAAAATTAAGCAAAGGACAGATTTAGAGGAATTTCAAGAATTCAGTTTTGACCTAGTTAATTATGAGATGCCATATGCCATCCAAATGGAGAGGCAAATATTGCAGTTGGGTAAAGCCCCAAAAGGATATTTGTATTAGAGATATAAACATGCTAATTGTTAGCTTATAAATACATGAGAAATGATAAGATCTCTAAGGGGATAATGTGAACAGTGGAGAGCCAGCTCAGGAACAAGCTCAGAGGAACCGAATAGAAAATGGGTTTCCAGTGATGAAACAGTCCGTAGGTGTGCAGGGGAATGTAATGGAGAGTATGTGGAAGAAAAGTGTCCAAGAGCATTTTGTGGGCCATCTGTGCGAATGAGGAATGATGAAGTGACTGCTTGGGTCCTAGAGAATGAGGAGATGAGTTGGGGCGAGGAGTGACTGAATCAATGCAAATGTGTATAAAGTGAGGCTGCATTCCAGAAGTATGGCAAGCCCCAGCAGGCAGGATGCAGGGATGAACCACCCAAAGCACCTGCACAGACAACTTTGGGAGCCGTGGGATGGGCAGTTAGCCTAAACTCAGGAACCAGAAAAACCTTCCACAAAACAGCTGACCTGGGAGTTGAGTTATGGGTCACAGAAATGGGGTGAAGGGAACTTCTGAAATGCTTTGAATGGGATGAAAAGCAGTTGAAAATTGATCCTGAGGGGAAAGGAAGCAATAGATGACATTGTAATTTTTAGAAATACGTTTTTATGGATTTCAGAGAGAGGAAGTGTGAGGGAGAGAGAGAGAAAAACACTAGTAATGAGATAGAAACATCAATGATTGGCTGCCTCCTGCACACCCCCTACTGGGGATTGAGCCCACAACCCCAGCATGTGTCCTAACCATGGAATCCAACTGTGAACTACTGGTTCATAGGTCAATGCTCAACCACTGAGCCATGCTAGCTGGGTATGATGGCATTGTATTTTTAAAGTGTGGCTTTGGCAGCTGCGAATAAGAGTCTCTGATAAAGACCCAGGCATAAAGTAGGGAGGCAAGTTAGAAAACCCCTGTTGTATCTGGGAATAGAAACTGAGATTACAAGTGGTGGACTTCAGTTAAGAAGAGGATTGGCTTGATGGATCTTTTAGGAGGCTGAGTTGGCCAGACCATGGCTGGTGAGCTAGAAATGGAAATGATTGCCAGATGGATACGCAGTGAGATGGGACACTGATGAGCAGGGGCACGTTAAGAAAGGATGGGCCTCTCTGCTGCCTTCAATGCTTGGAGTTCAACCTTGTCAAGCTGCCCTGCAGGCAGAATCTGTACAAATTCCCTGAAGGACTTGAGCCCATAGATTAATCTCTTTGTCTCAGGTTCCTTGTAAGTAAAATGTAGGAATTGGCATGAGTTGATCTTTACGGTGCCTTCCATTTAAAGAAAAAGGGAAAAAATTCTATTACCATGGAACATAAGAGAGAAATATCACCACTTGCAGTCAAATAATTTAGAGACAAAACCCTCCTGCCTCAAAGAAGTTTGAATGTACTCGTTTCTTGACCGAGTTTGACATAAATGGGCACTCTTTATTTTTTACCATGAGGAAGTTCCTGGACTATGCAATTCTTCTATTGCCTATCTGCAGTTCAGAGCTTCACTGCTCTGAATTCAGGGGTGCCCTGAGTGACAAAGCATTTCAAGGGCTATGCACTTGACATTGAGGAGAGAATATATTCATTGAATTCTTTACCAAAGAATTCATCATTCTGTGCAAGTCAAAGCCTGGTCTCCTCCTTAGCTCTTAAGGGCACATTATAAAACATGAAGGTTGTTATCTTCACCTTCCTTCTCCATTTTTTATGATCTCCCTGAAAATTTCTTATTATAAATATAAATATAATTTTAATGATATATTTTAAATATGTGCCTTTTGCCTTTGTATATTTTTTTAGAATTACAGCTTCTTATTTCTATTTCCTCAAGATATTTGCCAGCATTTTCACCTAGAAACCTGGGACTTTTGTATTTAAAGCTTCATTTAGTTTTTTTTCTGCCTAATCCTATATAATAAAAGCCTAATATGCTAAGTGTTTGGTCACTCAGTGGTCCGTTCAACCAATCAAAGTGTAATATCCTAATAATATTCAACCCCTCACTAAGATGTGCACTGACCACCAGGAGCAGATGTTCCAACTGGTAGGTTAGCTTGCTGCTGGAGTGCAGCTGGCCAGGACTGAGTGAGATGGGCTGGAAACACCCTGGAGCCCTCCCATGCTCCCTCCCCAGCTGGCCAACCTCCAGCGTGCCTCCCCGGCCTTATAATGCACACCAGTGGGATTCCCTCAGCCTGGCCTGTGCACTCTTGCAATCCGGGACCCCTCTGGGATGTCGGAGGGCTGGTGTCAGCCTAATGTTGCTCAACACAGGAGCTGCCCTCTGGTGATCAGTGCACTCCCACAGGGGGATCACCACTCAGCCAGAAGCCAGGCCCAGGGTTGGCGAGCTCAGCAGCAGTGGTAGGAGCCTCCCCTACTTCCACAGCAGCACCAAGGATGTCCCACTGACAATGACGGCTTAGACTTAGGTCTGCTCCCCACGGGACATTCCCAGAGGGTGCAGGCCTGGCTGAGGTGAATTTCATGCACTAGGCCTTTAGTGATTAATAACAGTAGATAAAGCTAGATCCAGCCATTGTCCTTGGACTCCTACTGCTTATCCCTAAATCAGAAGCAAAGTTTTGCTTAATAGTCTATCCTCTAATTCATGTTCTTTATAACTCTCTTTGCATTCATATTCAATTTTTTAAAACTTAAGTAAGAATCTGGGCTGTAGCATGTTAAGTTTAAAGTCCAAATAAGGAACACCCCCTCACTCTCTCCAGCACTAGTTTTATAGTTTCATCAAAACGCCATTAAGTTCATTTACATAATTTGTGCTATATAAAGCCCTGGGATTTAGCTGATCAAATTCTATTATCCTCTATAATGGTAAAAGCTGTTTATGCCTTTTTAATCTAATATTTATAGAGAGCATGTTACTCAAGTTTCTCAGCCCTCACATTCAGTCATATCATGTAATTCATTGCTCTGCTTCGCTAAGTTTTAGTGTGGGTAGGCGAAATGGATCACTGAGGTGGGAACCTTGGGTTCTAGTGGAAAGTAACATGGGCCTACCTGCCCACTCCTATTCCCATTAACCCCACCGCAAAACAAAGTAGTCCTTTCTTATCATATTCATTTTCTTAGCAGCTTACAATAACACCAATTTATTATTCACAGTGTCCTTGGGTCAGGAGTTGCACATTAGCTGCCTGATTGCTCAGGGTCTCCCAGGATGAAATGAAGGGGTCAGCAGGGCTGTGGTGCATCTGAGGCCCAGGATCTTCCTCCAAGGTCAATCAGGTTGTTGACAGAATCCAGCTCCTTGTGGTTTGAAGACTGAAGGCTCCACTTTCTTACTGGCTCTTTGCTGTGGATTGCTTCCAGTTCCTGAGGCTGCTCCCAGGTTCCAGCCATGAGTCTCTCTCACACACGTCAGTATAGGGACCTCTGTTACCTCTGTACTCTCTTTCTAGGCCTCATCTGAATAGGTCATGCTCACCCAGGATAATCAACTGTTTGATTAACTTAAGTCAACTGATTAGGGACCTTACTTATATCAGCAAAAGGTCTTCACCTTTGCCATGTGGGGTATCTTAATCACAGGAGTGATATCCCATCCACCCTCCAGGAGGGGGTCAAGGAGGGCACACCAGATGGCAGGAACCTAGGGCCTAGGGCGCCATCTTTCTATTCTGCTTGCTGCACCTACCTGTGTACCTCTGTAGATTATCCATCATTCCATCTAAATTTATTATTATCTTTTGAGTGACAGCATCACATTTAGTTCATAAATTATTAAGGTTTGTTATTATTTGTCTTATAAATTTTAAAATATTGTTCAATTTAGGAAAATTGTAAATTATAGATAGGCAGAAATCAAAATTGCTTACCAGTGGAGATAAGAATTACATGTTAGAAAATGTGTACTAAAGATGCTACATTTTATACTTGGAGCTCTATATATTCTTGAGGGCTAACTCAATGCCAGGCACTATTCCCAGTACATTACATACATTAGCTCATCCGGTGATTCACAATAACCTTTCAAGGTAGGAAATATTATTTTCATTCTCTTTTTTTTTTTTCAATGAAGAGACCAAAGCTCAGAGAAATTAAGTCCTAGTTCACACAACTAGTATGTTATGGTGACTTCTTAGACAGGCTTCATAGTTACTCTGTGTACATGTACATACATATATACAGCCAGATGTGTACATACAAGCAAAACTTGTCATTTTTGATTCTGTACTATGATTTGTAATTTGATTTTAAAAGTGAACATCACTTATTCAGATCTTTTCATTATCATCATCAAAACATCCTTACACAGCTCAAATTCATTATCTGTGGTTTGGACAGCAATGTTGCTATAAACTATTTAGTTGTTAATTGTCCAACTAATGCCTTGGGGTTTTTCATCAGAGAACACATTATCAATGAAATCAGTATGTAAACCATTAGGCAATTATTAATTTTGTCTCTTAATTGGACTACACTTGTTTTCTCTAATATAGAGAGCTTTATAAGATAACTGGTACACTTCCTGTGTACTTAGGTTAATTATCCCTCATGGTTTGCACTTAGCTTTTAGGATAATTTCAGTTCTATTCCAAGATCTAGTTCAATGTAAAAATCTTGAACTGAATCTGACAAAATTTATTTTGAGACTGTAACAGAATTGAAAGGAATCAGTGGGTATCATCTATTATGTTTAACGAGGTTACTCACTGTGCCTCATTCTTCCTGTTTGGAAAGGAACTCACTGGAAATAAGGACATGCACAGCCTATTTTCTATCAGGGTTGTTAACTTTCACAAGTCTGGCAGGACCGCACTTCTTGCCCCTTCCGGTTTCTCTGTGCCGTGAACTGTTTCTCTGACGTGTTCATGGCCCGAAGTGTACGCCTGGATTTTTCCATTTTATTTCCTACACTTGTTTTTTTCATCAAAGGCATTCTGTCTCCTCTTCCCATCTCCTAGCCTCGTTTTACCTCCTCTGTCATTAACCCACAAGCAGAAAGCCCTGTTCCAGGTCTTTTCAGTCACCCCTCCTCTGTCCGCCTCTGGCAGGCCATCTTTGTTATAAACCTTTGTAATCACTCAGCGACAATTCACGCGTCCCGGCTCAGCTATTTTAGCTCCTCACAATCACTATAAATCTTGGAATTCAATTCTGCTCATACAGCTTCAATTGAACGTCTAGGAGCCAACTCACTGATCAAACGGGGCCTGAAAAGAGCTCTTCTTCCAAACTGATGACCTGCTCGCCTGCCTCCCCCTGGGTTCACCCTTGGGTGCCACAGATGGCCCCCACCTGCCAGGCCTAACCCTTTTCACTGTGTGTCAGTCATGGCGACAGGCTCAGACTGCAAAACTTCACAGGTGGTTTTTGAACTTTAAACAAACAAACAAACAAAAAAAAAAAAGGAGGAGGCCCATGACATGGGACAGGATCCAGGAAGGACATGCAGGACACTAGACAGAGTCCAGATGAGCAGCTTTCATCTCTGTCAGGCCCCTCACAGTCACCTCGGTTGCCTTCAGAATGCTTCACCCAGATGCAAAGGCACCCACCTCCAAATATTTTTACAGACCTCCTGTCAGAGCAGCAGCAGAAGTTTTATAGGAATCTGTTATTCTGAGTGACCGTGAGTCCATGTATTCTTCTAAATTCTCCCATTCAACTCTGCTGGGGCTGGCTCCTGATTGAACCCTACCCACTGTAATAACTGTTGGGAACTTAGTCCAAGTCCCTCCTTTATCCTCTGCTTACTAGTAACAGGTGTCAGGTCTGAGCCCCTCTGCCTAGGGCTGGACCTCCTAGGAAGCCGGGTCTTAGACAGAGAAGCCATGAGCGGTCTTTATTGCTGAAGCCAGTGATCATATAGCCATCAGACTAAGAACTGTCTTCACAGCAAAGTCCATACAGGCAGGCAGCTGGATACCGACTAGTGAACATATACCTTTCCCATAAAACAGCTCTACCCACAGCTATTATCTGAGCAGCCACACACTGTCTCCTAGACTCATCGCATCACATCGTAGTGGTACCTGAGATCTCTGGTTCAGCAGCTGCTCCTTTCTCTCCTGCCCAGCTGCTCCCTCTAAAAGACTTTTTTTTTTAAATATATTTTATTGATTTTACACAGAGAGGAATTGAGAGGAACAGAGAGTCAGAAACGTCGATGAGAGAGAAACATCGACCAGCTGCCTCTTGCACACCCTCCACTGAGGATGTGCCCTCAACCAAGGTACATGCCCTTGCCCGGAATCGAACCCGGGACCTTTCAGTCCACAGGCCGATGCTCTATCCACTGAGCCAAACCGGTCCCAGCAAGACTTCTTTTTATTCCATTCAGTACCCTACTTTTATACCATTTAAACAAAGAAGGCTTCATGCCAATAGTTACATCAATCATATTGGCAACTGAAGGGCACAGTGTACTGTGTGTCCTTGCACACACTCATGGTTTCTTGGCCTGATTAGTATTCCCAGGCTCAAAGTCCTTGAACATTCCATTTAGGCACATGTCTAGAGAGGCCTTTAGCCATTCTGGTGTATTGATAACAAAGCCTCTGTGCTCCCACCAGCCTTGACTATCCAGAGACCTGGCATGGTTCCCACACCTCCCTAAAGTTTTAAATCAGTGGTGGGACTGAAACCGGTTTGCCTCAGTGGATAGAGCATAGGTCTGCAGACTGAAGGGTCCCAGGTTCAATTCCAGGCAGGGGCATGTATATTGGCTACGAGCACAGCTGGTCGATTTTTCTCTCATCGATATTTCTGGCTCTCTATCCCTTTCCCTTCCTCTCTGTAAAAAATCAATAAAATATATTTAAAGTAAAAATAAAATATAAATAAATCAGTGGTGGGAAACCTTTATTCTTCCAAGGGCCATTTGGATATTTATAATATTACTTGAGGCCTGGTGCACAAAATCGTGCATGGGTCGGGTCTGTCCAGGCCCACCTAGATCAGGGCCAATCAACCTGGCCAGACAACCAGGGGAAGGGCTGAGGTCAGTTGTCTGGCCAGCCCCACCCCTGATCATGGTGTTAGGGAGTGACCAAGGGGTGGGGCCAGCCAGGGGGAGGGGCTGTGGGCAGTTGGCCACCTGCCAGCCCCACCCCCTGTGGAACTCCTGGTTGAACTCCCTGTGGAGGGGACAATTTGCATATTAGCCTTTTATTATATAGGATTCGTGGGCCATACAAAATTATCTACTTAAAAATTAGCCAGTTGCATTTAGTCAAACATTTAATTAAGATACTCCTAATGACTTGTCAGGGACAGACCAAATGATTTCATGAGTCTTATACAGCCCATGGGCCAGACCTTCCCCACCCCTGTAAAAACATTGACCTTTTGGTATTTTAAAAGCATTGATACCCTTATGTGATCTCCCTGCTCAAAAGCTGAGCATGGCTTCACGTTGTCTCTGGCTGGGAACTACTGTGTGATTTCCTCTGACATTTGGGGTCTGAACCTGTCTATCAGGCAGGAGGAAAAGAAAATAACTTGGAAAAATCCAGTTAAGATCAGCTCATAACTTTGAGATCAAAACCAGAAAGCTCCAGAATAATCTTACACTTATTCACTAGGAATGTTCTGGCGAAACACAAAGCCAGGACACTTGTGTTTATGTCACTCCAAACCTTCTGTTGTGCTGTTCAACGTTGTGGGTCTCCTTTCATGCCTTCTGAGGACATCAACTTTCATGTCACGCGGTACCTGTAAATTTTATTGGGAGAATCTCATGTGGTCATTAATCTCTCATTTTATCTTGTGATTAATCAATGCAACCAAGAGAGCTTAATACCAAACTGCACCAATACCACATGTTGTCTAAGCTGGCAAGGATTGGAGTCATGTTCCCTGAGCCCGGCTTTAACGGGGACCCATGAGCTCCTCAGTGCCATCCAGAAAGGCTGCCACCTGACAGCGTTTGGCTCCCTCCCAAAGAGTGAGAAAATTACTTTGGAATGAGATATAGATGTGGATGAAGTTGTCAGAATCTCTTTTTGCATTTGTACACAGAGGACTTCATTAAACTGACTTCCCATCACATAATTATTAATCCTATGTTCTGTTTTTCCTCGTAGTTTTTAGCCCAAAAAGTCAGGATTAAAATCTGATACTAGCCAAGAACTTGCCACATCATCATCATTATCACTATTATTATTCCTCTTTTTGCTTTTATATCTGTAACTATTTATTCTATTGTTACTGGAACCCTGAAGTTTTTCTTGAGTTTACCTGCCGGCACGCACTGGCCCAAAAAAATGCAGGAGTTTTCAGTATAGAGAGAAAACAGTAGTTTGATATTGAATTGGCCAATGGGGAGCTTATGCTATTAAAAAACAAACAAACAAAAAACAAAACAAAACAAAAAAAAACACAACTCCCTGATGGTATGTAAATTACAGATCATACAGGGCAAAATCACAAGACACTGTGAGTTAGGAGTTCAGGGTCATGCTGGAAACTGGTTTATCAGAGGTGGAGCCAGGGTAATCAATCATTTTTTTCAGATCTTGAGGACATTTCTGAGGTCTTTTCCAGCATCCCTCTATCTGATCTGATGGAAAGGTAGCCAAGGCTCAGTTCCATCTAAGGGCTCAGGAGCTGAAACATAACTTAGGTCAAGTTGCTATCTTTAGCTGCCCGAGGTCCAGCAGTCTTGTGACCATTTGTCAGGTCCAGCTTCAGTCTTCTGCTGCCTCAGGGGTTGCTGATTATCTGGGGAAAGGCTTGGTCCCTGAGCTAGGATTTAAACTAAATAAGTCATAAGGACCCTTGGTTTCACGGTCTTCACTGGAACCAATGTGCTCCTTCTGTTTTTCAGCTCGCTTGGTGTACTTCTGCTTTCAAGAGTAAGATGAGGCAGCATGCTTGTGAGAGAGGAAATGAAGGCCTTAGCTGATGCAGGCAGCAGGACCTGGAGGGGCCAGCAGCGAGTTTATTAGTACATTATAGAAGCAAGCCAATTACAGAACAGAAGCTGACATACTCTGTTTTCCATTTTTAAAAGACTGAGACAATAGTGGGAATCTTGCTGAAGTCCCCCATGGCTCCAGTCTATACCATTCGCTCTCTAAATCTGAGGCATCCCATCATCAAAAAACCTTTCTTCACCACCAGTTCTTGCTCATTCAAGAATGTCCTCAACTCACCCTATGTTAGAAGCTATGCTTCTCTTTCCCATGTCTTCCTCATTCTCATCGTACTCCCTCACCTGGGTGTAGCCCACCCTCTGGTAGCTTCTTGATCTTTGAATATAACCTATCCTTCTCTCCGGAAGTTAGAAAAACTTCCTCTTTGTCCAGGTTGTTCTGAAATGTCATGATGATGCCTTAGACTGGGGCCATTTGCATCCCTATGAGCTGGTGCTCATTTTCACACTGGCAATGCCTTAAATTCCTTTTCAATTTTCTGTCTGTGGTTTTTCTCTTCCAATTTCTCTGTTCTCTCTTTCTAGAATGACGTGTCATCATGGATTTAAATCAAATAACTTTTTTTCCGTCAAAAACTTCCTTTTCAATAGAACACTAGTATTGCTTCATGAGTGCAATATTTTTTTTCTTATATCTCAAGGATAACACACATTTTCTTTCCCTTCTCCCATAGTTTTCTCCAAGTCCCTTCATTCTGCTCACTTTTTCTTTTGTTTTTCTTTTATAGCCTCTAAGCTCCTCAATTTTTCTTAGATTCCTAATATTCAATAGTTATGTGTTTATTATGGTAGTAAAGAGAGTTTATTGACTTTAAACTTTACTCTATGTTAGAATGACCCTATGCACTGATGTTTTGAATGTAATCCCCATTTTTCTCATCTTTCCCAGATTTATGTATTTAATAGCTCTATCCCTTACTCTCAATAGTGCCCTGGTTTGAAAAAAATGTGTGTGTCTGTGTGTATAATGTATATACATGAATGTATGTATATATAAAGTATATACATGTGTGTATGTGTGTAAATAATATACACCCAAGCTTTAGTGGAGATTTCAGAAGGGAAAAATGTTAGATGCCAATGTTTACTCACCATCCTAAACTGGAAACTTCTTATTCACTTTTAATCATATAATGTAATACTATAGAACCAAATAGTTTCTCAAAAATCATATTTTTAATTCATTGAAATATTCAAATGTTTACTATATACTACTAGTACTATTTTTCTTTTTGTTTAACGGCTATCATATTTCTTGCAGTGTCTATTATTGACTCTCTATAAGAGATAACATGATAGATGCTTTCATCTGTAGTACTTCATTTATTCTTCACAGTCACTTGAGAGGTTGTAGTGTTCTAATTTTGAAGACATATGAACCAAGACATAAAGCAGGAGGTTTTAATCCTTTCCCAATAGCTAAATAAGTGTTTAAATATCTTATCATGAATGGCTGCATCTATATGACAGTTTATAAAAAGCTATTTACATAAAAATATAGGTTTATAATAGGAGGTTTCCATATTTTTAATGGCATAAATCTATCACTTTTCCATTTTAATAGATTGAAACATTCTGAGAAACTCTCTGTTCTTATAATTATTATTACTAGTAGTATTTTAAAATTTTCTGCTATTCCTGACTTCTGGTTAACTGAAATCTAGGCTGTGATCCAGGGTGTCTGTTTTACTCACTACTGAATCCAGCATTGCCTGGTGTTACCTCTCTGTCCGGTATACAGTTGGCACTAATAAATGTACAGCTGTGAACAGACCTATGTGACTGTGGCTCTTTTAGTATTATAGGTATAAGTAACCAGCAGAAGTCAAAGATAGATGAGAAGATACTAGATAAGAAAACAAATGTGAGACAAAAGTCCATCCTAGCACAATTAGAAGACAGATTTTTTTTTTTCACAATGGGCTCCAAAGTTGTCTGCACAACCTGCTGTGTAAACTTGAAGGTCCAAGCTCTTCATCCTTTTAGGTGTTCCAACTGCTCCTTGGTGTATGGATGCTTCTTTACACCAAATATTAAAACATTCTAGAACCAGGATTGAGTTTACTTTGTGATTAGGCTCAGATAAAGAGAATCCCCTAATTCAATGCATGAACAGAGCTATTTAAGAATCCAGCTTTCGTCACCATTATGGGAAGTAAAAGGTAAATGGTTTTCTAGGTTCCTTAATGTTTTTGATGCAAGAGAAGGAAGAGTCTATATTATTTTAGGCAATGAACCTAGGTGAGCATCAGTAATTTCACCAATAAAAACCCATCCCCCATAATATAACTAACAACTACTGTATATTTATGCCAATTAATAAAACATGAGGTCTTAACAGAGATAAATATAATTTACACATTTAGAGTAGCTACCTCTGAAATCTGGTCTTTTCATGGAAAGCTTACTAGCCACCTATGGAGCACGTATTCTTGGTTAGATTGACCCTTGGGTGTAAACTATCTAATTCACATGCAATGATATCACACTGTCCTTGTGGATGTTTTTCAAAAGTAAATTACAAACCACAAAACAGGTTAATTGAGTAACTATCCAGGTTGCCTACCAAGAATTTATAAAAGGAATTATGTCAATATAAGTTAGTAAATTTAGGAAACATTCGCAAAAGATGGTTTTTAACACTATTAGTATGTTGATTAATTGTTGTGAAACACAACAACAAGACATGTCCTCATCATAGTTGTGATCAATTATATTCCTTAAGGTTATTGATCATATTCCTGAAGGCTCTTGGTGATTAACTGCAACTCCAGGCCAGCTTGGACAACATTTTCCTCTATGTTTGGCCTCACTCCTTTCCTCTTTCTCATATACTTATTGGTACAGCCCTCCCACAAAGATCTCCCTCAGACAGGATAAGAGAGATCTTATATGGCTTTACCATGTCAATGCAATGTTACCTTTCCCAGTGCTATTTTCATTTCAAGAGAATATCAAGAGGATTCAAAATATGTAGAAGAAATTCTCTCAAAAGCATTTCTACCCATAGTCCTAGTTCTGCCATGTACAGAGAATAATAGCCCACATGATTTTTAAAGGTTCTCCCATGTGAAGTGTTGGTATGCTTGAGAGCTGGTAAGCAGGGTTTCTATAAGTAGCTATTCTGTCTTACTTTTGCCTCAACATCTACTTTATGTGTCTTTCTCTCTCCCTCACTATCTTATTCCATATTCAATAACTATGGAAAGATGAGATCAGAGGGGAAAAAGTGAATTAAATATTACATAGAAACAAAATATGAAGGAAGACACTGTACAACAGAATACTTACTCTTCTGGAAATAGAATTATTTATTAGCATCCTATTCCCATTACTCCTACTCTCATCAAGTTTTATCTTCCCTTTGAAAATTCTAGATTCTATTTATTCCAAGGTTCACATTCCCCACATACAGTATTCCTTTGTAATATTTTGAAATCACAATATCCATTTTTATTTGAAAGTAAAATATTTTGACTTCCATATATCATTTGAATATTTCATCCATTATGGCAACGCATTGTGAGGGTCTGTGTATAACATGGGGAAGAGTAGAATCCAGGTTAATGTATGTGAGGGTCTATGTGTAATTTTGGGTAAGGTAGAATCCAGGTTAGCACATTGTGAGGGTGTGTGTATAACTTGTGGAAGGGTAGGATCCAGGTTAATACATGTGAGGGTCTGTGTATAACTTGGGGAAGGGTAAAATCCAGGTTAGCACATTGTGATGGTCTGGGTGTAATTTTGGGTAAGGTAGAATCCAGGTTAGCACATTGTGAGGGTGTGTGTATAATTTTGGGTTAGGGTAGAATCCAGGTTAATGCATTGTGAGGGTCTATATAATTTGGGGAAGCTAAGAAGCCCGCTTGTCCAGAGCTTCTGTGGGAGCTGCATATTTTTGCATTACATTGCTTATCTGCACCATGCAGTTTTGGTAGTCAGTAATTACACTCTTGTTTAGATGTTTTGGGTTATTATTGGAAAGTAAAAAGGTAATAGTTTCAGCTCCTTAAAGGAGGAGATTGGAAAGAAGTTGGATTTGAAGGAGATTCATTGTTAAAACCAGTGATATTTCCTTTCTGCCAATTCAAGCCGTAGGCAGGAACCTTATGAAAACATTTGGGTGGACCATCGTGACCCCACCGAGCATTCCACTCTATCCTGCTGTCATTAAATGAACTTTTGGTGCCAATTTAATTTGTCTGTAGCTCTACAGACCTGGTCTTATTGATTGCTCTCCCTTTCATGTTAGCGCAATAAAGGAAAGAACAAAGCAGTGTCTAAAAGTAGGCAATGTGTGAACATTTTCTTTGTCAGTATTCCTATGTCACAATGTTTTAATAAGAGTTTATTAAATATGTTCCAGACTGTAATAATTGTGTTTTAAAGGGGATATTGATTTTCTATATCAGACTGGGAAAATATTTAGTGTATAAATGATGGATAAAACACAAAATATCATGGAAATTTTACAAACATGAAAAATCTCACCTTTAACGAAGTTGCAAAAGAAATCACTCATTTATATCACATAACCAAAGTATTGTTTTCAACACAAATGTAACTTTACCACTTTTTGCCTTTTTTGAGCCTGAGAAATTCACAGAATTAATTACCTTTAAATCAAATTCAAGTCTACTTTCTTAGTTTAATTTGTTAATTTAATTGCTATAGTTTTTTTTCATATTTCTAAATATACTTATTACATAGTTAGAAAAAAGCAATTCTGAAATATTCTGCAAATCAGCCTCTTTTAACATATTCTTTATGTCAGCACTTGGACTTCCCAGTTATTTTAACAGATCCTGAATTGACAGAGCTCCAAATCTCTAATTCTGGGCATTACCTTTTTCTTTTTTTAATTTGATGATCTCTGTGATATGGTTAGCAGCAGCTCTAATGGCAGAGATGATATAATGAAGCTCTCTCAGATATTAGACAATGTATATTGCCAATTTCCAAGTTGTATACAACATCTATGTTTAGTATTCTATTTTTCCCTTGATACAAGTTTTAGAATTTGAATGTTTACCTGAGTTTATATAATTGTTCATTTATTCACTAAACTAATATATTTTAGTGCATATTATGTCCCAAGCACCAAGGATACAATAATAAACATACTAGACAGAATATATTTCTGAAATAACTTAGCATAGTGTTATATCAGTGGCCAAGTCATTGTTATAAGAGACATTGGATTTAAATAAGAAAAAATTATAAATTTATTAATGTGCTATTTATAATCATTTCTGATAGAGAAATAATCACCTTAAGTCAAAATTTCTCAAGCTTCAGTGATTTATATACAATCACAAGTTTTGCAAAGCCCACAGACCACCAAGTTAATTATGTAATAATTTTTTCAATTGACTCATTTTTTAAAATTTATTCTCACCCAACACAACAATATCCATAAAATATTGTGTTTAATATTTAATGTTTCTTTTCTCTAACATGCTATTAAAATATTATTATGGACATGTAACAGAAGTAATATAATATAATGTTTCTATAAGTATCAGTGGTAAGCACACTTTGGGAAATTCTGGCTTAACTAAACCCTTGTACCTAATTTAAAATTTCATTTTTGTGAAGCTTTTAACTTGCATGGCGTTGGACCATGAATTGTAAGTAGCACATTCCATACATTTTCCAAATCTAATACTTTATCTAAATTTAAGGAAGGCTTCTGCATGAGAACTTTATTTTAAAACACAAGTATTACAGTTGGGTAATAAATGATTAACTAGGACTCTAATCTGTTATTTTGCTAGCAGTGTATGCATGTTGACCCTAGTGTCATTTATTACCTACATTTGACCTTCAGACATTCTTCTTCTCTCCTTCCAACTATAACTATTCTATATAATAAAAGGCTAACATGCAAATAGACCAAAAGGCAGAACAACTGAACAACCAGTCGCTATGACATGTGCTGACCACCAGGGGGCGTGCACGGAATATGGTGGGTGTCGGCCTTGGCACGATGGTGGAGCAGGTGAGCAGGGGCACCAGATCAAAACAGAGCACTGGTTGTTGTCATTGGGGTGAACTCTGGTAGTTACTGAAAATTCTTTGCTCCCACATGCCACGGTCCTACCTGGCACTCACACCTGCTGCTGGCACCAGCCCTGCTCGCATCCACTGCTGGTGCCATTGCTCACACCTGCTGCACACACCCACTGCTGGTACCTGGCACTGGCCCCTATTGCTCAGAGCCATCAGTGGGTGTGAGCGGTGGCTGCAGCTCTGATCACCCCTATTGCCCCTCAGCAGGGCTTCTCCACCTCCCCCTGCTCCTGAGGGGAGATTGGGGCTGGAACTTGCCTCTCATACCCATTGCCAGTGCCAGTCCCACTCACACCTGCAGTGGGCACCAGAGCTGCTGCTTGCACCTACTGCTGGTGCCAGGCATTGGTCCCAATCACTCGGCGCCATCAGCGGGTACGAGTGGGGCCAGCACCATCAGTGCATGGAAGCGGTGGTGGAAGGAGTAGGGCTGCTGGCAGACAGGGGACTGGGGGCCGTAGGAGGGAGGGGCTGGGCAGGGGTGAAGAGGATGAGCCAAGACCCATCCCTGTGCTTATCACAGCCTTGTGGCCCACAGTTCCTTAAAAGGTACACAAATTTGTGCACTGGGCCCCTAGTGATTTAATATTTAGTGAACAATTCCTGTGCTCTGCATCTTTGCCCTCAAAGAATACAAGCTGCTGTCTCAAGACCTAAAATGACTCTGACTCCCAACCTGCTAGTTCTCTCTGCCCTCCCTGTTTGCTCCTTCTGCCTCACCCTTTGCCAAGCTCACAGTCTTGTGTATCAGATAATGCTTATTACACTTCCACAAAATTTTTAGTAAAAGAGAATCTTCATTACCTAGTTACACTCCATTTTATAGCTGAGAAAACAGAGGTTTATATTTTGATAGCCCCAACTTAAATGCTGTGTTGGGCATATTTAGAGCATGAATTCCAATACCAATGATATTTCGAACACTTCCTAAAAACACTTTATATTACTATTTCTTTCTCAATCAGCATGCAAAATGACTTTGCTTTTAATAGCAATTATTTATACAATCTATCGGTCATCCATCACCCCATTTTTGAACATATAAAGGAAGGGAGTGATTCCTATGCTCTAGGCTCACATAAGGTAAAGAGGATTTCTTCCCCTTTTGTGTCTGAGACAATTGAGGCATAGGCAGAAAACTGGCCTAAATGCAGAAATTAAGTAGGAGAGTGGAAACCAGGGTTGTGTGATTTCAGAGACCACCATCTCTGTCTCTTATTTATAGCCTACTTTATTCCCAGCGCCATTCTAGAGGTATACGGCCCATAAAACACATTTGTGTCTTTAATAAGCATTCTGTCTGCTTTAAAGATAGAAGTAATATAATTCACCAGATAGAAATCTGACAAACTTTTTGCCAGTTTTCAATATTTAAAGTTATCTTCGTAGGAGAAAAAAAAACCATGATCGTTGGTACACATGCAACACACGCTGTGGAAGCCATTCCAGTCAAAACATCGAAATACGTTTGAGCTTGGGGTGCGGTTTGTTTTATTGGAAATAAGGCCAACATGGAGTCCCTGGCGATGCAAGAGAAAAGCCCATGAAAGCAGGTCTGGTGCTCAGAGTAGGTGTGTAGGACTTCTCTGGCAAAAACGCAATGACATATTATCAAGTGAACATCCTTTCTCCCATCTAACTCTGATTAGTCACTGTCTCCAACTTGATAGCAACTCAGCAGTATCATGTGCTCAGCCTAGTGATCTGGAATAGAACAACAACAAGGAAGTCTCTAGTGGCGCAGTGCTATAAAAGTCTGCATTCTATATTTAAAATGTACAAAAACTAGGTGTTCCTTGTATTTCTGATTGCTAACAGAAACTGTAATAATGAAACAAAGCTATATAGATATATAAATCATATGAGATATGGAATGGGATGTGAAAATGTGTATTTTTTCCTCTTTGTGATATTTAAAAAACAAAACTAGGAACTTTTAGGAGAAAGGGGAAGATATAAATAAATGTGTAGCTTATTAAAAACTAAAACATTTATTAAAATTATTTGCTAATAAACTTGGTACTTTCACAAAATTGTAGTGGCTCCTAGTTACAAGCAAGTGAGTACCTATAATTGGCAGCCAACCATAATCATGAAAACTGTGGTGCTGTAAATTAGCTTTGTAGCCTCAATTCTTCATCTGAGCAGGTTTACATGGCACTTGTAGATTGCATGTTCTCATTGCAGGTGACAGTGAGAGATTACATTAAGCTGGTTATTGATCATACTGTACCGGTTCACTTTACTAAAATGTAATCTCCATTTCGACAAATCCCAATCTGACAAGGTATTGCCATTTTCATGCCATACACACTCAGCAAGACGATATAAGGGAGATCTAAATGTTGGTTGGGGCCCCAAATTCTAGGCATTTCAAATCTAACCCATAGTGTTATCTCAAAGTATGGAATTAAATTAAAAATATGAAAATGTTTTATGTACTAATATGTACCTATAAAATTGTAGCACATAGAAAAGTTCAAAGCAATGTCACTAAGCATCTCCATAGAACACTCTGGAGAGTATTACCATGGATAAATCAGTCTCTCTAAGGATCTGAGAATAAAGAAAGCCTCTGATAATAATATTTTATATAGAATAACTCTCACAACAGAAAAAAAAATGTAGCTTACAATTTTCCTCATTTCCAGCTTCTCTTAGTAATTAATTCTTTGCATACTTTTCCTCATAGTATATGAGTCAATCTGTTTCTATTTTTTTTCTGAACTAACCCCTATCCTTCCCTAACTCTACCACACAAATGTAACTATAGACAGAGCTGCTGCTAATATTGATCTAGACCAGAGATTTTCAATCTTTTTCATCTGATGGCACACATAAACTAATTATTAAATTCTATGGCACACCAGAAAATATATTTTCTGCTGATCTGACAAAAACATAGGTATAGTTTTGATTCATTTACACCAGATAGCTATTGTGTTGGCTATTGTCATTTTTTTTTAATTTGAAAATCTAAGGGAAAAGAGATGAGTGTCCCTGACTAAATAGTCAGGCATTACATGTTTTAAAAATTCTTGTGGCGTTCCAGTATGCTGAAATACACCTATTGGAAATTGCTCATTCAGATTTCTCCTTGAAAGACAATGTTCACATCTGTTTAACTGCTGACTACAATCCCCATAGCCTACTTAATCACTATTGCTATATTCTGTTTTTGTGTGTGGTGTCCATGTTTTTTAAGATTTTGGTATGCAGGCAAAAATGCATTTGTCTTTTCCTGGAAACAGATGCCCAGGAAGTCGAATAAGATGATATCCACTATATTGATAGCATTATTATTCTCTAGAGACCTTCACTGTTTAAGCATAAAAGGTGGTAAAACCTGGGAGAATGACCCAAAAACTCTGTAGATTGGTGTATAAAACTAAAGTGACAGTTAATTTAATTTATAATGAGAAATAATTATCCAGAAACCCTGATACTCAAAATTCACATCACAATTGCATCCTCTCCCTATTGGCAGTTCTGCATAATCAGATCATTTGGTGGTTTGGAATCCATACAAAAGGAATTACATAAATGGCATGAATTGATGACATAAGGCTAAGCCTGTTTGTTGCATTATCTTAGTATTTTCATCTGTTGACTAAACTTTTATCTCCACTGAATAGTTTCTTGACAATCACCAACTGCTTCTGGAACTCATTCATTTCAAGCTTCCAAGGTTGAACAAATACCATCTGGTCATGTCTTTATATATAAATGAAGTCAGGCATTAAAGTTAACTCTTCCAAACTTGAAAATCAACCCATCTCTCAGTTTGTTTACATTTTCCCCACTCTGATCCATGTGTCAATTTTAAAATTTCATTCATTGAGAGGAATTTTGTCTCCCATATTTATGTTTTAGGGTCCTGTTCATTGATTCCCTAGATAATCACAACATGATCTCCAAGAAGAGATACCCTGTAAGACAACATTCTGAAATATGAAGTTATATTTATTGTTAAAGTCTCAAAGAAAAGAGGTTGTTGATTCTTGGATGCACAGTTTTCCACCATTTTAACTTCTCTGAAATCAGGATGCATCATCTCACTGTTGAGAGCATCGGACCATCCCTGTTGGCCAAGCAGAGGCTGTGAAGCCAGTGTGCATGTGGCCAGAGCATCAAAGCTTGCAGACTAGGTCCCAGTGGCTTAGAATAAAATTCTGGAGACAATGGAGGAACGCTTTTTAAGAATGCCTCTATCACCAATGCTTTTATAAAGACAGAGGATCACGATGCGGGGACATCAGTGATTTCAATCACAAAGTGTTTCAGGAGAGTTGGACTATGAATGTGAAGAAATTTATGGGAATAACTAATAACCAATTAATTTTACTATTTTCAAGTATCTACTAAAGTCATATAATTAAATAAAATTAAAAGAGCTCTTTTGAGATGTTTTATTTTTTTCTATTTTAATGGTACATAATAGTCTAGCTTATAATCCATGGTCTTCTAAATTATGAAATATGGTAATGTATATTTTTAAGTAATAGTTTATCTATAAACAAACTAGTATTTACTATTTTGGAAATGTTTATGGGCTAAAGTCAACATGTTTTTAGAGATGGACAAATCTTCCTTTATTTAATCCCCTGCGAAGGAGGGTGGGAGGAGGTCATCACTCTTAGACTGAAAGATGTAGTTGGTAAACTCAAAGGGTATTTTAAAATTCTGCCCAATAGTAAATGAAAAAAATAGAAGTTATTTTTATTCACCAGGTGTGATAAACAGCTGTTTGTTTGTTTTTTTGGTTTTTGTTCGTTTATTTGATTGTTTTGTTTTTTATCATATAGTTAAACCTCTTACATGGTTTGTATGTAGAAAAGCCAGGATAAAAATTTACATTTTGTAAATGAGATAGAGGAATGAAAATATCATCTTTGCATCTGTAAATGGAATTTCCTAGAAGGGTAGGTTGGCAGCATCACTACTGTTTATGGGAAAACTCAGGGCTTCTTGCCTCCTGCTCTGCTCTGGGAGGTGCTCCTGGGAAAAATGACTAGGCATTGCAGAGGCCACAGTGGGCACACATCTCAATACTCACACAGGCTGCTCTGCTCCGGCCTCAAGGGGAGGCCCCACAAAACGCTCCCAGGCCCATCACCAGCTCCCAAGCCCAGGAACAAAGCTGCTCTTGATGGCCTGGGGTCTCAAGGTACACAGCCAAGGGAGAGGTTGTTTGATGGGGATGGCCCTCCCTGAGAATCTCAGGAGCCCTTTCTGGGACCTGTCGGCTAGCTGGCTCCCAGCAGTCTTTGAATGTCCATGCAGCCCAAGGGATCTTCTGCCTGCACATTCTTGCTGGACAGAAATACTTGCATGAAGTTCCATTCCGGTGGTTTAATTTAATGTTATATCCTTAAATGTCACTTCCAAGTCAGGAGTAGCTATATTTACAGACCTGGGTGGATTGGCTTACATAATTAAAGATAGGAATTAAATTGTGTTATATTAAATGTTTATCATTATAGATTGAATTATTTTATATGCAGCTATAATTGTTTAAAGCCACATAGAAAGTAAATATTATTACAATGAGTTAGGGATGAAATAACTTTAGTGAACAATTTTATATGTATGCAAATTTTCATCTATATAACTAACTTTTTGTATATTGTTTTATAATATGTATAAAATATGTAATACATAGTACATTATATAAAGCATATTGACATTATGCATAATTATATGTAACTAAGTATATGGAATAATTTTGAATATAATTACATGTATAAAATATTGTACATGTATATAAAAGTATGCATATATAAAATCATTCACCAAAGTTATATATATATGTAAATAAGATAATTAATTTATAAAATATAACATAATTTATGTACATTATATTTTATATATTACTTAAAAATAAATACAAAAATATGCCATTAATGCTAGATACAGATAATGAGCAGAGGTAATTTGAAGTCAAACTGCATAGTTTATAATCTTCTGCCCTTAATAAATTTAGGTTTGAAATAATTGACCAATTTATTTTTAATTATTTTTATGAAATCCTTCTTGTGTTTTACTCCCCCAAAGGTATAACAAGAAAAAGAAAGAACAGGAGGGAGAGGGTTGGGTAAGGACTGGAGCAGAAACATCACAAAAATGCCATCACGGCATTACCTTACCGCGGGTGAGTGTTGGCTGGTGATACAGTTGTGCATTTGTTCCCAATACAAGCACAGAGGTCAGGGCTGAAGTCAGACACAGACGGTCTGTAGCTACAGAGAACAGGGCTCCTTTTTCTCATTTACGAAAAGGTACCATATGGGCAACCGTGATCCAACTGGGAGAAATACACTTTTTCCACACGAGCAACATGGAGTCTACCATTACACACATAGAAATTCAAGCTGTTGTGCTGATCACTACCTTTTCTAGGCACTCTCTTGTGATATCCAGTGACACTTCAGAGCAGAGTAGTTTAATTAGTACTTTGGGGGGCAATTGGAATAGGCACCAAAAGAATTTAAACAGAGGAATCCCAAAGAAAGCAGTGAGAAAAAGAGAGAGGCTTCAGGCTTGCCTTTCTTGGATCACCTGAGCAGCCAGGTGTGTGGATCATGGCCACATCTCATTCAACACTGGCTTTCTATTTGATTGATAGCGTGAAGCACCAGCAATTGAGAATTAGCACTATGATTAAAACATTCCTTGAATCTCTTCAATTCATAAAAAAATGATATTGGGATAAGACTCATGTCCAATGCTCATAAGACTAGAGCTCATAGACTGTTGTCAAGAGAAATTTCATATCTGTACTTTTTCCAGCATTAAGTTGTCAAGTCTTCCTCCACCCAAATCTCATCAGCTGGGTACCACAGGAAGTTGATGGAAACAAGAGAATTTCAGTGCTGCTTTCTGCTTGGCTGCTGATGCCTACATGTCAGCATATTTTAAATTTCTCAGCTTCATTTTTGAACTTCATACAGCTTGGACTTTGTGTAACCCTAAAGTTTAAACTTCTCTCTAACATAGACTGTGACTGAAAGCCGGGCTTATAGAGTTGGAAGTGTTCTGTTGAAGAATCATCCATCTAAAAGCAAGAACAAAGATTTATTGATACTTGGCAAAATCCTGCCAGTCCATTCTTCACTGTCCACCTCGCTCCTGAAGATAACACATCCGTTTAAAGACAAATAAGACTCATAGTGGTATTTCACTTGGAACCTCATGATAGAGAACTCAATATCTTAGAACACACACTGTATCATTTGTTCCTAATTATTTTACATTTTTTTTCTTTTGTGTGTGTGTGTGTGCATGTGTGTATTTTTTCCCTTTCATAGCAGAATGAGAGGAGAAAATGGCATTGTGTGAAAATAATTCTATCAGAAGAAAGAAGTCTTGAACTATGTTTCTCTGACTTCTGAATTACTGTGAGACTGTGGACAAATCAATTTGCCTTCCTGGGCCTCTGTTTTCTTATTTGTAAAATGAGACAATTGAACTTTAAGCTCACATGCAACCATAAATGTACCATAATATTACTGAGTTACTCAGATCTATTTCTAAATCAAAACATGAGACCATTTTATAAACTGTAGAATTACTTTTAGTCTCAGACTTTCTTTCTTTAAAAGAGAAAGAGAAGGAAAAAGAGGAGCCTTTTAAGGAATCTAACCATACTATCTGAAGGAGAAGGGGAATGTTTTACAAGGACCCAGCTGTATTTACAAAAGACCAGAGCTATTGCCAGACCCAGGGTTAGGACTCAGAAGTCCAAGTCCTCAGCAATGAATAGATGTTGTTTCCAAAACCCAATTCCAAGTTTCCAGAGGAGATGACCAACTTGGCCCTACTTGGATCAGGTTTCTCTTCCCGGGACATTCAGCTATAAACGGATCTTTGGGGTCATCTCAAACAAACACCTCAAAAGGTCCTTTGTGAAGGGACAGTTCTCAAACTAGAAGCCACAATGTGGGCAGATAAACTCAGTTAATTGAAGTGCTTGTCTGTGACCCTCCTAGCTATAGTAACCCAAAGATTTGAATGTTTAAATGTAAAAGAAGAAAGATTGCCCTAGCTTTTATTTCTTGGCTACCCAATAAAATCAATCTGTAAGTCACTTTCTTCTCTATATTGATACAATCATTAGCATCGCCCTAATCGAATGTGCCATTATGTTCTCCCATCATAGCAGCAGGCTTTAGTGGAGGGACAGCTGGAGCAGCCTGGTGCTGGAACAGAGACACTCTGAACTTCTTCAGGCAACTGGCATTTATGGGAATTATGATGTGCCATCAGTAACTCACACCCTCATGACAAGTGCTGGCTTATAGACAGCGGCCTTGTCACTTACTCATGTTTGAGACATTTTTACTGGTTCACTGCTTTATTTGAAACCATCTTTAGTTGTAGCAGCTACAAAAAGGAGGCAGATACTAGCAATGAAAAGTAGTACCACCTGCATTCCAAGGGGCAGGTTACTTCCTTCATGGATCGGGCATTGGCTTTTGAAGCCCTGCATGAAGGATTGGACACCAAAACCTAATATTATGAATGATCCATTTATTCTCGTTTAACATTTGCTTGCACCATGAATTGAGAACAACTCTTACTACTTCCTTATAAATTTTATAAAAAGTTGTTTATAAAAAATTGTAACTTCTTATCAGGTTTATCATTGGCATTGAGCTCTTATATTTAAACTAGAGGCCTGGTGCATGGAATTCATGCACAGGAGGGGGAGTCCCCTCAGCCCAGCCTGTACCCTCTCCAGTCTGGGAACCCTCAGGGGTATCTGACCTCTTGTCAGACATCCCTCTCACAATCCTGGACCACTGGCTCCTTTTGCTCACCTGCCTGCCTGGTCACCCTCAACACTGCCCCCCCTCACTGGCCTGGTCACTCCTAACTGCCCCCCTGCCGATCTAGTTGCACCTAAGTGTCCCCCCCCCCCAGTATGGTCACCCCTAACCCCCCCTTGCTGGCCTGATTGCCCCCAACTACCCCTCCTGCTGGCCTGGTCACCCCTCAGCACCCCCCCTCCACCCACCAGCCTGGTTGCCCCACACAGCCTGCTGTTCACTCATTTGGTCGTCACTCACTAACCCTGCTGCCACCCTGGTCGTAAGCAGCTATCTTTTGAGGGAAAGAGATTCAATTTTCATATTACCTCTATATTATATAGGATGAGGATTGAGACATACAAATAGCTGAGGGGAAACTATTCTGGTGAGAGAGAATAGCAAAACTATACACTATTTGTATTTCTAATGTCATGCTGGACATCTCTCCCCAAATATGCCACAAGCTCCTCTGACTCCATTTGCCAATTTGAATTTATCATCTACTACAATATTTGGATTATCAACTTAGGGAAAGACATCTCTATTAACCTATCATCCTGACCAAAAACTTTTGAATTTGTTTACCTCTTTCTTCCACTTTACCTAAAACATCTATTTAGTCAAGTACTTTTATTTCTATTTTTCTCAGTATCTGTATTAGTTTTCTAGGGCTGCTGTAACAAAAAGACCACAGACTGGGTGAATTAACAGAAATTCATTTTCTCACAGTTCTGGAGGCTAGAGTTCAAGATTTAGAATAATGCTCACTAGCACATTATATGGTCAAGGAGCTACACCTGTCTGCATGTCATCTTCTCTCCGACCAGGTAAATTCTCCCCCTTCTGCTGCAGCCATAGTAAACATCTTGCAGTTCAGGGCCTTTGCAGATTATCTTTGCCTGAAATACCACCTCTATTCTAATGCAATCTGTTTACATGGTTAATTAACATACTGCACCAGCCACAGCTCAATCCTCTTCTATGAAAGACATTAGCAGGTTGCCATGTTCAACAGTGTCCAAGTTAGCAGTTCTTGCTGAGCACTCTCCTAGACCATAGTCGCTGTTCGCCAAGTGATACCATGTAATTATGTCCAATTTGGCCTGTGAGGAGGACTGGGAGCAGGTACTGTTTTCTGATTTATTCTTGTGTCTTTAGAGTAGCCAACTGGGTACTCCATTTAGGCACTTAGTAAATATTTGATACATAAGTGAATGAATGAATAAATGAATCAATAAAGCCATTACCTGGTGGTCGGCAAACTGTGGCTCGTGAGCCACATGTGGCTCTTTGTCTCCTTGAGTATGGCTCATCCACAAAATACCATAGCTTGGGTGAGTCTATTTTGAAGAAGTGGCATTTGAAGAAGTTTAAGTTTAAAAATGTTGGCTCTCAAAAGAAATTTCAATTGTTGTACTGTTGATATTTGGCTCTGTTGACTAATGAGTTTGCCGATCATTGACCTAGAAGAAATATTTTTGTATATTATTTCAATCCTCTATTGCCAGTATTTTAAGAGTTATCAGTTATGGTTTACAAATAAACCATTAAGTTTTACTAAGTAAAAAAAAAGATGACTATAAAATGGCATACATGATATAATTATAACAGTTTATATATAGCAAAAGACACTGAGAATTAATAACTGATATTTAAAAGTGGTGTTTTTTTTGTATATAGGCAATGAGTGTGTATATAATTTATTCAATTTTTCCACATTTATGCATTTTTTTAAAAGCTTCAGTTCTATGAAATGTCCTATATTACTGATGTTAACAAATTTATCACCTTTTCCTCAACAATCTGAAATTGGTCCCTTTTTTACATTTCACTGTTTAGAAAATAAAAAGTATGTGCAACAAATTACATTGCCACAAGTCCATATTTTCAGGAGAACCAAAATAAAACATATAACAAAGCTTGGAGGATACATTTATCTGAATCACATGAAATTTCCATTAAGCCCTTTATAACATCTTCAGCTCTTGGCCTGAGGACAAATGAAAAGTGTAGTCTTTGATCAAGGGTTACTTCAAGCTAAAATTATCTATTACAGAGAAACTCTCGCTCATGACCACACCCTGCTACTTCAAAGGTGAAGGCTTTTCCCACAGTTCACATATGGCATAGGTACAGAAATGCAAGGCAAAGAGTTGGATAAAAAAAAAAAGTAAACCTTACTCAAAATGTTATTTCCATCAAAGTCACACTATTCCCTCAATGTTTTGTTTTTGTTTCTAAACAAAACAAATATTGCCCTTTAGGCAAACTTGTGGAATAACTTTCACTTAGAAGAAATGAAGAAAGGAATAAACATTCTAATTTTAGGGAAAGGAAAAAATAATGGTATGGTTTCTGGGAGAGTTCCCACTGGTTTTCTTTCATGTACAGATTATCTCTTTGCCTGATAATAGACATATAGAGTTTTAGAGATTAAAAAAAAAATCTTAAAGACTACCTGGTGTGTATAGCTTCACTTGCAGTTGAGGAAATTAAAGCCCTGAGGAGCCAAGAATCATGGTAAATATACTCAGTCTCCTTCCTGTGGGAGGCCTTGGGAAGAAGTACATCATAAAAGCATGTTTCTGTATTATTCAGTCATCCCACTGGCCCACAGGCTCTGCACTCAGAAACCCCGGGGTTCAGGACTCCCAAGTATGATCTTAGGTAAATTATTTGCTCTTTCAAACTTGCATGATCTCATTTGTAAGTTACTAATCTTTAAGGACTTAACTGTAAAATCATGTTAGAATTCAATGAGAAACTGATTAGTAGAATACATGGGTTCATTAGTAACACTGGTATTAGTCATTGTTGTTGTCATTTATACATATTTTCCCACTATTTGAGATAGGCCATTCTGGAAGATCAAGACTTAAGGGTAATGAAGATGGCAGGTTGATCACTTTTGCCTCAGACTATTTGTTACGTCTCGAGTTTTAATATCCCTGTTTCTTAGAACTTTTAAAGACTGACAAAGGAAGGAAGGCCCAAAACAGCAACAGTTATTGATGCTTAGTGCTTGGTTGAAACTGGCTTTCTTCGAAGTGGTTTTCAGGTATATTTCCATTTATTTCTCAAACAAGTTCACAGGGTAGGCAGGTACTGTGATACTCCATTTTAACAGTGAGGAGACCTAAGGATTAGATTAGATGTGCTAAGGTGTTACCTTATTACTATCTTCCACAACACTCCTCTAACTCCAACATCACAAGTCAAAAGGATTTGCCAATTCCTCTGGTCTTGATTCTGGAGGTGACTGTGGCTTTCCCATAGGCAGGAGAGGATCCCACCAGTCTTTTGTCACATCACACATCTCACCACACACCCCAGTGTGCAGAGGTTTATAGAGCAAAAAGGTAGCCTTTGGTGAGGAGCTCAAATACCTAGTAAGAAATTAGCTCACAGCATGTATTAGGGTACAATGCAAGATAATCTTTCAAATACTTATCTAATCTGTGTCCTTGCTAGGTTGTTCTCTTTCCCATTCCTTCTCTGTCCTTTTCAAGGCACTAAGACAAGGCTAGTGTCCTAGGGAAGGGAAGATAGATATTCACTAGAACTAAGCTATTACTCAGGCTTAAGCTTCAAACCAGGCTTTTAGAAACAGTTAACAAGATAGCAATTTTAGATGAAGAAATTAGTTTTCTTGACTTAAAAGTTATGTTTTATCACAGTAAAAAACAGAGATTAATTAAAGTAATCTATAGAATAAGAAATAATATGATTATTAACAAAAATCTTGTTGCACAATAAATAAATTAAAAAAAAGCCTTTCTTTCAATGGTGGGTAAAGAGTGGGAGGGAGAGAGAGGGAAAGAGAAGAAGGGAGAAAGAGGAGGAGGAGGAGGAGGAGGAGGAGGAGGAGAAGGAGGAGGAGAAAGGGAATGAGAGGGGGAGGGAGGGAGGGTGCATCGGGGGGAGGAGGAGGAAGAGGGGGGAGGAGAAGGAGAAGGGAGAAAAGAAGGCATGGAGAGGAAAGAAATAGAAGAAATGAGATTGAGGTGAAAACGAGCAGGACAGATAGAAGGCAAAGAGAAGAGAATAAAGCAAAACTCCTAAATTACTTCCTCTCCCCCACCTTCTGCTTGGTGTCAAAATTCAGAGTGTAGGTGGAATGTAGAAATTCTCAGATTGTTTCAGAAAAGTGAGATAGGGAGACAGGTAGGATCTAAGAGATGTGCAATAGGAAATCTTTAAAGAAAGGTGATAAATATTTCTATAAATGTTCTCTCTTCTCTGTGTGTCTGTTTCTGTCCTATAACAGCTCTATTCAGTAAACTCTTTGCATATTCCCTTCTTAACTCTGTGACTCATGCCTAGATTTAGTAACCCTGGTCTGTATTTACCATCTGTTCACTTGAGTATTCAAATAATTCACCAATTTATGCATGCAATTGTATTGTCATGCCTTATTTTTCAATCTCCAAAGAATCATTGTTTTGGAAATGTTACCCAGGTTTGGAATAAATGCTACTCTAACCATATATAACTCATACTTATGAATTGAAAAAGTTTCAGGTTTTTATAGGGACATTTAAAGACATCAAGGGGCTTGAAATATTCCCTACTAATGTGCATTATTCAGGTGAAATAATGTGTTCAGTGGGAGCAAATGAGCTACTAAAGAGTACTCTTCATCTTGCTCCCCATAACTTACAGCCTTATCTTATTTTCAAAATGTTTTTCCAATTACAGCCAGCACATGATCATTTGAGCATGCAGCACTTTGCCGGAACAATTCTGGTGGTGCTTTTACCTTTTTGCCTTATTACCTGTCCTGAGGCCCTCCTCAGAATTTATAGTTGCTGAGGATGAAGAGGGCAGGAAATGAAAATGTCATAAGGATATGCCATGTATGGCTGTGAGAATCTTAAGTTTTCATTGACTTCAGTCTCCTTTAAAGACTCGAAAAATTGGAGTGTCCCTTGTCCTGGGCTTTCTTCTCTTTGTGTTCTACACATTGCACCTCAGTCATCTCATTCCTTTCCATGCACTAGGTAACTACAATGTATAGGTGACAACTTCAACACCCACATTTCCAGCTGTGATCTCTCTCTGAAGCCCCAGATGTATATATCGAATTGTTTATTTGATGTCAGCATTTAACTGGCTCGTAGGCATTTCAAATCTGAGTTGGTAAAAATGGAAATTTTGATCACCCACCAGCAAAAATGTGTTCTGCCATTTACCTATTCATTTAATCCAGAAAGATGAGAGTCATCATAAACTTCGCTCTTGTCTTCCTGCACTTCTCTCTCTTCTCTACCTGCCATATACAGCCTATCCATAATTTCTATTAAATATGTTTCATACTCAGCTACCCACTGTCACATTCTCATCATCACTGCCATCATCTCTCTTCAGGGCTGCCTGTTTCCACTCTCACCCACTCCCAACAGAAATGGATTGCAGTACTTCCCTGACCAGAACCTGTCCTCCTTCCTATTTGTATGCTCCTTCTCAGGGCCTCCCACCTGCACAGTATGTCTCATCAGCATGTCCTGCCTCATTCAGCCCATGTGCTTCTTAACCCACCAAGTTCTTTCTCACCCTGAAACCTTTTGACCATCTCTTTCCTCTTCCTGGAACTTTCCTCTATGTGGCCCTTGTCCATGGTTCCCACTTCATCCTCATCCTCCACCCCTGGACCTTGAATCTTTTGAGACCAGTTTGAATGTTAAGTAGCTCTGAGAACCCTCCTGTTCATCTAAGGGGAATCCTTCATGTTTCTATTTTACAATATCCTCTGTTCATCCCTTCAAATGACCCGACCCATTGAATTCTTATTTAATTGTGCTTTCTAGTCCATCTCTATTACATCCTCTATATGTCAAGTCCAGTTCTGTTTTACTAGTATTCAACACTAATAAACCCATTGCCTAGGGGCCCAGATTAAGCAGGGCATGTTTATTGAGTGAATGAATACATCAATAATATCATACAAGTTAGATAAGAAAGAACATAAGCTCATCCCAGAGAAGCACTTTTCTCGTGTTTAACCCTCGCACCCCCTCTCCCCTTTTCTGCCTCTCTCCATATAACCAACATTCCTTTACTGAGCAAAAGTGGGAAATTCCAATTTGACTTTCACTAGCAATTCAGAAATATGGTCCCTGGGAATTCCAATCATATGATATTTCTTCTGTTTCAGACCTTTTGCTGGGTTCCTGTGTCCCAGTCCAAGCAGTGACACTCTGTAATGTTGTCACATGTGGTGTGTGGAATGGAATCATGCTCCAGGCTTTCCAGGCCTGGGAGGTATCACCAGCAGAAATATATCAGGCAAACTCCAGGACTGCAGAAGACTCCTTCTGTTTGTGCTGAAGTGAAAGGCACAGGTGGGAGGGACTAACTTAGAACGTGGAATGTGGGGAAAGGAATTCTAGAAATCATGAATGGTACCAACATAGGAAGCAAAAGGCTTGAGGCATTCCATTCCCATGTGGGTGATTGTGGATGGATAAGAACTTGGCCCATGTAAATGGGCACTGACTACAAATCACAGTCTTTCTATTTGGCTTCCCCAACATCTCATATTGAGGTCATCCGTGCAGACATCCTGGTCTGTAAGCTTACCAAAGATATCTATCGACCACATATTTTCCATACATTCATCCCCATAAGGAATGAATGCAATGAAATGTCCGGGCATATAAGGCAATGTTATAAAAACTCCTTCACTGCTCCCCACTTTGCCTAGAATACAGAACAAGGGTTCAGTGCTGCCACAGGACAAAAAGTTGATTGATGGGTGTAACACAGTACTACCACATGGATGGGCGGCTTAAAATAAGAGAAATTTATTTTCTCATAGTTTTGGAGGCTATTGGTCTAGAATCAAGGTGTCAACAGGGCCATGAGCCCTCTGAAGGCTCTGAAAGAAACTCTTTCCTATCTCTTCCATCTTTGGTTGGATGCAATTCTTTGTATTCCTTGTTGCTCATTCCAACATCTGTCTGATTGCCACTAGTTATTCTTTCCTCATGTCTCTGTGCCAAAAGTTGTCTCTTTTTATAAGGACACCAGTCATTAGACTTGGATCCATTCTAAATCCAAGGACACCAGTCTTTGGACTTGTACTTCATCTAAACTTGATCACATGAGCAAAGACCCTATTTCCAAATAAGGTCACATCCACTGGCTCTGGGTGGATATCAATTTTGAGAGGATACTTCTCAATGCAGTAGAGTAGATTCACTTGGATTCAGATATCTCAGATAATACCTTGATAGTATTTTTGAGGTTTTTTTTTTTTTTAATATTTGAAAGCAACTTTATACACATAAAAGAAAATGAAATAACTAAATTTGAGAATTTGGGTATACCTGCACAGGAAATTGCAAATATTAGTCAAAGAATTTATATCAGATCACCACTCTTTCTTCATGCAGGAAATTGGAACAGACTCTGGACATGGGTGTGTTAAATCTCCTGTCATCCTCCACTGATCTGTCCCAGAGTCTGATAAATTCTTTGGAAACCACTGTCATCTCTCAGTTTCATTCTCAGATATTTAAAGGCTTCTAGTCATTTTTCTTCCTTCTTCCTGCTCTTTCACTTGTCATTTTTGTTGAAAGGTCAGCAAACTTGCTCTATAAAGAACCACAAAGTAAATACTTTAGGTTTTGGGGCCACGTGGACTCTGTCACAGCTCTGTGACTGCCACTGCAGTGGAGTGGCAACAGAGACAGGGAGTAAATACATCAGCTTGCCTATGTTCCAATAAAACTTCATTTATATGAACTTTATAGTATTTCTCTGTGTCATGAAATTTTATTCCTTTTGACTTTTTTCCCCCACCCATTTGAAAGAGTATAAAGCATTCCTACCTTGAAAACTACAAAGTGGAGGCGGGCCAGAGTTTCCCAACCCCTGCCAAGTCTTGATTCTTCTCTCTGATTGGGGTGTCTGCCTTCACTTCTCCTCTTCAGGCATCGAGCACATCCTGCATATTCTGAAAATATTCCATGTCATTTTTTTCTCCTCACTTTTCCCCACTTCCTCTAAATTATATTTAATAAGTGTAAGCCAATTATTTTAATCATGTCTACTTTCTAAATATTGAAGGGTAGTGATATAGGTCATGGTGATATTCATGTGATAATTACTCCCTTATTTAACATACAAAATTGTCTTTACATGCAAAATGAATATAAATTTTAATAATCTTTTGATTATTATTAGAAGCATGTGTTTTTTCTGCTGGGTGATCAGCTTGCAAAGATATCCAAAATTAGAGAATACAATGTCCTGTGCACCACTACCCAGCCTCACCAAATGTTCACCCATAGCTGATCTTGTTTCATTTGTACCACTCCCAGGAATTATATTTGCTCCCATGGAATTAACATGAACCAAGTTCCACACATCAGTGGATATTTTAGCATCTGTCCCTTAAATAATATGATTCTTTTTTTTAAAGCCTATCTACAATCACATTATCAGCTCTAAAAAATGATTATTTGTAGTTCCTTCATATCTTTACATATCCAGTGTTACTCTTCCAACTGTTTCAGAATTGTTTTATGTATAGTTTATTTGAATTAGAATCTAACAAAACTCCACACACTGACTTGTTGATATATTTCTTAAGTATCTTTTAATTTATATATTTAATCTCTTCCTCCCTTCTTCCCTCTCTCTCCTTACAATTTATTTATGAAAGAACCCAAGTTTTTTTCCAGTTGTGTTTCCCAGTCTTGTTAACCGATATGTTTCCAGTGGCCTAGAGGTTTGATCATACTCATGATGGAATTGTTTGCCAATAATACTGTAGCGTTGGTGGGATGTCCATCCATCAAGTGTGTAGCTGTCTTTATTTTGTGAGGTTAGCAGCCATTAATGACCATTAATGCAATCATTAGTGTTAGTAACATCATGATATTCTGACTTCCTTATCATTTGTTCTTTAAGCACTTGGAATAGTTCTACAAAGGAAAACATTTCCTTTTCAACTATATAGTTGGTTATCCTGAGTTTTTATAGGGAAGGTGGGAGAAATATTTGATTATTTCTATTTATTTACAAGTCTTCAAAATAAGTTGTGTTTCTAGCATTCTAGAAAGGTGACAAATGACGTGATCTTTGTTGGTTTGGTTGCATGCGCTATAATCCATTGCAATTAGAATTATTGATTGATCATATTTTCCCATATTTGGCCAGTTTGAGCACCTTCAAGTTGGCTTTTAGATATTTTTGACATGAACCTAGTAGTCACTGTCCTTTCCCACTTTGGGGTAAAATGGAATGGTCTAGGCCAGTGGTTGGCAAACTCATTAGTCAACAGAGCCAAATGTCAACAGTACAACAACTGAAATTTCTTTTGAGAGCCAAATTTTTTAAACTTAAACTTCTTCTAATGCTACTTCTTCAAAATAGATTCTCCCAGGCCATGGTATTTTGTGGAAGAGCCACACTCAAGGGGCCAAAGAGCCACATGTGGCTCATGAGCCGCAGTTTGCCAACCACAGGTTTAGGCTAATATTTAGTCCCAGATCTGGAGTTTTACACTTCTCTTTCTTCCCTCTTTGCTTTTCCTACCTTTATTTAGATCAGGAAGCATACATTGTTTACCTCTCAGGAAACCCTGCTGTTTTACAGGGTAGAACAGAATGTAGCTCTTCTAGAAGCAACATCGCAGGCTAAATCATGGAACCAACCAATCCAGCAACTCTGATACTGCTGAGATTAGAGATAAGTAGTTCACTTTTCTCTATGCATTTGGCTTGCATCTGTATTATGTTTCAGAGATCAATGGAGGCATATTCTCACTTGTGGCTTATCCCCAGACCTTCAGAAACATGACCTTGGACCTCTAATGCACTCACTATGGTTCATTTACAGCAGACATGTATGGCTGTTATGGGGTTCAATTTATGCTCTAAGGTGAAAGAATGAATGATACCGTCAGCTTTTAGAAAGTGACAGTAGAGAGTATTTGATCTGATACACCAGTTTTACTTGAAGATGCTAAGGCCTTGAGACTTCAAGTGATTTGTCCAAGTTCATAGCACACTTATTGGAAAAGTTAAGACCAAAACCATCTGACCTTTAAGCCATTGTTTTTCTGTAATATTTCTATTGCCTCAAAACTAAATTAGATAACTGAGTATCAATTATATTGATCATTGTTCATTTCAACAATCTTTTGATTTAGAGATCTTTCCTTCTTTCTTTCCTTTTGTCCTTCCTTTCTCTTTCTTTTTCCCTTTCTCTTTCTCTTCCTCTTTTCCTCTTTTCCCTCTTTTCTTTCTTTCTTTTTTATTTATTTCTTCCTTTCTCTTTCTTCATTTCTTCCTTTCTAATATAAGAATAGTAGTATTTATGTGATTGACATCTCCATAATAGTGATGTCAAACAAAGTCCAGTCAAATCCCAGGCCTGTGGGGACAAAATTAAACTGTCCACTAAGGATATATAGTAATCCCTTGGCCCAGTCCAAGTCTTGAGTGATTTTTTTCTAGCATAATTTAAAAAATACTTCCTTTAATAATGATAATAACAGAATATGTACTATCTCATTTGACCTAATTCAGGTTGATAGCCCTTTATGCCACAGAAATAATCAATACTTACAAATGAATCACATTGGTGTTGTCAACATACTGAAATGGAAAAAAAAAAAAAAAAAAAAAAAAAAAAGAAAGATAGAAAGAAAAAAGAAGAAAAAAACTTTAGTAGTCATTTTATTGTCTTCCTGCAAAACACTCAAGATTCATTTTCTTACCTGACCTTTTTAATTTCCAGATTAGAAATGTGTAGCTTAGCATTTGGGGAAAATGATGCTGCACCTTATCTATGTGTTAAACACTATCTGTGTGTCTTTGAGTTTTAGCTGGCCAGGTGGCTGAGCAGAGGACCTTTAGTTGTTTTACTTTTCACTATTGCCTGTCAAATGACAAAACTAAAAGAACTTGGTAACACATCTGATTCCCTTTATTCAAGGGGGAACAATCCATGGATTGGCAGAGCACAGCCCCTCACAGGCAGTGGAACAGTCTTTCTGAGGGATATTGGACAAGACTGGATTTTATAGAGTTAGTGTGAGTAGAGACAATCAAAAAACAGGGCAGGATTGGCTGCGAGGTCGGGGATTTTCTTATAGGGCCAGCAGGTCCCATTTTCTAGGGAAAGTTAAGGGAACTCATGCTGAGTGGGAGGATTGATTGGTTAGGTTTTCTCCATGGGTGCTTCCCCCAAGTGCAGGCTGATGTAGGGTTAGATTTGTGACATGAGATGGCTTTCATTCTGTGGACACTGATATATGAAGTAACTTTATCATGCCTAACATTACTTTATTAGATTGATAAATATTTACTGAGCACTTGAGTACCTATACCAGGTACACTGGCAGTAATTATTAAGTAGCAACAAGGATACTCATATGCAAGAGTTCTGGCCACAACAAATGTTACAAATATGATATGAAAAAAATACATACCCAGTGGTACACATGGACCGTCAGGGAAGCAGAAAGAGATGAATGGAGATCTAATCTGAATTTGGTGTCGTATTGGGTGTTGGGAGTGGGTGATATTTTCTGGCAAAGTGCTTAGAAACGGAGACCTGATAGACTAAGAGCTGGCTCAGTGAGAGTGTCTCTGGCTCACAGCACACAAAGTGCTGGGGTTAGAATTGCTTTAGTATTTCAGGAAGGCTCACAGAAACCTTTGTAAAAATTACATCACCTCCTACATTTTCACTTCTGTCACAATTAAAGGGAGAACACGTTTAGTCCCTTTGAATATGTTCACTCTGATATCATAAGGGTTTTCTTTCCCTAAAATGTGACTTCTAGCTAATTATCCTCAGCTAGGAACTTAATCTGTCAGACAATTTCACAATGGGGGTTGCTTCAGTGAATAGGAACTGAGTTAATGGGAAAAATGAAATACTTAAAGGAGTTGGTTATTTGGGGATTTTCTTCCAAGGTGATAAATGTTATCTGTATCATAAAAGAAAAAAAAAAATTCTTCTTTAATTAAGCCTGGTGCATGGAAAGGAGGGAGGGAGGGAGAAAGGGCTGCAAATCCTATAAGGGGAAGTGACCTACAGCACAGCCCTCAGTGCCTCCAAAGTGGTGCATTGCTGGACTCAGGTGACCTTCCCAAGTTTCATGGGGCAGACAGCAATGTGAAGGAGGGTCAACATGAAAGGAAGTGCCATCTTCTAAGATTATGCCTTGTTAACAGCAAATCAAACTGCCATTTTCAATTGTATGCTTTCTGTGACATCAAAGCTTTTTGGATAGAAACTTCAGAAAGGATATAATTCTCAGGTCAGCCTGTTCCAATTTGGGTTTAAACTAAGTGCTAAGAGAAAATAAAATTTCTCAACAATAATACTAGAAAGTATAATACTAGAAAAATTTAAAGCACCCCATATATTAAAGAATTTGGTGTAGATAATGGATGGGTTTATGATTTATATACTAAATCTCATGATTCGGATTATTCCAGCAGTTGCCTGAATATTACTGAACATTAGCACTTACTTTTTTAGGTTTTACTTGAAGTACTTATTTTGGGTACCTTTTTCCCCTAAGTTCTTTGGTGGAAATAAACATATGTTTTGTCTTTGTGTGCCTCAGGGACTAAATCAGTGCTTGGAAAAAAACAGTTTGTTCATAAATGATGGTTCATGTGCTCATGATACCTTACCACATCAGGACATGTACACACGCCTGCCACAGAATAATTACTGTCTTCCTGTTTAACACAGGAAGAAAACAGTGGATGTGAGAAGCCCACTGCAGCTCAGACATATTTTTATGTTGCAATTTTACTTTTAAATAAAAAGAAATGTTCTCTTAAGGGTCTCAGGAATGTTCAGTCATTGATCCAAGATGAGAATTGCTTAGTCTCCAGGTTTTAATTCAGATGAAAATCTAACTAGTATTATAGGAAACAATAATGGAAGAGTAGCTTCAACATGTTATACAGTGTAGGAAATGCCTCGCTGCCACAGAGATGGACTCCCAGCTATTAAATACACACAAACCACATCTCTTTCCAGTGTGAGAGGAGAAGAGAGGGAAGATTAGCTTGTCCAAGTATTGATATAAATGTAGTCTCTAACTCCAGCCGATGGTAAAATAATTTTCACATCTCTACCATGGAACAAACACATTAACAAATACATTTCTTTTCAGAAAATAGCTAATGTATTCCCAGAAAGAGAAAAAAAAAAGACACCTATAGGCTCCAAATTGTTCATCAGGTGGGCAAGAGTGAGCACTATTATTTATACTTGTTCACAGCACTGAGTTTGTCATCCATCTTTGGGCTGGAATGGTGAGCACAAAGATAATAAACATTTCCACCACCTGCAGACCATAGTCTGTACTTTGAGTTCATTTCCTTGATGCTTCCTGCAGAGGTTCCATCTGCTTTACATACCTTGTTTTCCTACATGTGATTAAAGCTGCTTATGCCACTGGAGCTGCATACATAGCTAGTGGTACAAAATGGCTCAAACTACCGCAGCCTGCTGTGGCAAAGTAGCCTTTAGAATAGGAGGGTCTGGGCTACAGACATGCTCATAATACTCACACAGTATCTATTTTGAGAGGAAAAAATGTGATATCAAATTTATAATAATTTAAACTGTCCATAGGATCATAGTTATTGAGAAAACCTACTCAACAACAACAAATATATATATATATATATATATATATATATATATATATATATATATATATATATATATGTATAAATGAAAATTAGGCCAGGACACCATAACAGGTCACAACCAGAAAGAAGGAGGTTGAGAGCATAGGTGAGGCCCAGAGTAGAGATGGAAACAGAGACAGGAGGGCCTGCCCGAGCCAGCACGGTGGCTCCAGCGAGCTGGAGCAGACACAGGAAGGGATCTGGGGGGACCTGGGGCTGGCCAAGGTATCACAATGGCTCAGGCAGCCCTGGAACGAACACAGGCAAGGTGAAACGGGGGTGCAGGAGCAGAAGTAAGGTGTGGGTCCCAGCTGCTTATGGTGCTGATCCAGCCTGACTCCTACAGCAGCCCTCAGGGTGCCTCCTTGCACTGCAGGAGGCAAGGCACCTCCTCGTATGATTTCGTGCTGGGCCTCTAGTCCTATAAAATAAAGAGTCAATATGCAAATTGACTATCATGCCCTTGTGTCACAAGAGGACCACACCCATGTCATCTCAAGATGGCAGTCCTCATGTTGTCACAAGATGGCCACCACAAGATGGCAGTCTCCATATCATCACAAGATGGCCAATACAAGATAGTCACCCCCACGTCATCACAAGATGACCACCCCCACATCTTCATAAGATGGTCACCCCCACATTGTTACAAGATGGCCAGCAGGGGATGGCAGTTGAGGGCAACCAGGCCTGCAGGGGAGGGCAGTTGGAGGTGATTGGGCTGGCTAAATCATGCTTGCAAGGGAGCAGATAGGTATCAATCAGGCCAGCAGGGGAGCAGTTAGGTGGCTATCAGGCTGGCAGGAAGAGTGGTTAGTGGCAATCAGGCAGACAGACAGGCAAGTCATTAGGAGCCAGCAGTTCTGGACTGTGAGAGGGATATCCCAGATTGCAGAAGTTGAAGGCTCAGCTGAGGGACACCCTCCCCCCAATTCATAAATTTTGCACACCAGGCCTCTAGTCCTATCTAATAAAAAAGTAATATGCAAATTGACCATCACTCCAACACACAAGATGGCTACCCTAATGTGGTCAAAGACGGCAGCGCCCCCAGGTGGATACAGGATGACCACCACAAGATAGCCAGCAGGGGAGGACCAGGCCTTCTCCTGGCTGTTGGCACCAGCTTCCCTCTGGCACTTGGGATCCAGGCTTCCCTCAGGCAGCCAGCAGGCACCCAAGACCCAGACTTCCCTTTCAGCCCTGGCTTCAACCAAACTAATTAGCATATTACCCTTTTATTATTATAGATACACTGTACAGATCTGCTCTGTAATGTGAACTTCAATGAAAAAGATTCAAAGAACAGCACAGATATATAGAAACTGGTTATATCCTCAGAGGAGTTATTTTTTGCTTTTTCCCCCTGATCTTTTTCTGGCTTTACCAGTCCCTGGTCAGAACTCCAGCTATGCAAGGAATTGAGTTCCATTGAGTGAATTACTTGAGAATTCCAAATAAGGTAAGGACATGCAGTCACTGGGATAGCAGAGGGTTCTTTCTAATGTACTCGTGTCAACATAATGAAACTGGATAATCTTGAGACACCCCATTATTGCCAAGGAGAGGGATGCATTCACAATATGTTCCATATGTATCCCAGTATTTGAAGCATATTAAATCAGCTGTATTTAAAACAATTTATAATGGGACAAAATTTTTAATTGTTGCCCGAGGATATGTTTTTATTGATTTTAGAGAGGGAAGGAGGGGTAGAAAGAGAGAAACATTGACCAGTTATTTCCCATATATGCCCCAATCAAGGATCAAACATTGAAATCTAGGTATGTGCCCTAACCAGGAACTGAATCCACTAACTTTCCGTACAGGAGATGATGCTCCAACCAACTGTGCCACTTGGCCAGGGCAAAATGTGACAATTTTTAAATACGTAATTACATGAGATAGATACTAAGCTCTCAGCAATTACAGATGGCCTTTTCTTAACACACTAATCCAAAGAGTATTTGAAATACATTACTCTGTCAATTGCTTCTTTATGAAAATGATATAGTGGCAGACACAGAATTCAACATACCCAGTATTTTCTGTTTGCATTAAACATATATCTAATAATGCATATTATATAAGCACACTATGAATATAGGATTGATTATTTTTCCACTATGATACTATACTAGAAAATTGCACTCATATATGGAATTTAATGAGCAAACAGAATCACCAAGCAAAATAGAGGCAGACTCATAGATAGAGAGCAGGCAGACAGCTCTGGTCATGGGGTTGGAGGGGAGAGATAAAGGAGAGAGAGAGAGAGAGAGAGAGAGAGAGAGAACTCATAGACCTGGACAATAGTGTGGTCATTGTGGAAGTGGGGGTGCACCTGGAAGAGGGCATAGAAGGGATAAATGGTGATGGAAAAAATAAAATACTACCAAAAATAAAGAAAATCTATGCACCATAACCACCTTCTTTCTTCTAGTTATGGAATGCTTGCAAAATGCTTAACATCCATTTATGTCTTAAGCTTTAATGTCTCCAAAGGAATCATTTCAATGTGTAATATGCAAGCATTAAAAAATAATTTGCAAGATGCATCAACAGTAATTGTTTTATGCCATCAATTAGAGCTTATGCATTACTTTTTATAATGCCATGACATTAAAAGTTTTAAATGTTTATAAAGATATATGTATATTTTCCCAAACTTTTCTAAGTTTGAATGTTATTGATGCAAAGAATAGTGTCAGATAATAAGGTAAAGCATGCTACTTTAATTTGCTCCATTTCCAACACCAATAGATTTCCATCTTACTTGAGGTCACACCCAACCCATCCTCATTACATCTCTGATCTCCACACCTGCTATCCTTTCCTTCTTCCTCACTTAGGAATCTCCTCAAACACCTGAATGATGTAAAGAATACTCCAGAGTTAGAATATTTGTATTTGCATCCCTCTGTCTGGAATCCTTTTCCCAAGACACATGACTTGCTTGATAATGATGTTATATATCTAGATATGACATTTCCTCTGTGTTTAAAAATGCAGTCCCCATACACATGGTCTATTATTCCCTTCCATGATTTAGTTTTTGTCCTCACCATGATCACTTGCTAACTAACTAATTAATCATACACACACACACACACACACACACACACACACACACACATATATATATATATATATATATATATATATATATATATATATTTACTTCCTACATACACACACACACACATATACATATAAAGCTGCAATTTTTTGCTTATTATATTTTGCCCCTCTAAAACGTAAGAATGTAAGCTACAAAAATTTATGAATGTTTTTCACTCTGGTTTCCCCAGTGCCTCCATCCATATCTGTTATAAAGTAGGGACTCAATAATAAATGAATAAATGGGCTCTAAAACAAACATAGATGACCCTTGAATACAAAGTGTCTGCACTGGGCGGGTTCACTTATATGTGGAAGATTTTTCAACAAATGCTGAAACAGTATTCTCTCATGTATATGACCTTCTTAATAACATTTTCTTTTCTATAGCTTACTTTATTGTAAGAATATAGCATAAAACCAATATAACATATAACATATGTGTTAATTGTTTATATTATTAATAAGGCTTCTGGTCAAGAGTAGGGTATTAATAGTGAAGTTTGGGGATTGTCAAAAGTTGTACACAGATTTTTGAATGCACAGGGATTAACACCCCTAACCCCCATTCTGTTCAAAGGTCAGCTGTGTAAAGAAGATGGTGCACAGGTGGTAGATACAAAAATGTATGAAGGGAGGGGAATGGAAATCGAGTTTAGGGTCAAAACGTCACTAGAACCAAAATATTAGAGACTCATCTTTAATTAGGTGAAGGTAAATATGCTGGCCTGGATATAAATGACAATCAGTTTTTGGTGTCAGAATCATGTCAGAAATCACAGAATTACTCAAATATATGATAGCTGCTTTGCTGTATCAGAGGAGCTAAAGGAAGGCAATTCTGATCAGGCCAAAGGTAAAACTTGAAATATCATTATCCTAGTGTATGGAATACATTAGTGTAGGAGGCACCGTAACAGAATTTGTTTCCATTGATTTAAGAGCAGCTGGAAACTATTCCAGTGCAGAGACCTGTTGTTACAGATAAAGGGAAATTATTGCTCAGAGGAGTCTAAGAGTTAGCCTTCTAGAATCTGCCCAGATCATCATAGCAGAGCAGAACTGGAATCAAAGTGGTTTTTAAAAGTTCCTTCATCAAATATTTGTATTCTATTTATTCTTTTAACTCATTCTTTTATGCAACTAATATTTTTAAAGGCCCAGTATATGCCTATCGCCATTCTAAGCACCTCGCATACAGCATTGAGAACAATTCCTGCTCTCTTTCCTTCTAATGTGAGGAGACAGACGTAAAAAATAATAAAAATGTGCGCTGAGTCTGATGAGATCAGTGTAATGGAGAAAAACAAAGCAGATGGGGAGATAGAAGGCAGCTGTGAGTGGGGCGTGGGGCATGGGCATGGGGTGGGGGTGGGTGGGACTCAGCAAAGGAAAGGCCAGCCTTGGAGCAAAGACAGGGGAGAAGACAAAAAGGCTCCAGGAGGGACCTGTCTGACATGGCGGAGTGCACGGAGGTCAGTGTGGCAGGAATCCAGTGAGCCAGGGGGAGATTAGGAGGGCAAGAGGGAGAAGCGGCAAGGAGGCTGGGATTATCGAGGGCCTTCAGCTGTTTTAAGACCTAGACTTTTACTCCAAACAAAACCACGTGCGAGGTGAGGGCTTTGAGCAGAGTATCAGAACCATGGCTACATAGCGATGCTTCTAATTCAGACATACACTGGTTTTAACTTAGCCACATAATTCTTATATCTGCTTCTTCTCTTCGCATACTGAAACGTTCAGGGTTCGGAACCCCAAGATAATTTCTCATGCGCATTATCTCACCTGTAGAGCATTTCAATAGCCAAGAATGCAGTGTCTCATTTCACCCAAAAGGTCAGGTTGGAAAGAACATTTGTTGACAAGATGAGGAGGTAGATTCTGCACGTACAGGATCCAGAGACTTAAGAGAGTGGAGGCAATTTAGGAAGGAGCAGAATGCTGTTCTGCTGGAGGAGTGATGGGCCGGAGTCAGGAGGATTGGGAACACAATGGGCCTCACTTCCCATGCTGGTGACATCAGAGCATCAGTAGGTACTCAGGTTATTTGTTTTCACTTGCAGGATAGATCTTGTGTTTGTTTTTATCTTTTTTAAATCCTTCCTACTTTGTCCATGTAAACAGAACTTAGGTCTGAGAAAAGGGTAGTGGTCACTTTAAGAATTACTCAACTCTGTCTACATCAGCTCCTGGAAAATAGCCATGAAAGTGTAGCTCAATTACTTTCTGGCATTGGAGGGAGCATTTGCATGCTAATGACCCATTGCGGTGGCATTTTTCTCCCCACAGAGGACAAAGTGTGGACCATCGTGTCTCATGACCTGCAGATGCAAACCACGGTGGTAGGCTACACCCCGGAGAAGTACTCGGTGACCCAGCTCGTGTACAGCGCCTCCATGGACCAGATCAGCGCCATCACCAGCAGCGCCGAGCACTGCGAGCAGTACGTCTCCTACTTCTGCAAGATGTCCCGGTTGTTGAACACCCCAGGTAGGCTGCCAGTGGAACGTTACTTTTAATTACGGTCTCAGCTGGTGCTCGGAATTGCCCAAACAACCCAACAGGTGTGGCTTGCTAGCATAGAGCCCAGAGTGGAGAATGCTGACAGCTGTGAGAAAGTAAAATAGAATGCTGGTCTGTGTTTCCAAAGGACATACTGGAAATATCTTTATTCCCAAAAGCCATCTGTCTGGGGTTCTTGGCAGTCCATTGAACATATTGATAGGAAAGTCAGTGCCCCCATCTGTGGTGTAAGAGTGGGAATAAAGGATGCGCTGGGGTTCAGAGAAACAGTAGCTCGGGCCTTGCTCTCCACAGGTGTGTGACTTTAAGAGTGTCTGTTGATTTCATTCCTCAGTGTCCAATGTCTTTTCAGTCAAATAGGAGTCATGATGCTTATTTCAGGGTAATTGTGAGGATTTGATGAGGTTAGGTACTGTTTATTATAGGGCGTGGTGCACTTAAGGACTTAATAAATAGCAAATAGTATAAAGATTATTTTTTTTTAATATTAAGCAATTTTGGAAGTGGCATTATGTCAGTGACCAGTGGACTGATCATGTTGTATCAGAGTTTTTGTTGTAAGGAGTAACTTACAAAGAAGAATTATAAGCGAAACAGTACACAATATTATGAAGACTTGAGTGTTCTTTATGTCCAAAGTCAAGTGCTAAAATTACAGATGAGTGTAACCTGTGAACTCCAGGAAAGTAAAATATGTAAAATATGAAGGCAATTGGTTTAGGCCAGTGGTTGGCAAATTCATTAGCAGAACCAAATATCAACAGTACAACCATTGACATTTCTTTTGAGAGCCAAATTTTCTAAATTTAAATTTCTTTTAATGCCATTTCTTCAAAATAAACTTGCCAGGCCATGGTATTTTGTGGAAGAGCCATACTAAAGGGGCCAAAGAGCTGCATGTGGCTTGTGAGCCGCAGTTTGCAGACCATGGGTTTAGGCAGTTAGAGCACCCGCTGTCTGCTGTTGTGAGAAACAGAGGATTGTGGCTTGGTTGTAGAAGTGATGCCTCTTTACAGAGGCAAAGGCTCAAGGCTGGTGAAAGAGCATAAGCAAAAGTCTAGAAGAAAGAACGTGAATGACCTTCATGCCATTCTGGGAGTAGTGCAGCAAAAGCAGAGTTGGTGTGAAGAGCAGTAGGAAACTGGTTGAAGAGAAGAACCAGAGGACACAGATGCCATGCCCTGGAGCTGGGATTTCTCCTGAAAGACGGGGCTTCTCCAAAGTTAATGTGCCTTAGAATAGCCTGCAGAGGTGAGTAAAACAGACTGCTGGGCCCCCTTCCTGAGTCTCTGATTCCACAGATCTGAGGTATGACTTGGGAACTTGCATTTGTAATAATGCATGCTATGGCCTGGATTGTGCCCATCCCAACCCCAATTCATTTGTTGAGGTCCTAACCCCTAATGAGTATTAGAGACAGAGCTTTTATGGGATGATTAGACATGAGGTCATAAGTCTGGGTTCCTGATCTGATTGGATTGGTGGCCTTTTAAATAGGGGAACAGTGAGCTCTTTCTCTCTCTCTCCACCATGTGAGGACATATGAGAAGGCCCGGAAGAAAGCTCTCATTAGAAGTCAAACTGGCCAGCACCTTGGTCTTGGACTTCTAGCCCCCAGACCTGTGAGAAAATAAATACCTTGTTTAAGCCAGAGCCTGTGAGGTATTGTTATGGCAGCCCAAGCAGACTGATAACTGAGTTCCCAGGTGATGCTGACACTGCTGGGTGAGAGACTGCTTTTTGATCCTGTTCCAGTGCTAAGAAAAGTCAACCAAGGACTGTAAAAATTGAGGGTGCAAGGCACAATGAATGAATCTCATCAGCTTGTCTGCTCTCAGTTCATGAGTGAGGGCTCCTTATTGAAGTTTTTTTTCCAAGATTTCCATCAGTTGGTCTCCAATTCTGGGTGAGGATGAGGATAAGGGGAAATTGCTGACCAGAAAAATAACTTGGTACCATCCGCTTTATTTTCTCCCCTTCTATTAAACTCCGAAGTCTACTTTGACTTTTTCAATTGTGTTTTGGTGGTTAGGAGAAAACAAAAACAAAAAACAAACAAAAAAAAATGCAACTTCCAAATGAGTGTAACTTACAGTTCAGACACCAGGGGAATAAGGTTGGAGGTAAGAAAAGCAATTTGCCTTTAGTGCTTTGGTCTTGCAGTTCATTCCTCTCTTCCCTCATTGAGACCCTCTGTCCTTGTCCCCAGCCACCAAGCAGCCTCACTCACTATCACCCTCCTTTTCAAAACACAGGGGGTCCCGAACATCAGAAGAATAGGATAACTTTTATTTTAAACAATGATTTACTTATATTTCTAATAATAAGCAAAATACAACTTCAGCTTCAAGACACCTTTTCTGGGGAAGAACTACTAAACTGAAATTAAGAGTGAGTTGTTGATAAGAAAGGTTTTTTTTAAAAGAGTGAATCGTTCATCTGCAAAACACAATTTTCTTTGTGTTTTCAGATATGTGTAGGATACCATACTTAGTGAATTGACCTTGACAATCAATTTAACATATGCTTTCTGCCTTTTGGACACCCTCTAAGTATCAAATTTTCACTCACATTGCTACTTAATATTTACTGATTGGAATGAAATGAAAAATATATAGTTTTAAATGTTGCCTCATCCAAACTTCAGGCAGTTGTTTTTTATTTTTATTATTACTGTTTCTTAAATCCTCACAGGAGGATATGATTATGAGAGAGAGAGAGAGAGAGAGAGAGAGAGAGAGAGAGAGAGAGAGAGAGAGAGAGAGAGAGGAGAGAGAAGAGAGAAACATCATTGTGAGAGAGAAACATTGATCGATTGTCTCCCTGAAGTGCCTGGATCTGGATTAAACCTGAAACCTTTTGGTATATGGTACAATGCTCCAACCAACTGAGCCACCTCGTTTGGGCCAGACAGTTGTTTTTAAACAAGTGTGTACATCAAAAGTTTTGGGTAGCTTGTCAAAAGTGCTGATTGCCGCAAGTTATATCAAATCTGTTCTATCAAACAGATTTGATAGAACTTGATTGGGCCCGTGAATGTTTGCTTTCAACAAACATCCCTGGGTAATTCTCTAAAGGACATTGAAAAACACCATCTTTCATTTCTGGCCTGAAGGTTTCTCAGGTAGGATTTTAAGGTTGTCAGTCCTCCATGTCAGAGAAGATTAAAGGCAATATTAGGACATGTCTGACCCATTGAAATAAAATGCCATACATAATCATCTGCTCCTTCAGCTAAAATAAATTGGCTAGTAGTCCTTTTTAAATATTTTTCATAGACCAGTCTCTATTGTAAAGTGAATTTCAACCTGCCCTTTTGAGTAATTTTTTTCACATTTCCAATTTTTATGTTCCAGGCTCACTAATCTGTAAAACAGCTCAGGTAAGAAAAAGGATTGGTTGATATAGCAGGCTTTCCTGTGTTGTTGTGTCCTATATATCCTTCCTATATAATAAAAGCCTAATATACTAAGTGTTCAGTCATTCAACCAATCAAAGCATAATATGCTAATGACATGCTAAGGCCGCTCAACCACTCACTATGATGTGCACTGACCACCAGGAGGCAGACAGTTGACCAGTCAACCAATTGCTATGACATGCACTGACCACCAGGGGCAGATGCTTCAACTGGTAGGTTAGCTTGCTGCTGGGGTCCGGCACATTAGGATTGAGTGAAACAGGCCTGACATGCTCTGGAGCCCTCCTACAGTGCCTCCCTGGCTGGCCAACTTCCTGTATCCCTCCCCTGCCCTGATTGTGCACCACTGGGGTCCCTCAGCCTGGCCTGCATCTTCTCACAATCTGGGCTTAGGTTCCCTCCTCTCTGAGTGCACAAATTTCATGCACTGGACCTCTAGTGTCCAAATAAGAAAGAACACAATTTAATAAAAGTATTTAATTTGCCCTTTTAGGGAGCTGATGTTGCTATAATTGTTTTTCTCCTATTCCTGGTAACATTCAATTTTAAATTTCCATTTGCTCATTCTTAACTAAGACTGAATTATATTGCAACTTCTGTAGTAGTACTTGTGACATCTGTTGCAATACAAAGTACATTCATTATAGTCATGGCAATTAAAATGAATATCAAATGAGTTTATAATAGCTATGCATTTAAAATGTTATTCTTTTTTTTTAAGAGTCTTACTCAAAGACTATATTTGGGACTTTATAGTTTCTAATGACATTTATGATAAAGAGGTGATTTTGTATGCATATGGGCTCTTTTATTTTGATAGATGTTTGGTTATGCCATACCATTAGCTAACTAAATTAGAATTACTCATTATTGATATCTCACAACTTTTAAAAGGATAGTAGTATATGGCTTGCAATGTAATATCTTCTTTTTCACCACAAAAATTTAAAAATGGAATCAATTTTAAAGTAATTCTTGGTCATATCTGTTCCTGCAATGTAACTATTAATTGAGTTGTCCTTAACCAACTTTATAGAAACAATACAAAACTATTTTCTTCCACAGAAGAGCCTGTTTGGAATGAGAAATACTAATTTTGAAATGGAGAAATTAATTCTACCCAGTGAAAATCATTAATGCTATCTAAAACCCACAAAAAAGTTAGCATATTAAATTTATATTCCAAGAATTACAAATGTAATAATATCTGAAGTGATGAAAGGCAAGAATCATTAAACAATAAAATCTACTTCTGAAATAAAAACCCAAGAATTTGAATTTGATTATTTAGACACCAAGAGAAAGTTGCATTATATCCCATTTGAGTAAAATTTTAGTCAATAATCCTAATGCTTTTAGATGGCCAACATATTTCTCTGTATCTCAACAAGTCCCACACCTGCTTTTAAAATGCTAAGTCTGTACTGTAAATTCACTGAGTCAAGTATTCATTTTATGAATCATTACTACTTAAGAGAAGTATTTGTTCCCTACATATATAAAGATTTATTTAATTGTGGAGGTATAAAGTTTATGTTTTCTATTTTCTGATGATATTTACTATTGTTTTCATTGTTTTACAGTGTCTCATTTCTTTTAATTTCTCAATGTAGTCTAGTTCTCATAAGTCATAGTTTTATTGCTTCTTTTGTTGAAAGAAGCAATATAAATTATCCATCCTTTTGGGCGCTTTACTATTAAATTTTGTATCTATTGAAAAAGAGTTATGTTCACAATTTTTGCCTGTAAAGTAAGCTGTGTAAAACTCAATATACTTTCATGATACTAAACTGTGATTTAGTGGCATCCAAATGACAGCAAAGCATGACTCTGGCATTATAAGTTATAACCTATTTTTAGGGAAAAAAATTGTAAACTTTGGCAAAATGAATTTTCCAAGTCTCTGTTGCACATTCTAAGAAACCCTGGTGTTTAACTTTTGAAACAACATAACTAAAAACATGGCCCAATTACAACTAAAGAATAGCATTTTCAATAAATGAGATTTATTGTGATTAATCAGCATATTAACCAAAATTTTAATCATTTAATTATTGTGTTAAATAATTGTACTAAACTTGGATGATATAATTAAATGGGACAAGCAAGGAAGATAGTAATAACTAAAAGGTAAAATTAGAAAATTAAATCTAACGTTATTTCACACTAGGGACAGGAGTTGAAAAAATTAACTAGAATCATGGGTAAGCTATTTAATCAACCTGCATATATTTATTATTTTTTGTGTATCAGAAATTGTGATGTATAAGCTGAGATGTGAAGGATTCATATGAGTTAACTAAGAAAAAAAATCGGGGAATTGTATATAGATTAGAGATGTCAGAATGTGCAGTGAATCTGGGTTAAAGGTCAAGGAATACAGTACTTGGAGGAAATGGAGGGGTCCTAAGGGCTGAAAGAGAGAAGGTGAGAGGGAGAGAATGGAAAGGAGACAGAGGAGGTCAGAGCCTCTGCATGATGATATGGATTTCACTGGAAGGCCAGGGGAATGATTCTAAGTACAGAGGATTCTGGCTTTTATGCAGAGAATAGAATGGAGGAAAGGCAGAGCTGGTATGTAGAAACAGACCTTTGGCACAGTGTCTCGGGAATATAGATGAGACTAGACTGGAAGGTTCACTGGGAATTAAGAGGACAGATTCCTGTTTTTAAGTGCAGATAGTAGAGACTGCAGGATTCATGATTGCTTATATGTGGAGTAATGTTAGGGAAGGGGAAAATACAATCTTCCCAAATACCCAAGAATAAAGATAAAGTGGATGACTATGGACAGTTGTAATGCCTTCTTAAGAACGACCCAGGGAGTTCATGGGAGGAGCAAGGAAAAGAACATAGAGGGAAAGAAAACACCGTTATGGAAAAGGAGAGGACACTGCTAACTATGGAACTTAAAAATAATGATCAGAGCAGCCTTACAGTGGGGAAGCTAAGAGAAATGAGTGCTTAACAATAAACACACGAGTAAAAATCAAATGAAAATTTGATTAGGAAAGCCTTACAGTGGGGAAGCTAAGAGAAATGAGTGCTTAACAATAAACACACGAGTAAAAATCAAATGAAAAACAAGAAAACCGAGATGTGGTCAGTGGCGAGAAATCAAGACAAGAAGCTCCCGGGCTTTGGCCTCGGGAGCCCCCTGGAGTGTCCTGCTGGTGGGGTCTGGTGGGCAGAGCCACTGAACAACTAACGGGAAATGGAAACACTAAGTGAGGGTTTTCAAAAGTTTGATGCTGAGAGGATGGCTGAATACAGAAATGCTCATAAGAAGGCAGAGGCAAAGCAAAAAATTGGGGATTTTTAAAATTATTTTTAAGGTTTATAAATGGAGGAGGCAGTGGAGAGGATGAGTCTAATAATATAAGCAGAACTGAAAAAGAAAAGGCCCAGGGAGAAAAAAAAAAGAGTATGGAATTTGGCATGGTTAATATAAATAAATAAATAAATAAATAAATAAATAAATAAATAAATAAATAAAGTAAAAATTTAAAAGTGCTCTTCTGAGAAGGGAGATAAATGAAAGGGTAGATTTTCATTAAATTCTATTGACCAATTATCATTCTTGACATTTTATCTCATTTAACTATCTATGTTATACAAAGCAGATTGTATTATGTCCATTTTGCCAGATAGGACTTAGAAAGGTGAATATCCCATGAAAGTCATTATACCTGTAAGTGGGAAATATACGTCTAATCTTATCTTGAACCTTTCTGAGAAACTGAGAATGCATAGAGGCAATGCCCAGCCACCAGAGTGAAGGCACCACTAATGGAGGCAGGGTCTCCACCACCCCATCTCTTCAACCACAGAAAAGAACATTTTCCTTCTTGTCATTTGTTTTTTCTGTCTATATTTAGAAGGGCTCTTAGCCAAGTGACATTTAGTCAAATCTAGTATTTCTGATGAATACATTAATCTTAAAGTAAAATTGTTCAGGATAGCTTGACCTGACTAAACAGGTACTGCCTTTCCTGTCGCCAAAGCTTTGAGCTTTTGGGTAAGACTTTGAGGTACATTGACTTTCTGTAACTTGATGACTGTTTTTATTTCTGCCATTTAATGTGAGTGCCAATGTGTGTAGCTTTGTTTTTGTAATGACTAAAGTAGGAATGAATGGAAACTTTGAATGAATGAATGGAAACTATATCACTGTAGCATTTGGAAATTATCTTCTCAAATGTACCTAAATCAGAAATATTTATATTATCTTTAAAAAATTACCACTTTTAGTGACATCAACTATTTGATCAGATTTTATAAATTATATTTAAAATACATCTCCCAAACAGGATACTTAAAAAAAGACTCTAAGTTGTACTATAAAATTCTGTTGGAGATATCTAAAGTATTAGTAAAAGGTTGTTATTCAGCAAATACTTATTGAATATAAAATACTCTTCTAGATGTTATGAGAATATACAGAAGGCAAAGATTACTTTTTAAGAAAAAACACAAAAAACACCATCTTTTACAACATTTATTTGAGAGAGAGGAAGAGAAAGAAACATTGATTTGTTATTCCATGCATTTATGCATTTATTGCTTGTTTCTTGTATGTGCCCTGACGGATTGGAATCCACCAGCTTGGCTCTAAATATCTGAGCTACCCAACCAGGGCTAGACTGAAATTTTCTAATAATGAAAAGTCATTTTGTATATGGTCTTTATACAAACTGAAGGGATTTTGCTGGTACGCCTTGGATAAAATGTGGAATACATTTAGAATTCATGTTTCTAGAAAATTTGGTATGTGTATTTTGCATTGTGTCATTCCTCTTCTATTTACAAAGGTTACATCTGGAGTGAATATCAGGAGTTTGTTGGAAGCTTAGGGAATGAAATTAGATAGGGTTTTGGTGTCCTGTGGGCCAACATTTCAGTCTGGATTCAATCAGAGACACAGAACCAGTAAAAGATACATTGAGGTTAATTGCATAGAATTGGTTTGTGCGATTGTCAGTAAAGGCAAACTGGGACCTTCAGGAAGAAGCTGAGGCTACTTCTTGAGAATTCACAGAGAGAATTTCTTCAAGAATACTCAGCCTAACCCTTAAGGCTTTGCAATGGATTGGATCAGGCCCATCCAGATTATCTGTCCCAGTTACTCTTACTTATAGTCAACTGAGAATGGACGTTTAGGTTATCTGTAAAATAGCAACACCTAGATCAGTGTTTGGTTGAATAACTGGATGCTGTATCCTTGCAAAATTGACAGATAAAACTGACAATACCAGCCAGCTATGATTATTTTTTAAATGCACAGCTGAGAAATTCTACAGTGGCAATGATTTATTTCCTCAGTTGTTCCACGCGTACCTCTTTATATCAGCATAGACAGGTGTGATTGACCTGTTCAAGGTGTTGAGGGAGCTTTCTTTCTCATAACTCTTTATTTCTGGTGTCAGATCGCCAAATAAAATATCATTTTATATGGTTGTAGCAATGCCAATTTAAATGAATCCAGAAGATCAACTTTTCTCAGGAAGATAAGTCAAAGACAAATTTTTTCCTGTCTCTGTTGCTTCAAAACAAAAATTAAAAAATAGGTACCTTTATTCCACATTTTAACCAAGATGATCTATGTGCACCAGAACATGACATTATTAACTTATTATTGGCTCAGAGTTCTGCCTAAAGGGAAGCATCTCCACTGATCTGAATAAGAATGCCCTATACCCATAACCTTAGGAAAACAGCAGAATAGGCTGTCACTCCAACAACATTATTTTGCAGTTTATTTTTCTCTCTAAAAATTGAATCAGATTCCACCACCGTGCAAAGTCAAAGAAAAGTTAAAGAAACAAAGTGAAAATCAGTTGCAAGGATAATTTTTATAGAATTGTATACAAATTAAATAATACATACACTTTATTTCAAAGCCAATATGTTTTCCAATATGTTATTTTCCCACTAGTGAAGGATCAAACTTCTCTAAAATATTAAGTCACTAAATGGCAGCTGGAATCTAAGCTGTTGCTTTTTCCTACGATTTACCAAAACCAGCCACTGAGTGGTTTTTTATGACAGTTGTGTAATATTGCAAAGTGTTAGTGGGCTAGCAATGTCATGGCTATTTCAACCTTTGCCTTCTCTCTTCTATTCTGTTAAAGAAAATGATGACTTTTTTCCTCTTGGTATTGGATCTTGAATTCAGGCTAAAGATATTCTCTTCTATATAGTTAGATAAATAATATTTTAAAATGTTTATCTCCAAATTAGTTTATGATATAAATTAAGGGAAAATTGCATTAATATTAAGTGCATACCACAGACACATACACACATATATATAGTGTCCTGTTGGCCAACATTTCAGTCTGGATTCAATCAGAGACACAGAACCAGTAAAAGATACATTGAGGTTAATCACATAGAATTGGTTCATGCAATTGTCAGTAAAAGCAAACTGGGACCCTCAGGAAGCAGCTGAGGCTACTTCTTGAGAATTCACAGAGAGAATTTCTTCAAGAATACTCAGCCTAACCCTTAAGGCTTTTCTGAATATTTATATATTCAGTCCACCCCCAAACACTGTAAGTTATATGTCACTATTTCCACTTTATCACTGAAGAAACTTAACTTTATAAGGGTTAATTAACTCACTAAAGAAAAAACAGTAAATACAGTGTTGAGAGTCCAAACCAATATTAAAGTCTAGGCTTATATGCCTCTAGACATCTTGTATTGTTGGCCAAATGTTAAAAAAAAAATGAATAAAGGGAAAAGGAAAGGGAAGGAGGAAAGAAGGAAGGGGAGGGAGGAAGGGAGATAAGGAGAGAGGGAGATAAGGAGGGAGGAAGGAAGGGACGGAGGGAGGGGAGAAAAGAGAAAATGAAGCTAGTTTAAAGATTTTTCATTTTTTTCTAGACTGCAGAATTGCCATGTGCTTTCAGCATAATTAAAATGAAGGGTGAGGCATTTTTATTAAGAAATAGGCCAGAAGAGACTATTATAAAAGACTCATTTTGAAATACTACCTTTTCCCCTACAATATTCCCAATTTGGCCTTGATAAGTATATTTTTAAAAATATGGTTTAGATGGCAGTATTATTTTTGTAACCATATTGAAAAACATTTGATGTGAAAGAAATAGAAAACATACCTTTATTTCTATAGACTTTCATGTTTTTTAATATCAAGGTATTTCAAAGAGAGCAGCTGCATTGTATATTGATGAAATAGGAATATGTATGTTGCAAAAGGTTATCCACTTCCATTCTGACATAAGATAGGAAAAAAATGTTGATTTTTTTTCCCTTTTTTTGTTTTTGTTTTTGATCTTTTCAAAAGAAACTTGAATACAGAAGCCTAATCCATTCAACCTGCCCAATGCTGCATTCTTACCTCAGCAATTAGCTGTTGACAGCTTATTCTGAAATCCTATTAGAATGAGGAAGGAGATGGCTAGATCTGTCAGTGGGTGATAGTGCCCCAGGGGCAGGCCTAAGACATGATATCTGTAGAGATATATATTCTCTTGGAGAAAGCATTGCTTTCTATCAAAAGAATAAAGTAACTGTTTGCTCTTATAATTGGGAGGTAGAGAGGACTGGAGAGGTGTCTCTATGCTGGGTAGCAGGAGGGAGGGGACTTAGTATGCAGAGTGAGGGTGAGGGGAAGAGAAGGGGACATGGATAGGAGGTAGATGTCAGAAGGAGCATGGGGTCCAGCCTGTATGGCACAGTGATTGAGCATTGATCTATGAATCAGATCATGATTCAGTTCCTGGTCAGGGCACATGCTTGAGTTGTGAGCTTGATCCCCGGTAGCGTATGTGCAAGAAGCAGCTGATCAGTGATCCTCTCTCATCATTGATGTTTCCATTTCTCTCTCCCTCTCCCTTCCTCAATGAAAGCAATAAAATACATTTAAAAAAAAAAAAAAAAAAAAAAAAGGAACCTGGGAAGATACAGGCCACTTTGTGGTACTGTCCAGCAAAACTGTTGATTATATTTAGTATTTTGTAATTTTTATAACATTGTATTAGCCCAAATGTTAAAATCAATCCATTTTCCTTCTTAGAAGGTGGCCATCTAAAGGTCTCTAGAAACCAAAAAGAAATGTTTTTATTTTGTTTCATTTCAAAACATCAAAATGGTGATCAAATCAACAGAATTAAGGGGACCAATATTATGAGATGTTCAAGTCTACTAAAGAAGCTTAGTGCATAATCACAGACAGTAGAGGTTTCAGCTCTACTAACAGCAGTTTCACAGTTATGAGTTTGCTTAAAGAGAGTGGGTATAATAATTTCTAAGGTTTTAAGGTAAAATTAGGAAGTGTTAATAAAATCATTTCAACCAAGGCAGGGAAGTACATACCTGTGTTCTTTCCAAATAAGTAGTCACATGAACTTCACAAATAATTACAATTTTGGAATCACAAAACTATTAAAAGACAGCCAAAAGGTGAATTAATATATTATGTACTTTTAAAATTAATGTTTGGCTTTGGGGTGTTTTAAAATAATCTTTTTAGATATGTATAAACAATATCTAAAAATACACTGGAAATATGATAATGAAGTTATAAGATATTCAGTGACAATGACTGGTTTTTTCCTTCTATTCTTAGACAATTTATTCTTTTTCTTTCTTCCATTTTTGGAATAGATACTGTTCATATTAAGCAAAACACCCACCACATATATATATGTATACATATATAATTTTCACCCATTGATTCATTTGGTATGTAACAGAACATAGTTCCAACAGATTTCCATTATATGTGACACAGAATTCTGGAAAACAACATTGTTCAGAGCTCATTGGAAATACAAACAAATCAAACCTGCTTACGTGAAATACTGGTTTGTTCTTAAATTTGAAAACAGCATTTGTGGGGAAAATAATCAGGCTTCAAACAACTAAAAGTTGACTGTAATTTACTAGATTATTAACTACAAGTGAATTGAAGGTTAAAAGTGACAGAGACAGGAGAAATTAAAATTGAATGTAACTTGATACCATACTGCTGAAACCAGAGTATTTTACTGAGAACAGATAGATATTCAGTGTTAGGGTTGATTTTATTCAAATATTTAGCGACCCAGTGCACAAAATTCATGCACATTAAAAGGGGATTAATTAGAGGAAATAATTTAATATTGCTATTTGCCCTTTTTCTATAATAGAAGTGTCAGAGATGAAAGAAAATTAGTAAAATGTATATGAAAACCTTCCTCCTGTCAGAGTCCTCCATCAAACCCCACCAGATAGGGGACTTGGCCTGAGATCCCCTATCAAGCCCCTCTGAGTGGGGAGCATGGCATGAGGTCCTGTGTCAAGCCCTACCTGGTGGGGGGGATGCAGCCTCAGGTCCTCTGGCCCAGCACTGAGAGAGGGGCACAACCTCAGGTCCCCAGTCAAGACCCACTGGGCGGGGATGCGGCCTGAGTTCTTCTGACCCAGCACTGGGTATGCACCTTGAGGTCCCCCATCAAGCCCTGCTGGGTGGGGGGCATGGCCTGAGGTCCCCTGTCAAGCCCAGCCAGGCAGGGGTTGCAGCCTCAGGTCCCTTGGCCCAGTGCTGGGGTGGAGGGCGTGGCCTGAAGTCCCCTGTCAAGCCCTGCCAGGCGGGAGGCATGACCTGAGGTCCCCTAGCCCAGCACCAGGATGGGAAGCACACTTTAAGGTCCCCCATCAAGCCCTGCCAGGCAGGGGGCATGGCCTCAGGTTCCCTGGCCTAGCACTGGGGCAGGGGGTGCAACCTGAGGTCCCCAGCCTGAGATCCTCTGTCAAGCCCCAAGGGGGTGGGAGGGCGTAGCTTCAGGTCTCTTTAAGGCCTTTTTTTTTTTCCCAAAAAAAATATATTTTATTGATTTTTTACAGAGAGGAAGGGAGAGGAGAGAGAGAGTTAGAAACATCAATGGGAGAGAGACACCGACCAGCTGCCTCCTACACACCCCACACCAGGGATGTGCCCACAACCAAGGTACATGCCCTTGACCTTTCAGTCCGGGACCTTTCAATCTGCAGACAGATGCTCTATCCACTGAGCCAAACCAGTTTTGGCTCCTTAAGGCTTTTTATGGGAATTTGGCCTCAGCTGTGGGTGCAGCCACCTTTGTGATGGAGTGATGGTCAATTAGCATATTCCCTCTTAATTTGATGGGATGAGAGATAAAAATCTATGGCAACACAAACAAAAATATAAATAAAAACTCACCTGGGAAAAACAGTCTAGAAATATATAACCATTTTTAAAAGATAAACTGGAATTTTCAGTTCCACTCAGTATTGCTGTTGTACTATATATTTTGAGTATCATCTCAACATAGGGACCAGTGCAACTCAAATAAACATGTGCGGGCGTGGTTTAGAGACATAAAAAACAACAATGATCTGAGGAGGACGAATACAATTGGGGGTATATATGTAAGAGAAAGGTCTATAAAAATGAGTCCTTGAGAAAACTAAAATCATGTTGAACTGCCTTGGAAATTTCATTTTTAATGAGAAAGCAGAAAAACAAAGAAATTGGGCTTCACTTATATGAGAGAGGATTTAGCAGAGATTTTATCTGAAGCGGCTTCTTCAGATAGTGTGGATGAAATGCCTAGAAGTTTCAGAACGGGGGAGGACCTTAGCGCACCTCATGCAATTCTGGAGGCTGAAATTACATCACATAGGGAAGTCTTGAAAGCTGTCTCTCAAGATGCCTGACATTACCTCTAATGAGTTTTCTGCTGTTCAAAGTCAGATTCTTTTGACAGAACTTGATCTATCGGCACACTCCAGTTTGAACTCAAATATAATCAGAATCTGCAAGATTGAGCTCTACAATCAAAATGTCGCTGTTTTAATTTAAAATGAGAAGAGCAATTGCTGAAGGGATCGGATGGTCTGGCTGGTACATTCTAAGCAGGCAAGGTGTGTGGAGAGCCAATTTACACACCAGGATGCCAATGCATCAATTTATAATGAAAAAACATATAATGCTGGAGGGACTGGGGACTCATTCTCCACCCTGCCAAATCTCTCCCTGTAGGCTGACCATGCGGGGAGCCAAATTAGAGTCAAATGCCTGTTTCTTGAGCATGGAATCAGAACATCAGGAGCCGATGATGGCTTGGGAGTTAAAGGAAACAGATTCTTTGGACCACGAAGCCCTCTTTGTTTGGAAGTAGTTGGATGCAAAGCACATCTTGCTTCCTCTGCTTTGGCCTCCACATTGGCCTGTCTTTCCAGCTTCCTCCAGACCCCATCCTTTATTATTTAGCTCTGTTACAGGGAAGTCTTGCTGGCTTGGGAGCCAGTTCGTCTCTTTGTGCTAATTTTGTTCCACTCTTTTCAGTAAGTTTTTATATTTTAGTTTAACTTGCAGGAGGCACTTTTATTTTTAAAAAACTTCAGTCCTGGCCAGGTGCCTCAGTTGGTTGGAGTATTATCCCATACATCAAAGGGTTGTGGGTTTGATTCCACGTCAGAACACATACCTAGGTTGTGGGTTCAATCCCAGGTTGGGGTGCGTACCATAAACAACTGATTAATGTTTCTCTCTCAATGTCTCTCTCTCTCCTGCCCCTGATCTTCTATCTCTAAAAACATATCCTCCAGTGAGGATTAGTAAATAAATAACATATAATATTTCAGTGAGTCACTAAAGACCCCAACATTGATGACCTAGGACAACAGATAACCAAGACAGTTACTTAAAGTTCTTTCCAATCCTATATTTTGTGAGGGAAAGTGTTTCTAGTGCTATACTATTACACACATATATCTGAATTTCCTTTCCAGAAAATAGGAAAGACAAAGAAAATGTAAACTTTACAGACTTAGAAGAGGGAGGCCTCCATATAACTAAATCTTTTATATTTTGTTTTGTTGTATGTATTTTTCCAGTTCTGAAAAGGGGGAAAAAATTAAAGATGTTTGTATTCACTTCCAGGAAACTTGAATTTTGACTCCTCAGGGGACTGAATGAAATACTTATGCAGATGCAATAGTTTGCTTCTTAGTAGCTTTTATAGATATTTTGATCGCTTTCTTCACATTGCAGCCTCCAATTTGGAATGGGCTGTAAGAGGAAGAAATTTGCTCAAAAAAAAAAAAAAAAAAGTATTATGTGAAACCATTTACTTCCTGGAAGCTTTTGTGATAACAAATACTAGCAAGATGAGAAAGTATTGGGGTAAATAAATCTTATTATCTATCTGTGTGTTCTTGTTGAAAATACTAAATGCAAGCCATGTGTTTCCGGTGAAATTCCCCTGAAAAGCTATTATATAATAGAAAAGAAAAGATAATGCAAAAGCAATACAAATGACAGTGTCTGAGAGTTATACAATAATTTATAGCCAGATATAGTGAGTTTAAGATTGGCAGTAGATTTACCCTTGGGAAAGAAAAGGAGAGAATGGGATGGATGTTAATTTAAAGAACTCTAGAAACCTACCAAGATGTTGCCTAATGAGGTGATCTAATAAGAAGTATTACTTGATGCTACATTTGCATAATGCCTTTTTTCCCCTGAAGAGATTGCTTTGGAAGAATAACAGAGAAAATGAACTGAGGTAGAAAACAAAAAACCAAACACAAATATTGTCTCAATGTTTACAAATAATAAAAATAACTTCCTACCCTCAGATTCATTCTTTCTCTTGAGAGCCTGCCTGGATGATCTCAGAATGTAAAATGACACATTAATTAATACTTTGGGATTTCTATTTCTTTATAACCATGCCACTAAGGTACATAATATTCATCTCTATTTCTGAATCATGCCAGGCGGTGGTTGTATGAGTCCTACCCTGTTACTCAGCACCACAGGAACTCCCATAATCAGCTCTAATTGATACACAAATTGTTATGGTAAATACGCCAGCCTTTAAATAGATTGTTCTAAGAAGTCTACCTTTTGGCATTTATTCTGTTTATTTTGATTTGTTTCTTTTGTTCGGAGAACTTTCTCTTCCTATAGGTACCTGGTTTCTGAGCAACTCTGCTTATGCAAAGAGGAAAAGTTTTAGATTGCTCTGAGGTGCCAGCACCCTCATGCCCCTTCCCCCTCACCCTTCCCCAACAAACATGCATGTTAACACAGAAGTGCTTATCTCTAGACTCCTGTGTTCAAGGTGCTGCTGTCCTGGTTGTGGGTGTGATATGCTTATGAATCTGTTTCTTGATGATGTTTGTGTAGATCTCAGGTCCCTTCTCTGCCCTGGGCCCTCCCCACCTCTCCCAGCCATATAGATATATAATGCCCCAGTTAATTGAGCCCCAAACTCCAATAGTTTCAGGTTTTCTCTCCCTTTGGCTCAAGAACAAAAATGTTCTTATTGCATATTTGATATCACTTTCTTTCTTTAATTCCTCTTTTCTAACATTCTTACATTTTTACTTGAAGCCATATACAGGTGCCCCCAAAAAAATGTATACACACTTTGAACGATTATAAAGTCGCTGTCTATTAACATACAGTTCGTTTTCAAAATTTAAAAGAATCTACAGAAATGAATAATTTTTTTTGGTCAATGACTATTTTCAAACTGATGACCTTCTGGTCCAGGCACTGCTGATAACTTGAAGCAATGGAATTGCAAACACCAAGAATAATTTCTTCGGAATTTGTGTGCCCTCTATTTGTTGACTGTTGCTGGTCTTGTACCATAAACTTTCATCTTTTAAAATCCAGTGGTACTTTAGGATACATTTTTTTAAATTATGTTTTTATTGATAATAGGCAGGAATGGAAAGGAGGTAAGAGATAGGCTGCCTCCTGCATGCCGCTTATGGGGGATTGAGCCTGAAATCCCAGGCATGTGCCCTGACCAGGAATTGAACTGGTAACCTCTCGGTTCCTGGATCAATGCTCAATCACTGAGCCACACTGGTTGGGCAGGATAAATTTTCTTTGTTCAAAGCTTGGTCTGGCTTTATCCATTGTTTCAAATCAGTCATATCTGAAAATGAATTAAAACTAAGTGAGTTATCAGCTGTTAAACTCTATATACATTTTTTTGGTTATTTTTTAGTGTTGCAAATTTAATCTCAAACACAGATATAGAGAATAGGTGGAATTGTATATAACTTTTACCTCTGCTTGAAAACCTTTTGATAGTTTTTTTTTTAACCTTCAGTAGTAAGAATCTAGTGTAGTGTGTGCTACTGCTGGGCTTTGGATAAAATTCTTCTGCTCTGACCTTCCAAATTCAGCCCTTTGCTCTGGTGACTGCTTCTTCATATGAACACTTTCTGTTCTATAGCCTGTACTGTGACATGACACTACCCTAATAAAAGGTTTGACTTCCATCTCAGTAACTGCTACCCTTTGTCCTTTCCATCTATATCACTAAGTGGTCCATCCACCTAACTTCTCAGGAGGTACGCTTGAATCTTGGAGTTTTGTAGGCTTGCAAGAAAGGCTAGTCCTTTCTTAGAAAATTCAATACCAATTTTTAATTCATCTCCTAATAATACCCAGGCCATACAAATGTTAATTAAATACACAAACCCCCAAATCTGATTTCTTTAATATAAATATAATATCAGACACTTTTCCCAATAAAGAGCCTCCATTCCTCAAGGAACCCTGTGTCTTTTTTTTTAATTTATATTATGTAATATATTTTATTGATTTTTTTTTACAGAGAGGAAGAGAAAGGGATAGAGAGTTAGAAACATCGATGAGAGAGGATCATCGATCAGCTGCCTCTTGCACACCCCCTACTTGGGATGTGTCTGCAACCAAGGTATATGACCTTGACCAGAATCGAACCTGGGACCTTTCAGTCCGCAGGCCGATGCTCTATCCACTGAGCCAAACCGGTTTTGGCAACCCTGTGTCTTTTAAAAACGACATCCCAGGTTCTGCATCTCCATCACTGTCCAGAGGATGACATCCCAGCCTTGTCAGAAGGCATTTAGCCCTCGGATGGTTTGGCACAGTCTCTACACCTGCTCCCACACCGAGGGGCTGATTAACAGTGCATTGCAGCTCTTAGCAAGACAGAGCAGGAAATAAAATTAAGGTGTAAGGGTTAGGCAGGAAATGCAGATAAAATGACTTGGGAAATGTAGCTAAGCAAGATATAATTACCTGACTTATAATTAGCCCAGAACATCAGGCTTTCCATCCATAAAGGCTTCCTTTTTATTTTTTTTTTTTTTGCAAAGAGATAAGTGATGCCATCAGGAAGCAGATGGGACTTGTATGCATGTAGGTGAGTAATGGACACTTCTTACCTCAAGAATAGCCTGCTCAGAATTTGGTTATAGGATTTCCTATTGATGATAAATCGTAAGCTTAATAGCTCATTATTTCTATGCCTTCCATTGCTTTGGGCTACTGCAATTATTGCATTCTTTTAAAATGTTCTAGAAAAGTTCAGTAACATCTCTATAAGCCTCTTGGCTTCTCTCGTCCTATCACCTAACACTATCTAGTGAATTAATACAACCAAGGAAAGCCAAGAACTTCGATCAATTTGAATATGATGGCAACACTATGTGTGTGTATGTATATATATTTATATATGTGTGTGTATGTATTTATATATATATACATATATAGAGTTGCCACCATATTCAAATTATATATATATACACACATATATATATATATGTGTGTGTGTGTGTATATATATATATATATATATATATATATATATATATATCACCAATATGTGTGTGTATTATTTTATTCCTTTAAAATGCTGTGATACATTTGGGTTTCTAGAAAAGAGAAGATTACTCAGGTCTAAAGTGAGATATTTGGCCCATTGAGTGCTCCTGCTTCAATGGTGGCTCTTTAAGTAGCCCTGTCATTACAGGGTTGTTTAAAAGAGAAGGAAGAGTCTGGCTAGTTATAGCTCAGTGGTTGAGCACTGATCTATGAACCAGAAGGCCCCAGTTCCATTTCTGGTCAGGGAACATGCCTGGGTTTAGGGCTTGATCCCCAGTGTGGGGACTGCAGGGGAAGCCAATCAATGATTCTCATCATTGATATTTCTATTTCTCTCTCCACCTCCTTTACTCTCTGAAATTATAAATATATTTTAAAAATAAAGACAATAAAAAGCAAAGTAAAATAAAGTCCTGTTGGTTCAAGGAATGTACTGTGGAGAGAGGGTAACCTGATACTAGAAGGGTTCTGGTATCTGTTTATATAATAGACAAAGTTAAATGTGATAAAAGGTCTAATTTCCTCTTTCCCTTGATCTATAAGGTATAGGCATCTTAGAATGTTAAAAGTAACCTGGCCAAGACTATGTTTCTTGAAGGAAATGGGTTTCAATTGTATTTCCCTCGTGGAGTGGTACACTAGAATTATTAGGCTATATACTGTTTGCAATTATAATCACAAAAGCAGTTTAGCTTTTAAAACCCTTTATTTCTAAATATGGACATGTTTACTTACCCATTCATCCATGCTGCAACTTATTCTTTGTACCAATATTTCCTGAATATCGACTCTGTGTAAGTCACTTTGCTAAGTTCAGTGAAGAATAAAAGTAAAGTCCAGTTTTCTGTGTACTGAAATCTGCGTAAGCACTAAAACATTAGCAGAGAATTTAACAATACAAAATTTCCATTTTATATGAGGTGAAAATGCAGAGTAGTTAAATAATTGAAAACAATGGTTCTTATCCTATATAATAAAAGGCTAATATGCAAATTGTCTCCTCAGGAGTTTGACTGGGAGTTCAACTGCTTGCTATGATGTGCACTGACCACCAGGGAGTGGCACAGAATGAAGGAAGGCCCCGATCAGCCCTGATCACTGGCCAGGCCTAGGGACCTTACCCATGCACAAATTTTGTGCACTGGGCCTCTAATAATATAATAAAGATGCAATATGCAAATTGACCAACACTCCAACACACAAGATGGCCGCCCCATGTGGACACAAAATGGTTGCCACAAGATGGCCAGTAGGAGAGGGCAGTTGTGGGGGACCAGGCATGCAGGGGAGGGCAGTTTAGGGGAACCAGATTAACAATGGAGGGAAGTTAGGGGTGACTGGGCCAGCATAGGAGGGCAGCTGGGGGAGACCAGGCCTGTAGGGGAGAACAATTAGGGCCGATCGGATTGGCAGGGGAGCAATTAGGCATTGATCTGGCTGGCAGGGGAGTGACTAGGGGGTGATCAGGCTAATAGGCAGAATCAGATAGGGGCAATCAGGAAGGCAGGAAGGCAAGCGGTTGGGAGCCAGCAGTCCTGGATTATAAGAGGGATGTCTGACTGCCCATTTACAGTCAGACATACCTCAAAGGGTCCCAGATTGGAGAGGGTGCAGGCTGGGCTGAGGAACACACATCCCGTGCACAAATTTTGTGCACTGGGCCTCTATTATAATCATATATACAAATATATATAATTTATATATATATATATATATATATATATATATATATATATATATATATAATTTATAGGGATATAATTTTGGAAGTAGTAAACATGATTTCCCATAATGACTTCTTTAATGGGAACAAGCAAAATGCCTTAATACTTATAAATGACTTGGAAGACGTTTGTTTGTAAACCAGTCATTTAGGGTAGTTATTCGTTTTTGGAATATAAGGAGAAAACAAAAACAAAAACCTTGTGAGTTAGATTGGGGCTTCCTAGCCTTGTTTTGAGCAAGAATGTTAGCTCCATAAGAAAAGTGTCCCGGCATCTAGAACTGTGCCTAGAGCATGAAAATAAACTTTATTATAATAACCATTAGGATGATTGAAAATCGAACACAGAAGACATGTGAATATCCCTATGCAGGGATATGATATAACTTTTCCTTTCAAAATAAACTGTCTCCTAGATTTTAGGAGGTTTTATTTCATTTTATAATATAAGTAGTTTCTTTTTAATCATTGTCATTATAAAACCCTATTTATCTTTAAGTGAGTTTCACCAAGTAAGAGCCTTACATTTCTCTTAAATGCATTTCTGGCCAAGAAACATTACTAAGTGATTTGAGGATATCCACTGGCATGGAGAAGAAAATGTTGTATTTGGGTATTTGTCTGTGGTCGTAGGGATAGAACAAGAAAAGGATAAAACAAAAAGAATTGTCTTTTGCAGAGAGAAGAGGGTGAGAAATGCATTTCCTTTCAGCCCAGAATAACATTTCACCTGCTTCTTAACCTGCCACTGGGTCTGAAAACTCACATAATGTGAAAAATCTGTCTCATAGATAGAAAAATGCTATCCTTACATCCCCTTGGTTTTCCTACCACAATTGTAAAATTTATCATCAGAATCCAGATTCTCCTTCAAGATAATGCTGTGTTTCAGCTAGATCAGTGGTTCCCAACCTTTCTAATGCTGCAACCCTCTAATACAGTTCCTCATGTTGTGGTGACCCCCAACCATAAAATTATTTTTGTTGCTACTTCATAACTGTAATTTTGCTATTATTAATGGATTGTAATGTAAATATATGTGCTTTCCGATGTTCTTAGGCTCTACAGCAGTGGTTCTCAACCTATAGGTCGCGACCCAGAGGTTGAAAACCTCTAGCAGTATCGCCTAAGACCATCTGAAACCACAGATGTGTTTTTCTGTTTTTGAACTCTATATAAGAGAACAATATGTACTTTTTTCTGTCTGGCTTCCTTTGCCCAATGTTGAATTTGAGAGATTCATCTGTGTTGACGGTATTCTCATTTCTCATTCATGTGTATGTGAGTGGACTACAGCTGGGTTTCTGTTTCATGGTAGATGTGTATTTGGGTTGTTTCCAACATGGAGATGATCCACATAGCACTGCATGAACTATGTGTGTATGTCTTCTGGTGAGTACATACATATATACACTCCATAAGAGAGATGTCTAGAGTCTAGATTTTGACAAAGCTGTGTGTTCAGCTTTTACTAGGGCTGCAGGTTTTTCAAAGTAATTCTACCAGCAAATATATGAGATTTCCTATGGCTTTGTATTCTTGCCAATATTTTAAGTGTCTATGCCATTTTAGCCATTCTCCTGGGTACGTAGTGATGACAGCCAGCTCTTTAAAACACACACACACACACACACACACACACACACACACACACAGAAACCATTTTTTTTAAATAACTAATTCATGTTAACTTTATGAAACAAAGGATAAAACTCACAACAAAGGAGAAACATTAATTAAGTTTAGCAAAGCTAACAGAGATGAGATATTAAAAATCACCTCCAGTTCACCATCCAGAGATTACTACTAATAACTTCTCCAGTTTTACTCTTAGACTTGTTCTGTACTTATGCTTTATAATACAGAAAACAAGGTTATAATTAGCTTTGTGTTACTTAATTTAACAAAAATTCAGTGAAAAACTTTCAATACAGATAAATGTATTTCTGCAACATTAATGTTTTTGTTTGTTTTTTTTGTTTGTTTATCTTCATCCAAGGACATTTTTTCGAATTAATTTTTAGAGTGAAGTGATGGTGAGACTCAGAGAGAGAAACATGGATGTGTGAGAGACACATCTTTCACATTGAAATCATCACTTTTAAAGCATTTAAACCAGCATTCACAAGTATCTTGAGATGGGACATGTTCACCATCAGCTTTTCGAAGTATTTCAGCAGCACTTTTCTTCAAAATAAAGTAATGAGTTAAAAGTTCCCACAAATGCTCTTTTCTTGGCATGAAATTTGACATTTTTTAAGTGTAAAAATATCTATGATGTTAACACCTTCCGCAAATTTGACATATAAAGTTTTGAAGCTTGCTGTCAATACAACAAAAAATCATACATATCAAATTGCCTATATATCAACTTATGTGTAACTCTATCTATTGAAAAAAAATCCCCATTATTAACTGGCAAACCTGGCATTGATTGCCTTCCACACACACCCCTACCAGGGCTGGGGATGGAGCCTACAATCCAGGTACATATCCTTGGCCGGAATTGAACCTGCCCTTCAGACCACAAGCCAATGCTCTAATCACTGAGCAAAACTGGCTAGGGCTATAAATTGAATTTTAATGTCCATTAGTGTTAAAATTAACGTATTGTGACCATATATTTGCATATTAATTTTTTTAAATAAAATCCTAACATGGAATTACTGAGTCAAGCTATGTCCTTTGTTCAGGTTTTTGAAGGATGTTGATCTAATACTATTGCTCTCCACCCTGCCATATGCTGTCAGCCTCCTGCATCTTTGCCCATGCTGGCTGTGAGAATCCTTATTTAGGTCAGTGTGACACTATTTTATTGGTAGGCTTTACTGTTCAGGAAGCAATGACTGCAATTTAATTTGCACTCAGCTTGTCTAACCGGAGAGTGTATCTGGGTGTCTGGGCACATCTCCATCTTTTTGCTTCCTGTTAGCATCATCATTGAACATTTCTGGGATTCATCTATTAGGCTCATTCATTCTTCTCTTAGACCAGTCTCACTTCAGAGTTTAGACTCTGCCCCCAGATTTCCTTAAAGCCACAAGCTAGACTATGTTCTCCCCTCTAAGTCTATCTCCTTTTCTAACATACATCAGCTCTTCAGGAAGCAACAGTAATGGCAGGTAACCTAGGATCCTGTTTATTACACTCTTCCAGAAAGCTGGGAGTTTTGATTATCCCAGGATTCTGTCTTTTAGAGGTGGCATTACTCTTTTCTTATCTCTCTTTCTCCATTGGGAGTTCTTTTGTTATGAATAGCTTCTGACTAAAATGAATAGAGTAACCTGTAAAATCTATGGGATGGCATGTTACTCCATATAGAAAGATATGAAATAGTTATTATGAATCTTCGGGGGTTTATTTTCCCCTGCGTTCTTGGGTCCATGTGGCCTGACTCCCCCTTCCCCCCCTCCCCCACCTGAATACACAGTAACAGTGATAAAGAGGAGGCTTGAGGCCCAGGTCCCAGTACGCAAGGTGTGTGAGTGCCCCTTGATTATTTCCCGTGTGTCTGGAGCAAATGCCCCAGCCATAGAACAATGATAGTAAGGGAGCCAGGGCGAGGTGGACACAGACATCTCACCTGACCTTCCAAGCAAGGCCGCAATTCTTAGAACAACTGCTGAGAAAATGCTCCCTAAGCTATAACTAACGGCTCAGAAGCTTCATTTTTCAAGCTGTATCTCATGAAAAGTGAATGTCCAGTGCTGTTCACTGGAGTAAAAATTACTGTGTTGATTTACCTTATGCCTTCTAATAAGCCTTTGGAATTCCTAAAAGTAGGATGCAATATAGAATGTTTCATTTACCAATTTGTTTACATAGAACAGCTAATAGGAATGTGTAGAACACTCTTGTTCATTGCATGGCATGGTGTGTGAAGCTCAAATATAGAGGTGTTTTGTGGGCTCCTCAAGTACTCCATTTTCAAGGCCAATGCTCTCCTCATTAATTAGACCTAAGTCTCCACTGAAGGGAAGGCCAATTTGAATGGGATGGCCCCAAAGTACATGGGGGCAGTGTGTGCTTGTACCAGGAGATTGGACCATACCTATTTATAGAATTGTCCAGTCTTCCCCTCATTAGCTATTGCAGATGTTGTTATGTTTTTTAAAGGGTGTAGCTTCTTCCCAAATTAAAGGAAGCCCTTTGTAATTGTATCTCCCTTTTGTAGAGAATTCTTTAGAGAATCAAATATCAGGCTGAGGCAAATAAATACTGCTTTCTACACTCAAGAGATGTTTCCCTTTAAAGACATATTTTAAAGTGTCAGAATTAAATCATTTCAGTGAATCCTAAGCTTTAAGTTGGGCTAAATTCCTAGGCAAGATGATGTAAATTGAAATTATATGTCAAATCAGATTTTTTTTTCCCCATAGGAAAACTTGTATTATAGAGAGATACAGTCCTGACCCCGTTCCTGATACCCCAAAGTTAATAAGAATTGCCATAAAATCTCAACTAATCAAATATAAACAACACGCACATACCCTGCTAAACTTTCAAAATTTTAATTATTTATATAGGATGACAAACAGTTACAGAAAATGATATTTAACATGATTCAGTATCAGAGGCTTTTATATAAAAGTTTTAGCTTCCTTATAATTTCTAGTCCCCGGCCCCTTTTTAAGGTGATTATATGGCAAAGCAATTAGCATAGCAGGGAATAACTTTTAGAAGATTCATGGAATTCAGAAAGTGCTTCTTGGGAAAATTAGAACTGACTTCTCAGCAGGCACTTTGGAGAGATTTAAAGCTATTAAATGACTTTTTGAGAAATTATCCATGAAGCTGACTTTCTAAAAAATGTTATGTTTATTTCCATGACAAAATATAGGTATGACACATATCACATTTTTAGGTGATCTTCAGAGTTCAAAACATCACCTTTCATAGGGGAATCTCTCACAGGCTGTGGTACATCTACAGTGGAACCTGCTGTTTTCAAGGGTACCACCATGACTGCAATTCACAAGGCCATTCTTTTCTGCATTGATTTTTTAATGTATTTATTTATTTTCTTTATTAATTAAGATATTACATATGTGTCATTATCCCTCCCATTGCTCCCACCCACCCCCAGACTCATGCCCTCGCCCTCTAATGTCTGTGTCCATTGGTTATCTTATATGCATGCATACAAGACCTTTGGTTGATCTCTCCCTTGCCTTCCCTTTGAGGTTTTAAAAAATATTTTTTTGAGTCTTGACAATACTGCTGCTTCGGTTTAAAAAAAAAAAAAAAAAAAAAGTCATAGCTTTGGTTAGAATGCTTCTGCATTCAAAGCTACCTAAAACTCAGTTTGATCCTGAGCTCACAGAAGCAAAAATATTTCCATTTCAGCACATGTTCTGCACTTGGCTTATAACAATGGAGAGGAACCATCCCTAGAGGCAGCATTTAACTTTCTCTATCATGGGAAAACATAATAGGAAGAAGATTCCTATTCCAGACTAGAATCCATGGATTTCATTCTACTGCCCATTTGCCAATAACCAGCAATGTTACCAAATGAAGCAAGTGGTGCAAGTCTACAGTTTCTGTTATTCCATAAATTCCACATAAGGTAAATTGCACAGTCAAATGACTGCTCTGCTATGGTTCCACTGTTGAGATTGTCTTTCTGGAAGGAAAGAGGAAAGTTGTGGGAGGGTGGGGCTAATTGCAGGTAATTACCATGTGACTGAGTATCACTCAGGTTCTGATTGCTGCGCTATCTATTACATATGCTATCTTATTTAATCCTTGCCAACATCCTTGTTCCCATTTTTCAGTCCAGTATAAAAATGAGGGTCTAAGAAGTGATTACCCATGGAGAAGGCAGATCAGCAGTTCGGATTACCTTGTAATGAAACTAAAGCTTATCCTCTTTAGTATAGTATATGCTGCTTCCTAACTATACCAGAAAAAAATAATTTCATTATTTTACAACTCCTTGCAGAAACTACTGTTACGTCTTCTCGCCTCCCTCAGCTGCCTGTGTTATGTAGGTCCTATTGGATCTATATTAAATGCCTGCTTGTGATGACTGCATCCATAGGGAGGCGTGAATCCTGGTTCCAGACCAAGTGGGAAGAATGACCAAGGCTGGATTCAGGGGTAACACATTCCCAGAGACAAACTAAAATGAGGCTGTGTTCCATTCATAATACAAGTTTAAATGAATCCCTGGGGGGGAAATAGAGGAAATTAAAGAGATAAGAATCAAGAGAGACCTGCATTTCTTTATGACTGCCAAGTAAAAATGTAATTTGCAATATATGTGAAGTGATATAATAATCAGTTGAAGCTTTTAAAAAATCCAAATGTAATGAAATAAAATAATATACATGCCAAAATATACCTAGATACTGTTAAATGTAAAGGATGGATCATTAATAACACTGGCTGTTTGGGAGAAGCTTAATAAACAAGAGATACATTGCTGCTCTGACAATTTATGTTTATTATTACTTTTTTAATCCTGAAGGAAATTTGAACAGTGGAAAGCATAGGCAGAAAGGAAATGAATAATGCATCTGAATAATTGGGCTGGCCTGAGATGTTTAGCCTCACTCCCATTGTGGGCAAATAATATGGGAGAAAAGATTTTGGTGGAAAGTTGTAGATGCTATTTAAATGCAGGAAAAATTTATTGAAAACATATCCAGTAATATCTGAATACCAAATGAAAGACTTTATAGTTTCATTTCTCCTTAGAGATTTTTTTCTAGTTGTCGTTCTGTTGTTTGGGAGAAAATTGCAGTTTAATATTTACAAACCACTTCATTTGCAAACTGCTATTACTATAGTTTCTGTCTGTGAAAATGGTTAATGCTGCAGGCAATGAAAAGACATGGTATTAAAAGTTTTTCCCCATAAAAAAGCTCTCATTTTATTGTAAAAACACGAGCAGTATAACAATACAATATTATTTAGAGAGAGTTATTCATATAGGTAGTATTTCAATGCACTGGGTTGAGTTTTTGAGATGTTTCGTAGCAGAAGCTCTGAGAAAAAGTATTTTACATAGTTGTTTAAGTGCAATAGTGTTCAAGTAATTATCTACATCATAAGAACCAAAGAACTTGCATTGGTAGTTGGAGCTTATAGATAAAATTCATTCCTTATCATAATATAAAATATAGGTTGTCACTTTTTTCTCCTCAAATAAGCTGAGGTTAGATTTTTCCCTATTTGGACTTGAGATACTCCAATTGATACTTGAAAAAGTCCTTAGAGCATCCAATCTGTCCTTTGAAGATTTTTCTGATTTTTAGTGGGTCTTATTAAAATCATGCACCATCAGCTGTTTCTTCCTTCCCTATCAGTTATTTATCTTACATCTTTCTCCTTAAGAAGTTATTCCTAATTTCTTAGGTATATTAGTCACCTTGAACTGCCACAATGGTTACAAAAATTTGGTGACTTAAAACAACATAAATGTATTATTTCATTTTTCAATGCTAAAAGTTCAAATTTAAGGTGTCAAGTTCCCTCCAAAGGCTCTTGGAGAGAATCCTTCCGCCTCTTCCAGCTTCTGGTGGTTCCAGATGTTTCTTGGCTTGTGGCCGCACCACTCCAATTATTGTCTGCCTCCATCTTCGCATAGCCTTCTCCTCCATTTCCCTGTGTGTCTCAAATCTCTTTTCTCTTACAAGAACATCAGTCATTGGGTTTACAGCCCATCCTAAATCCAGGGTGGATTTATCTTGAGATCCTTTAAGTTAGTTACACCTATTGGGATCCTATCTCCAAACAAGTTCACATTCATAGGCTGGGGTGAGGATTTGAACATGTCTTTTGAAGGGGCACAATTGAATCCATAACAAAGAATTAGGAACAGACTTTGAGGTTAGGCAAAAACGGATTAGAAGCGTGACTCTGCACTTGCGTGGAAGAAGTATCATCATGTCCATAATTTCTGAGAGCTTTGGTGTCCTCCTCTGTAAATCATGGACAATGATACTGTGTAAGATACTCTATATTGTGCGGTGAGATAATAGGTATAAAGTAGTTAGCCCCTTGCCTTGTTAATAAATGGTAGTTATTGTTGTTTTAAGTTATTCTGGCTTCAGTTTCTCTTTTCATACGATAGAAATTACAAAGGAGAAAGGGAAGTTACATGTCTGTATTAAAACGCATATATATGATAACTAATTTTGCCCAGACAGAAGGATATGTTGTAAGGATCAACTGGAAATAATGTATGGGAAGAGCTGAGCACTAGTATTGAGGGTTAGCCACAGTGATCTGCATTTCACTGAACCCTGCTAGTTTTACAGGGATCATGGCAACACAACTGCCTTTTTAATCCTCAGAATCCTTGAGGGCATTTGATGCAATTAATAATTGTATAGATATAATTGTGTGTCTCCAAATAAGAAATATGTATTACAAACATTAATAACCAATCACAGTTTTATTCACCAACTGATGGTTCCTAACTTGCCCTAAATCCTGTTTGTTTGTTTTTTTTTTCACATACCTACCCAGGATTGCTGTAGGAATCTCCAGTTAAACTCATAAAAAGTCAACCCTCCAAAAGTATATATCAATAGCTGTCTTCTACCTATGCCTTATACCCAACTGTGGTCTCAGCTAGCTTTGAAAATGGTCTGAAGATGTAGTTTCTCTAGAAAATCTGTTTGGGTTTCTCTCCCCAAATACTAACTGTACTAGGATTAGTTTACTAATCATTGAATGTCCTTCTTCCCTAGTAGCTATCCTCTTTGTTATTGGGGTTTTTTTAATGGCATGAATGAGATGTTGGCTATATCTGAGTTGGCTTTGCTATATTAATAATGTCTTTAAAATCCTCAGCTTTGTGCCCTGGCCAGATAGTTCAGTTGCTTAGAATGACATCCTGATACATAAAGATTGTGGGTTTGATCCCCGGTCATAGCACATACTAGAAGCAACCATTGACCATTAAATATATACATAAGTGGAACAACAAAATTGTTTCTCTCTCTCTCTCTCTCTCTCTCTCTCTCTCTCTCTCTCTCTCTCTCTCTCTCTCTCTCTCTCTCTCTCTCTCTTTCATAAGATCAGGACATCAGGACAATATCCTCAGCTTTGTTAAAAGTGTCCTGAGAGACTACAGAATGAATGCTTCTAACTTCTAAGTAAAGGCTCTGCCTCCTTTATTGAGGACAGGATCCAGCAAGATGACAGCTAAGAGCACAGGGAATCATGTGCCTGTGGGCAGTTTGGCTAAGGATATTCTCCCTTCCTTCTCATATACACATTATCATTTGCATTTTAATTTTAATGTCTTTAGGACCATGAAAGCATATTTAGGTAAATGTGCTAATTAGATCTTTGTAAACAACCGTATGGTATTTTGGTTTATGAAATTTAAAGAGCAATTAAAAACACATCTAGTTTACTTCTTATGAGTGGGGGTGGGGATGGAGTCAATAAATCCTCAAAGCACCTGTGGATCTTAAGGAAGAGCTGCATTAGAGATGTGCTTAACAATCTCACAGGGGACGCTTAAGGAAGTCTGAGACTTTTCTTCAGAAAAGCATGCGGCCAAGGGATGCTACACCTCGAGCTTGCCATCATTAAATGGAAATGTTTAAAAATTGCATTTCAAACCTCTTTTCAACTAGTGTGCTTACCTTACAGGAATTTTCAAAAGAACATTGTGGTCTGTCTGTTTTTAATGAGAGTGTAACATCCCTCCTCTGGTGACTTATCCGTTTTTCTCAGTTCCTCTGTGCAGAGCAGGGTAATGTATGAGTGAAATAACTTGAGCTGACGTCGTACGGTGTGATCCATTATCTGAAAGATTTAAGGAAAGGACTTTCTGAAAAACATAATTAAGGAAACAAATGTTTTTAGAAATATAATAAAGAATTTTTACGGTTTCGGGTCAGGAACATCCATTTTTATAATATTACATACACTGAGGAAATGGTGTGCCAATCATCCAAACAACACTTGTATTTTGATTTTTCTTGGTTTTGCTTTCCCCACAGAGAAACTAATAAGCAATCATAAACAGAGAATAAAGGGATGGGAACTGCCTGAAGTTGGCTTAGAAGTTCCTTCCTAGGAGCCATTGATTGAGAAATAGATTAAAGATCTAGATTCAAAGTGGACTCAGAAAAAATGGACAGCATTTTCCAAATATATGATTGTGTTGTAAAGGTGCATTTATTTCCTCACCAACTGCTTATTGTCAGAAGGCCTAGTCTCCTGACTGTTTTGGCCCCTGCTTCTTAGTCTGGGTCTGCCTCATAAGTACCCTCTGGTAGGCCCCATTCTGGGAACTACAGAACTCTAGGGTCTTCGCCCCACCCGAAACAAATGCCCTTGTGCCTTGCTTTGGAATAATATTACTTCTTTAATGTTTACCTTGTTTATTTGAGACATATTTAGTTTCCAGACCAGGATCATCATATATCAAACCAGGATTGCAAAAATACCTGAATTCAGTCAACCAAGAAAGTAGTATAAAAGATGTTCTTAGCTGTGCTGATTCAAATTGGTTGGCTCTGACTGTGCTAGCTTTGTTTTGGTTTTGTTTTTAATTCTACTAGGTACAGATTCTAAATTTCATGCATTCTTTCCTTGTTAACCCATGTCACCTGTGTCCTTAATCAGATCCCCACTTCAGTTGCTTATGATCAGCCATATAGCAGTGAGTAATATGGATATTGTTCTAAACTGCACATAATAGATAAAAATCTGCATGACAAGTTCAGGTGGCCACCTGCAGCATGTATGTGAGGAAATCATGTATGTGACCATCCTTCAGTCCAGGACCCTCCAGGACTCCATTTCCTTAAAAGTCCAGGACCCTGCAGAACTCCATTTCCTTAAAAATAACTCCATTATTCCTTAAAAGTAGGTGAGCTCTTTGCATGTTTATATTATAACTGTAGTGTTTCTACAGGGCATGGTTATAAGATCCTGGGACTATCTTCTGTGGTTTGGTTGTCATGGTTTTAATCAAGAATATTAAGACATATCAGGAATGGCATTGAAAATTTTCAACCACCAGAATGTCATGGGCACTGACCCTTTATAATGGACACTAGCCAAGTGCTAAAGCAACATCCTGGGAGTCCCTTCCCCAGCTAAATCTGAGACATGGAGACACTTGGGGAGGTATTTTGGGGGAGAGCCCAGTACAGTTGGTATAGGGTATATGGGGACTAGATTCAGAGATCTTCAGCAATAGCCACTTACCAATTTTACCAAAGTATTTATATATTTTTAACAACTGTTTGTTAAAGCAGTATGCATTCACTAAATATCAGCCATAGACCATGTAAATAAAAGTAAATAGACACCTAAAGAAGTCATTCTGAGAAAGTAAAGTTCTTTCATTGTTATTGCCATTGCATATTGCCTATGAAGTGGGGACCTGTAATTTCCCCCCAACCACCATGCTCCATTATATATATATTAGAGGCCTGGTGCAACGATTCGTACATCGGTGGGTCCCTCGGCCTGGCTTGTGCCCTCTCATAATCCAAAATCCCTCAGGGATATCAGATTGCTGGTTTCGACCCAACCCCTACAGGCCAGGCCAAGGGATCCCACTGGTGCATGAATACATGCAGCAGACCTTTAGTATGCATATAAGATCTTTGGTTAATCTCTTCCCACCCTCCCCGCTCCCACCTTTTCTCTGCAATTCATCAGTCTGTTTCATGTTTCCATGCCTTTGTGTTGAGCATCTTCCCCCTGGTGGTCAATGCATGTCATAGCTACTGGCCAAATGGTCATTTAAGTATATATATATATATATATATATATATATATATATATATATATATATATATAATCTACACTAATAAAAGTGAAAATATGTAAATTGACCATACTTCCATGACACCCACCAGCCAATTAGGAATGAGTATGCAAATCAATCCAACAGAGATGGTGGGTTAATTTGCATATGTAGTAACCGAGCTGCTGGGGGCAGGGCTGGACATTTGTGTTGTTGCCATGGCACTGCATCAGCAGCTCCAGACCTCTGGGCAGCATGGGAAGGCAAAAAGGTGGACACCAGAACTAAGATAGAAAGGCAGCTCCAGGCCAGAGTGAAGGTGGTGCCAGCAGCCAGAGGAGGCCCATTCTTGCACAAATCTTTGTGCTTCGAGCCTCTTGTATATATACAATCTATGATATATAATATACACAAAATATGTAATAGCATAAAAACATATTAGAAGTATGCTTTTACCCAGTTAAGAATTTATTTGAATAAAATAAGCATACTCAGAAGGCTGGAGAACAATTAACATTTTATTTCTACATATATAATTTTATACTATTATATGCATATGCAGGGTGTCCCAAAAGATGTATATGTACATTAACAGCTGATTGCTCAATTTTGAAAATGATATATACTTTAATAAACACTGCCTTTATAATATTCATTTTGGGGGACATGCTATAATATGCTATAATATGGAGAGCATTGGAATATCATATAGGTATATTATATCCTTGTTTGGAATTGCCTTCCAAATCTCCTTTTACACCACATAAGAAAATTAATGTCAGGTATTCATAATCATTCCTCACATCTATAAGAGGGCAAGTTTTATGTGTATGTGATGAGAAACTAAAGGACATATTTATTACTGTCATCACTTGTTTATATTTGTTTTGTTTTATTTGGTTCTTTTTATATGAATTGATTGGATTTAGAAACTCACTACAAACACTATGAAATGGTCAAGACTTAAGAAACTTTTCTTAAATCTCTAAACTGCTTAGAGCTTGTGGGCGTGACCAAGTGATACCCTCTTTTAGCACCTGGACAAATGCCACTCTTCGGTACCATTGTACAGACACTCCGTGGGCTACATTTGTGCTGTAGGGAGCAAGGCCCCCCATGTATGAACCCTAAGATCATAAAGACATATGAGAACCTCCCGATATCTGTTATCCCCAGTACCAGTTGGGTTTGGACCAGGATAAATTATACTTTTCTTCCCAGACATCCTCATTGAAGAACTTTCCAGGGTGGTAAACTTTTCGAGCTTATCTCCTATTCTGAGTGTTACATCCAATTTCAGGTATGTAGATGTAATTTAATAAAATTTCTCTGAGTTTATATAATTTTCTTCATGAACATTATCACCTGATGATTTGAAGATGATTTCTCAGCAGAAAGTTATTCTTTTTTAAAAAATATATTTTATTGATTTTTTTACAAAGAGGAAGATAGAGGAATAGAAAGTTAGAAACATCGATGAAAGAGAATCATTGATCAGCTGCCTCTTGCACACCCCCTACTGGGGATGTGCCCACAGCCCAGGTACATGCCCTTGACCAGAATCAAACCTGGGACCTTTCAGTCTGCAGACCGATGCTCTACCACTGAGCCAAACCGGTTTTGGCGGAAAGTTATTCTTATATCTGCTTTGGGGGAGAAAAGTGAGATGCTGAAAGATAGTAATGAAAAAGGACTGTTGGAGAAAAGCAGAAAATAGTAAAATAATTAATGAAAGCAAAGGTTATTAGAAAGTATAAAAATTTAATATAATGTAGATCAAGGTGTTATAAGTGGAAAAAGACCTGTAATTGGAGTAAGGAAAATGGAATCTTTTTTTAATCTTCTAGTCATTACTCTAATATATAAACTGCTAAAAAAAAATGTATATCAAAGCAATGTAATAAAGAATTACAGTGAGGAATTTTATGAGATTAAGCTGCAGTTAATTTCCATATGCATTTAAGATTAATAAACTGCTAATTAAAATATGCAAATAAAGGTTTCTGAAGCCTTAGAAATATTTCCTAGCACATTACCCATAAATCTCCTTCAGTAACTATTTTGTTATGTAATTGGGAAATAACAGATTGATGAGCCAATCTAATTATGTGAAACTTACATGTGTACAGTATTTTATAATAAAGGACATGAAACTAATGTTAAAGTAGGAGAAAGTAGTTTCAACATTCATTACAGTTATTAGTTGACATTTAACTTAGTTTGAAAGTACTTTGTGAAATGACAATCTATAAGCCACACCAAGTAATACTCTGTAGCACACATCGGGTACATAACGGTAGGGTGAGACTGCTGTTTTAACAGGTACTGAGATTCTAATGCTTATATCTCATTCACTTCATACCCACACACATATTTCAGTAATATTGCTGATCATTCAGAGACCTAGGTAACAGTTAATTGCTTCAATTACTAGCATTTAAAGGAAAAAGTGGCATAAAATTTTTCAAAAAATTAGTCTGCTTTCTAAAAGATGAACCAAATTTTCTATTTCAGAATAAAATGTTACAAGAGTTGCTGATCCCCCCTCATGTGCCCTTGTCAGTATGTTATGTTTTCAATGTGTAAGGTCTAACCTTCATCTCTGCTTCCAGGAGAAATGATCAGTGTGCTTTATCACCATGGATCTTAAGTCCATTGAAAAAAATAATTTCTTCAAACTATTGAGGTTCCCAAAAGGAACTTTAAATCTTCAAAGTATTATTTTCAAATATAAATACTGTTGTGAGTTTCAGATTTCTGTAAAAGACAAGAAGGCAAATTTGATTCAACCGAGAATCTTTTTTTTTTTTTTACAGAGAGGAAGAGAGAGGGAAAGAGAGTTAGAAACATCAATGAGAGAGAATCATCAATCATCTGCCTCTTGCACACCCCCTAATGGGGATATGCCCGCAACCAAGGTACATGCCCTTGACCGGAATCGAACCCAGGACCTTTCAGTCCACAGGTCAACGCTCTATCCACTGAGCCAAACCGGTTTTGGCCGAGAATCTTTAATATTAGCAAATATTTTACATGGATACACCTATTTCACTTTTCAACCACAATCTGACATACCTCCCAACTTATTAATGGATAGGAACACAGTAGGCCCTTGTTATCTAATGTCATGATATTTATCACTTTTGCAAGTTCTAATAGAATGACCACTGATGGCTCTGCATTATCCAGAATTACTTACTACACCATTACATATGTTCAGGAAAGTTGTAATGTTAACTACGTCATGCTCTATTAAGTTTAAGGAAATTGTTAATAGAACTATGATATATAACCTAACAGTCTATTAATCTGACTAGTAAGTCATTTATGACAATTGTGTTAAATGAGAGTTTACCAAAACTGTTTTTAACAAAAGAAAAAATATAGACTAATTAACTATGAATTGGACCTACTGGAAGAAGTTATAGCTTGCAAGTTAAAACTTAAAGCCAAGCTTTTGAATGGGCACCACGTTAATGCACCTTGACTGTCTGTTGCTCATTAAGGATTCTGCATTTTTATTTATGGGAAGATGGTTTCCTTTTCATGTATCTTTTAAAAATAATCTGAAGAATGGAAGATATATTTGAAGTACAATTTATTTTATTTTGTTGACATATGAGGATCTAAACTATCATATTCCACATCATATTTCACCTGTGATTGCTGTCTCAAAAATCTATTTCCTCTTGCATAAAACTGCAGTGCTTAAAACTATAAAAGCAAACACAGCAGTGAAGAAATTTCCCCATGGGTCTGTTTGCCATATGCTTTAAACAGAGCTGTTAGAATATCAAAAATTAGCCTTCCTGAATTTGACAATAGAGATTGTTGTTTTGTTTTGTTTTGCCACCTGCACAAGGGCAACTGATTTGAAGAATAGTCTTTTAATTCTAATGGCTTGCTGAAAAATCATGTCTATAGTGCAGAGTGATGATTCTTGTCACGTAGAAGTAGAATAGACTGTACTTCCTTTGAAAATATAATCCAAAAGGTCGGAGATATTGAGAAGTGTGTTCTCATTCTGTGACCCTCCATGTGCTCATTCATAACCATAAGTAAAATGTATTTCAGGTGCAAATAATGGTAATCTTGACTTCATTACTTCAGTCATTCAACTGTGGGAGTTTATTAAAGTGCTTCCTCTGTGTGGGCACATTCTTTGCATATCAGATGCAGCAATGAACAAAGCAGAGGAAAATCCTCACCTTATGAGGACACAGGAGAGGCAGGCACACAGACAAAAGGAGAAAGAAACAAACACATACACACATACATGTGCATACATAAATTACATAGCATGACAGGTGTAATATTGCTAGAGAAAAAATATAGCAGGAAAGAATAAGTGATTACAGGCTTAGGTTTGAAGTGTTAAAATGTTAATAAATACCTGAAGGAAATGAAAGTGCAAAATTTGGTGGAAGTTTGCTCCAGGTCCTGATAGTAGATAAGAAAGCAACCTAATTGTTCATCAATAGACTATTGGATAAAGAAGATGAGATATAGCCTATATAAGAGGTAATATCTGTTCACAGACTGACAAATTTCAGAGGGAAGGAGGTGGGGGCGGGAGAGATTAACCAAAGAACTTATATCCATACTAGAGGCCTGGTGCCCAGCGGCTGCATTGATCATCTGCCCTCTGGTGGTCAGTGTGCATCATAGTGACCGGTTGTTCCATCATTTGGTTAATTTTCTATTAGCCTTTTATTACATAGGATTTCTGGATCATCTGGTAGTTCTAGATTTCATTTTTTGAGGAAACTCCATACTGTTTTTCTGAGCAGCTACACTATTTTGTATTCACACCTGTAGTGTACAAGAGTTGCAATTTCTTCACATTCTTGAAAACACCTTTTTTTTTTTTTTTTTAATAATAACTACTAACAGGTATGACAAGGTATTTGCACTCCCATACTTATTGCAACATTACTCAGAAAACCCAAGATATGGAAACAACCTACAAATATATGTCAACAGATTAACAGCTGAAGAAATGTGCTGTATACATCCAACAGAATATTACTTGGCATTAAAAAGGAAATAAATCCTCCATAGGCATCGACATGGATGCACCTTGAGGTCATTATGCTAAGTGAAACCAGCCAATTACGGAAAGACAATCATTGTGTGATCCCACTTACATGTAATATCTAAAGTACTCAAACTCAGCCGATGGATAGAGCGTCGGCTTGGGGACTGAAGGGACCAGGGTTCGATTCCGGTCAAGGGCATGTACCTTGGTTGTGGGCATATCCCCAATAAGGGGTGTGCAAGAGGCAGCTGATCGATGACTCTCTCTCATCGATGTTTCTAGCTCTCTATCTTTCTTCCTTCCTCTCTGTACAAAGTCAATAAAATATTTTTTTTTAAAAGTACTCAAACTCACAGATGAGAATGGCAATAATGCCCGTTATCATATATTGTATAATTCGAGATACTAGTCAATGTAAGTAGAGAAATAAATAATTAAAAATTAAAGACTGAGGGGAAAATCATCATTAACAACAAATGTAACAAATCTTTCCAAGCAGGAAACAGAAACCAGATATTATAAACAAAAGGTTCACCAATTGAGAGGAAGTACCTGATAATTTTGACTTACCTGTACACATTAACATATATGAGAAGAAAAGGGCTGATGCTTTTAATACTTGCTTATAACTTCATTTTAAAAACTGTAACTTGGTAGAGAATGAAACTAATAAAGGGTTATTTATTGTGCTCTAAGAAAGCCAACAGGAGTCAAAGCTTATAACCCCTCCCCACTAATTCCATTTTTAAAAATAAACTTTTTTTCTCAGACTGGATTTAGTAATATTCAGACCTGTAAAGAATTTTGTGAGTTTATTTGAGCCAAACTGTGAACATATACTGTGAAGCATAATCTTTATGAATTGAGATAATGCTCCAAAGAATGGGAGTTCATACCTTGTCTTTTGTCCACACCTCTTATATTTTTTAGAATTATTTTTGTTGAGGTCAAATTATCATAGCATAAAATTACTCACCTTATAGTGAACAATTCAGTGGCATTTAGCACATTTATAATGTTGTTCAGCAACCAGCCCTATTTAGTTTCAAAACATTTGTATCACCCCTAAAGGAATCCCAAACCCATGAAGCAGATAATTCTCTCCTCCACCTCCCGACAACCAATGATCTGTATTCTGACTCTCTGGATTTGCCTATTCTGAATATTTCCACATTTAGAGAGTCATCCAATTTTTGACTTTTTGTGTCTGGCTTCTTTCACTTAGCATAATGTTTTTGAGGTTCCACCCACTAATTCTCAATGGCTTTCCAGTTCTGACACAAGCAAATCAGATAATTTTATTTTCCTGATTTATTCACAGACTGTTCCTCATCCTGTGCTGTTAATAGTCGGCTCATCTCTACACCTAAGGGGTGGACTCTGAAGTATTTCCCTTCATAGCTTTTTCCTTTCAATTTCTTAGTTATGGCAAAAAAAAGTTATAGATGTATTGGATAGGTAATGAAACATGATGATAAACTATTAGGATTAGAATTATTTAGAAAATGACTGAGGGATAATTGTGAATTACTACCATTTATTAAATGCAACTCAGGGTCACATTTGCATGTTTGAATACTGGTGGCCTGAGGTTATATCTACTAAATGTTAGTAACTCACTCAACATCCTGGTCACACAGAAGACCGGTCATTGCGACTGTACCAGCCTGTTACCCTCACGGTTACAACTCTTTTCTTTAGTACCTGGGTTATACACTGTACACTTCAGATTCATCCCCAGGAGTTATTTTCACTATTTTTCACTTTTATTCTTAGAGGACAGGAAGTTTAACAGCCACAAAACCTATTTCTAAAAGACGGAAAAAATTGACCCATAGTCTCAGTGGTAAACTGAAGAAACACCAGCAGGCAGATGTGAAAGCAGAAGGAAAGCAATTGGATCCTGGAAGCTGTGGGTGTTTACAAAGAGACACCAGCTCCCAGAGCTGTATAAGGAGGGAAGTACCACACAAAATGAAGGGCTTGGGAGAAGAAGAGGTGAGACCAGTATAAAGTGCTTCCCTTGCCTGAAACAAGAGAGCTCCCTGTAGTCCTGGTATCCTATATAATAAAAGCCTAATACGCTAAGGTCAGCTGTTCAACCAATCAAAGCATAATATTCTAATGATATGCTAAGGTTGCTCAACTGCTTGCTATGATATACACTGACCACCAGGGGGCAGATAGTCGACCTATCCACCAGTCACTATGATGTGCACTGACCACCAGGGAGAAGGTGTTCTAATCAGTAGGTTAGCTTACTGCTGGGGTTAGGCCAATCAGGACTGAAGAAGACAGGCCAGACACACCCTGGATCCATCTTGCAGTCCCTCCCCAGCCCCAATCATGCACCCGTGGGGTCCCTTGGCCTGGACTGCACCCTCTCACAATCTGGGCTAAAGATCACCCCCCCATCCCCCTCCCCCTCCCCCCCTTCAGGATGCAGGAATTTCGTGCAACAGGCCTCTAGTCATTTCATATGTTTCCTTGTAACTATTACCCACTGGCCTGCAGGTCTCCTTTTTGTCCTGGGAGGGAGCTGCTGAGAGTTTCCTGCTGTGGACTCAGTCCTTAGAGAGGCACATCTACTGTGCTTCTACTAGTGGGTCTGTATCCCTACTGTGGAGTTTGGAGCGTAGAGGACACAGGCCTTTAGTCCAGTACATTTTCCTGAGAAGTTTCGCGTGGAAAAATAATTTTATTTTTTAAAGTGTCTCCAAAATGCTGGGAGGGTTCCTCCTGGTGCCTCTGTGGTTCCCCTCATCATGCATGTAGCTCCCCAGAGGTGTGTTTTGTTAGTGGGGTGTCTCAATATGTCGGCTGGCTCCACGTGCACTTAGATGTTAAACCATTGTTGCTGAGTATTTTTATTTCTTTGCCTCCATGGAAAAATGACGCTTGTGTAAAGTATAAACTAGGTTTGTTTGCAAGGAAAATGCACTCTTCTGTTGCACGTTTCTGGGTCAAAAAATCTGTCAAATGCTGCCTTGAGTTAATGATAACTAGCAGAATGAGCTTGCTCCACTCTAACATTAATTCATCGTGTGACTTAGTGAGTGTGGGTAAACAGCCCATAAAAAGCCATAAAAATGAGTTATCAGCTGAGAGGTACTCCAGTTTTTTAAGCAATTCACTGGGTATCTTGCCGTAGATACATTTTTATTAAATTACATATCCAAACAGTACACTGTGAGATAAGGGTGGAAATTTATCTCCTAAGAGATTTTTTTTAATTCCCATTAATCTATGTTGAACTTGGTTTCTTATTTGAGACTACAGTAATTCTTTTAACAGAATCAGAGATTATATGTCAATCCTTACCTTTTAATTACCGCCATAAAGAATCTTCACTAATAGAATTTATAAGACTTCAACTGTTTAATTGATATATTCATTACAACACCAAAAACATTTTATTCTGGTCAAGGGGACCCAACTTTTCTTAAATCGCAATAATATTGAAAATCATTTGACACTCAATTTAAAATACATATTCAGATTTTGGCAGTGTGTTATGCTCTAATTACTGCATTTTCGCATCTAAATCAAAATTGACACTATGCTACATGTTTCTTTCATTTCTGTGTGTATCAGAATTATTTTCTTTCTGTCATATTTTCCCCAAAACTAACAGATATAAAATCAGTTTGGAAGCTCTGATACTGCACGAAGAGCTAGGTCATGGACATCAAATGCCTGGGTTTTGAATCCAGTTCTCTCTTCCAGTCTGTACATGGGCTTGTTTACTCATGGGGGGTGGGGGGGTAATTTGAAGTAGGGGTAGTAGTTTCTTAACCAAGAGACCATTATTATGTTGGGAATTTTTAGTTTCTTAACCAGGAGACCATTATTATGTTGGGAATTTTTTTTTTCTTTTTTCATAATATATACATTGTCCACAGCTACCTGCTTCTCTCAGCACTATTCTGATTCAGTGGACTTGGAGTACCTCATTTCTGGTTAAATTCCTTTGGGAAGATAATCTTTCCTCTGATGCAGCTTTACATTCACCACCAGCTTAGTTGCCGAATTCACATCAACAACAGTATTATCAAGGCATTTGCATCCAGTTCTAGCAACAAGAGTCTTGAGCCTGTGGGACTTCCTGATAAGAAATGAGCTAGCCCCAATAAACCAATTTCTGAAACAAAAATCTTGATGTATAAAGTATGGTTCAACATATATTTCAACAAGGATACAACTTTTCCCCTGGTAAGAAGTTGGGACTGAACAGAGATTTTGTAACCACTGTGTTCATGGATAGGCTTCCTTCCCAGAACCCAGAGCACTAACAGGTCAGATCAGGCTAAGGGCAGAGTAAGAGGAGCAGACTTTTCACAGGTGTACAGAGGGGGTGTAAATTGGTGATCTGAGGGAAGATGCTTCCTCTCTCTTGCAGTTGCCTTTCAGTAGGTAGCCAGGGCTGGCTTCATGGACATGTGGTGTGAGCAGTCACACAGAGACCCAAGCCTAGAAGGGCCCCAGGCTTTTTTTAATGCTCTACCTTCAGTGTCTGGAAAGTCTTTATTTGTAAACAAAGGCCCTGTATCTTCATTTTGCCCTGGGCCCTGAAAATTACATAGTTAGTTCTACTTGTGGAATAAAACCAAGCATGCCCCATCATTTTCAGGGCTTTTCTGTTTCCGTCAAGGCTTACATTTTAGGTAGGTAACTCAGTTATTACCAGAAACATACCCTTATCTCACCACCATCCCCACTTGAACCATGTGGCAAGTTCATCCTCTCTGGTTCTGATGACAGTCCCAATATGGTCACTTCGGTTATGTCCTGGAGAGTGGCGCTTCTTACCAACTATCTATACATCAACCTCGTTGCCAACCAAGAGAGAAAGATTTCCTCTCCAAGTGCCCACATCACAGTAATATGACACTTCAAAAACTGACAACCAAGGCAAGTGACTGCCAAATAGTTCCATCCTGGTCTCTGTAGAAGAAGTGAATTTCAGCAATTTTCTTGCTAATACAGTTCTAGCTGGAAAGAGGAGGGAAGTAGGAGCCTCCAGACTTTTATTTCCCTTTTAAGCTTTTAATAGCCAACTCTATGGCCCTACACTTGTAGATGTGTTAGTAAAGAGCTATTTAGGACTACAGATCAATAAAACCCCAGAAATGATTAGATTTATAATTTATGTATTTATAGAGTCAGAATACAAAATATGTATATATATATGTTTGTTTTTTTCATATTCAAAGGAGTTAACTGTTGATTCTCACTTTTGGATTGGGTTAGCTTAGATGAGGCTCAAGCTAAGAATTCAGTTTATTTCATTTTGTAATATTATCCATGATGGAAGTTGAAAGTCAACTTATGGAAAGTGAGTTTTCCTTGGAGATCTAGTCTCTGTTTAAAGTAGTCATATGCTTTCTAAGTAAAGAGGGAAGCAAGAGAAGCAGATAATGTAGCAGGTATGGTATTAATGTTCCAAATAGATTTTATGAAATCCTTTACATTCCCTATAAATTTAGCTCTGAGTTTTTTAGAAGCCTATGCAAATAAAAGAACCTGATCAGTTACATGGATAGCAGTGTTGAGAGGCAGCATAGCCCTTGTGCAGGTTATGTGCAGCTATTCCAGTTGCCCAGGGCACTTCTCCCATCCAGTATCACAAAAAGGGTATCACATCACCAGCCCTCAAGGCCTCGGTGGTGAATATAGAGATGCATTGCTCAGATCCCACCTCACTCATCACCCAGCTAAGAGGAGCATGGTCAGCTGCTGCTTTCAGCTGTTACCTCATTCAGGGTCTGTCTCAGCTTCCAAGCCAAGGCTATGCTCTTCTCTGGGTGGCCTCTGGGGAGTGACAGCAGACTAGAACAGGTACCAAGACTGAGCCATCTCCATCCATTGCAGGATTCTTCCATGATCCAGAGTGCTTCCCCGGGCTTGCAAAGATCTGGTCATGTCTGGGTCTATGATCTCCACATGCCCATCCCAGCATCTTATTCTTTACTTCACTGAGGCAACTCCCAACAAACATTTCCAGTCTTAATTTCCTCTCAGCATCTATTTCCCAGAGACCCCAACCTGTCCAACATTTACAGTAAATGCAAAGATAAGTTTTATGGTGTTCCTTTTCATTATGATGCTGATACGTAAAGTCTGAGCAAGTGTCATAGAAGCAACATGAGCAAAGCAGCAGCATATGAAAACAGGCTGTAGCACTCAACTTGAATGGATTCTAGAAGAAACGTTCTAGCAGTTTTCTATAAATGCCATTTCTCTGTGCACTGAGCAGCCTTGAGATCAAGGTTAGTTTCCCTGGAAAGAGGTGATGTCGAGTGATAAACCCACAAGGTACCTAGAACTCTTCGACTTGAAGTGTCATGGCCACCTTAACCTGGGCATGTTTGGGATTCATCTTTAGCACCTATGTATTCTTTCTTGTTTTATTTTCTTTACAAATCACTAAAAAAGTCAGAAAACCCACAGGTTTAGAATCAAAATTTGTCACTCTCTTTTTTCTTAGCTTATTGAATGCAAAGTGTTCTGTTTATGTTTTCTTTGAAATCTCACATTCCTCCCGATCATACCATACCTGACAAGTTTCCCCTTTTTCCTGACTCCATGTTAGAGATGATCTAGTCATACACCAACTTTCTTTTTTCTATACATTTAATTATGATAATGTACATATTGCTCCTGCCTGTTCAAGTTCTTATAAATTATATTTACAACTCTTCATTGGTATGATGGGGCTGTGGAACTATGGCTCTCCTATGAGTCAGCACTGACTATTGACCTTAGTGTTTGCTATGCATCTGAAGCTCTTCAGTTCAACACATACCTTGCATCTAGTGTATGTCCTGCTTCCTCCCATCATCACCCCTGCAACCCAACTACACAGACTAGAATTCCACATACTGGTTGGTGATTATAATGCTTCGTGCAGTCTGTGTGATTTGTTTTGTACAGAATGCCTTTTCTTGCTTCCTGCTTAAAGGATCACTCCAACAGTCTTTCAAAGCTCAGCTTATGCATCACTTCCTGTCTGAACTTTTCCCTGACTCCATAGTTTGACTCTTTTCTTCATGTATTTTCATCATATTGCCATATTTTTATCACAATATCTGCCATACAGTTGTTTCTTAAACGTTGCTCCACCCTACATATATTGTAAACACCTCAAGAACTGTAATCCTATATGACTTGACTTCATATCGAAATGAGTCCAAAAATGTTAAATGCATACAGTTCACTTTCCATTTTGACATCTTCATGTTCCCTTTTACTCCAGGGCCTAGAATTAGCTGCCAGAGCAGATGGCTGATAGAAACTGGCCTTAAATATGCTAAAAAGTGGGTTTCATTGCGACGGGGACATGCTTCTTTCTCAGGGGTTCCATTTCTGAAATGGAAATTAATTTGATGCTTCTCTGGAGAGATGTTCGGATTAATGTTACACCATTTGTAAAGGCCTCCAGGACTCTCAGATGAAGGGCATTTGATAGTAGCCTCATTGTTGCCTGAAGCTGTTTGTAGGGCTCATCTGTTTGCTCTACAGCCAGACATTCAACATTCAACACAGCACATCCTGGGTTTAGGGTTTAGGGGCACTCCTTCCTGAACATCACTGTGCTTTGAATGTTGACCTTGGCACCTCTGTTTTGAGTAATTATTAGGTATTTAACTGATAACCTAATATACAGTTAAGACTCTCTAGTTCTTGGTAACAACTGTGATTAGGATTTCACAGTAATAGTTAATGAATGCATTCTCCAGGGTCTTATACCAAATTTGAAAAAAAAAAAAAAAAAGTTCTTGCGCTTTGGTCACTAAAATGCAAAGACATCTTTCTAAATCAAGACTGTTAGCAAAAAACATAGAAGAGAGAATGGAGGCATTTGTGAGCACAGCTTCAGAACCCTCCCCTCGCTGTCCTTGCTCTGAAGCTTCTGCGTAGGGAAGGATGCCCATTCTTCAGTGCCTTCACAGGAAAGTCAAAATGCATTTGAACTTGGGAGCAGAAACGTGCTATTCTGTTGGAGTTTCAAATGTTCATTATTTATGAGATCAGGAATGACTTGAGCGTGTGGCACTGCAAACAGCTCAGTCCCCTCGGCCCTAAAAGAAAACAGCCACCGGAACAGCCATTTCGATGTATGATGTCTCCTGCCCTGAGGCTATGGAAATAAACTGCTATAGGCAGCTGTGCTTCCCTTTAGCTAAACATGCAAAGATTCCATTTTTAATGCAGGATATCTATTATTAAGACAATTAGCTAGGCTGCCAATCCAACCAGGGAATTTAGGTCTGCAACATAAATAAATAAGACAAATAGATGTTTAATGAATATTTGTGGATTATTATTGAATGTGTGCCAGTTGCTCCATTTTACTCACTGCTACATCTATTTGTGCTCATGCTAAGCACTGTGACATATTATTTAATATTCATAATACCCTATGAGGGTGGAGGTATTATTATCCCCATTTGATAATGAAACAGGCAAACAATAGCGACTTATTAATATTCAAATCCTCTTTACCCTAAGAAATTTTGTATTTGCTTGTTCAACTTCTGGAGCTTATCTGATACTACTGATTACTTATTTTCCTTTGACCATAGAAGGACAATTGTACTAGAATGGGATAACTGCTTCAAATACTTTTCATGTGTAGTTGGGGTAAAATAAAAACTGTACAGAATGTGACTACACTCCAGCTTTCACATTCATCTGAATGAGCACACACCACACAGGCAATTGATAAAACCTTGGCTATTTTTATAAATGGAAATGCTCTTTAAGGAGGTTACTACAATAGCTTCCTGGTTATTTTGTGATGCAATACATGATTATGTTGAAAAAAAATATCTATTATGCATGATGTTTACTCTATAACATTTTATTAAGATTTTATTAAGATTCTGATTTTCATGTAAGAACCGGAGAACTAGTATTTTTTTAAAGTGAGACTCTTACAAAACAGAATGCATTTCAGTCTTCAGAGAGTTAAGCAATAGACACTGCAAGTTCCAAAAGCAGGATTTGAGATAACTTTTGGTGAGACATGTTTTGCTGACGCTCATAGTGTATCTAAATAGCACATCCCCACCCTCCTGCCAGGAGTGCCACACAAGTGAAGAGAGAGTGATGAAGGGTGCTCACAGAACTCATTTAGACCCACCACTGTGGGCTTCTGAAAAAAAGTAATTACCAAAGGAAATCACACAGCCATTTACAAACGTAAATGGGAAGTTTTAGTTGCACAGCAGAACTTCTGGAGCTCAACGTAACAACATCGTAATATAATTATCCACATATATGCTTGTAAACACATGTAAGATTCCAATCAGCATTGATAATGTTCTGGGTATCCTTTGAGAGCTTTAGTATCTCTATTGCACTGAGACATAAATATTTTTAATAACCTTCTTAAAGGATTTTTAAGGAGAAAGATGTGGGAAATTTTCCTATCATGGAGCTTTTATTTAGACTGTAAATGAGGAATAATAGGCAGAAAGAAATGCTAATATTTTGAGGTTGTCTCAAAGGAAAATTTTTATTAACAGATATTTAAATAGGTTATTATTTTACATTGGCAAATGAAATGCCTGTTCTTGCTTCCTTCGTTTAACTTTCTGCTCTCCGCAGGAATTTCAGTGGTGCGGTTTATTGCAGAGATTCGGGGCCCAGGCACCAGCTAAGAATCTTAGCTCCAACCTGTTGAGCCCGCTTCTCTCTGGTAGACGGAGCTCCAGAAAATAGTGCTTGCTGGCTTTAGCAAAGCAAAGCAAAGCCTGCCACTAGATTAATTAAAATTATTCTAACCCAGCTGGTATTTTTATTAATGATAATTTTACATGACAATTTGGCAGAACCTGTTAGCTACCATACACAGGCATCTTCCTGATCTACATTATTCACCTAACTGCTAGTGTTCATAGATATAATTACAGTAAAAATAGCAACAACAAGGATTTTGAGTTGAAATGTTTTATACTGAGTAATATTTTAGTTTGTCTGAGATTGCCACTTAAAATCATAAATTATCTCACAGGGACTATGAAAGTTCAGCTCAAATTGGGAAATAAGCTTAAGCTTTTAACTATCTGGATAATATTGAAAACCAGAGTGAAATACTTAAGCATGTTTTAATTTCCCAGCATTCCTCTTATAGCACCCACATCATGGTTCCTGCTTCTCTGTTTTTCAGCTTCCATTTTTGCCTCTGTAATTGAAACCCCCATATCTCCTGGTCCCCTTACCAGACAAGGTTTTATTTTCCATGTCCTTGTTACTGCTGTATAATTGCAAATGTCTGCCTACTCTATTCCCATCGCCCATATCAGGTTAATATGATCCACCTTCTCACACACCCACCTTGTGCATTTTAATTGAGAAACACTCCTGTATCCCATAGTTCATCACTGAAGCTTAACTCATGTTCTCTTTTTCCTCCAATTTTTTTCCTTATGCTCAGTATCTATTATAGCTCTTCCCTGGGATTCATATATTTTATGAATTCCAATTTTCCAAATAGTAAATGACACATATATCCTATTCAGTCTAAATTGACCCGAGTGCTAATGACTCTCGGTTTTTTGAAGAATAAGAAAGTAAAAGGAAGAAAAATTCATACACACACACACACACACACACACACACACACACATACATGTTGACTAGATATATCTGTGGGAGGGATGATCTAAAAATAACTTCTCGGAAACCAACAGCAGACCCTGAGGAAGGTAGGAAGGTTAATGTAACATGTACAGTATTTCAATTTCCTTTCTTCCTCTTGTGTTGAGGATCACCAGACAAGCTAATCACGCTGGAGAATGGGATCATGCTAAATAAAGGAAACGTTTCGATGCATGGATGCAGCATGCTTCAAAGCTCATCCTTTTCAAAGCGTAATGCTGGGCTTTGGGGCCTCTGGCACCCCTGAGGGTCCTGAGTCCTGGCCCGCAGCCTGTGGGCTATGGCATGACTTGGGAGTTGGTTATAAGGGCGAATCTCAGTAGTTGCCAGTCTGCCAAATTTATTAATCAGCACATCAATGCACCAACTACTTATTCATTGCTTTCTCTCTGTGCTCAGTACTCTGTTAGATGCTGTCTGGTAAACAAAATAAATCTAAAATGTAGTTTCATAACTTAAACAGAACCCTAGGGAGTTTGCTAGGCAGTCATACCTGATCTGTGACTGGGTTGGCACTAAGATCAATGCTTTTGAGTTTGTTGTTGTTTTGTCTGTTTCTTTTTTGTTTTTGAATGTTGTTTTTTCCCCCATATATTTTTACTTGAATAGTCATGTTACAGAATTTTTTAAAAATCTGTTTCCTTGCTTTTGGTTTTGGACTCCAATGTATTTATAGTTCTCTTTTTTTCTGCCCTGTTAACTTTACTTTCAAGTGGAAAAAAAAATAACAGATATCTGTTAATCTAAGTAGAGTTGACTTTAGAAAAATGTAGTATTTGACTTTTGTGCTGCCCTTTGCCACACTATGTGGGCCTTCTCTGTGTCCTCCAGGCTGATGATGGTCCCCATGGAAACCAGGCTGGTAAGGAGCATTACTCTCTTCTGTTTCATCAAACTTTACCTTACTTTGTGCCATTTTTTTTCATGGAATTATTAATATCTAGAAATTTATCAACTTCTCTTTGATTGTATGCCCTCCTGGTTTCTTTGTCCCAGTAGATTCCAAGGGGAAATATCTGTAGGAAATCAAGCATGAATCTCAGATATTAATTAAAGGCTCAGAGGTATCCTGTTCAGCTGGCTGCATTTTGAAAGGGACACTGGTTCTAACTGCTGCAATCTACATATTTCCATGATTTCCAAGGGGCCATCAAATTCTGGAGCACTGATTTTTAAAATCGCAGGCAATTGTCTACTAGAGCTTCCACTTATTACTAAACTTTGGAAATTATACAGACATCCTATAGGGCACGCCCTTCTGATCTGCAACTCTGTTCCGTTATAGACTAAAAGGCCTTATGGTGTGAGGAGAATGAAAACAAAGGTGGGTGGGCATTTTAATAGACTTTTTTTTTTCCAAACCTAATGATGGATTGTTTTCCACTCTTGGCAAAATTAGTGCCAGTCTTACATTAGCATACCCCCTCCTCATAGACAGGGCTGAAGAGATATAGACCAGTCGCCTCTCTTTGACTCTAGATTTCCTGAAGACCACAGTTCTAATTACATTTGTCAGTAAATGTGTTCTAGTTTCTGAGATAATTAATCTTACATTAATTACATTTACATGCACTGAAATATGCTGATACAGCAGCACTTAAAATGTCTTCAGCAAAACATTGCATATATCATCGTGGAGGGTGTTGTCCTTTTCAGATGCATGCAGCTGATAATTCCTTGAAAACACATGGATTCTTAAAACCCTCGTCTAAAGTATGACATTTATGGAATTTGACCCTAATTGCAGGGCACTATGTATTTTCACACATATTTTCATCTCAATATAGCAGGATAAGGGCAAGATCCATTTTCTTCTTTGGTTGTCCGTTTTATATTTTGTCCATTTCAATAACTGGTCTTCCAGATTTATAATAAACCTTATGTGGCACAGTTGCATGAGACTGTGATGGTAAATTTTATGTGGTCTTCTTGCCTGAGCCACAATGTGCCCAGATTAAACATTCTTCTGGGTGTGTCTGCATGTTTCCAGATGACATTAGTATTTGAATCCTTAAAGCAGATTGCTGTCCCCATTGATGGCCTGAGTAGAAAAATTGTCTCCTTTCTGCCTGAGTTGGGACATGGGTCTTGATATATGTGTGAGTGTGTGAGTGTGTGAGTGTGTGCGTGTGTGTGTGTGTGTGTGTGTGTGTGTGTGTTTCTTTGGAGTATTCAAAGACCTATTCCAACTCTCTGCCTTTTAGTACCTCCAATCCCCTAAGGACACAGTGATGAGCTTTCTCATGTAGTGTTATTCCCTAAACGCATGTTAGGCAAACTGTGGCTTACAAGCCACATGGGGCTCTTTGGCCCCTTGAGTGTGACTCTTCCACAAAATACCATGGCCTGGGCGAGTCTATTTTGAAGAAGTGGCATTAGAAGTTTAAGTTTAAAAAATTTAGCTCTCAAAAGAAATTTCAATCGTTGTACTGTTGGTAGTTGGCTCTGATGACTAATGAGTTTGCCGACCACTGCCCTAAACCATTAAAGTCTTCAGGAGCTCACAGTTTATTTATAAATATTTCATGTTTTCAGTCGCCATGCCGGCTACTGTATAACTGTGTCACAGGTCAGTGCATCTCTATGTGCCTGAGTTTCCTCATAAGTCAAAACTAAGGTGAGACACAAGCACTGTAAGAACCCTCAAAAGTCTAAAATTCTGTCATTCCCTGATTTCTGCTGTGGATACTCTGGTTTTGTCTTGTTTTTTTTGTGTGTTTTTTCCCTCTGATTCACATCCCACTGACTGACTGACTGATGTTGATTTTTATCTCAAAAAACAAGATGGTTGGCTCTGGAGGGACCTTCCAGATTAGCAGCCCCAACACCTTCGTTTTGCTGATAAGGGAACTTAGGGGCTGAGAGATGAAATTACTTCTCAAATTTTCCAGACTCTGTAAGTGGCTGACACTAGACGTCAACTCTCCCGCTGATACAATTCGCTCTCCTCTATGCCATGAAATTTTTTCTTGTATTTTTATTTAAATCAAAGACATTTCAAAATAAATCTGATCCATGAGATGCAACTCCTAGGCACAGATATTTCAGAGTATTAAAGGCAGGAAACAGGCAAAGGGAGATGAAAAACAGCGTGTGCGATAGCACCCAGACAGCCACATTAGCGCTGATCCACTGTGCCGGGGACGGAAATGGAATAAGGACAAGCCTAAAAAGATTCCGAGGTTTGGAGTAAGGGAGAAATTTAATAAAAATGGAAATAAGACCTGGAGAAGTGCAGCTATCCTTTTGTTTTTGACATTCACGGCCACGACATCCTTAAGGAAGGGGGTGTGATCTTTTAGCAGACTGAAAGACTTTTTCACCCTAGAATGCCAGACTTTATATTTTTCTTTGGGACTGTAGTTTCAAAACTCTACTTATAATATTCATGCAATAGGAACAATCTACATCTGTTGCTGTTGCTAATAGCAACCATCTTTCCTGCATCACCAGCTTTTTGTGTCACATAAGCATTTTGGTCTGTTTCACTTTTTTCTCTCTGTCTTCAGTACACAGGTCTCCTCTTTCTACATTTTCAAGTGTTTTTGCAACCTCCAGGAATGCTCTTTGAGTTCTCTCTTTGATCTATGCATGGGGGTTTTTGTGTGTGTGTGTGGTTTGTTTTGTTTTGTTTTGATTTGATCTACTGATTGTTCTGTATCTTCATTTCTTCACAGCCATCCTGATGTGTTTCAATATTTTTCAAAGTATTACTGGCAGAAAAGAATGGTGCTGTAACATTGTCAATATGTTGCAGTCAATAGGAATGGCACCAGGTGTATGATCAATGGGCTCAGACCAAACCTGGATTCAGCAACCTCAGAACTTGGATTTTGGCTAGGAAAGACTTCAAAGTCCAGACACCAACTATGAAAGAACATTTATTTGGTAAATTACAGAGGTGAAAGAAGTAATTTGTAGAATAAATGGGCTTAGGAAGCAAGTTTTGGAGGTAAAGGAAGGGCCCTTGGAGCTTGAGTGTAAGGAAGGCCGGGGGGGGGGGGGGGGAGGGAAAGGGGAAGGCATGAGTGTGCTCCCTGTAAGGTTCTAAGGGTGGGAGATTTTAGAGGAGGTCTTAGGGAAAGATCTCAATCAACTACTCAGCAGCTTCCCATGTGTGTCTATTCAGTGGGTCATTATTCTATGTAGCTGGTCCTGACATCAGCTGTGGCTGGTTTTGTTGCTTATCTGAGCCTGGAGCTGAAATACAACTGAGGCCTAGATGTTATCTCTAGAGAGGAAATGTCAGAGGTTCCAAACCACTTGACCAGCAATATGCTAGGGGAGAAAAGGTCAACCTTGGGAAAAGGTCCTACCCTACAATTGATTGTGCATTGCTGGGCACCTGGGGCTTTACACTCTGATGACCTTCTGTACCTGGCCCATCGTCCTTGCTCTGTTCATGTCTGTCTAACTGCCTGCAACACATGTTGTGGGAACCATGCCAGGTCCCCAGACAGTCAAAGCCAATGGAAGCACAGAGGCTTTGTTATCAATATGCCAGAATGGCCAAAGGCCACTCTGGGCATGTGCCTAAATGGAATGGTCAAGGACTCTGAGCCTGGGAACCATAATCAGGCCAAGATACCAAGCGGGTGCAAGGACACACAGCACACTGTGCCCTTCAGTAGCCAATATGATTGATGTCACTATTGGCAGAAGCTTTCTTTGTCTAAATAGTGTGAAAGAAGGTTACTGACCAGCTGGTAGCTGGAGTATGGTGAGAGAGCAGCTAGGCTGGAGTGTGTGAAGAAGTCTGCTAGAGAAAGAAGCTGGGCAGGAAAGACAGGAGAAGCTGCTGAGGCAGAGAGCTCAGATACCTCTATGATGTGAGGCAGTGAGTCAAGGAGGCAGCAGGAGGCTGCTCAGATAATAGCTTTGGGCACAAAGACTGATGCTGCTTTATGGGAAATATATGTATTTATCAGCTGGTGTCTGGTTGTCTGCCTATATGGACTTTGCTGTGGAGAATTGTCAATTGTCTTGTTTGATGGCTATATGACCACTGGCTTCTGCAATAAAGACACATCCTTTTTTTTCTTCTCATATATATACACCCACAACTTCTCATGGCTTGTCCTTCTGCCCTGCTTTTGTCTTTGGCACTCGGTAAAGGAGGAATTTGGGCTTAGTTCCCAATAGTTGGTACAGTGGGCAGGATTCAATCAGAAACAAGCCCTGGCATAGTCAAATGAGAGAATTTAGAAGAATACATGGATTCAGAAATACTCAAAGCTACTCAGAGCACTAGAGCTCCTGCAGGACTCCGGCTCTGCTCTGCTCTGACACATGAATACCACAACTCTACAAACCCACTAGTCTGTAACACTCAGGAATTTTCTTAAAAGAAGGCCTACCCAAACTCAGGCTGCAATGAAATGTCAAATTGCATAAGAAATATATTGTTTTAAATGCTTGTAGGCACTATTTCAAGGACTGGCCAGTTTATAAGGTCACCCCTGCTCTGTGTATAGCACGGCCTTTCTCCAAGGTTTCCATAGTGTCTTGCAGGAATCCTAAGAACCATTAGCATGAATCAAATGGATACAATGTCAGAGGATGATCTAGCAAGTTCAGGTAGGTGGTATGACCATCTGGTTACTAGAGGAAGAGCCCTCAAGTCTCATAGTTGCAGATCTGTTTTTCAGTCTCATATCCTGGTCTGTCACATTGTCATTCCATTGCAAACCAGACCACCCCAGTCTCTCTGAGTGACATCTAGATTCAATCTCTGTTGAGGTCTTGACCTTGGTTAACTGCTCTCTTCAGAGAGCTTGGTCCTTGGAAGTCACCACAGGAAACACCTATGATCCTTGATGTATATAATGTTATTTACTCCCTAATCCTTCTGGATAAATATTGTGATTATAATTTCTACTTCTCACATCATAGTTCAGAAGCTAAAATTCAAAAGTGTAGTCCTCATTGACCTTTAAGGAAAATATAACTTCAAAACAGCATTGCAGGGAAAAAGGTAGAATAAATAGAAAACTGTCAGACTAGATGGGCTATTGTAAAGTTGTTGAAAAGGTCGAATGCCAGAAACAAGCATCATTAGGCAGCTTAGAAGCAATGGCTCAGTGCTTTTTCTAGTTACCACATTCGCCTTGTATCACAAACAAAAGCAGCGTGGGTACCCTAGACTTTGCCAATCCAGGCTAATTATGTCAAAAGGTCACTATTCCAGTTTATCTTCCCTCTTCTCAGATAAGCAAATAAGAAACAGAAAAACATGGCATTGGTTTATAATCTCCGTGGAGAGGGTATTTTTAACACTCTCTCCAGCAAGGAGAGGACACTTGTTTTTCTCTCCATAGTAGAAATCTAGAGGTGAACCTATTACAGAATATTCAGTTTTTACAGAGTCATTATCTTTTCCATAGTTAAAAAAAACCCACATCATTTTAAATCTTTAAATTCATTATTTAGTTGATTTTACACTAATGTGTGTGTATATATATATATATATATAATATTACACTAATAGTGTGAAATCACTAATCATATATATATATATATATATATATATATATATATATATATATATATATATATATGATATATGTATATAGATGTCATTAAAATCTAAACCAGAAAAAGCCATTAAAATTTAATCATTTATTTGCAGGAATTAATGCTATTTTCCCCTAAAAAATCAAAGGTAGAAAGCCTAGATGTGTTAAATGCAGTTCTTCAAATAACCCTGCCCTCTTAAGTCTTAAGGAATTATTTATGATTGACATGGCTTCCTGACATTCCATATTCAAGTCCTGTCTTGGGCAGGAAGCAAAGGAGAGCATTGGTGGGAAGCTCAATGGGAGATAGGGGCCTCTCATCTCTCTTCTCTCTGGAGTCCAACTTCATGTGTGACTTTGGCTCTGAAAAATCAAACAAGGGAGAAGGAAAGCTGGTTCCCAATAAGAATGCCATATGTAGACAGTGTCCATTGCCCTCAAGATAAGCATCCCCCCAACTGAGGCACATACTTTGATTTGTTTCTTAAGTAAAGGTCATAGGTTTTCACTGAGCCAGTAGCCTGAAGTTGTCAATCCACCACAGGACTAGCTAAGAACATCCTTATGTTCCCATCTTCTTTCTGCCAAAATAATTTTATGAACTTGAGAAAATCATATACCTTCTCGAGGCTTCTTTTCCCCTCTCTGTCAAATGGGGAACTTAGAGTGAGTGGCTTTTAGTCTTTTTGAATTTGTGAGTATATAAAAATAAACCTACTTTGCTCCTAACTGATGAAAGCTTACCATGTCATCTCTTTGGAGGACACTTTTCTCTGAAGAAGACAGCAAAAGGTAGGAAATGCCTGAGTGCCTCCCCAACCTGCCTTATCCATAGTAATCCAAGCTCAATAAGTACTCATGAGAACTGGGTTTTCCATCTCTGTTTTCCCAACATCTAGAATACTGGGCACTTTGTAGGTGAGAGTTACAGATGTAAGTTACTGGTCTGCATTTGGACTGAACAACTCAAAGAACTACCTTCCCGATGGGACACTGAGACCTAACTTGCTTCCTCCACTCATAAGATTAACCTTGCTCTGGCTGTGTTTATTCTAGTCATTAATCTCCTAATCTAATGAGTTTGACATCAGGTGTATGATTTTTATCTTATTATTCCAACTCATCACATTTAATTATGTCATTATTTCTTCCTTCCGTTCATGAGGAGGACAAAGTATTAGCTGAAAACTGTATGTGGTGGGACTGTGCTCACTTACATATGACACCTTGCTTAATTGAACAGCCTTTTCAGAAACAGTGAGATAGGAATCATGAAGCTTTTTAGGAAGCAGATTATAGAGTTTAAGGAACTTGCAGAGATTCTCGTTTAGAAGCAACAGCCCAACTGGGACTGGGAATGTGACTGTCTCCAAAGCCATGTTCTTTCACTGCCCTGGCCTGTTCTTCCCCTACAAAATGACTCACCGTTATTTCTGAGCCACATGAAGGGATTATGGGGACTCAGCCCTGAAGCAGAGGAGGACTGTCTGAAATGACTTTTTTAATAGTGGCAATAAATGGCATCCATCCAGTGAGAAGAACTGCTTACTGCCCACCCCTGTGGTCATCAGTGTGCATTTTGTTATGTGTTTCCGCTATAGCTCATGGTTGAAATAACACCACAGATCAGAGTCCCTGTATAAAGCAGCAAGCTGAGTCTTTGTCTCCTTATGGCTATATTCTACTCAATCCAATGAGGGAAACTGCAATGAATGCCTTTTTGGATGATAATGGCTAATGTTTGTTTTGTTTTTAATGGTTTAATCTATTACAAATGTTCCCCATTTCCCTCACTTTGCCTCCCTCCACCTTGCCCCTGCCCCTCCTAGACCTTTACCATATTATTGTCTATGTCCACGGGCTATGAATATCCTATACAATAAAGAGATAATATGCAAATTGACCCTCACATCCTCACAAGATGGCTGCCTGTGACCAGGTCAGCAGGGGGGTTAGTGAGGGACGACCAAATGACGGAACTGTAGGCTGTGTGGGGTGACCAGGCTGGTGGGGGAGGGGTTGCACTTAGGAGCAACCAGGCCATTTGGGGGGAGGAGGGCAGTTGGGAGCATTAGGTTGGCAGGGGGGACAGTAAGGGGTGACCAAGCTGGCAAGGGAGACAGGGGCAATCAGGCCAGCATGCAGAGGCAATGAGGGACAATTAAGCTGGCTAGGGAGTAGGAGGGGTGGGGAACAGGAAGTTAGGGATGACGAGGCAAGCTGGTGAGTGATTATGAGTCAGTGGTCCAGAATTGTGAGAGGGGTGTCTGACTGCCAGTTTCGGCCGGATCCCTGAAACTGGCAGTCAGACATCTCCCAAAGGGTCCCGGATTAGAGAGGGTGCAGTCTGGGCTGAGGGGACACCCCCATGCATGAATTTAAAAAAAAAATAGTGCACTGGGCCTCTAGTATGTAATATAAGTTCTTTGGTTAATCTCTTCCCATCCTTCCCCACTACTTCCTTCTGAGATCTGTCAGTCTGTTCCATGTGTTTATGCCTCTGGTCCTATTTTGTTTTTCAGTTTATTTTGCATTTTTTAAGAATACGTATGTAAGTAATCAATTCTTTTTTTAAAATGTATTATTTGAATATTTGTATTTATGGCTTTTGACTGTGATAACAGTAAATTAAAAGCTCTAATTATTTTTTCTCAGTGAAGCCAAATATACCAGGTGTACTGGTTAATAATAGTGGATTTCATAATCAAAGAAAGCATGATAATTTCAAGAGAAATATCAAAAGTGCTTTATTTAAAGCAATGTTTATTGCTAGCTACACATTTCCCCCATTTTTCAGGTAATTGGTGGATACCGTCCCAATAGAACTTTTCTTGTTTTGAGGCAAACCATTCAGAGACCCAATTTTCCACTTCTTTGTATGTTTTGAAGTGCTGCTCAGAAAAGGTGTGTGCCATCGATTGGAACAAGTGATAATCTGAAGGAACAAGGTCTGGTAAATACAGTGGGTGGGTTAATACCTCCCAGGCAAGACCTTTTAAGGTGACTTTAACTGGTTTTGAAGTGTGCAATGGTGCATCATCATGAAGCAGAATTACTTTGCCATTTCTTCTGGAACATTCTGGTCGTTTCACAATCAAACCATGGTTCAAATTGATTATTTGTTGTCAGTAGTGATTAGTATTATCGGATTCACCTAGCTTTAGAAGCTCATAATACAACACACCTTCCTGATCCCACCAAACGCAGAGCATTGTCTTCTTTCTGAAGTAATTTGGCCTTGCAGTCGATGTCGATGGTTGACCTGAATCAGCTTATGATTTTTGTGCATTTGGGATACTGAAAATAAATCCACTTTTCATTGCCAGTCACAATTAGATGCAAAAAAGACTTTCATGCTGTTGAAGCAACATTTTACTGACTTTTTGGTTTTCCATTTGTCTTTTGTTCAGTTGATGTGGCACCCATTTTCTTCCTTTAAAATCTTTCCCATTGCTAGTAAAGGATTGGAAATTGTTTGCTGAGCAACATCTAATCTTTTTGCAAATTGTTTTTGAGTTTGACACACATCTTCATCCAATAATGCTTGTAATTGTTGGTCTTCAAACTTTTTCAGTTGACCTGTAAGTCTTTGTCTTTCACATAGAAATCATCACTTTTAAAGCACTTAAACCAGTGTTCACAAGTATCTTAAGATGGAGCATATTCACCATAAGCTTTCCACAATATTAAGCAGCACTTTTCTTTAAAATAATGAATTTAAGCTTCCCACAAATGCTCTTTTCTTTGCACAAAATTCAACATTTTAAGTGTAAAAATATCTATGATGTTAACACCTTCAGCAAATTGGACATATGAAGTTTTGAAGCTTGTTGTCAATACAACAAAATAGCATAGATATCAAATCGCATATATATCAACATATCTTTAATTCCATCTACTGAAAAAAAAATCCCCATTATTAACTGGTACTCCTAGTAAAAGTGGCCAGGTGGTGATCACTAACTGAACTAGCAAGGCAGTGCAATTAGTAAGTCATTTCAGAGAAAGATGATTACCTAAGTTCTTGAAGTTATGAGAAAAGTAACTGTCATTCATTTCCTCTTTGTGGTTACAACTATAGACAGACACAAATCACTTAGTTCCCACAAATATTAAATGGGGATCATAGTGGGTCCAAAATGACTCACCTTGCAAGTTTCTCCCACCATGAAACTAGTGACACAGGTGACACAGCTTCCTCATGTTTCCAGGAAGCCCCTTTATTGCATGATTAATAAGGACAAAGAGAGGTAGGGTTGGCAGCTCAGTGTGCAATGTATGCTCTAATACTTAATCAATTTCCTCCTGAAAGCTTTATTATTTTGAGACTTTCTGGAGAAGGAAATTTATTGGACTTATTCGCCTGGGAACCTTTAAAGAAATGAAGTGGGTTCTTTTCATTTTCTACTGCAACCTATTTTTTGAGTCTAGAGCTAAAGAGAAATGAATGATCCTGTTCCAATCAGTTATTTTATTCTTGTTTTTGTGCCAATAATTTAGAAAATTGACAGAGAATTGAATGGGAGCAAACATGTTAAAGAGAAAATAGTACCAAAAAGAACAGATCAAATTTAATATAAACTAAGATGAAATAAAGTAGGAAACCACATTTTAAAAGAGTTCATTTAATTTCACCTCAGGTATGTAGATAATGAATGAACACCTATTGTGTGTCTGGCCTTAAATTAGATGCTCCCGTGTTTCCCCGAAAATAAGACATCCTCCGAAAATAAGACCTACTTACAGGTTTCCTTCTGAGTGAAATATAAGGCATCCCCCCCGAAAATAAGGTCCCTCTAGGCTAAACATAAGAGATTTGGTCCACTGATTCTGAAAGAAATGGAGTCACAAGAAATTCACCAGGAAATTCAGGAATTGGATTATTATGATGATGTTCCAGAAGATGATGACATGATTGAAATTGAATAAATGAGTAAATTCTTGATACTGTAGGATTCACAGTTAGTCTGGTTTGTGTTGACAACTACCGTACTACCGTACTGTATACAGGTAATAAATTTCTTTTATTTTCATTTAATAATAAATGTGTACCATATTCTTCTTCATGGAAAAATAAGACATCCCCTGAAAATAAGACCTAGTGCATCTTTGGGAGCAAAAATTAATATAAGACACTGTCTTATTTTTGGGGAAACAGGGTATAAATTCAGAGGATGAATAAATTATCATGCCCACTGTTGTCTAGGGCTCCCCCACTGGATAAATAGAAAATATCCCTTTGTACATAAGCAGATACAGACATAGATACTCATGAGTCATCTGGGTGGTTCCACAGCAGGAGTGGCTATGAAATGGTGACAGTTGCAGAGGCTCTACAGTCTGCTGGTCAGAGTAAGCTGAGTCTTCCTAAGAAGCTACAATGTGAAATGAGCCTTACAGTGATACATAGAATTAGGGTGAAATGGTTTGCTTTGAGGAAAAAATAGTAGAGGGTATGAAAAAAAGAAAGAAAACAGAAAAACTGTCTGGGCCAGGTGGGTTTTGGAATTGCTTCAACTATATGAGACGAAGAATTTGAGGTGAGATGTTAGGGATAATCATGAACCATCACAGGAAACCACATGCGCTGTGAGAGGTGAAACAGGTCTGACTCAGATGACAGACACCCAATAAATGTCTTTAAACTGAGGATGATGTAATCAGATTTGCATTTGAGTAGATGACTCTGAATGATTACAGAGCATGGATTTTCATAGGAAAAGACAGGAGACCCAAGAGGATATCAGAGTTTATCTTTTAATCATAAGCGGAATGCCTCTACCAAATTCATTTGGAGGTGACCACCATCGCTTTAAGTGGTCAATGAATGAAGTAGATGGGGATTATGTGTATATGCAACCATTAATATCTGTGGCTGTGAAGGTGGACTTGGACTTCAGTTGTGTACTGAAACATATTTCCATATTTAGGCTACTGAATTAGCACATCTCATCATTTATAATTCAATATGCTCATGGAAGGTGTGTGGAGGGTGCTATTTTAGCTGCTGTCATTGGAGTTAGAACACTTCCAAAGAATGGCTTCACTTCAAATGTTCAAAGATACTGAGCAATAGGGCATGTCAAGAAGGGCAGACAAAAAAATAATTCACTACTATGGTTCAGGTTTTTTATTCTTTGGGTGGGGCACTTCGTCATTGATTCTTTGTTTGTTTATGTGAAAATACAGGAATATACTTCCTGTCCTACTGACTTATCAGAGCTATCCTGATAGTGATGTGAGGAACTGTAAGAGAAAACCACATACTTGTACAAATCTCAGTGTTTTTATTGTCATTGTGTGTGTGTATGTGTGTGTGTGTGTGAGAGAGAGAGACAGACAGAGAGAGAGAGAGAGACAGAGAGAGAGAATGTGTGTGTGTGTGTGTGTGTGTGTGTGTGTGTGTGTTAAGAATATGAGTGAGTGTGTTTGTGAGTGTGTGTGAGTATACTGTTACTGTGAGTAATCTGCTTTAACACTTTTTCCCTCCATGGGGCAACCCCTTATATTCTCATCTCCCTTCAGGTATCAAATTTCCAGTACCTTTTCCTCATAAAACACTAACTGTGAAATTATAATACAAGTTACTAATACATGGAATAAAAATTGTGAATGTCTCTTGATAGGAATTATAAGTATTGTCTCAGCCCCATCAACCATGACACTAACATAGAAATGTTAGTGTTTCTTATGAAGAGGTATATTAAATAGTTTGGGGCTGGGTCCTACATACATGCAGAACATCAAGATGATTAATATGCCCTTCAAATCTTCAGTGTTCTTACTCCCTTTTTGTCTGGGAACAGTTTTACATTAACTTTAAGCTTGGGCTTCTGGGAGCTGGGAGGGAGTGGTAACATTGTGTTCCACCCACTTCATGATGCAGGTTTGCCTGCAGCCCTACTGTAGAGAGCCAGGATAGGGAAGCTCAAGTGTCCTTGACTCTTCCTGGGCTGGAAGGTGGGGCTTCTCTACCCAGAAGGGACAGTCCTTTAGGTCCCAGCATTTTGCAGCCACCTCAGTTTCTCTCTCCCCTGGGCAGGGTCCTTACAATTGCCCAGGCCTCAGTTCACAAGGTCACTGCTCTGCTTTTGGTTCTCTTCACTTATTGTGGTTTTTGAAATCTCAGTCATTTCCTTTTTCCTTTAGAGCTTGTCAATAAAAAAAAAGTGTCCATTTCTAGATTTGAAGCAAGCTATATTAGCTCAGTTCTCCGTGGTGTCCAAGGATGGCCATCCTCCACATATGATGGCCTTTTCTGCTCCACCCTCAGGGTGCTGTGTAGCTGTGATTGGCATTTATGCAGGGCTGCTCTGCACCAGGTCATGCAGCTGGAGAAGTGTGGTGGGAATTTTCTCCTCCTCCACACCTCCGCAGAGAGCTGGCTTCAAGTTTATTTTAGCCCTACTGCCCACCTATGGGTCAGAGAAATAGGTAATTGTGTTAGCTCCTTGTGTGAGATATTGCTTTGCAGATTAAAATGGTTCTGATTCTATTCTGGTCAGATGGAAGGTTTTTCAGAATTTTTGTAAGACTGTAATGTATGCAGCAAGTTTTTTATTTAGATTTTTAGAAGTTTTTATTAAATTTCAACCTCAAAAAGTGATTTTTAATATTGTCATTTGAAATGAACAAAAACATTTGTGTAGAAGTGCCTCAAGCCAGATACACCGCATTCCCACCCCTATTCCACAGACCCACTGAGGCTCACTGCTAGAAATAATTAAATATGTTTATAAGATATCTGGATGAGGTCATATAAAATGAATCCTGTGAGCTTTTCTCAGTGAAGAATAAATTGCTAAACTGATAAGAATAAGCTTCAGGCAATCCAAGATAGGTTTTATTTTTATTTTCTTCAGCTTTATTAAGATATAATTGACACATAGCATTGTGTAAGTTTGTATACAAGGTGCTGATTTAAAACATTTAGATATCGCAAAATGTTTACAACAAGGTTAGTTAAGACATCCTTCACTTCATATAATTTCCATTTTGTTGGTATTGTTATGGTGAGCATATCTAAGCTCTATTTTATGGTAACTTTTAATTGTACAATAGAACATTGTTAATTATAGTCACCATGCTGTACATTAGATCCCTCAACTTATGTCTCATAACTGGAAGTTTGTGCCCTTTGACTAACTACCCCTCAGCCTCTGACAGTCACCATACTGCTCTCTGTTTCTGTGAGTGAATGTTCTTAGATTGCACATCTAAATCAGATCATAGTATTAGTCTTTCTCTGCCTGACTTAAATTCACTTAGCATAATGCCCTTAAGTTTCATCCATGTTGTTGTAAATGGCAGATTTTTTTTCTCATGGCTAAATAATAGTACATTGAGTGATTGAGGGTGTGTGTGTGTGTGTGTGTGTGTGTGTGTGTACCACATCTATATAATCACACATCTTTGAATCCTTCATCCATTGTTAGACATAGGTTGTTTCCATATCTTAGCCAGTGTGAAGACTGCTGCAGTGAGCATGAGGAGTGCAGATATCTCTTTGAGATAGTGATTTCATCATGGATATATATCCAGGAGTGGGATTACTGGATCAAATGATAGTTCTTGCTTTAGTTTTTTGAGAAACCTCCATACAGCTTTTATATAGTGATACTATCAAGATGGGTTTTATGAATAAGAAGAAGCTTATAGTTCATTGTTTGAACTACAATATATGAATTTAAGAGAAAATATCATAAGAATTTTCCTCAAATTATTTTTAGAAGTAGTAAAATGTCAAACATATTAACTAATGAAACTCTTGCTTTATTAAATAAGGTTCTCCAAAACCAAATCCTGAGATGAGATTTGTATGCAAGTGATTCATTAAGAGGGAGAGGTAAAGGAAGGGGGACAGGGAAGGGGTGGAAGCCAAGGGAAGGGGAGACCTTGGGCAGAAGACCTCAGCCAATTCTCTGAAGGATGAGTTAATGTTCTCCCCACCAGAGACAATGGAGCTTGGCTATCATTCTCCAGACCCCACATTCATTGATTACCATTGTGTAGATGATGGCAGCCTCCAGGCACTTCACACTCTTGAAAGCTCTGTAGGTAAGAACAATCTGCCAGAGGAGCACACTGGAAAGCAGTCCACATTACTATGGACTGGGTGTTTGTGTCCCAACAAAATTCAGATGTTGATACCTAATCTCCAGTGTGTATTTGGAGGTGGAGCCTTTGGGAGGCCATTAAGTCATGTGCAAGGGGCCCTCATGAATGGGATTAGTGCCCTTATAAAAGAGGCTCTAGAGAGCCCCCTGGCCCTTTCTGCAGTATGAAGATGCAGAAGGAAGATAGCCATCTGTAAACAAGGAGGGGGGCTCTCACCAGACACTGAATCTTGATCTTGGATGTTCAGCCTCCAGAACTGAGAAATAAATTTCTGTTGTTTCTGTTACAGCAGCCCAAACTAAGACAAAGGGGTTCAGACTTTGAGACCTGGTTAGGAGCAAAGCAAAAGGATCCGTGTCAGTACAACATTGACCGTAGTATTTACTGTCTGCTACAGTGGGTCTAGAGTTATTCTTCATGTCCAGACAAGAAATTTAGGTGACATTTAGACATTGGCTTCACATACCTGCCTGACCACAAAGGCCAATATCATCAGGAATATAATGGAAAGTAAAATGGGTCCTGCATGAAACAATTTGCTACTGGGTCATAGTTTAATCTGTGACTCCCTTTTGCTCAAGTGAAATCTTGAAAGAATGTTAAATTGAGAGTTATCTTCTATTCTGACATGAAGAACAAATATCTTTCCATAATAGAGAAATAGACTGTTTGAAACTTGCTATAACTGCTAAAACAAGAGTTTAACCAAAAATTAATATACAATACTTTTATCATGAAACTTTTAACCCATGGATTATACATGCTTCTATATTAAATTGTGTACCTTTAAAATAAAACTATGGGGATAGCATATTACCAAAAGAAAGTGTACTGGCTGTATGTTCAACTCTTTTCAAGTAATGTGCAATATTATAGTGGAGATTCACCAAAAAATCAGTATTGGATTATTAGAACTAATTGATGTTCATCTACTTAATCTTTCCATCCTTTTGTGCTCATCCCAGTGTTTTGTTTAAATATCTCTATAGTGCTTATCCCATTCTGTTTCATATTATCATTATCTTGATAGCAAAACAGTGTGTTTCATCTTTAGATCATCAGTTATCACTATGCCAGCTCATAGTAGGTGTTTGAAAACATTGGAATGAGAAAATTAGCCTACAGTTCCCCTTTGCTGAGACATCTTGTGATCTGTTTTAATAGCCAAGTATATTTGCTCTTTGAATAATGATTCACTATGGAGTCTCCTAGCTGCTTGTTAATTCTTGACATCCTCTCTCTCGTTCATTTGGAATCTGTCAGCAGTGCTTCAACAGGATGCAGAAAGCATCAGAGCATATGTTGTCTGCATATGTACCAGAGGCTTATCTTCCTTTCCTCTTCTCCCCAATATTCTTCTCTTTAATGTAACTTTAAATTCTCAGAATGTATATCCCATTTTGAAATAAGACTGAATAAGACTGCTCAAGTTGAGTGGGATTCTGGTATAGACATGAATACAGAAGTTCAGGATTTCATGTAACTTTCCCTAGTACCTCTGAAAATAAATTTTGAACTAGTCCTTGGTTATGACTTTGCTCCTTTTCAGAAATGGAGAGATTATATTTATATAAAACAAATGTGTAGCTTTTTCAAAGATAAAGTGAGAAAAAGAAAAGGGCTTCCTAATAGGCTTTAATACACTAGTGAATTCCAGGGGTTTATTTCAGAGCAAATCATCCCAGATATGGTCCCAATACAGTCAGAAGCCTTGAGAAGCTGAAAATTGGGAGGAAAATGTGGACAGTATATGTCCTTACGAGAATTCTATTTTCACTACGCACCGGAATTTATCATCAGGATATAGTGAAAATTTTTTCAAATCTAATGTGTTCATGACCTTACATATTTTTAAACATACATTAAGGTTAGAGCCAATAGTAAAGGCAGTCACTATAGTGTGAGAGAAAGACAAGGACATGCCAGCCCCAAATAGCTCTTCCATGACCTGGTCATAGTGAGATTTCCACTATGATAGTTACTCTTTTGTGGGGGGAAAATCTCTATCAGAAATATCCTTCTAAAAAGTGTATATCATCTGGCAGAGGAAAATTGGTAGGAATTAGTTCATTGGAATATCACTGAGCTTAATAAAAGCCCCCAAGTAAATGAGTTATAGGAGAACTTAAATTGGATCAGAGTCATAAAAAAACCTGGAGCTCATGGAAAGGGACAGACAAAACAGTGAGAGTTGATGCCCCCAAACATTTTTTCCTTCCCAGATGCATGCCTTCTCTTCTTGTCAATGGTTTTATCATTCTTCCCAGGCACCAAAGCCTCGAACTGGGAGTCATTGGGATCCTCACTCTTTTACCATGTGTGTACACATAGCCCTTAGGCTCTGGCCATTTGTCTCCTGCTTTACTCCTGCTGCTTGGGTCAGACTTTCTTTTTTCCTCTCATTCTTTCCAGTATCATGATCTCCTTCTTGACCTTTCACACGTTCCCATGGTGCTTTTGAGTGCCAATCATTTCTCCAATCCTAGGTTTGTCCACAGCCCTGCATTCCCCCACCAGCCTTTTGGTGTCTCCCCATAGAGGTGGCTATTATTGTTTAGGACCATGGTGTCTGAAAGATATGGCTTGAATGCCCAGCTCTGCCTCTTACTTCCTGTATGACTTGGGCTGAGTTATGGAATTTGGCCACTTTTTTCTTTCTTTCTTTGTAAAACGTGGTAGTATTAATGCTTAATTAAAAAAATGTGTGTGAATGCCAATCAGATAATGACCATGAAGAGCTTACCACAATTCTGTTTGTGACAGAATTAAGCATTCTCAACTTACATAGCAGCAATATTAATGATTAGTGTTTGATATCACTAATAGAAGTGATAGGCTAGAAGATATTGCAAGAATTTAGGCTAGAAGATATTGCAAGAATAGGCTAGAATAGGGGTGTCGAACTCAATCAGAGAAGGGGCCAAAATCTAAAATCCAGCCTAAATCGCGGGCCGAATGGTTTACTGAACAGTCATAAACTGACAATGTCATAAACTGACAGCGGAGTGCAGTGATGACAGCGCGGTGCGGGCCACATTGCAAGGCCTGGCAGGCTGGATTTGGCCCGCGGGCCTTGTGTTTGACATTGCCGATATTGCAAGAATTTCAATGGATGTGGGAAATTTGCAGGGTGATGAACAATATTTACTAAAAGAGATGAGATACCCACCATCTTCCCTTTTCACAAACTAAAAAAAAAAAAAATATTAAAATTAATAAGCAGAATTCCTTGATATAATTATTAATTACCTACTTTTCAATTGATTTAACCACACACCATCTGTTTTGGTATAGCAAAACAACCAAACTTCTAAAATAATACCATTATCCTACTTTATATTCCAGCTTCTCATTTTTTAAAATATGTGGTGTTCTTCATCATGCTATGCTAGATTGAGCTAATTGTTGAGGATGCCAGAGGACATGTTCAGTTCTTTTCATGAGAAAATTTACACTCTACTGAGAATGTCAGAAAAATAAAAGATCTATAACAATGCACTCTGATAAGGGCACACCTCTCAAGTCTTCAGAGGAGCCATTATGTTGGTACTGTAATTCAAAGATTTTAGGCTGAGAATCAGAATATTTGGGTTCTAATTTTCCTTAGATAGTGAAATTGTAGATTAAGCAAATCAATTGCTGAAATCACTATGCCTCTCTGTGACTGAATTAAATAAAAGCCTAATGATGCTTAGGAAGTTGTCATAAGACATCAGAGAACTCTACAAGGGGAAGGCATTTTTATTTTCATTATTGCTTTCAGCTAAAGGCAGATCATGATATACTTCAGAGAAGACAATCTTCATTTGTAGTTAAATTATGTAGCATCATTTTCAAGAATATTGATGTTAAAATGTGAGCTCCACCATCAATTCATTGACTGCATATGATTTTGGATACATTACAAACACACACACACACACACACACACCAAAAGCCATGGTTCCCTCATCAAACAGACCCCAATCAAGAACATTTTTCATAGAGGATTCAATTCTCCTTTGTTGAAATACCATAGTATATGTTGCTTTATTCCAATTATAAGATGTCTGAACATTAAAATGTAAAGTTGTTTTCATTCAGGTCTTAATTTCAAACAGCCAGAGTGTATTTCTTTGTAACTAATGGAGTAGTGTGACTATGATGAAGTTAGTACCACTTGATAAAAAGAAAAAGGAGGCTTTTACTGTAACACCCTAACACCAACCCAATAAATCCTCTTCTGACAGATAGAGGATATCTTCAATGTGAAACAGGTCAAGGAAATGCAAGGATTAAATTCAAGAGTCTTCATCAGCACAGTCATTCTTTTTCACTGAACAGGATTATTGAAATCATTTTCCATCTTCAAATGTATCTGTTTTACAGTTTCTAAGTTCATAAATTGTTCAGATCTATAGCTATAGATATTTAGATAAGAATACTATATTATTCTCCAATGCGGCATCTACACTAATAAAAGAGAAAGAGAAACATACAAATTAACCATCACTCTGCTATGCCAACCCATGCCCACCAGCCAATCAGGAGTGAGTATGCAAATTAACACAACAAAGATGGCGGCCAGCCACAGAGCTGGAGCAAGCAGGAGGCTTGGGTTGCTCCTGGCTATAGAGGAAGCCAAGCTTCCTGCCCTCCCTAGCCAACCCTGGCCTCTGCTCAAGGCTACAAAGTTTCAATTATAGAAGATAAAATAAATCCTAGATATTTGCTTTCAGCTGGCCCTGACCTCCACTCAAGGAGGCACTGAAAAAAGGAAAGGAAAGGGAAAGGGAAAAGGAAAGGGAAGGGAATGGGAAGGGGAAAGAGAAAGAAAGGGAAGGAAAGAAAGTTAAAAGGAGGGACTGGGGCCTTAGGTTGCCCGGGAATTGATCAGGCCAGATGTGATGGCAGGGGCTGTTGGGACTAAGCAGACCAGCAGGAGGGCCAGTTGGAGGTGATCAGGACATGTGGGCGAGGGGGGAAGAGGGCAATTTGGAGTGAGCAGGCCAGCAGGGGGTAGTTGGGGGTGAGCAGGCCAGTGGGGAGGAAGGGTGGGGCGAGCGGGCCACCAGGGGGAGTAGTAGGGGGCAAGCAAACCAGTAAGGGGGGGAGCAGTTGGGGGTGATCAGGCTGGTGGGGAGGTATTTGGGGGCAAGCAGGCTGGTGGCAGGGGGCCGTTGGGGGTAAGCAAAGTGGTTAGGGGCAATCAGGCTGGCAGGCAGGTGAGTGGCTGGAGTCAGCAGTCCCAGATTGTGAGAGGGATATCTGACTGCCTGTTTAGGCCTGCCTGATTACTGTAAATCAGCAGTAGGACATCCTACTAGGGGTCTCAGATTGGAGAGGGTGCAGGACAGGCTGAGGAACATGCCCACCCCATGCACAAATTTTGTGCTCTGGGACACTAGTAATACATTTAAGTTGTTTTATACAAAGGAAATCACAATAAAGAAATCACCTCTATGCTCTTAGGATAGAGAACAGAAGCACACAGGGTCAAATGGGAAAGTTTGTACCATTTGTGTCAATAACATTGATGAGGTGCTTCTTTATCTTTTATATAATCTTTCTATGAGAAAATAACAAAGTCCTTGCTAATTTCCAATTGTAACAATGATTAAAATTTGGACATATAATAGAAGATGATCTGAAATTTTTAAGAAAAGTTCTCTGGTTCCCTCTTTCTGTTGGACCTACTGCAGGAAAGATATTAAATTTGCCAACTATTAAACCAATCTTGGACTTGAACACGAAATACTCAAGCAGCAAAACTTATTTTTTTATTTATTTTCAGTGTCTCTTAGGTTATGGGCCATCAGCAAATACTTCCTGAAGGAAGGAAGGAGTCAGACAGGTGGAGAAGAGTTGGGCAAACTAATCTCACCCCTCTGCTGGGACATGGGAGAGTATTTATAGTTTGTAAGAAATGAAACCTTCCCTATCTGCCACCATTTCCCTTCTTCCTGGATCATATACAAAACTCCTTCCCAGTTCCTTCACTTCCTCCTAGTTATCTCATGTCACAAGTGCACACTTTTCCATGTTCTATAAAAAAAAAAAAAAAAAAAAAAAAAAAAAAAAAAAAAAAAGAACCCATACCTAAGCACTAATAAACACTAATTTATTCTCTTTCCCACTCGTGATGGCTTGGGCATTTAGCAGTCCTTCGGTTCCGTCGGAGATCCACTCCTAGGACGCAATGTAATGTAATTTTTCTCTGTAAGTGGGAACCCATTTTCATAAGCACCTATGTCACTCACATGGAACAGTAATGAAGTGAAGTAGTAAAAAAAATTAAAAGAAAAATGATTCCTGACCTTGTGGTAAATAAATAACAAAAACACAAAGGACATATGTACATATGTCGAAATGGCAGAACTTTTTTTTTATAAATGGAGATGGTGAGGTAACCATGAAATGATATAAGTTGAGTCTGATGTAACCAGAAAACTGCCATATATATATATATATATATATATATATATATATATATATATATATATATTATAGCAGTTTATACACACACACATTTGCATACACACACACACACACACACACACACTTTTTGCTAAGTCACCTGGTAAAAATTTATAATTTTCTCCCCAGTTCACTTTATCTTCAACTCCAAGTCCTAGCTGATCATATACAGGGATATATGTAGAGCTGGGGAGAAATAGTCCTTGCATGTTCTGTAACTGGAGAATCACTTTTGGCTTTTAGTTGTAAATACCCTATTTATTTCCAGCAGAAATGATTAAAGTGGCTTCCTATGGATTCCATGATAGAAATTCCCCATTGAACCTCCTGTTTGTGCCAGAAGTGCAGAACCTTCCTCAGTTCCTCTGAGATGATTTTATTTCTGCATTAGCACATCTAGGCATCTCTCTACTTCTCATCACAGCGTCCTCCTTGCTTCTCAGTTTGGGTCATTTTTCTAAAAGCCTGATCAGTCCTTTTCCTGTCATTCTCAGTTACATCAAATTGACAGCTTTTCAATCTTCTTTCCCTTTCTTTGTTTCCTTCTAGACTTGAAACCACAAATCTTTTCAAGATTCCAAGTTTCATCAACTGGACCCAACAAATGCTCCAAATTTCCCTTGCAAAATGTAATGTCCATACACATTTATTTTGTGATTGACAGCTGAATTATAATATATTGTTTTGTTCTTTTTCTAATCAATTTGGAGACAACTTGAAATCTATAGTGACTTTAAAGAAATTTCCTTGAGAGCAACTATAATAATTACTGGATGACCCCTCCACCCCCTATTCTGAGATAAAATTTATCTCACATGTAGGGCCCTGTACTGGCCAGCACATTCCGGGAATGGAAGAACACCCAAAAGGAGCTTCAGCAGGTGCCAGTCATTCACATAGCAGGCACCCTGCTGAGTCCTTTTCCATCCAAGAAAGCAGTGATCCAACTGAATGATTTGCATAACAGGAAAGAACATCTTCATTAATTTTGCAGGTTGAATCAAAGCACTTAGGAAAGATGGAAATATAAATGTAAATGACCTTAACAGCAAGCTAAGAAAAAAAACTAGTTAGTGCATTGAACTCATTGAATTTTAATAGAGATATGGGTTAAGTTGTATACTAGAACATTGTTAAAGCATAAGTTACTGCAAGGTAAAAGGTCACATGAGAAACTTACTGAATGTGTGTTAGAATTTTGTTCTTCTTCTGAACATGTGCATTAACATGAGATGAATTAAGACAGTGCTAAATGGGAGTTAAAGGTGATTCTTTTTTATTAGTTTGCTCAGATCTTTTATTAGTGATGAGTGGAAGAATTACACTCAAACTTGCTTAAAGATAAAAAGTAATTTAGAGCCCACATATCTGATAGTCTTAGGACTGGATTAGCTTCAGGCATGGGTGGATCAAGGATTTGCAAGACACCATCAGGGTCGCTTTTCTCTCTCTTAATCTCTCAGCTCTACTTGTTCCTTGGCATCAGGCTGCTTTTTTATAATAAGCTTGTTACACCTCCCTGGAACCTTCCCCAAAGCTTCTCTCTACCCATAGGGCTCCCATGGGTCCATTTTGGGTCACATGCCTCTCCCTGGACAAATCGTGTGTCTCCCCTAAATAATGATACTTCTCCAAAGGAAGAGGGTTTGACAGACTTTAACTAAAAGGGAGGGGACAAGGAAAACCTTTCCTACACACCCTCTTTAGGGATCTGGATTCCAGGCACCATTCAGAAAGGACTTTTGAATAGATATATGTCATCTAAGTGGTTTATAGGGCAGACAGTGAGTGAGGTTAAGTGGGGACTTTTAGGTTCTGCCATCTGTGTCAATGATAAGATACAGGTGAATTTTTAAATAGGTTGTTTTGCATAAAAATGCAACTGATTATAAAATATTTGGGGTGGGGGAGAAGAATCATAAAGGAAAAAATAAACATATCTTCTAATAACTACTTTAACATGTTGGGCAGATTTTCCTTGTTTTATACAAATAGCACACATGTTTGCTAATCTGAATTATTCTGTACTTGCACTGAAATTTTGTTTAAAACATTGAGAATGTTTTGGCACATGACTAAAGTAACCTACAAAGATTACTAAGATTTTAATGGCTAAATAATAGCTCATATCATGGATGTTCCATAGTCTATAGTCAATGTCTATTTTTCATATTTAAGTATTTCATTTTTGCTTTCATAGATGATATTATGATAAAAATTTGGGGCTGCATCATTTGTCATTTTCCTAAGATTGAATCCTTGTACTGAATTAATGAGGGATCATAAACAGTTAATAATTTACTTTTTTTTTTAATTTTTGATTATAGAAAAACGTCTCTCTAGCAAGTTCTGTACTTTGTAGGGGAGTTGCCTGGAGCCATGTAGTTAGATGCTTGCAGGACAACAGAACAGAGTCTACTAATCCTTAGTACACAGATCAGATGACTGCTATCAACTAAAATGATCAAGGGGAAAAGGAACATCAATAAGATTAGACTAAAATAATTAGAATATACCAGGCTGTAAAGACAAAAAGCTAGTTCTGCCATAATTAGATGCATGACCTTGAGCAAGACTCTTGATCTCTCAGAGGCTGAGAGTGTACCTCTCAGGACATAAAGGAATGAAGCCTTTGTCACAGTGGAAACTGGTATGTTTAGTGAGTTACCAGTTAGTTAAACCTCAAGATGCTAGTGTGGCATTAAATATTTGGGTTGGGATGGAGGAGTGAGGTGGTTGATTCTGTACTTTAAATCCAAAAAAAGAAAGGAAATTTTGTAAAAAATTATTTTTTTTTTTAATTTCAAGACCTATGACCTTGAAAGTTTGTTTGTGCTACCCTAGTTGGGTAGCTTAGTTGATCAGAGCATTGTCCTAATACATCAAGATTGCTGATTTGATCCTTGGTCAGGGCACATACAAGAAACAAATAATGAATGCATAAATAAGTAGAATAACAAATTAATATCTCTCTCAAAAAAATAATAAATAAATAAATTTATTTTTAAAATTTGTTCATACTCAAAAAGTAAATAGATTTCATAAAATTCTAGATAAATGTGTGATTAGGTATTTACCATAGATTACTAGAAATTTATTGCCATTCCTAGTATTGAGTTTGAATCATGAGAGGCAATCATGGTCCCTTATATCATGAAGTGCCAGAATAAAAATAGACAGAATTTGTGCAAGCACAAGGCTGTACATACATCTTGTGCTCTATAATTTCCAAATTTGATTCCTTAATAAACTGGAATGAAGAAATCAAAAACATAGTATAACCCAAAATATTTCTCTCATTTGTTTTCCTTTGTATGTCTCACTATGAAAGTACTAGGATAAATACCTCCTCTTGAATGTATGTCTTGGATTATTCATATTACCTCACTTAAAACCCTGACACTTGACTGCTTGGATGGGTTCTTGCAGGAGAAAATCCAGGCCTCAGAGATCAAGTGCATGCCCGAGAGCTGGTAGGTGAAGGGAATAGATCTGGCTCGGTCCCATGTTATTCTGATGAGCAACATGTCATCCCCAGCCCCTGACACATTGACCTATTGCTGCCCAATGAAGATTGTGCTGGCTGCAGTGGGGCATGTGGGAAAATATGAAATGGCTTACCTGACTTACTGAGTTCTTTAGAATATAGATGTGGGCTGAAGTAGGTTTATAGTTGTGAGTACGTGAAACACTGAGTTTATTCTTGTATCATTATTTATTCTTGTATTATATATTTTTCCATATGAACAACTGTAAACCCACTTTTACCCACCCTGAATGTTCCTTTGATCCAGATTTGATTTCCTTTTTAACTGTAAATTCTTTTTATAACTAAAGGGAAGCAACACATTATCAACTCTCAGAATAAAGGCTATTTTCAGAATGTAATTTGTTCCGTACAAAGAAAACCTGTTTGGGAATACTTTTATTTTATTTTTTTTCTTTTCTGAGGGGTAATCTTGAAGATACTCCCTTGAACCATTTTTTTTTCTCTGCAGATGGTAGAGGATGTGAAAAGACTGAGATGAAACACTCCCTCTCAAAGTTACGATGACAGATGAGCAGGCTTAATTGTGACAGGCAGTGTCTGGGCCTGGTTCTGTTTCTTTCATGAAAATGGAACCATCATTCAATCGGCTGGGAGCCTGATCAGCAGGGTGTGCCCCTGTGTGTGATGTGGACAGGAAGGGGCCTCCCATAGTTGCACTAGGCAGACCTTCATCTGGAAGCTCTAGAAAATGAGAAAGGGAAAAATGAGCTCTCAGCGTCCATCTGGGTTCGGAAAAGTAGATATCTGAAATTGTGGCAGGTTGCTTTATAATTAGATCAGTCACCGCGGTCGGTTTTCAGGGCAGCCCAATTCCAGATGTGATCACAGCCTAATGAACCATGCCCTTATAAATGTTACATTTCCTGGAATCAAAATCTCTGGCAGGGATTTTACTCCCAATTTCAAGAGTTTAAACACCACGTTATTTTGAATAGGGTTTTGCTCTACTGGCGTTTTTATGTCATGGAAGGAATAACAGATAAAGGAAACCCTCCCTCCTGTTTTTAGAAAACAATCCATTGTCCTCACTGCTGTGCAGACTTGATTTCCCCCCCACCCCACCCCCACCCCCACCAGTGGACCAATTTTTCTTTCGGCTCCTAAGATAATATGATATTTCTGGACCACAGTTGATCATATTTTCTCCTCGGTGATGTATCAATCTTGAAGGGTCAGAATGCACTTGTTTTCTGGATATAGAATCCATTATGTGTAAAGGTTTATTATTACCCTTCTGCGATTTGGACCTGGTCTTTAATTTATTTCTATTTGCTCCTGAATTTAAAAGCTGATTAGCCGTCTGAGAAAGAGGCGGGCATAATCGAGTTAGACAAGGGCAGGGTCCTTGGAGTCTTTCTTGGGTAGCTTTTCTAATAGACCGAAACTAATCCCGAGACTCCGCCTGTCACCAGGAACAGTGTCTAATTCCCATGCAGCTGCATTGGTTTGGGGTAAATGCTCCCTCTCTGAGACCCTCAGACAGAATTTCAGTTCTGAAGTGATAACTGTTAAAATCCTGAACAACTGTGGAGATATTCTTCTATGCTGCAAATTATATGCAGACCTCTGAGCCATGCCACAATGTAGTTGTGGTAGATGCAATTAGAATAAATTAGGTTAAATGAACTATGAGAGTAACTAGAATCAGAATGTGGATGAGTTCATCACCGTGTCTGTACTTATGACACTGAATTTTTAAAAAATTAGAAACATTAGATTTTTTTTTAAAGAAAAACAAGTTGAAGACCATTAGAAGTAATTTATAATGGAGGCTAAGCATCCTCTCCATGACATTCATTCAGAATTTTGCAAGGGAGATGAAGATCTCATAATTTTCCAGACAGAATTTAGGGATTGACCATCTGAACTTTGTATGATGAAAAGGCACCCACATTCATTCTGAATTGAGGAATGAATTAAGAGTCAAAATAGAGATGGCCTTATCAGTTCAATAATTAGAACTTTGAGGGAAATCTGGAAGTCAAATTTAAAGTGGATTTGTATGTATAAAAAGACAGGGGACATATGATCAGTGTGACACTTTTTCTCTCACTGTAAAACACAGGTATTTCCATCAGTGTCCCTTGGAAAGGCCTGGAAGCATTGGCCTCGATGCAGCAATGAGCATCACTGAAGTCCAGGGCATGGCCTCTACACACAGTACAGAGGCTAATGATGTCACTTCAGAGGAACCTACAAGGCAGCTTCACGAGGTTTCTGTAGACAAAAGAGGACACAAATTGAACATCAAAAAGAATAATGAACAACCGACTCAAATGCATTATGTATATGGAATCATTTATATACATAATGCTATAAAAAGACCAAAAAAAACAAAACAAAACAGGAAAGGGTAAAAAAAGTATTGGAGAAACAAAACAAAATGTCATGACACTATTGGAAATGGCTACCGCACCCACTCCTGTTAATAACATCAAGAGTTGAAAGGAAATAGGCATCCTGCCCTCAGGTAGGGACTGTACTTGAGACTAGCCAACAGGCCTCAGGAAATGACTGGAATCTTCTAAACAGGAAAGATGGTAGGAATTGAAAAGCATCATCTCACAGCCCCTTGTAAAAACAGCAATTTAGGGCATCAACAAATAATAATAAAAACAGTGAAGTTTGGGTGGGAATTTTGGAGTGAGATGAGGCTGACAACCCCTAAACCGCTCTCATGAAGGTACTTCACACAGAGTTCACGTCACCCCTGAGACTGCATGCAGTGGAGTGTGCAGATACCATTTCCAAAGTACACTTGGAGGAAACAAAACTTAAATATAATCAAATCTTTAGATATAAAGTCCAGTTTACAGAAAATATGGGGAATAGCCCCAAGGAGCCATCAGTCAAGTGCAAATTTAACAACATAATTTTTATGGTTCTTTCAACAAATCAATGGGAGAAAAAATTTTTAAAGAGATAAGGCAAATTTCTGATTTAAAGACAAATGAAATATAGCAACAATCAAATATAATGTAGAATAGTTTGGGATCCTGTTATAAGCCAACAAACTAAAAACACATTGTTATATAGCAGGGGATATTTGAGTGTGGACTAGATATTAGGTGATAATAAGAAAGTAATTTTACTAATTTTAGAAGGAACAATACACATTGTATAAGAAAAAATTTAATGTATACTGAAGTATTTATGGATAAATGACTTGATATTTAGATTATGATTGAAAATATTGCAGTTACAAAAAATAAAAGTTAACAAAAGGAAAGGGGCATGGAGAAAAGATGGGAATAAAGAAAATTAAAAAGCAAAATGATGGTTGTTGAGGCTTCATGAGAGTTCCAGGTGGACTATATTTTCTACTCTTGACATACTTAAACATTTTCTTAATAAAAAGTTAAAACTGAAGTCAAAACATTGTTTAGGCATAAAAGACAGACAATAGAAAATAACCCATTAACTTCAATTGCAATTATTTATCAATTTCTATGTTCCCTAAAATATTTATATAAACCAAAGATTGTGAACTCTAAGTAGATGCCTGGGTATGTAGTCAATGGAATGAAAAAAGAGAAGTTTCTGGGTAAACTCAGCAGAAAAAATTAACCCTGAGAGCTTGGATGGCAACAGTTCGAATTGATTCAATCTGTGAGGATTGTTGGGCAGACTTTTGTTCAGTGACTTTTGCAACAATGATCTTTCTAAGCTTTCTCTCCACAGGTGAGTTGGCCATGAGGTAGATTTGAAGGACAAAACACAAAAAGACATATTTCTTGGTGATTTGTTACTTCCCAGATGTTTTTGTTGTATTTTGGTTTTGCTTTTAAAAGGCCACCTGTGTTACTTTACTGGCAAACAATAGCATTACAGTTAAAGTCAGGGCCTGATGCAGCCTGTGCCCTGCGCTTAGGAAGGCCCGCAGCTGGTTCAATGCTCTGCTGTTGCATTTTTTGGAATTATTTCTAATTTTGGAACAAGGAGCTTCACATTTTAACTTTGCACAGGGCCCTGAAAGTTATGCAGCGGTTCCCAGTTAAAGCGTTATGTTGGCAGAGACTTAGTGGGAGTTTATCAGTCATTCTTCTGAAGGAGACACTGTTACTCACTCCAGGGTCACTTTAGTGCACTTTTGTTTTCTTAACTTCCCAACTCCCTTGAGTAAACATAGCCTCTGGCCCTGTGTTATTACTGGGGACGCTATTAACTCCATGAAAATGACACTCCAAAGCAAAATCCAATTTCAAAACATGATTGCTATCAGGATCAATAATTTCGTTTTTGAAATACAGTTTCCAGATACAGGTGTGTTTCCTGATAGTTCTAAAGCATTGAGCTTAATAAAAGGTAAATCTGTCTAAATATGTGCAGGTCTTGTGGCAGTCTTCATTATGCAAAGAAATCCATTTTCTGGGAGTAGCTTTATTTCATCCCTGTGATAAAACAATTCTCACTAAGGGGGTGAGAGTAAGACTTCCAAGGTCATTGCTTGGAATGTTGATGGTTAAAGAGCTACGTGATGACCAATTAATAGCAATGTGTCCATGATGCCGATTGTGTAATCATCTTTGCTGAAGTCACCCAGAAAGTCACTTGTCACCGTGAATCCCGTACTCTTCAATGCTGACAATTAGGATGGCTGATGTTTTGTCACAGTGCCTAAGTTAATCACAGTCTAAGAACGCGGAAGGAAAGCTGAGACAGGAGTGAATTAATCACCATTAACAACAGATTAAAAAAGTAATCCTGAAGGGCAACTGTTAAGAAACATTGTTTTGAATAATTCATAATCCTTCCAGTATTGAAGAGATACTTCTAGAAAGGAATATTTTTTTCTAAGAAGTTAATCTTATAACTTGGCACCAAAAAAAGAAATTATACCTGAAATTATGGCTTTTGAAACAGACATAACATGTTTCCCCCCCCCTTCCTTTCCCTTTCTCTCCTCCCCTCCCATCTTTTTTTCCCCCAAATAATATTATCATGACTAATACATATAAATTTATTTCTCTTTTTGTAGTTGTAGCACAGTTTATGTAGACATTCCTCAGTTGGACAAATGGTTTGTAGTTTCTAAATATTTATGGTTTCAAATACTGCTCTATTATACATCCTTAAAGATTTCCTCATATTTGTCTTCTTGCTTGGATAGATTCTAGAGGTGCACTGTTGGGTTTTAAAATAATACATTTAATAAGTATTTTGAAACATGCCCCCAAAGGTTGTGTCAATAGTATATATTCTGCCAAGAGTGGTTTTGAGTTGTCTGTTTTCTTTAAGTATTACCAATGCTGCATATATTCATATTTTGAAAATGCCAGTCTGATGGAAAAAAAAAGATTTTTATCTCTATGTTGGCTTTATTAAGATACAATTGATAAACAAATTTTAAGATATTTACAGCATACAACATGATTTCATGTACATTGTGAAAGAATTCCCCTCATAGAGTTTATTTATACATCCACCTCTTCACATACTAGTAGTTACCCTTTTTTATTGTTTTTCATGAGAATATCTAAGTCCTGTTTTCTTACCAAATTTAAATTATACCCTACAGTGTTATCAACTAGAGTCACCATGTTATATACATCAGATCTCAAACCTTTCTCATCTTATAAATGAAAGTTTGTATCCTTTTACCAAACTCTCCCTAGTCCCCTCACCCCTAGGCCCTGGCAACCACTTTCGTACTCTCTGTTTCTATGAGTTTAACTTTTTTTTTAAGATCTCACATGTAAATGACGCCATGCAGTATTTGTCTTCTCACTTAGCATAAGCTAAGTTTAATCCATGTTGTCACAAACAACAGGACTTCCTTCTTTTTTGAGGCTGAATAATGTTTAAGTGTGTGTGTGTGTGTGTGTGTGTGTGTGTGTGTGTGTGTGTATACACATCACATCTTTACCCATTCATTGTCAGTGGGCATGTAGGTTGTCTCCTTGCCTTGATATTTGTGCATGATACTACAGTGAATATGGGAGTACAGATACTTCCTCTAGATAATGATTTTGTCTCCTTTGGATATATACCCAAAAGTAGGATTGCTGGATTATATGATAATTCTATTTTTTAAAAAAATTTTATTGAAATTATTGGGATGACGTTGCTTAATAAAATTAAAGTGTCAAGTGTACAATTCTATAATACACCATCTGCATATTGTGTGTTCAAGTCAGATCTCCTTCTGATACTGTTGTAATAACCTGGTTATTATTTAACAGGAAAGGAATAAAGGGAAAACTAGATAGTATAGGTGTGCCATTTATACAGCCTTGTCAGGTAGCTGTAGTTATGCCTGCCCGGTGACTTGTAATTGTGGCACCTGCGTTGGGGCTGTCCATCGCTAACCCTCTGTCCAAATATGTCCTTGCCAGTTCTGACTCATTGCTTGCCTGATGTTTTCTGAGAGGTGGCTTTTTTTTTCCTTTCCTTTCCCTTCTACCCTCTCTTTCCCAATTTTAAGAGTACTTATTTCTGAATAAGTCAGCTCCTTAAATTATTCAGGGAAACAAATCCCCAGGTGGAAGGAAACCTGTTGTTTAGAGTTCAGACACTGATGGCTTACTTCAACCCTAAGAAAACTCATTTGAAATCATACAGGTTCATTTGAACAGAGGACCAATGCATGAATCAGCACAAGGATGAATGCATTATTGCTCTGGTTCTTCCTTTCAATGTTAGGAAATTTAAATTTCTATTCTTAGTGTTCTCCTCTTAATTGACACTTGTGTTTCTAGATATAGTCATCGTCATCTTAAAACTTCAGACAAAAATCTGAGCCTGGGTGTTAATAATATGTCTAACAAACCAAGAGCTGAGTTCAGTCACATAAATATTATAAATAATCAAAAACCAACCTGTTAAGAGTTTTTTATAAGAAAGCTAGCAAGTTTCATAAATGCAATAAGGCCATTGTCTTGTGGCTACCTATTCTTGGAGGGCATTTTTAACACTTTATAAGAAAGTTCTATTTTTTTAAAATATACCTCTGGAAAGATAGATTAGCATAAAATAATTATGAAAGAATAAAATAGTCATTAAAGAGAATATAAATTTTATATCCATATAACTCTGAGTCTCAGCATGCAACAAAGTAAAACTGAAAAAAGAATCACACATAGATAAGGAGTGAAATTCTTCTTAGATTTCAGGAACATGTACTTTTTAAGCTTCACCAATATGATTATAAAATTGGTTATAAAAGCAAATAATCGTTGTCATTAGGATATCAAATTCTTCTGACAGCTGAAAGACTGTTTCTTGGGAAATTGGGGCATCTGATAACTATTTTACTTATCTCACTGAAAATTTATCTCTTAGAAGATGGCTAATAATGACCCTCTCTTCTTTAATTTAAAGAAGCCCACTGGAGCTCACATGCCAGGCAATGAGAGGCCATTTCTACTGATTCCTCTCCCTAAGATCAGCTGAAGTTCTGGTACAAGTACCTCAAGGACGAGCCAAATATCCTGCCCAAGGCCAATTCAGCATCAGCAGGACAGGAGACATAGCAAGGGTCTCTGGGCTTGGTTTGCAGTAGGTTAATTAAGTATATTTTTACATGGATATCCACTTACTCTTCCTAAGGACAGCCCAGCCTCTCTTCACACAGATAAACCTTTCTGCTAGCAAATTGAGCCTTTGCTCCCTGGTTAGCTGTTGGCTGTTGCAAACAGACAGGAAATTATTTTTGGAAAATAATTATGCTCAATGTAAATAGACTAATCCATTTAAAACTCCCTTGGTACCCGCAGCCTGTTTGTCTGGAATAGTCAAAGTATCTGAATCCCATGAGAAAATTCCTCTGAGTTCAGCATTTTTTTTAATATGAGAGAAAACTTAGACATTACGAGTAAAATGGAATTGCTGACAGCCTAATGCACTTGGAAATAAGCACCTACAGCATGCCATTGTGGAGGAAGTGGTAAATTTACTTTCTACCAAATCCATCTGTTGTCTGCAAAAAATGCCCCATACTCATTCACATTTATTTCCAGACCTGAGATAACACAAAGAGCCACATTATCAGCTCAGACTCAAAGACACAGAGGTCTTACCAAGCATCACACTTTGCTAATAATTCGCAGGACACATGTGAAGACAAAGGCGATGCATAGAAGCGTCTGAGACCTCCCGTCAACTCTCAAGGTCCTTCCGTGACACGTTAGATAGAGTGTAGGCTCATCCAGATATAATGCTTGAGATCTCTAAGTGATGCACGCAGTTATGAGACTTGGATTATTATATAGCTGACTTAACACTTTCCAATGGGCCATATACCATAAGCCCCTGAAAACCCTAGACAGACTGGCTATAGCTGCTGGAAAGATTCCATAGGAACACTCTCATTATCTCTCTGCTGGTAAATACCATCAGGAGGCCCGATTAGCATGATTACAAGGAATCTTTACCAGCTCATTTATTTTTTTCTCTCTCTCACTTTCCTCTTTCTGGGCATCCCCAGGGGAGAGAAGATGAGTTACAAACAAGCTACAAATCGTTTCCTTCCCAAGACCCATCCTTATAGCAAATGCTAATGGTATGCTTCAGTCATATGCTGTTTTCCATATGATGATATATCATTTGGAACACACACGGGCATACACAGAAACCTTCAGAACCACTGTCTGCCACTTTGTGTTACTATTGGCAATAAGAAAACTGGAGTTTCACAAAAGAAAAAATTAAACTTAGAGGAACTTCCAAAGAGTGTTCCCTAGTCTTTGTGACTGGCCACACTCACCACCCAAGAAATTCAAGATGCCCTTTCTCTTTAAACCTTAGCCTTAAGGTTATTTTTTACTTAAAAAAAATTTAAATCATCACCTAACAGATATTTTTCCACTGATTTTTAGAGAGAGTTGAAGGGAGGGGGAGAGACAGAGAGAGAGAAACAACGATGTGAGAGAGACAAATTCATTGGTTCCTGCACATGCCCTGACCAGGGATGGAGATCTAGCCTGCAATGGAGGTACAAGACCTTGACCAGAATAGAACTCAGAGCCCTTCAATCCTCTGAGCCAAACTGGTTAGAATTTAGCCTTGAGATTATTTCTGGGTCTTCTACTGATCCCAGTATCTTTTCTCTATGGTAAACTTTCTAATTCTCCTATCCTCAGCCATTTCTAGTATAAGAAGATACAAAATTCAAGCATGGGAGGTCATTGGAAACAGATTACAAACATTTAGGGAAATTATATATTTGTACCAGAGTTGCATAACCTTGTTTTGAACATATTAACAAATTGTTTTGTGTGATTTTAACAGCTTTTCCTATTTCCTGTCAAGCCATCTAGGTAATGTTCTTAGCCCTTTGGTCCTGAGGTGATGAAATCCTTTCATCCTGAATCCCCAGGCAAATCTCTTAGTTGAAATCAAGCCAGCTGACCTGGATAGTTCTGGTCCATTTACCCATTAACTCAACAAATTGCTGTTGGACCCCTGCTGTGTGAAGAGAATTTTCCTAGATGCTGGGCATACCATAGGGAATGAGATAGTCAGGTTCTTGCCATCAAGGTTCTGACCTCTTTAAAACGATCTCTGGAAGAATTCAAGGAAACAAATTCAGCTCAAATAATTATAAACTGTGATAAACCAAAGGATCTCTGAATTGGGATTTTTATGGCACTTATATTTTTATGAGGTTGTTCAGCGAAGATAACTAACAAACAAACAAAAGCTGGCATTAGGTATTTCAGCTGCTGGCATTATGGTATATGGCTTAGATTATCTCTTCGCTAGACTCAAGAATGAATTGAATCATCCCGTATCATAGGAAATCAATGAACTTCAAGATGCTCTGAAAATTCTAATGCAGGAATGTTACTGCTTTGAATATAAAATTATCTGAATGATAGAAAATGAGAAATATCTCCTAACACACATACTGGAAACTTTCTGAATTCATACTGAAACCTATGTGATTGTTTTCCTTTGTATAATTTAATTGTTAGACAGCAGGTTCAAATTAAAGATTTCTACTCAAGGCTTAGGGTACTTATACTATTTTCTTAAGCTTATCACCTTTCTCTGTCCTGCCCTTCTCTTGCTAATCCCAGACACACGGGGTTTCCTGTCCTTGGAGCCCGAGTTACATGTAAACATGTCATTTAAATTCTGATTTGAATATATTGAGACTTTAGAATTTTCCTTCAGAACAAAAAATATATAAATGATATATTTTGTCTTCTAAGTCCCCAAACTACCTCTTTCTAGCCAGCCACCTTTTTAAGTACTGCCATTCCTCACCCAGCCATTGGATTTCAAGCCCAAGCTCTGGCAAGGTGATCAGGAAATTACCAATGACTGTACAGGAGTAGGTTATAACCTGGTAGGGGCGATAGAACTAATCCCAGCACCACAAAGTTGTATCTTACCGGACAGTGGGTTCTCAAATCCGAAAAGGCAAACATTACACATTTTTTTAATCCTCACCCAAGGATATGCTTTGTTGATTTTGAGGAGAGAGAGAGAGAGAGAGAGAGAGAGAGAGAGAGAGAGAGAGAGAGAGAGAGGGAGAGAGGGAGAGGGAGAGGGAGAGGGAGAGAGAGAGAGAGGAGAGAAATGTTAAGGGAGAAATATCAATTGGTTGCCTCCCATATCTGCCCCCAGCTGGGAACCTGCAACCTGGACATATGCCCAGATCAGGAATCGAACCCACCACCTTTTGTTTGAACAATGCCCCAGTGAACTGAGCCAACCAGCCGGGGAACACACACACATTTTTAAATTTACCCACAGAATACAGAATATATGGTCATACTCCCAATACAGATTAAAAACAATCTTACAAATCTAGCACAGCCAGGTTATCCTTCGGGACTGGAACCCATAGCGATTCTTCCACTGAGCACCCAATGAAGTGGATGCCTTAGGTTTAAGAGCCACATTGTATGAAAACACATGCTATGAGACTCAGTCTTAGTACAACATTATGCTCACACTATGAAAAAATAAGGCAACACAGACTTGGAACTTTTATCTGAGACTAATACTTGGTGCACATGCACACTAAGTGGATGCTGAGCAGAATTGCCTGCTAAACTTTAGAACTTTGTTTTTCTAGCTAGCTTGTCTCACTTTTCTACAGAAGCAGAACTCAATAAGTGAGCATTGATTATGTGATGGTTGTGGAGCAAAGAATATATGCAATTTTAGTGGAATATAGGAACAGTAGAAGAGCATGCCTGGGCACTCATTGTAGAAGACCACAAATATTAGGCATAAAAAGCTGGGCTATCTTTAGTCAATTATATCAAGCCAGCGAAGATTTTTGAGACAGATAGTAACATCATGATTTTGCTGAAAGACAGACACGATGAGTGCAGTTATGAACCTAAAGGACTATAAGCTGTTCTAGGGTAATCCAAAACCTGATAGATATTCACATCTAGTCCCTGGGAAGGAAGTCTTAACTAGAGATAGAGCCTGATGAGCCATTCTGAAGGGATCTTTTTTTATTGCTATACCTTCAACACCTAGAATAGTTCCAGGCAATAGTAACATGTAGTAAATAATTACCAAATTATTAGTGCCTGATTTTATTGAGGCAATGATGAGTACATAGCTATTTTAACATGGTAGGAGCAGATGAGTGGATGTGAGGATGAATGGATGAAAGTATGGGTACATGGATGGATAGAAATTGAAAGGAAGGAAGGTCAACTTTGTTTTTCTAGCTAGCTTATCTCACTTGTCTACTCCGAATATACTCACATAGAATTGTTGTGTTCATGGACAATTATTTGTAGACACAGGTCTGAGTTAGGCAACTTCAAGCATCCCAGTGTATTTTTTAATTGCTATCAAGAGTGAAAGAGTGGCCCCTAGGCAGCCAATGATGAAAAAAAAAACAACTGAGAAGAAATGAGCACACCAAGGGTTGCAACTATGATCAGACAGCATGCTCACCAGCTGGATGGAGCACCAGATTAACTAAGGCTGTGAAACACAGGACAGGCTGTTAGGGGTGAAAGCTGTGGCATTTGGAGAAATGAGAAGGAGGGGAGAATGCTGTACTCTGCTCACTTTTTTCTGAGACCAAGGAAGCAGCAGGGATTAGAAGAGCATCACACCAGGCCTGCCTTCAGACAGTGGGCATCAGAGGCAGCTGGAAGGAGACTGAAGGTAGAGCAGCTCTCCTATCTGGGAAGGTGAAGGTGTCAGTGGCTTCTAAGGTCAGCATGGCATTTTCTAAAGATGCTTCATATATGGCAAGTTCTGCAGAGTGGAAAGGCATTTGCTAAAAGGGCAACCCAAGTCCTTCTGGCTTCACTGGTTTCCTGGGGCATGACTGGTGGGACAGCTGAACACTTCACACTTCACTCTCACTATCCCTTGCAGAGCAGCGGGGTGGGAAGCTAAGTCTACTTTATAGGAGAATATTCTTGCTTGTAGGTCTGTGAGCACCAGTGTCAAAATAGACCACAGAGGGTGTCAGCAAATGTCTGTCACCCCCACTTCCTCCTGCAGCTCAGTCTCATCAAGGTCCATGACATGCCAGCTTCTGGGATCAGCCCAGGGCTGAGTCAAAAGGGAAGGATCCCAGCTGGCTTTCTGCCTTTTTATTTTGCTAGTGATGCTATTTTTTTTAAAATTAGAAAATAGAGATAAACCAGAATAAAACTAAATGGTAGTTCTATCACCTAGAAATAATCATTGTTAACATTTCCATATTCACTTTTAAATCTTATTTATGTATTTATAGAGGTATTTGTAGTTTTATTGAAGTAAAATTGACAACAATTATATATATTTAAGTTGTACAACTTGATGATTTGGTATTTGTGTGCATTGTGAAATAATCACCACAGTTCACCTAAATAATATATCTCACACTGGGACCATTCATATTCTCTCTCTCTCTCTCTCTCTCTCTCTCTCTCTGTGTGTGTGTGTGTGTGTGTGTGTGTGTGTGTGTGTGTGTGTGTGTCTCAGACCTGTCTTTTTATTATGACCTTACCTCATAGTTTGACTTCTTCAGAAAGTATGTCCTTAGCTTTTTCCCTCATTATGGACAGTCTACCTCATTTATTGCAGAAGACAGTCTACCCTGTCTTGCCATAGGTCATTTTCATCAGCACCTGAGCCTCACCCTACACCTTATCTCACAGCTGCCAGAGCCCAGCCTTGGATACTGTAGGGTTCCTGCATCCTTGGGGATCAACTCTTCCCAGCCTTGCAAGTGCCTCCCTGGCTCTTTGTGTACTCCTCTGAGAGTCTCCAGACTTTGGGGTTCGCATCTAACCTGACTCCAAGTCTTATAAGTGAGAGCATACCCTGAACATCTCATATTAATGACTCTGAGTCTTTTCTAGCCCTTTCTGTTCTTTCTTCCTCATCAACACCTGGATTCCCAGACTGACAGAGAACAAGGTGTGATGGGCTCACTCATATTTCCTAGTGCAAAGCAAAAGGCACCTAAATCAGAAAGTTGTGTTAACTTTAGAAGCAAATGCAGAAAGGCTTATGTAAATTCAAAAGCCAAGTGTAGTAAAATATAATGTTGATTTATCTTTCTACTATGCCATCAAAACTGCTTCTTCATACCGACTGAATAATAATTGTAGATAAAATGGAAAAGAGGTATGGGCTCACAAAATGTGCCCCACATTTTACTGCATTAATGATGTATTCAATGTTTTGAATGATAGTAATTGCAAAGCAAAAATTCTTTCAGAAGTTAAAACTATCATTTTGCTTCCAAGCCTGAACTATGAAAGTTATTTTGAATTAAGCTGGTTTTGTTATATTATCTCAAATATAAAGGTGAAAATTATTTCTTCATCACCTTAAAAGCAGTAGAGAGTAGGTCTAGGCACATAATTTGGACTTAATGCATGCAGGTTGACTGAGTAAGTGATCAGATGAGTGAGGAAATATTTTTTGTTTTCTATGATTTTTCTGAACTTGTATCACAAAAACATGTATTTGTCCTATGTTCCCCTATTATCCTTAAAATAGCATTTCTTTAAAGATGATTAATTTGAGACTATTTTGAAATAGACCAAAACAAACAGTAGATTACTGCTTTGAGTGTTAATGGCCTGGGGCATCACAGAAAATGACTGAGTCTTCAGGAAACTCATCTTAATGTCATAATGATCTTTTGAAAGTGCAATTACTACTATACAGCAAGAGTCAGTGGTTTATTTTCTCAAAAATATTAACAAAAATTATAACTTTAAAAAGCCAGATACTCTTAGAATTCTCAAGTAGGTTTGGCTAAATTAATATATTGGTGATCACTGAAAAAAAAATGTTGAATTCCATTACAAAGACAATATTTTTTTCTTTTTATTTTCTTTCTGGTAAAATAGGAGAAACAAAGGACATTTGTATTATTTTATAAAAATGAAATGCAGTTATTCACCCCCCAAAATTTTAATTTTTCTTAGACTTCTTAAATGAGTATTTTTAGAAATGAAAATGAAATAGTACTAGCAAAAAAATTAATTTTAATTCCAGCACATGTGGTGGAACTTTTTTTATATGATTCTTCTACTACATGACTGGCATCAATTAATGCTAATCCTTTCTAATAAAGAGGGAATATGCAAATTGACCATCATACCATCACAAAGATGGCTGCACCTATAGTGGAGGCTGAATTCCTGTAACGAGCCTTAAGGAGCAATCAGCAGGGACCTGAGCCTGCACCCCCCACCCAGTGGGGCTTAATAGGGGACCTTAGGCTGCACTTCCTGCCCTGGCACCAGGCCAGGGGACCTGAGGCCATGTCCTCTGCCTGAAAGGGCTTGACAAGGGTGGGACCAGCTGGGTCTGGGTCTCCTGTGATTTTGAGGTGCTGTGGGTGGGTTTTGGACTTGACTCTGGGTCCCCAACATGCCCCAGACTCTAACAGGAAGAAGATTTTCATATACATTTTACTAATTTTCTTTCATCTCTGACACTTCTATTATAGAGAAAGGGCAAATAGCAATATTAAAATATTTCCTCTAATTAATCCCCTCTTAATGTGCATGAATTTTGTGTACCAGGCCACTAGTTGGCAAATTTATATAGTAGAATTAAATAATGTATTATCAGAAGAAATTGGAACACATATTCTAGCAACTTAGTTTTTAACAGTTCTATCCAAAGTTATTTTAAAGAATTATCTCCTTCTAAACAAGACATAAGAGAGGGGGCTGGGGGGGGGGGGGGGGGAGTCTAAGAATTATTTGAAATCTAAACACCAGCAGTGTCTAGAATAACAACTTTCTCAAAAAGAACCCAGTGTAAATATTGTTTTCTCTCTGTTTATTTTTGAATAGCATAAATACTTTATGTGAACTCTAATGTTTGATTAAACAAAGAAAAAGCCAGTATTTGAAAAGGTAATATTCACAGTGGAAATAGATATAGGATAAATTTTTGATGGAGTAACATGATGGGGAGGGACATTGTTAGCTTTTGAAAAAATAGACATCTGAGAGTGCACCTTTGGATTTAAAGGTAAAGTGCCTGGAAATTATCACTATTCATGCTTCTAGGTGTAGAGACCATGTATAAACAGACACAAGGAACATTGTTTGGCTTGCATTAACATTTTTGTTTGAATAGCCTGGACTTGGGAAAGATTGAGGACATGTATAAGAAATGCCTAGATATAAACCTATAGTCTAACACTAGGAAAGTGTGGGTGAGGGATATTTCTAGGTCAGTCAGCATGCTGTGGCAATGAGATCAGTGGATGGTTGAAGTCAATAGGTGGGTTTAGGATAGATCTGCCTCTCATAAGTGTGACTTTTGCTAAATAACTTAAATGTTGCTGAGTCTTAATTCTGTAGCAAGTTGGAGAGTGGCTGGAGGACTGACAATGGGCAGATATTGTTTTAATCTTCAAAAATAGATGTATATACATCCCAAATAGATGTATATATACTTTAACAGCCGATTTATATTATATTTTGAAAATGAAACATATTTTAATAAACATTGTCTTTATAATTCTTCAAAGTGTGTATACATTTTGGGGACACACTGTATGTTACCTACCGTAGTTTGGAACAAAAGTAAGTTTACAGTTGTTTGTATGGAAAATAATACAAAAATCAAAAAAAGATAATACAAGAATAAAGTGGTTTGCATACTCACAAATGTAAACCTACTCTTGCTCACCCCTGTGTGTGTGTGTGTGTGTGTATGTTTGTGTACGTGAGCGCACACCTTAAAAAAGAAAGAAATTCTGTCATTTGCAACTGAGATGAGCCTAGAGGACATTATTCTAAGTGAAATAAGCCAGGCAGAGAAAGATAAATACTGCACGATATCACTCATATGAAATCTGAAAAAATAAAAGTCAAACTGAGAACAAAGAGTAGAATGGTGGTTGCCAAGACTGCAGGTGGGGGAGGGGAGAAATACAGAGAAGTTGGTAAGGAGATCCAGACTTTACTTACAAGATGAGTAAGGTCTGGAGATCTAATGTATAACCTGGCGACTCTAGTTGTTTAATTGAAGTTTGCTAAGAGAGCAGGACTTAACTGTTCTCACCAAGTATAATAAAAAAGGTAAATATATACATGAGGTGATGGATGTGTTAACTACTAGTAAATGGGGAGCACTCCTTTCACAATGTAGACATATCAAATCATCATGTTGTACACTATAAATATCGTACTGGTCAGTTTTATTATACCTCAATAATGCTGGAGGGGAGTGGTGTTCTAAATGTATGAACTAGTAACTTAATATTGACCATGGAAATGAGCCTCAGATAGATCTATAAAGGGGCAGGAGAAGTAACAATAACACAGAGAGAGAAAAGCAGGAGCAGGCAAGAATTGACTGTCCCTATTTCCAAGGTACAATATTAGCACATTTGGGGGCAAGTTTGGGAGTGACACAGTAGTGTTCATCTCAACCCTAAGTGCCACGTAGGTTCAGTGTATAGGGATACCTCAGAGGTTGTTAGATAAGCAAGACACCACGTGTGAAAGAAGAGAGTAATCTCCAGATAGGCAGTTACTTGGATATGGAAGTTTCCATTGAGCACCCTATCTGTGAGTAGAATACTAAAGCCTAGGTAAATATATACCATTTTCTCCAGGGCTCTGACCACAGACCCTAAAGCCTTGTCCAGGCTCAGGAATGGTGCTTGATTTCTGATTCATAGAACTAACAAGAACCAAGCAGGAACCCTGTGCTCATGTGGAAGTTACTGATAATAGATATTGGAACAAGGATTAAGGAAACATTCAATTTCTTGAGTTTGAACCAAAGCAAAATGTTGGAAAGAGGCCACTAAACCCATGAGCAAGGGGAGCATGACAGGCAAAGGTCAGTTTTGCTCACAGTGCCAGGTAGGTGTAGTAATCAGGGCTGGCTCAAGTCTGGAATTGGCTGAGCAGAGAGTGTGTTTGCTGTAGACCCTCATCATTAGAATTGGCCTGGGGGCCAGAGGAGAGGTATGTTGCACACTCCTTGCTTTGAACCCAAGTTGAATCAGGATGGAGAGCCCTGCCTGTGCTTCTATAAATGAACCACCATCTTTTATTTTTCACACCTTTGCACTGTTCCCTCTGCCCAGAATTCCTCACTCTCCGTGTTTTTATGATGAATTTCCTTGAGCTTTGGGTCAATGTTAGCTGCTTTGTAACGTTTTCTCTGACCTCTTCAAGGGAGAGTTAAATGTTTGTCCATCTGTATCCTTTAACACAGCATGTATATAACTAGATTTGCCTATATGTGCAAATAAGCAGCTAATAATTCAAGCTCAGTGAGAGCAATGACAGATCTACTCATCTTTAATTCCCCCCATGGCCTTACTCATTTCCTGGCATAAGCTAAGTGCTTAATAAATGTTTGAATGTGTAAATGAATGAATGGAAGGAAGAAAGGCAATCAAGAAGGATAATAGGAAGGAAGAAAATTCCTTCTAAGCAACACATTTATTCACCTGTAAAGAAGTTATTTAAAAAGAGAAAGAGAGAGAAAGAGAGAGAGAGAGAGAGAGAGAGAGAGAGAGAGAGAGAGAGAGAGAGAGAGAGAGAAGGAGGAAGAGGAGAAGGAGGAAGACAAAGCTAGACTGTGCCTTCAATGTCCTGAAATTCTGAAAGAATAGGAGACAGAGGTAGAATATTCATCTTTATTTCTCATTGAGGGTTATGACTTTGGAAATCAAAGCAGAATATTTGAGGAATATGTGGGCCCCTAAATGGAGTGTAGTTACCAAAGTGTTGGGCTCCTATAATACACCACAGAGCTCCTCGGGAAGATGAAGGAAACTGGCAGCACTGGTGAAGATGGCTTTGTGTTTGACATATGAGCAGTGCAAGAAAAAGGAATAGATTAAAGCCACAAACCTCAGTACTACAAAAGAAACAGCAGCCACATGGAATGAAAACAAGAGGGGAAGTAAGACTATCGTTTCAAAGAGAAGTAGCTGGAAAAATTATTTAGAAACAAGTCTTAGGACTCAGATGTAGATATAAAAATGTAGAGAGCATGAGACATAAAGGGAAAGATATTTTAAAACCAATATATTGTTTCAGGAAAACCATTTGAAGCAATGATAACAGGAATAAAAGACAATTATAATATTTTTAAAATAATAAATTATTATCGTTTCTAAATGATTTTTAGAGATGAGTGTATATTATCTGGGTAAAACATATGGAAGATAGAAAACAAATGTATGTAAATTTCAAGGTAACTTTTTAAATAGGCATATGTATGCATACACAATGACACACTATAACATACCAGTATCACACTTAAGATATGATGTTTTTTATCCCGCTCTTTCATTTAACATTATGGTAATAATGTCTTTGTGCCAATAAATATTCTTTGGAAATATATGTTTTGATATAGATAAAATATTTTGTCATATAAATGGACAGCAGCATATTAAATATTCCTATTTGTGGGGGGGAGAGTTTTTCTAACTTTCATTTTAGAAATAAGTTGTTATACCCACATAAATAAATATTTGAATTATTCCCTTGGTATATATTGAGAGAAATGGAATTACTGGGGGAAAGTGTATGGAAAATGTTAAACATTTTAATGTTTTCTGATTATAAGGGTAATGTATGTGTGTTATATAGAATTTGAAAAATATAAAAAGTTACAAAGCATATTTTAATTCCATAACAATATTTTTAGTTCCTTTGAAATCCCGGTTGTTCTTATTCACTCCACACTCCCTCCGTTTGTCCTCCTAGTCCTGTTCTCTCCTTTACCACTCTACTTCTATGTCCTCTTGCACACTGGCTCCTGCACAATTTCAGAAGTCTTCCTTTTTAAGGCTTTCTCTTTCTCTTGTTCTGCATCATGGTTTGGGCAGAAAGGCATGATGACAGAGGCTCAGCCTGTTCCAAAGCACACTGTCTGGTTTGAATCCCAGCTCTGCCACTTCTGAGCACTGTGACCTGAGCTACATTAGTTAAAATATCTCTAGGATGTAGTTTCCTCAACTGCAAAAGAGCGATAATGAGCATAACTAATTTCTAGGGTGGTTGCTAAGATTAAATGAGCTATGGCATGTAAATTATTTAGCAAGCAATCAAGAAATGTTAGCTTCAGATTTTGGCTCTGTGTTGTCTTTGTTGCATTTATTTTTTTTCTTAACAAAGAGGAAATCTTTAAGGGTTTATTGAGCATAAACATGCATGTGAGAGAACCTATGAAATGGAAGCAGAAATGATATATAATTGTCTTTTCGGGTGTCCTTTTGAGTCCTATTCTCATTGAGGTGAAGTTGATGGGCATAATTTTCAGCTCAACTCCTGATTCCTTACCACCTACCACAGCTCTGTGAAACCAAGAGGAACTCAGTTAACACCTTCATTATGTGTCTGGGTCACAGGTAGTCTCTGACAATCCATAATATATAATATACACTCTACCAATATGGCTTCATCATTTTCCTGCCTGATTGTTTTATTCTAAAGTTGCTGCATAGCAATACCAGTTCCCATCTACTTCCTAACAGAATGAGATGAAAAAATAGAGAAACATTGAGAAATGGATAAGATAAACAAGGACTCCAAAGAAACTAAAAATGCCATTATAGAATTAAAATATGCATTTAAGATGATAAAGAACAGGACTGGCATTTTTTTAAAATATGTTTTGCTTGTAGCTATCTATATTTTCTAAATTCTTTTATTTTCTATCTCAGAACAGATTTAAAAAGATATATAATAAAAGCAGCAAATAGAAAATGGAATTTTTAAAAATCCCTTTTATAGTAGCATCAAAAATATCAAGTAATTCTGCATAATATAATGGATATGTTAGTACTTCGAAGGAAATATTATAAAATTTAATGAGAGACATAAAAGAAGATCTAAATAAATGGAGAAATATAGCATGTTCATGGATTGGAGAACTGAGTATTTTAATGATGTTACTCCTGCCAAATTGATCTAGCAAGTTAATGAAATAGCAATCTGAATACCAACTTGCTTTTCTTTTGTAAATAAAAAACAAAAAATGGTAAGCTAATTCAAAAGTGTATATGGAAAAACCGGGAGCTGAGAGGAGCCAAAACATTCTGAAAGAAAAGGAAAGTGAAGGATTTGCTCTATCATCTTTAAAAACTGGTTGTAATGAAAAGTCATACAGAGAATGTAATTTGGGCATAAAAATAAAGTCATAAATCAATGGAGTAGACTGGAGAACCCAAAAAGCAACATATGCATTTATGGATGCAAGATTTATGACAAGGTAGTGAAAGAAAGCATCTATGGTAAAAATACTGCATTTTTAATGAATGAGGCTGGGGTTATTAGGTGTACATATTTAAAAAAATGAAATTTTACTTCTACAGAAGATCATATACAAAAAAGCAATTTCTAGTTTATCATAGAACTAAATGTAAAAAGGTGACACTGTAAAGTTTTTTAGGATATATTATAGCAAAATATCTTAATCTCTGATAGAAAATATTTTTAGACACAAATTATAAAGACAAAATTTAAGAAATTCATTGCATAAAAGATGCCATAAATGAAATGGGCAAGTCACAGAATAAAATATAATAACAACATATAGCTGACATAGAACTCTCATCTAGTGGGCACTGAATGAGCACCTTTTGGTTGATTCAGAGATGACATTCCTAAGGTAGGGAGGCTATAGTTTAAAGAACAAGGTCCTTTTCTTTTTTTTTCTTTTTTTTTTTTTATGTCATTGAGTTTGCTTTGTTTCCAGTTGGCATCCACATTGAGGCCATAAGCCAGAGTTCTTAATAGAAATTCCATTTACACCCTGATGTTTTAGATATACATATATATGGCATAATTTCTCATTTCCAGTTCTATAATTAGTTTTCACTTTCATTTGTCTCTTCAAAGGTATTTTAGGAAGAATTTGAAGATGTCTTGCCCAAACTTCAAGCCAAATTTTTTTTATAATATTTATTATATGTTTCTTTAGTATTGACATAGATTTATGATTTAGATATATTTTATGTGCTTTATTCCAGTATCTCATTTAAATTACAACATTAGTTTTTTAGTGCTCCTACATAATATTTCTAACTGGATAATTATGGTTTATTCAGGTTGTAATCTAATTACTCTATAATTTTCCCATCATGGGGAATTTTAGATTACTTCCAATTTTTTTATAATTGCAAAACCTCCAATGAGACATCTTAGCTGGAATTTATAAACCATCTACACCAGGGGTCTTCAAACTTTTTAAAGTGGGGGCCAGATCACGGTCCCTCAGAGAGCTGGAGGGCCGGACTATATGAACTACTAATCCCTACTGTAACACCTTGGCTGCGCTCACTGCCCAAAAAACCTGGCAGGGAGGATCAGACTCCCCTGGGGGCTGCATGTGGCCCACGGGCCGTAGTTTGAAGACCCCTGATCTACACTAATAAAAGAGAAAAATGTTAATTGACCGTACCTTTGCTACGCCCACAGCCAATCAGAACGAGTATGCAAATTAACCCAAAAAAAAAGGATGGCTGTTGATTTGCATATATGGAGGGAGGGAGGAGTGAAGACTGAAGACAGCATAGAAGGAAGAGGGAGGGAAAGTGGAAAGCAAGGCAACTGCTGGAGGGAAAGTGCTGGCGGAGTGTGTGGGGCGGGGCGCAGAGTGGCCCATGCAGCCGCGGAGATGGTGGCAGCTGGCGCTGAGGGTCGGGTCACACAGAGGTGGTGGTGGTCGCGGCAGCATGAGGCTGTGGAGGCAGTGGTGGTGGCAGGTGCTGTGGCCACAGAGGAGGTCCAAGGGTGGCCATGGACATGGTGGAGCAGGTGGACTCACGGCAGTGGGAGAGGTGGGGTGGGGGGCAGAAGAGGTGGCAGTGGTGGGAGGGAAGTCCGCCAGAAGTCTTGCAGTAATATTTCTGCAATGGGTCCCTAGTAAGATTATCTTTTTAGATAAGTTCTCAGAAGTGAGATAAACTAGGTCAATGTGTATACATCATTTTATGGTTTTAAAATGTATTGCAACACTCCTTTGTTACCTGTAATACTTGAAAGTAACAATGGCTTTGAAATTTTAAAGTCAGAGGAAAAATATGACACATGATTAGGACTGGGACTCTAGCCTGGGTATTCCTAAATAGACATGATTTTTCCTCAAAACATACCAAAACAAGGTTTTCCTTTTGTCTTCTCTTCCTCAGTTTATAGAGTTGAACAGCTGCAGGTACCTGAATTGCTTCTTACCTTAATCTAATTCCTCATATCTGATTCGGCTAGTGAAACTGTCAGCTTTACTTCCAGATATCTCTAACAGCAGCCCCTTCTTTCATCTCTGTTCCCTACCTCTCAACTGAACAGAAGTGACAGTAACCTAATTGGCCTCTAGCTTTTTAGACTACTCCTTTCACTGTCTCTAGAGATGTGTTCGACATCACAGATATCACCAGGCCATTCCTCAACCTATAATCTCCAATGGTTCTCAGTCTGCATACAAAACAGAATCAGTCTTAGCATGTCAACTAGGATTTTCACACGTGACTCCAACCAGGGCACCAGTGTCATATCCCTGCCTTTGTGACCTGTGTTCACACATGGTAATTAGCCATTCTCCCACCATTTTTTAGATTGTTCCCAACCCCTATCTGTTTTCAGCATTTTTAGGAGAATTTTAGGTTAATATCCTCACTCCTACCACCACGCCTATGCGTAGCACAAGACCTGGTACCCATGAGAGATACTGAAGAAAATTGAGTGAAACTCAATTGGGTTAATTTATGTACAATCATTACTCAAAAGATATTGAATGATTAGCATTTTAAAATGTAAGTAATTTGTGCTGGTATGATCTGAGTCCATTTGAGATTTTATAAGAAGACTTAGATGAAGACAGAAGTCATGTTCATTATATGTCCTAAAAACACAAACTGGAGAGCTAATAACTTAGAAAAAAATAATTGGATTTAAAGATAGGTATATTTGTTGCTAGGTACAGTCAGAAATACGGAGTTCAAAACAACAGCAAATTCTGCTGTCTCTGTCTTCAAAGTATTCCAAAAAGTTGACTACCTTCACTGCTCACACATAGGTTCAAGCCCTCATTGACCACCTGAACTATGGCAGTAGACATTTAACTGGTCCCTCTCCTCCTTTGCTTCATCCAACTTTTCTCAATGCCCATGTCAGTGCGATCTTGTTAGAACATGAGTCAGATCATGTATCTCTTTCAATCTAAACCCTCTAATGGATTCTCATGACACTCAGTAAAAATAGTTCATTTTTATGATTAACCAGAATCTACATGATTCAGTTCCTCTACATAACCTCTTTAATGTCATCTCCTACTAATTTAACTTAATTTACTCTGTTCAGCCACACTGACCTCCTTCAGTTCTTCAAACAGTCAACCATGCTTCTACCTCAGGCCCTTGATATTTGTTATTCCTTCTGCTTACAATATTCTCTTCTCAGACATCCACATAGCTACTTCTCTCACTTTCTCTTCCATCTATAATTTAACTCCCCCATCCCAATATTTAATAACCCCCTTTCTTGCTTCACTTTGTTGCCTGAACTCTTAATAATATCTAGAATGTCCTATTTGTTACTCTTATTTACTGTCTGCCTCCCCAGTAGAGTATAAATTCCATATGAAAATGAATTTTTGCCATGTTTCTGTTTATTAATAATTTCTCAAACTTAGAACAGTGTCTGATGGATAGCGGAAACTCAGTTACAAAGTTGATCATGGACAAACAATAAATTCCATGGAGAAGAGTAATAATTTGCTTTTTGGTTCAATATATTGTGTATCAAATGGGACAGGCATAACTTAACATGAAGTTTTTAAGAACAAAGGTTGTGAGGGTTAAAAATAACATAATTTCATGATGAAAATTGTTATGGACTAAATGTTTGTATCTCTCCAAATTCATAAATTGAAGTCCCAACCCCCAGTATGGCTGTATTAAGAAGACAAGGCCTTTGTGTGGACCACAATCCTATTGGATTAGTGTCCTTATAAGACAACAAAAGAAAGATCTCACCTTTTTTCTCTTTACCATATGAGGAAAGACACAGCAAGAAAATGGTCATTTGTAGTCCAAGAAAAAACAAAAAAAAACCTCTCACCAGGAACCAAATTACCTAGTACCTTAATTCTAGATTTTCCAGGCTCCAGACTATGAGAAACAAATGTCTAGTTTAAATGACCAGTTTTTAGTGTTTTGTTATGGCAACCCAAGTAGACTCAGATAGACCCTGGCTGATGTTGCCCAATGTTAAGAGCACCAGCCCACATACAGAAGGGTCATGGATTTTATTTTCAGTCACGGGCATGTACCTGGGTTGCAGGTTCAATCCCTAGGTCTGGTTAGGCACATGTAGGAAACAACAGACTGATGTTGCTTTTTCATATCAATGTTTCTCTTTCTCCAGCTTCCCTCCCTCCCTTCTTCCACTCTAAAAAGATATCAATAGAAAAAATATCCTCAGGTGAGGAGTAGCAAACAAACAAAAAAAATAATCTGAGCTAATTTCCTTTCTTGATAGATAACTGAAGCCAGAGAAATTAAAGGTCCCAACATCAGTATAGAACAGAATTAAACTCAACATCCAGGTTGCAGCTCAGTGCTTTCTCCACTTACCCTGCTGATTCTTATACCACTCTACTTAATATGCAATCAGTATAAGACAAGGCTTTCCAAACCTCATTCCCATGGAACTCTGTTCTTCCAAAGGTGTACCAGAAGTTTTCCCATTAAAAATTAATGATGGCGATTTTTTCACAGTGTCTTAAAGGGGTGAGCAGGTATTTAATTAATTTTTGTCCACAATTTTGTTTTGTCAATAAATTATTCTTACCCCTCTAAAAAGATTTTTTAAAAGGGGGAGGAGGAATAAAATTACTAGAGAAATGCTGAACTATAATTCTCTAAAGTAATTATATCTTTGGGAGATGTTGAGGGTTATTGCATAAATTTAATATGGACACATTTCTTGCTAGTTCAAAAGATAGAATGAATGCTACTCAGAATTTCACTATATTCCAAAAAGAGCCCCATTACTTCTCAGAGCCCTGGTTCCTGGATGGGTTTGAAAGGCACTGATATCAAAGTATGGCACAGCAGCTCAAAAACTACACCCAACTGAGGTGGGAACCAGACAGGAGAAGCTTTTGAATCAAGGGGATTTCAGTCCCTCTGTGTGAGGATCTATCGTAGCATATTCATGGTATTGTACACGTTGCCTGTGCCTGGATTCTTTATTTAAGGTGTTATGGACTAGTCTCCAGAGGTAACCTTAAATGAATGGCTGCTTGTGAAGTTTCTAGGGGAATATAAATCTGTTTTTAGAATTTTGAAGGGCTGAAATAAAGACGAGAGAGTAGATTTATTTGGTATCATTCTAGGAACAAAGCCATGCTCTGTGCAGTCACCACAGGGAAGTAGGTCTTTGACTCAATAGAGGAACAATTAGAGTTGCTATCCCTGCAAAATGTTTTCTAGTCAAAATATTAAAATGCAAGCCTGGTTAGTGTTTCTCAGTGGATAGAGAATTGGCCCACATAACAAAAGGTTGTAGGTTTGATTCCTGATCATGGGCATGTGTCTGGGTTTCAGGTTCAATCCTTAACCTGGTCAGGGTGTGTGTGGCAGGCAACCAATTGCTGTGTCTCTCCTCTCACATCAATGTCTCTCACTTGCTTGATCTCTTGCTCTCTCTTACTTTCTCTCTCCCTGCCTCCCTCCCTCTTCCCTTTTACTTTCTCCCTCTCCCTCTCCCTCTCCCTCTCCCTCTCCCTCTCCCTCTCCCTCTCCCTCTCCCTCTCTCTCTCTCTCTCTCTCTCTCTCTCTCTCTCTCTCTCTCTCTCTCTCTCTCTCTCTCTCTCTCAAAAAAAAAATGTATTGAAAAATATTGGAAATGTTCCAGTCATCACCCTGGAATATGCAGAAGAAATTCTGTTTGGGAAGTGATTTAAGACAGATGACCTCAACAGGTCATTCCAAAGTAAAGATTCTGCTGTTCTATGAATGCAAAGCCCTGGACCATTATGTATAACTAGATAACTAGAGGCCTCTGGTGCACAAAATTCATGCATGGTGTGTGTGTGTGGGGGGGGGGGGGGGAAGGTGTGTGGAGGGATGGTTCCTCAGCCTGGCCTGTACCCTCTCTAATCTGGGATCCTTCTTGCAATCCTGGACTGCTGGATCCTAACCTCTCATCTGCCTGCCTACCTGATCACCCTAAACACTCTGCATGCCTGCCTGATCACCCCTAACCATTTCCCCTGCCAGCCTGATTGCCCCTAACTGCTCTCCCCTGATGGCCTGATCGTCCCTAACTATCTCTGCCTTGACTCCTGCCACCGTGGCTTTGTCCGGAAGGACATCTGGAACAATGTCCAGAAGATGTCTAATTAGCATATCACCCTTTTATTAGTATAGATAATGAGGATGTTAAAGTCACCTGCAAATGCCTGGTTTCTTATCTCATAAAGTGGAAAGGGATAATAACCAAAAGAGTCTTGGTTAACTAAAATATGAAAGGGAAAAAAGAAAAAGAACTTCAAATATTTCACAATTAGCTTAAGTTCTGACCTGTTTCTCAATAAGGAACTCTGTATTGAGATAAATTATATTCTTGGGAGTTGTGTGTGACTCTAAAAAATCAGTTACAGCCTTTGAGACTCTCAACTTTCACTGGATTGCTGAGATGTTCAAGAATGCTCTAAAATAGAAGGGGGGAAAAGTGGAAGAAATACCTTTAAGGAAGATATTTCAAATTATTGCTAATTTAAATAATGATTGCTACCATAAATTAAAGAGTTAATGATGTAGGATACCAAAAGCTTGAAAATTTTCTTATAAGTTACAGCAGACTTATCCTTACCACTTTTTCCTTTTAATGTTATCACTTAAGCAATGGGAGTTTCACCTTTGTTCTTCTTGTTTCCCTCTTTTGAAATCACCTTTCTTATTTCTTAAATGAGTCTTCTTCATGACATTTTATTTCTACTCTGTTGATTTTTCCTTTTTTATTGATGCTTATAATATTCTTTGCTCTTTTAAAAAATATTTTATTCTTTTTTTTCTACTTGAAAGGTCATTCCTGAATAAAATACATGTCCTTAAAAAAAAAAGATAAGAATTCTGGCTTTTATATTAGATTCCTTCACATTGTTTTTAATATTTTAATTGATTTCAGAAAGGAAGAGAGAGAGAGAAAGAGAGAGAGAAAGAGAGAGAGTTATAGAAACATCAATGATGAGAGAGTAATTATTCAGCTTCTCCCTGCATTCTCTCTAATGGGGATCAAGCCCACAACCAGGTCATGTGCCTTGACCAGAATGGAACCCAGGACTCTTCAGTCCTCGGGCCAACATTCTACAATTGAGCCAAACCAGGTAGGGATATTCCTTCACATTTTTAACTTATTAAGAATAATTTTGTACTGTTCTTTTTTTTTTTTTTTTTTTTTTTTTACTGATGAGTTCTTTTTTTTTTTAAATCAATCTTCATTGTTCATATTGTTACAAAGGTCCCTCATTTCTTCCCCCCTCCACCAGGTTTCCACCCCACCCTCCGCCCCTTCCCCATCCCCCATTGTCCTCATCCATAGGTGCAGTTTATGTTCAATCTCTTCCTCCCTCCCTTTCCCCGATAGTAAATCCCTTTTCAGGTAGTAAATCAGTTACTTAGCATTTTCTCATATCAATAATACCACCACATGCTCAATGATACATTTCACACAAAAGACATTTCCAAATAGGTCAACCAGCCTCATCCAGGCCCCACCCAAGGCACTCACAGATCTACACCCCAGCCCTATGTACTAGTTTATAATGACTATGCATGAGTGCTGGAGGTAAAGACAAAAAAAAGTAGTTAGCATAATAAATGCAAGCAGTCCTGTCAGAAGGCTGATGGACCCTGTGGCTTTAGCAAGGGCTAAAAGCTATTCACCCATTGTTCTGTCAAGACAATGGTGGCTGAAGGCAATCTCTTAACCTGATAATCCTTTATTGTTTACCAAACCTTACAATTAATTTGTCTGTTTGGCTTGCTAATGAACAAATGTGTATTCCCGTAAATAAAAAGCTATAGGTCCAGACATTCAGGGAGCCACTCCACTAGAGAGTAGGTCTCCACCTGGCTCTCCCCAATAACTTCTAAAGTTATATTTCTTATATATTATATCCTTCTCCAGATCCTGAATCCTTGCTGCAAAAGGTTGCAGCACATGAGTTGTTGGTATAGATTAGAATATAGCATGTGAAACTGAAATAAATATTTGCTTTCTATACTTTACGGAATTTATTGAGGAGGAGAAGGGAAAAAATTTACCTTCTTTAAGTTTAAAAATCATCATATTTGGAACATATAAACCTTCATATATCTCTCAGAGGAGAGCTTAAATTTTTGAAAATTGGAATAGAAATGTCTAAAGTAGAGAGAAAATAAGGTCATCTTGACCTTTATCTGGAAATGAGAAGTAGTCATTTAAAGGATCATTTAGAATGGCAAATATTTGAAGGTGAACATTATAAACTCCCAAAGAGGCCAATCCCCTTACCTCTGCATCAGAGGCATCTCTAAGGAATGGCTCCCAACAAAGTGATCCTGGGGACACGCTTCCCATGAAATCTGCCTCTGGGGCCAGCCTACTGGTGTTCCCTGTCTGGAGCAGAACTCTTAGGTGGGGGCTTGTGCAGGGGTTGCTGCCTCATCCTTTCCAGTTTATTTCAGTGAATTCTATAATTTTTTCAAGGTCTTTGTAAATGACAGGAAGAAAACAGATAACCTAATCCATATGAAGGCATTAATTGTTAAGTGTCCTAATATCTTTTCCTTCAGTTTAATATCCTATATAATAAAAAGGTGATATGCTAAATGCCCCTCACACCCTCACAAGATGGCTGCCTATGACCAGGCCAGTGGGGAGTTAGTGAGAGACCATCAAACAACTGAACAAGCAGGCTGCATGGCGTGACCAGGCCGATGGGGGGTGGCAGTTAGGGGCAACCAGGAAGGCAGGCAGGTGAGCGATTAGGAGCCAGTGGTCCAGGATTGTGAGAGGGATGTTCGACTGACTGGCAGTCAGACATCCCCCAAAGGGTCCTGGATTGGAGAGAGGGCAGGCTGGGCTGAAAGGACTCCCAACCTCTCTGTGCATGAATTTCATGCAGTGGGCCTCTAGTTTACATTATAAAAGGCTTTTTATTACTTAACATTAAGTGGTGGTGGGGGGTGGGAATGTAGGCACATATGCACATAAACTTGTGATGTGACCAGTCTTTTTTTCATGACAGTAATATACATTGACGTTGTATTTATCTCCTACAATTTTCTTTTAGTGGATCCCTCGGTCTTTTAAATAACACATTTTCATCCCAACATATATTTCAAATGTTTATGGATCTAATCCCATCTATATTATAGAGCTTATTTAGACATATACAAATATCTTTTATTTCTCTCTACCCCTTTATTTTATTCTTCCCTGTTCTAATTTTCTCTTTCACTGATCTTTCACCATTTGATGAGATTAGATATTTTAAAGAATTTTGAAGATAATGAGAACTACAGGAATACTTTCACCTCAATCATGCTTCAGAATAAAGTCCCCAGTCTACCCCAAAACTCATGACATATTTAGTTTTCAAAATTGTATTGTCAGCTTTTGATTACTATGTCACTGAAAATGTATGTTTATTCCTTTATTCAGTGGTTTCTAAGCACAGACAGGTAGGAGTATATTATTTTTCTACTATGGTGGCCACAAATTTGGAATGAAGAGAAGATAGATTCTTTGTTGAAGAAATAAATTTTCATACAAAATTTACTCTATTGTCATCATGTTCTCTTTTCTTCTTGTGCTTGAGTCACCCAGAGAATGTTTTAGGGTCAATGGATTTAAAATAAAACACCTACCACTTAGGATTTAAATCCTGGAATAATTATTTGATATTAATGCCCAGGTAGAAGAGCCAAGACTATTATCTGTGGAATTAAAATGTGGGGACAGAAGAGATTATCAGCCCATTGATCCTTGACAGGTTAGAGATCATGCAATGATGCCATACAGATGCCCAGTTCTCCTGATAACAGAAAAGCTTTGGTTTGAAAATGTTCCCACAAGAAATAAATACATTATGAAATCTACCGTAATGAGCTATTATATTTTTCCTTTTATAACACATACAAGAATGCCCTTACTGGAACATGCCATAGTTTCCCCTCATAATATCCCATAAGGGAAAAGGAAAATTTGCAGAAGTTTCCATTACACACATTCATTACAGAAACTTAGAGATACACTCTCGCAAGCATTTTTAGTTTCCTTCAACAACCTATTACAAATCAGATACTCAGTTCAGTTTCCTAACACTTTGTGTATTGGTGGGTTGCAGCACTTTTTTAAGAATCATTCACCAGCTTAGCTTTAAAAAGACCAGTTGGAAAATTACCAAAATTATTCTTTTCTAGTTACAAAATTAGCATGTAACCAATTTTTTCCTGTAAATAATGCATCCATTTCAAAGAGGATGCACCCTCCAGATATTAATGCATGAAAAATTCAGTTCAAAAAGTAAATTTATACTCACTATAATTCTCCAGAGCCATTTTGTGTCCTGCTAAAGCTGGTTTTGTTGGTGCAACTCCGCACATCCTGCTGGGCCCATCCTCTGAGTATTTTTGTGCATAGAAGGAGTGACGGAAGGAGCAGAGAGTGAAAGTAAATATAAGCAAATATAAGATTTTGATGAAAATGAATAAATATTGTGTGAATGTCACACAATTTAGAGCCATGGTAAATTTCATGTGTGCCATGTATATTTATAAATGTTAATCTACAAATAAAGTAGAAACCTAGGAGAAAAAAAATGTGTCTCTCTATGAATAAAAGGGCAAAAGCAAATAATAACCCCTTACAGGTAGATGGTTTGTGGTTTATTTATACTATGAAACTTCACTTTTTCAAGTCTTTCTCTGGTAGCAGTCCCCAGGTATAGGAAGACAGGTACTCATATAAGTGCTACATGACTAAATAAAGCCATGGTTTCTGACTCTGAGGCTTATATTTAAATTCCCATGCCATTCTTTGAGAATCCAGTCTCAGAAGTTGATGTATGTACTTGGAAGCAAGCTACAATAGGAACATGTTGGCAGAGTAGTGAATATTTTAGAAGAGTGATAGGTGTGGGTTTTTTCCTCATTATACATTCAGTGTATTTTTAATTAAATTTATTGGGATGACATTGGTTAATAGGATCAAAAGTAATAGGTTTTGAAAAGTCTGTGTGACTGCCTTAAACTCACTGACTCCTTGCAGCTTATCAGAAGTTCACCAAAATTGTATTTTATTCAATTGGTTTTCCTTCATGGGAATTTTAAAAGTTGGACACAAAAGCATCACACTTTACTTCTGAGGAAATTTAGGGTCCTTGAAACATAATTTATTGCCCTTACCCAGAATGAGTTTAGATGTTGTTATTTTTTCTATTTCCTTAGGCCACAAAGTCGTTTCTCCATATACCTTGTGTAATTCCTGCAGATGATTTTCAAGGGGTCTTTTGGCATGTGCTATTATTTATCATCAAATATTTGTAAATGAAAGTGCAGGAGATGAGATAGAATATAGACAGCTAATCTCGAGGCTGCTCTGAATGACAGGCTCAGAAGAAACCTGGACATTTCCAAAGGAGCAAAATGTCAGCCTGCAAAATTGCCTTTCCTTTCTTGATATTGATCCTCATTTTTCAAAAATGAAGATGGAAATCCTTTGCAAGTCATCTTAGTAGGATTGGAAACAGCTGCCTCACTATATACAATTAATCTATATGCATACATAATTTTTAAAAAGCTATAGGAATTATTTAAAGATTAACATGTTTCAAGAAAAACTTTTACTCTTCTGCAAATATTTCTGAAATCAGTATTTAAACCTATATGCAAATCTATACCTAGCCACTGAATAACCAAATATAATTTACTTAGGAAATGAAGTTTCTTTCTTTTTAAAAAAATATATTTTATTGATTTTTTACAGAGAGGAAGGGAGAGGGATAGAGAGTTAGAAACATTGATGAGGGAGAAACATCAATCAGCTGCCTCCTGCACACCTCCCACTGGGAATATGCCTGCAACCAAGGTACATGCCCTTGACCAGAATCGAACCTGGGACCCTTCAGTCAATAGGCCACCGCTCTATCCACTGAGCCAAACCAGTTAGGGCAGAAAATGCAATTTCTTACCTGCTGGTCCTTAAGGTTAACAGCTGGTTTTAGTTTGAATTCTTGAATGGCATCTAGGACCAAAACTGACTGACTGACTGACTGACTGAATGAATGAATGAATGAATGAATGAAGTACATGAACATGTTTTCATTGCTGCTGTAGGCAAGTGAAGATTCAGTTTGAGTTTGCCTCAGTTTTATTTGAGACCCTCTCACCTGTCCCAGTGCATTGCAAATGCCTATTTTATGCTTTGCTATGCGCTTCTTCTCACACACACACAAAAAAAATCTGATTCCAAAATCTAACAAATAGCAGTATAAGAAGTGGAACCCGCTAACTGGAAGGCTTTAGAGCTTGTATTCCACTCTGTGTGTTTTATTTTTGTTTTTGAGTATGAAAGATAGTCTGAAAGAAAGGTGTTTTTATTCTCTAGCTTTAAAATAAAGAAACAGAGGTCCAGAGAACCCAATCAGTATCACTTTCTGGATCAAACTCTATCCCCATTGCTCCCCAAATGGGTACATAACATTCAGTACAACAGGGACCCTGAGTTTCAGTGACCATTAGTTGTTCCTTTCACCATTATATCCAGGTGAAAAGAATGAACAATACATATTTTTATATTTCCATGTGGAGGTGCTGATATTTCTTTCTTTGGGTATTTTTATAATACTCGAGAAGCCTTTTGGATTGTCTTTATAACTGCCCATCCTAGAGAAGTGATGCTCCCTCAGGCTGGGATCTGAAGGTTATATAGGTGTTAACTTGGTAAAGAGAGAAGAACGTATTTCAGGCAAAAGGAACAGCAGATACAGTAGTCCAGAGGCATAAGAAACACCCACTCATAGTTCTGGCCACTATGGATCAGTTGGTTGGGTGTCATCCCATGCACTGAAAGATCACCAGTTCGATTCCTGGTCAGAACAAATGCCATGGTGCAGGCTCAATCCCAGGTAGGGAGTATGTGGGAGGCAGCCAATGGATGTTTTGCTCTTACATTGATGTTTCCCTCTATCCCTCTCCCTTCTTCTCTCTCTAAAAAATCAGTTTTAAATCTTTTTTTTTAATCGACCCATTAAAAAATGTGTGGCTGGAATGCAACAATCTAGAGTGAGCAGAATGGGAAATGAGATGAAAGAGATTTAAAGGGGTCTTTATTTTCAGGGGATGGGAAACCATTTAAGAATTTCCAGTAGACATGTGGCATAATGAGATTTGCATTTGAAAAAGATTACGCCAACAGCAGGGTTGAGAACCAATTCAAGCCAGGCTTGCGTGATTGGCAAACTGTTGCAGAAGTGCAGCTGAGAGATGACTATGGCTCATACTCTATTGGTGATGATGTCTTCTGATAGAAGCCCTCACTTTTAATAGATATTAGTAGACCAAATGAACAGATATTGTTACTAAATGAGTGTGGGGGTCAAGGATGAGCAAATCATTGGGAATGAGTTCTCATTTCTTGTGTACAAAAACAAGAGTAAGAATACTGAAAGAGGACCATCTTTGTGAGGGGAAACCATGATTATGTGTTTAAAAATGTTGAGTTCAAAATGACTTTGAGATTCCATGATGCAGAAATAAGTAGATAATTGTGCACTTCCATCTGGGTCTCAGAAGCTGGTTTCAGCAAGATGTACACATTCTGGGGTCAAATGTGTACAGTTGACAGAACATGTATATTGTTGTCCTAGGGAGAGAAAATAGAGTGATAAGAGTTCCTAAAATCATCTTTGAGACATTCCTAAACAGGAGATGATATTTAAATAGACAGAGTAGCCAAAGAAAACTCAAGTGAAGCCAAGAGATAAAGATGGCTCAGGAAGGAAGGAGCCAAATGTTGCTGAGAGGTCAGATGAGATGAGAAATAGCAGTAAACTCAGACATGGAGTTACACGGCACCCTCCAAATCAGAAACCAGGAGGCTGTGATCAGAGCCAAAGATGCTTGCAATGACAATGAGATGTGGTAGAGATGAAAAGAAGTCAGATGGGTTAACCAGCTGAAGTGAACAGGTAACAAGGGGAGAAATCATTAGCAACCATATTCTTAGATGAGCAATCTTCATACTCTAGAATACAAACCAGGGCCAGAGACCTGAATCAGTGAGGAGGAAGTGGGACAGTTCAGGGAGACAGCAAGGAGACAACTAAGAGAATGATATGCAAGACGACACTGAGCATGATACAAGGAATCCAGGAGTAAGGGCATGGCAATGGAAAGTCAGACCTTAGTCCCACCAACAGCCCAGATCACCAGGACTGGAGAGAAGTAGCCATCCTGTGAGAAGTCTGCCAGGTGCAGCTGCCTAAGGAATAGAGCCAGAGCAGAGAGCTGGAAGGAAGTGTTGAGTGGTGGGGGGGGGGGGGGGGGGATAGAGAGTGTTAAGGGTTTCAAAAAGCATAATAGAAGGATTTCAAGGGTCATTGGGTTCAAAGAAGGAAGAACAGACCAGATTATAAGGATGACTAGAGACCCAGTACATGAAATTTTGTGTATGGGGTGGGGTGTCCCTCAGCCCAGCCTGTGCCCTCTTGCAGTCTACCAGCAGTTGGACATCCCTCTCACAGTCTGGGATCCCTCGCTCCTTACGACCCACCTGCAGCGGTAACAGGAGAAGCCTCTGTACTCACTAGGCACGAGCCAGCTTCTGGCTGAGCAGCGCTCCCCCTGTGGGAGTGCAATACCACCAGGGGCAGCTCCTGTGTTGAGCATCTGCCCCTTAGTAGTCAGTGAGCATCATAGTGACAGGTCGTTTGGCCATTCGGTCAATTTGCATATTAGGGTTTTATTATATGGGATGATTTAGCAAAAAATGGAAGTCTGAGGATGGGGAGCTTTCTCTTATGTATTACCTGGTGCAAACAGGGTTGGGAGGCTTGTGTATATCAGCTCTGGTACTGCAGGTGGCTGGATAATTTTTCACCCTCAGTGGGGATGATAGTGGTCCGAGGAGTAAAAGTGTGACCTGGTAATTCAGATTCATCAGGTGTAGGTCATAAGAAATGTCCACAGAATTTTCAGTTTTGTGGCTAGGATTCTGTGCATTAAAAAAGAATAAATGGTGGGGTGACACACAGTCAAGTTCAAATATTAAGTCTGTGCAAAGAAATTCCAAAATAGTTACTTCTCACCAAATTATAAAAATAATCAATGGCTTGAATTATTGATTATTTTAGCTATTTTTGTGTCATGTGCCTACATAGAGCGTAGAGCTATACTTTAACAAAAATCAACAATATATACCTATTTGGAGTAGTTAAGGGAAATGGGAGTATAAGATGGTAATTTTTGAAGATGTTTGGAAAATAGGCTCGTAAAATGGCAGATTTTTCACACACACACACACACACACACAGACACATACACAAAACACTGCAAGAAAGCTGGCTATTAACATCCCATTAGTAAGACCTTTTTTCATTTTATAATTAGCCAACCACATTAGGCAATAATGAGAATTAGTAATCACTTTATTAGAGAAATTAGATTTTAAAACAACATTTAATGCATATAAGGTAATGAATATGCAAAAGGTATAAGTTGCTTAAGCAAAAGTGGAAATTCTTGGTACTCCTCCAACCAAAAATGATTCAGGATGAGCTGAAATGCAGACTTACTTTTCTCAACTTATGAAAGTACATTCTGTTTGTAATTCCTGAAGGACTGCATTTACATTGCAAGGCAGATAAATTTTGTATGGTTTGAGCTTGTATTCGAAACAGGATGCATTGCATTGTCATAAAATTTTGCTGCCAGGAATGGCAACAGAAACAATTGCCTCTCTGGTTACCTACAATCTCTTGGGTTGCTTAGTTTGTTGCATATTTAAGAAACCCACAACTAACTCTAGAGTTGCAAACATCTACTTAGGTGTGTAGATTTCTGTCAACTATGTACTTTGATTAAAACTGAATTGCCCTAGGTCATTTTTTTACATTCTCCTGAAGAAAATAGGCAACTTTTTGTAGAAACTATAACATCTGATTTCCCCTTCTATAAAATTATATCATTAAAATAGGGCCCTTGCAGGTTGTGGAAATATTTTAGATGTACTTACTACTTATTTGCCAGGTAATCTAAGAAATGCTTAGAGAAGTTGAGAGACTTGTCTAAGTTCCTGTACCCTGATCGTGCTTTTTTGATGCATATGCTCTTTGCTGTTAAAAGTCATGATATGAAAATTTTCACTGGGAATTGCATCGGAGATGATCTCTTCATTTCCATTGCTAATGCCAAATGCATATCTCCTGCACCACCATTTTCCCTGAGCTGCAGACTTCTATATCCAACACAATATCCACATCTCCCTTTCACTGTCTAATACTCCTCTCAGTATTGGCATATTGACCCGACTTGCCCTTCTCCAGCCTTGGCCATTTTGGTGAAAGGAATCACCATGCACCCAGGTACTGATGCAAACAACCTAAAGCCTCTTCCCTTCCTCCCTGCCCCCACATCTCATGGTAACTCTCATAAGCCATCCAATAGGACATATTTTAAAGTTAAAAGTAAGGTCCTGCCATTGCCAACTTTATGATCCATCCTAAATGTAACTTCTCACCATGTTCCAAACCACTACCGCCTCTCACTTTCACCAGCTTAGTCACCTCTTGTCAAGTCCTTCTGTGTCCAAGCTGGCCTTCCTTCTGATGACACAGAAGGTATTTTTTATTCTAAAATAAATACAATCACTCCTCTGTTCATAATTATCTGGTAGCTTTCCATAACCTCAGAAGAAAACCCTGATTCCTCACATGATCTGCAAGCCCTTGTGTAACCCAGTCTTGTCCAACTCACTGCCCATGGTTTACTTTGCTTTGACCACTTCTTCAACCACACATGTGAATCAATCTATAGCTCCAAGCCCTTACCTCAGGCTGCAGTGTCATTTGTCCAACTCTTTAATTACCAAGTCTCTTCATCATTTCCTACCTATCTGCTACCTGTTCAGAGAAGCCTTCCTCAATCACCTTATATAAAATAGCTCATAGTCTGCCCTGGAACTCCCTCCCACACTGATCTTTCCTTCATCTTAAAAATTGCTGTGAGAATACATTCTCTTTTATTTCCATGATACATCATTTGCATATCATATTGTGTGCCCACCACCCAAAGTCAGATCATCTTCTGTCACCATATATTTGAAATATTCAAAATATTTCTGGGTTCTTTAATCCGTTTACCCTTTACAACCCCCCCCCCCCCAAGCCCCTTCCCTCTGATAACCACTATACTATTGTCTGTGTCTATGAGTTTTTCTTTGTTTGTTTTTTCATTTGTTTCTTTCAATTTTATATCCCACACTAGAGGCCCAGTGCATGAAATTCCTGCACAGGCGGGGTCCCTCAGCTTGGCTGGCAATTGGGGCCAATCAGGGCCATCTTGCCCAGTCTCGATAGGGGCCAGTGTCTGGGGAGAGACTGTTGGAGGGCTCCAGGGTGTGTCTGGCCCCATCTTGCCAAGTCCTGATTGGCCAGACCCCAGCAGCAAGCTAACCTACTGGTTGGAGCATCTTTCCCCTGGTGGTCATGACGTGCACATGATAGTGACCGCTCAGACACTTAGCATATTAAGCTTTTATATATATAGATGAATGAAATAATATGGTTCTTAACTTTTCCTGTCTGACTTATTTCACTTACCATGATATTCTTAAAATCCATCTATGTTGTCACAAATGGCAGTATAATTCCTCTTTTCTTATGGCTGAGTAGTATTGTTCATATATATATATATATATATATATATATATATAGCACTTTATTTATCCAGTCATCTAGCAAAGGCACTTCAGTTGTTTTCCTGTCTTGCCCACTGTGAATTTGTCTGTTTATTTTCTGTCTTTACCACCAGGACATAGGCAGGAGGAGCTTGGCTTTGCTCACTACTGTATCCTTTGTACTTACATATAAGAGTAGAGTCCAATAAATAATTGTTGAATAAAGAGTAATAATATACTTACTCCATTATAATGTGATTTGCTCTAAACATTATCAGTTGATTAAATTTTCTGATATAAGAAGATCTAGTTTATTGTGCTACCTCCTACTTTCTCTACTTCACTCTATCCCTCAAATATTATTATTTCTGTAGTGTTATAATTGTTATTTACATTGTATTCTATAACTTGAGTCTCACAATTATTTACATATAATTGTACAGTTTGCAGGTTCAGTGTACCCCACTCTTTCTTTTGCACGGCTATCTTATCTATTTCTTGGTTTATGGAAGTTTATTTGTTGTTCTGTTTTGTTTTGTTTTGTTTTTGAACAAGTGCTCATGAGTGTTACATTCCCAGAGGTCTTGTTGGTTGGGAAATATATACTGATACCTACATAGCTGTTTATTCTCAGTATGACAATTACTGATCATACCTCCTATTCTTGAGGATTTCTTTATACAGGATTCTACTGTTTCCTGGTGCTATTTATTACAACTAAGAGAATTAATGTCAGCCTGATGTTTTTCCCTTTTTTGTGTGTATTTATAGTCATACATTTGTTTTGCTATTATTGTTTAATAAATTCACTACCACATCTTCATTTTTTATCAATTTCTGCAAGTATTCACTGAATGTTTATACTTTCTATAGACACAAGTCACTTAGAGGGCTATGGTCAGACTTTTTATTGGCTTTATGGTGCTTCTTATCTGACATGTGTTTATCTCTCCTTCTGTTCTCTGCACGTTTTTAAAATTTAGTCAGCATACTTCCATACATCTCATGCTCTTCCTTTTTGGTATTGCTCATCACTGGACAGGGAACTCTTCCTACTCCAGCTCTTTGCAGGAGGTAGGTGTGGGGAAGGGATCCGGTCATAACTCAGGACAACACACTGCAGTTCTTCCTGAAGTCTTCAGTGTCCTGATGTATATGCGTCTCTGCCCGAGGCACTGACTCTGCTCCAGCTCGTCATGGGAACCGTGCAGTGCCAGTTACGTGTATAGTCCTGGAGCTCTTACTGCTTTTCAATTGGCAGAAAAAGAGGTGATGTCAGAAACAGGTGTCATACACAAGTTTTCTCCTCAGCCACGTGGATCCTCTGGCTGCAGAAAATGTGGCATGTCTCTTATTTCCTCATTCAGCATTCTCTTCCCTACCACTGCCTAACACCCAACCAGGCTCAGGGAGCTTGGTCCACAGACCACAGACCTGAACCTTGTTGTTCCAAGTTGTGTTCTGTTGTGTTCGTTTTGTTTGTTTTTTGTTTGTTTGTTTGTTTGTTTTTTCTTTGAGGATATCACCTAATTAGAAGGATTTTTTGCTCTACCAATTCTATATACTACAGGAACTAAGGTCAATTCTCTGCGTCCCTTACCTGCCTGCGCTGCTCACAGTTTTCCCTTCATATGTGGTAGCATGTTCTTTAGCATTTCCAGATTGTATTAAAGACTACATTTCTTTTTTTATGATTTTTTGAGAAATAACTTGCATAGTATGCAGTGCACCAATATAAATTATATCACTTAATGGCTTTAATATGTTCATGGTTGTACAGTCATCACCACTGTCAATTTTAGAACATTTTCATCAACCCAAGAAGGACCCCCAGGCCTGTTCCCCCAACTCCCCATCACTAATCAAACAATGATTCACTATCTGTCTCTATGGATTCAGCTATCCTGGACAGCACTAAGAGAGTGCTAGAAGACATGGCTACAAAGTACATTGGCAACAGTAGGAGGCTGCTCCAGGATTTAAAAAAGAAAAAATGTTTTGTGAGTGATCCATAACGAGGAAAGCCCTCATGTAGATAACCAACAATCGAAAATCCATAAAACCACAGATGGCAAAAAAAGCAAGCAAGCTTCTCTGTAACAGCACAGCTGGGTGAGCAGGCACAGAGGCGCTGAAGGGGATTCATGGCGTGACTGCAGCCAAGGTGATTAGTCTGTAAAAGCTCCGTGCTGGTGCCGTCCTGCAGCATGTTTCGTTAACATCTTTAAAAATGTTTCCGGCCCAGCTGTTTCATGTAAGGACGCAGACTTTTATGACTTCTGTTTTTGAGTCTCATTCATTATTTTACTGCCATTAATAAAGAGTGGATCTTAGACCACTGAAGGTTCTAATTAGTTAATGATCAAAATCCTGGAGATAGTTTCAGTAATTGAATGGATTAAAGACCCCAGAAATATCTTGAAATTCCTTTTTTTCCAGGCTTATCTGCTGAGTGTCAGTCCCACTCAACTAGCTCTCACTTAATCCCACCCTGATGCTCTGTTGTTACTTGCTATTAAATTACAAATCAGATCCTGCTGTTTACAATTCTAGTTGGAAGAACACAGGCTCCCCCTGATTTCATTTCCATAATTAATATGGAAGAAATTATCTCTATGAAACACTATATTTAGTCATGATCTTATATTATATTGATCAAGAGGCCCAGTGCATGAAATCGTCCACTAGGGGTGGGGGATGGGTTCCCCTCAGCCCAGCCTGCTCCCTCCCACAGTCCAGGACCCCTCAGGGGAAGTCTGCCTACCAGCCTTGGCCCACTCCCCTCAGGCAGACATCTCTCTCACATTTTGGGACCTCTGCTCCTTACCACCTGCCTACAGCAGAGGCAAGAGAGTCTCCCACTGTCACGGCTGCACTCGCCAGCCATGAGCAAGGCTTCTGGCTGGGCAGTGTGCCTCCTGTGGGAGCGCACAGACCGCCAGGGGGCAGCTCCTGCATTGAGCATCAGCCTCCTGGTGATCAGTGCCTGTCATAGTGACCAGTCATTCAGCCCTTCAGTTGATTTGCATATTAGGATTTTATTATATAGAATGGTTTAGTCCTTCTTTGGAACATCTTCTTAATTTACCTTCCTGTTTTATGATGACTTGTTCAGTTTAATGCTGTGCATTTCAAATCCCCTTACAGCCAATCAAATGTGTTCTTATGGACCACCAATGATAAGGATATTTAACAATAGTGATGTTTGATTTAACACATTACTCAGTCAAGCGATATATTTATTTGGAAGGGTAACATTTCTCTTTTAAGCTACTCGACAACCAGCATTCCCTAAAGTATCTTCCATAGACTACTATTTACATAGAATTTTAATAACTATTTTGTCAAAATAAGTTTTGTCAAAATCTTATTTAATTGGTGAAAATCTTATATAGGAAACATTGACTATAATAAAGTTGAGCAGGCTGTATTATTTTTGGAGTTATCGTAAAAGGAGTTATCCTAGAATTCTGAAGAGGGCCTTAATGAATCTCTGAGAGGAATATTATATAATGTAACTCTCAAATATTTTTCATTGAGCATCTAGCAGGACAAGGTTCTGAAAAATAGACTTTGGGTGATGTCCTAACTTAAGTTTATAAAAGTGAAGAGGAAGCTATTTGGGCTATGACGACTAGATCCTGGGTATGAAAACTCATCAAAATGTTAACATTAACAAATAGATTAGGAATTTTAATCCAAGATTAAGAATACTGTAATAACACAAAGATATTATTTCAGTCTTGTATGCTTATAATTACCTTTCAAATAGCATTATGTCAGTACTCTAATATAAGTATTTTTGTGAGATTTTAGCAACTGTTCATGAAATATAACTCTGACTTCTCTTTCTACATAGAAAACAGATATTAAACTAATTGTAAGTTAGTAGAACATACAGATAATGGATAGTGGGTTTCTTTAGAAAATATTACCATACTCTGCCAAGCAGATTGATGTGAACAAAGCACTTAATTTCACAAGAGATTTTATAAGGCCAATGGCACAAATATGGATGGGTTTGGCAAAAGGAATGTGAACATTTCAGCAATATAATTACATCATTTTCTCTTATGTGTGCCAATTAACTGAGAGATAGTTCCAAGAAGCTTTTTCTTATAAGCCCTACTGACCCTATCTCACATCTCATTGGCCAGAATTAAGTCACATGCCCATTTCTAAATACTGGCAAGGATAATGGGATTCCTATAATTGGCTTAGGCAAATCAAAATATTCTGGAATTGAGGATAAAGCCAACTTTTCTTTAGGTGGTTGGGAAGAATGACATTTGGGAGGAAAAGGGAAAGCAGAAAATGAATACTGAGTTATAATCAAGAATATCCACTGTATTGCCCAATTTACAGAGTCCCTGGTAATGTCAAGTAGTGTTTTCCACTTGTCTATCTCTACATTTAGCTTACCCAGCTTAGTGGCAGGAAAACAAAACAAAAATGCTAGGCTTGTTGAATTTGCCTCTTTCTCATCTGCTTACCACATGCAAAAATAGTCTATGTGAATCTTCAGCTCTTCTCTCAAATTTATGTGCCAGGCAGCAAGAAAAAGAGGGATAGATCCAAGATTAACAAGAGAAACAAGAAGATTATTTTTGCTCTTATCTTACCAATAATGTTAAGTTTCTTTTATTCCGGGGAGAGTAAATGAAAGGAAGGAAAGAATTGTGGGTATTTACTTCCTAGGATGTACTGACAGAATTTCTTATTTAATTGGTGAAAATCTTATATAATAAAAGCCTAATATGCAAATCAACCGAACTGCAGAAAAACTAGTTGCTATGATACACACTGACAACCAGGGGGCAGATGATCAATGAAGGAGCTGTCCCCAGCCTGCAGGCCCCAGGCCAGCCAAGACGGGTGCCAACGGGGATCCCCCTGGTTGCCCCACCAGTCTCACTGCAAAGGGAGGCAACTAGCAGTGGCAGTGGGGTGATAAGATGGCAGGGCCAGCCAGTAAGCAGATGACACCACCCCTGATCACCTCCTGGTTGCTTCCCACAGAGGGAGGTGACTGGCAGCGGTGGTGGGGGGCAGGGCTGGCAAGCTGGCAGTGCCATACCAGCCAAGGCAGGTGCCAGCAGGGGCTCCCTGATTGCCCTGCCGTTTATCCCACAGATCATCCCTGATTGCTGGCCAAGACTAGGGACCCTACCTATGCATGGATTTTATGCACTGGACCTCTAGTTCTAGAATAAAAGGCAAGGGTTTTCTTATTAATGAAGAACACAGCAGGGGGAGAGGGAGGGTACCTTAGTTTTAGGTAACATCAACAATCTGATAGGCAATCACTCAGTAACTCATCTTGATCATGCAGTGGAGCTGAGCTAGGTTCTGGATGAGAACTGTGAAGAAGAAATGGTCCCAGTGATAAAGTGATTACAGGCTCTTTTTATCCACTGTGATAAGTCAAGTAAATATAATACATGGAAGAAACGTTCTTGTAGTTTTAGCTACAAAATACTATAGAAAAAATAAAAGGAGAAAAATTTCCTGCTGAGTATGTCCAAGAAGACTTTATTAAATAAATGAAACTAATTTGGAACTTGGGAAAATGTTGTTATTAGACAGAAGGAAAAGAATTTCAGGCAAAGGGAAGATCCCGAGTCAAGACACAGATGCCTGGGACCACAGGCTGTGTTCAAGAAGCTATGGATAAACCTCTATGGCTCAAAGATGGCAACTTCAGGTAGGTAGGTCATTGAGGTAGAAAACCAGCTGAGAAAGGACCTTAGGGTCAGATTATAATGAATTTTAACCATTATAGTGGAGGCAAAATACTGTTTGCTTCTCTCCAGCCTGATCTTTGCAGTGAGCAGAGACACTAGATGATATATGCAGTAAGAGAAAATAATTAGCAGGCTTTTGCCATGAGCACTTGAAAGGCCAGGGAGAAAATAAATAGAATACATAAATTCTTTACACTATAAATGTCTAGCATGTGTCAAAATTAAATTAGATAAAAGTATAAGACAATGAGGCATTAGTGTCCTTGCTTGTGACAATTGTTAAGCTCTATTTTTGGAGCCAATAGCACCTAACTTTGACTATCTCCCCAAGTGTATATTTCAATCATGCTGTCATCAAATACTTTCTGTATGCTGTGTGCTAGAATAAAATATTAATCGTCGAGGGAAGATTTGATTTTTGGGAACCCTCCCAAAGTCATTTGTGTCAAAGTTGCCTCAGTAAGGTGCCCAGTCAGGATAAGGACTATCATTCTAGACTAAAACTCTGCTGCAAGTATGAAATGAGATCCCCCCCTTTTTTTTGAGCCATACACTGTGAAGCATAAAATTAGAACTGTAAAGTTAAGGCACCTTAAAAAGAAAATCACAGCAAAGCATTTTAAGCAAAGGCAGCTTCACTGGGAAAAATGTCTTAAGTTCCCGCTGAGATTCCTTTGAAGGACATGCCTCATTTGGATGTCTCAGTGTCCCTGTGCTTGTTACAATGAGCCTTAGTACATCAGAGTCACACCTCCATTTACCAAGTTCCACAGCATATGGAAGAGACAGCTTTACTTCCACAACCAAAAAAGATCTTGAAAAGCTTTGGACCCAGCATGGATCTTCAGAGCAAATGTTGGAGAACAAAACAATATAAACAGAGACTAGGACATGTGTTTTGCTTAATATCATCTTCAAAGAAGAATTCTGGATTTGAAGAAATAAGATTTGTATAAAGAGTTCTCAAATATACAGTTAAAATATTATCTGTTATTAGTGCACTAGAGGCCCAGTACATGACATTCATGAACTGAGTCGGGGAGGAAGGTGTCCTTCAGTCTGGCCTGTGCCCTTTCACAGTTCAGGAGCCCTCAGGGGATGTCCTACTGATGGCTTAGGCCCCATTCCCGGGGAGTGGGCCTAAATCATAGTTGGACATCCTTAGCACTGTCATGGAGGTGGGCTCTTATGCTCGCCAGCCAACACCCCAGCTTGTGGTTGAGCAGCACTCCCCTGTGGGAGCTCACAGACCACCAGGGAGCAGCTCCTGCATTAAGCATCTGCCCCCTGGTGGTCAGTGCACATCATAGTGACTGGTCATTCTGCCATTTGGTCAATCTATATATTACCATTTTATTATATCTCATTAATATATATTAACTAGAGGCCCAGTGCATGGAATTTGTGCATGGGGGGTGTGTCCCTCAGCCCAACCTTCACCCTCTCCAATCTGGGACCCCTCAAGGGACATCCGACTGCCCTCTCACAATCCAGGACTGCTGGCTCCCAGCTACTCACCTGACTGCCTCTCTGATTGCCCCTAATCACTTCTGCCTGCCAGCCTGATCAGCCCCTAACCATACCCTGTGAGCCTGATTGCCCCTAATGGTCCTCCCCTGCAGGCCTGGTCATCCCTAACTGCCCTCCCTTGCAGGCCTAATCACCCCTAACTACTCTCCCCTACAGGCCTGGTCCCCCCCCCAACTGCCCTCCTCTGCCAGCCAGGTCACCCCTAACTGCCCTCCCCTGCAGGCTTGATTGCCCCCAACTGCCCTCCCTTGCAGGCCTGGTCCCTCTCAACTGCCCTCCCCTGCTGGCCATCTTGTGGTGGCCATCTTGTGTCCACATGGGGGCAGCCATCTTTGACCCCATGGGGGCAGCCATCTTGTGTTGGAATGATGGTCAATTTGCATATCACTCTTTTATTAGATAGGATATACAATTGTATTTTATAAACCTATAATGTGTTTGGATGTTAAATAGGTGTACAGACTTTGACAACCTCTATGAAGTTTATCTGCCCTTTTAAATGAACATGTATAAATTACTATTCACTTCTCAAAACCATGATTTACTTCAGATAAGAAAAAGTAACTATCTTGGAAGCAGCAGCAATAATAATAGGAGTAGTAATAATAATAAGTAGCTTAAATAATTGAAATGAAAATGTAATAAAAAGAAAAAATAAGTAGTACTCATGGAATAATAATAACAGGAAGACCTGAGGTTGTGAAAATTGGATTCTTAAAATGGCTTTAGAGAGAAAGTACTACAAGTCACATTGCTCTAGTTATTAAGAGACAAAGAGGCCGGATTAGAAATGTTTTACTGAGAATTTAAAAGAAATAAAACACCTGTAAGTGTAGAATGCAGTTCTCCCTTTTTTAGTGAGGATTGGCCAGGAAAAACTCTGCATCCAAAGAAAAATGACCTCTTGCCCCGCAGTCAGTCCAGTGTTTCCAACCTCGAGCCAGATCTGCTTTTCAGGCCCAGGTTGTCACATGCACAACCCTGTGTTTTCAGCAGCAGACATGCAGCCAGCAGATGGGTATGGAAGGGGCCAGGCACCCACCTGTGCAGCTCTGCCCCTGGTCTGGTGGGAGTAAGAACCCAGAAAGCACAGACTTAGCCTCAGGTAAAAGCTTAGAAACTGCACTCTCTGTGCTGGGCAGAGGCCCCACTTGTGTCCCTCAGGAGAGTCTAGTTTGTCATTTCTAACAGTCACAGAGCTGGACATTTGCTGACCTGAGAGACAGAAATATAGTTCAACTCTCAAAATGCAGGAATGATATGAACCAGAGCACAGCCCTAGCGTCCTCAGCGGCTGTGGGAGGGAGTCTCCACCTGGTTCTGGAAAGAATATGTTTCATGTCAGTCCACTTCATTTAGTGCCCACATCTTGGCCTATTTTGAGGCTGTCAGTTCAGGGCCAATTACTGGCATTTAGAGAAGGGGCAGTTTTAATGGGAATGCTTGTCTGTGGGAGCCTCGAGACGGCGCCTCATCTCACAGATACCCGGTGTTCTGGCGCCATGCTCTACCCACAACAGCAATATGAATCAGATTCATCCCCCTATTGCCTGAAGTTAATTTCTTTGACTTGTTTACATGTCAGCCTTTTTAAGTCTAAGAGGGAATATGCATTCAGATTCCTCGGCTCATGACAGCTTTCACTGTGTTCCTCACAATTGTATAAGGCAGTGATTTTCAGCCTTTTTAATCTCATGGCACATTTAAACTAACTACTAAAAGTCTGCAGCATACCAAAAATATATTTTTGTGCTAAATTATACTTATACAAAAATAATAAGTGTAATTTTGATTTAGTCACACTGGGCAGCTATTGTTGTGTTGCCTATTATAATTTTTTTACCTGACAATCTAAGAAAAAAAAGAGGTCAGTGCCCCTGACAAAATAGTCAGGTGTTTCAGGTTTTAAAAATACTTCTGGCACATTTTGAAAATCACTGGTACTGGTATAAGACAATAGAAGTCAACAGAGCCACTGCTTGTGGCAAACCTTCTGAATTGTTGGGCTATTTCCAGCCTATTTTGGATGAGTTCTGATTTAATTCAGTTCCACATCGGGCATTGAGGTCTTTACAAATATTATAAATACATACTTGGAAATCTGCCAGATCTATAAAGGCACCCGCTACCATTTCTCAGGGATTTTAAAAAATAGAATAGCCTGTTTCCATAAATGGATAACTTAATTAACAGATTCTCTAAGAGCCAGGCTGTCCCTGGTCTAGAAAACAACGTTAGCCATGATAATTAGTGCTGGCATCTACTTGCCCAGGGTTTCCTACTGAGAAGTGTAGAGTCACATTGGAAATTCTCTTCCTCTCCTAATCCTCCTTTGAGTTAGTAAAATATTACATTCACAATTGAAAAACTTATCAGATTACTTTCCTAAAACCTTCCAAAGACTTCACATTGCATCTATTATAGGATAAAATGTAGAGGCTCTGAGCATGACCTTCAAGGCGCTTACCTACTCTCCTATCTTACCACCTCTAATTCACACCTCCTACTCCACGCTCTGTCCACAGTTGCCTTATCTTGTGTTCTTGGAAACCTACATTGATGAGCATCTCATCTCATAATCTAGTTATTCTCTGCAGCAGAAAAGAAATCTAAGACCTGGAGTTTGCTTTTGGTCAAACCTCCTTTTATCCCTGTGCTCATGCCTCCAAATAGCTTCCCCTCATTCATAATGATAAACAATTCAATACTGTTCTTGATTAATTAGCTGCAACTTAAGGAGATTGGGAGAATGCATTTTCAGCCTCCATGGTGCTCTCAGAGCATTTAATCATTCTGTCCATCCATCCATTTATCCATTCATCAATCAATCAAGCACTGTGTTCCAGACATTTTTTTATCCTAGTACTTAATCATATTTTAGAGTGATTATAATTCTTTAGTACCCATCTGTTATGTAGTGAAGATAAAAGTTATTGTTCCCTGTGCATAGTAGAGTTTAGTCTTAACTAAACTCAATAAACTAAGAAACAGATTTAAATGTAATAGAGGAATATATTCAGGTGTCTTGGAAATATAAATGGGGATAGGGAGGGTCCTAACACACCCTAATGGTTAGTGTGGAACTCAGAACAGTTTCTCTAAGAGTTGATTCAAAGCAAGTGATGAATCGTAAATAAGAGATACTATTTTTGGTTTCCAAAAAAACCTTATCACACACTCTTTGACCACACCCTCAACACTTTTTCTGGCATACAGGGAGTGATAAAAAATGTTTGAAATTCATTCTTCAGTGAGTCATTCACTTGTCCTTTGTTTCAAAAGGAAAAAGAAAGTTGTAAATAAATTTGGGCTGGACATGTCTGGAACCTTGCCACAATATCTCTTGGGGTGTCTCAGTTCTCCTTCAAGTGGCCTCTCCTTCCATGTGATGTCCTATCATCCTGGGCCACTCTAATAGAGAGGCCATCCTTTCTCTGCAGAATGTCCTGGACTTCCTCACAGCTGTCAACTGAGATCCATCACAGTGAAAGCAGGAGCTTCCAGGACTCATAACATCTGGGTCCCCAAAGGGCACAGCAGCATTTCTGCAGTGTTGTTCTGGTCAAAGAAAGTCCCAAGCCAGCCCAGATTCAGGGGAGGAGACACTGATTTCATCTACTCAGCATGTAGGGAGAAAAGAGTTGCTGCTGGCTATCCTTGGAGATTTTTCTACTGCATGCATTCCGTCTCCTCACATCACCTAATTTTTTTCATCCTCCCAAACACTGTGAGGTGTATATTCAAACTTATTCAGTATATCTGACATGAATTGGTTGTTGTTAATGAGTCTTGCCTGTGCCCAGCCCCTAACCTCATTGTCTGACTCTCCCTGCATCCTGGAATTAATCTCTGTGCTTCCAATATTCTTTGTTTGGCGGTATAATTTATGGCCACATAAAAATGCTGCCTGAACACAACTTCTTTGTTAACAGAATTAGCACTCTAATGTGTAATTCTTTCTCATCCTTCAAGACCTGGTTAAATCCGACTTCTTCCATAAAGTTTTTATTGATCATCCCGAAGAAAATGGGATTTCTCTCTTTCTAAAATTCATAGCAATCTATTTCTGGAATGTAGTCTGGTTTCAATTATGGTTAGATAGGGGCATGCCTTATCTCTCTAATAACCGAGAAAACTCAAGGCAGGTAGTGGGATTGAGTCAATTTTGAATTCTCAAAATTGAGTCCATTACGTAGAATGAGATGTGTTTGTATTGAGTTGGCAGGGGTCAGGGTAGAATGGCCAGCCTTCTTTCTGGGTGAGGTTCCCCAGCATGGGGTGGGAAAACATAAGTCAGTATTTGTTTACAAAGTCTGTACTTGTGGGGTCCTACCACCCCCACTACTTGCAGCATGAGCAGGTGGTCGCCTTCCTAGGATGTGCCTGGGGGAGGTACTACGAGGTCAGGAAGCTTTTCAGCACTGGATTTTACAGGCTTGTTTTGGATTAAGCTGCCTTGTCCCCCTCTTTTTAATTTCAGCAAACATTAGCTCCATCTTGGGAATCACTTTCCCTCTCTGGTACTCAGTTTACCCATTTGTGAGCAACGGGGCCTACTATTTATAGAGAACCTGCACTGCTAGCCAGGCACACTGCTAGACATTCATGACAATCCTCAAAATAATACTCACAGGTGCCTTTTCTCTTATTTCCTTCTTTCAAATAAAGACAAGCTGTGGAAAGAAGTTAAATAACTTGCCCAAGTTCTCTGGGCAGAACTAGGTTTAAACTCTTATCTCCTATGAGTCCCATGTAAATCTATCAGGGAGGTGGCTGATAAGCTCTAAATTTACTTTTACCTCTTACTATGCTTCTTACAGGGGATGTAAAATACAGTCTTTTCCCCTTCTCCTGGAGCAGCTTCCTGTACCATATTTATTCCTCTTTATCTCATTGAGAACTTTGGCTGAAGTTTCTCTTATCAATTATTGGCTCCTCAGCTAGCAATTTTCTCTTTGCTCCATGTGGTGTTTTGGTATGTTATGCTAAAGTTTGTATAAAGATTGAGACACAGTGTGGTTTTGCTGATGAGGAAATCTACAGTGCAGAGGCAGACCTGTTTTTCTCAGTTCCTTAAGAGGTGTTGACCATGTGTAAGAGCCTTCTTGCTGAGGTGAGAATGCCCAGCACCTTCACTCCCTTGTGATTCTCCTGTAACATGAGGTCACATCTCCATTCCTTAGTCCAAGTCTAAGTTCCCACACTGTGGAGCTTCACTGGGAACTGTGGGCCTTGTGTTGGCTGGACATCCTTTAAATAGGACTGAATGGACTATTCCTCCAAAGCTGCTCCATGTTTTTACTCAATACATGCTGAAAAGCAACAAATATGAATGTTGGAAATATTTTATTATAGCATTGTTCTATGCAGGAAATGCCAAGCATTTTTAAATCTAATTATTGGTTCTTCTTCTTAAATATTATTTGGTTTTAACCTTCAGAAAACTTTAAACTATATTATAACTATACTAGAGGCCTGGTGCATGAATTCATGCACCAGTGAGGTCCCTTGATCGGGCCAGAACCAGCTCTCCAACATCCCCCAAGGAGCCCAGGATTGTGAGAGGGCACAGGGACCCCACTGGTGCATGATTGGGGTTGGGGAGGGATGTGGAAGGTTCACCAGTCGGGGAGGGGCTGTGGGAGGGCTCCAGGGCATGTCCAGCCTGACTCACTCAGTCCTAATCAGCCAGACCCCAGCAGCAAGCTAACCTACCAGTCTTAACGTATGCCCCCTGGTGATCAGTGCACACCATAGCAAACAGTTGAGCATCATTTGCATATCATTAGCATGTTACACTTTGATTGGTTAAAAGGACGACTGGACAGTTAGCATATTAGGCTTTTATTATACAGGATTTTCCAGCACGTTGAAAGAATGTTATTTTCAAGGATCACAGAACTTTGGGTAGAGTGGAGGGTATGGACTTAGACTTACAATCTGTGTGACCATAGGAAATCTACTTTTTCTTAATTTTAATTTTCTGTGCAGAAAGAGAAAAACTACAGTAACGTGTACCACTTAAGTTTTATGGCAAGAACAAAATTAGATAGTATGTCAAAGAGCTTGCCACATAAATAATCGGGGTGTTGTGTGTGGTTTGTTTTTTGTTTTGTTTTGTTTTTCCTATCATGGAAATAGTCTCTTACTTACAATGTGTTCCAGACAATCTCTTATCTACAGGTTAAATATGGACAGGAAAAGTTAAAATTCATTTTTATTTTGTTGGCATTTAAAAACCAGTCTCCCTTCCCCCACTTGTGTGAATTGTAGATGATAAAAAAAAAAAAAAAAAAAAACCAGTATATTAACTAAGAGTCTATGTTAAAGACATTTATCTGCATAAATATTTGGAATTATTTTGTAGGGATGTTTAATATAATTTGGCGACATCTGAATGATACTCTCCTAGTCATCTTTTATCCTCCCAACATGAATAAACATTAGGGACCATGCCTTCATCCTGACCCTGTTATCATTTTAACTGTATAAGTGTCTGAAAGATATCACTAAAATCAAAAGTTGTTTCAAATATTATTGTGATTGTAATTATTTCAAAAGTAGTTTTATCTCATTACAAGGTCAAAAAACATCCAAATTTGTTTTTTAGTATTGTGTGACTGGATGAATACTCTACCTAAGTCAATCTCTAAATAAAGAGTGACAGTAGTTTCAGTCCATTAAAGAGAACAAAGAATCAGCATCATAGTTACAGCCACAAAGACTGAATAAAAGAGTCAGATCTTAGCTGGCAGTCTTATCTGAGAGATGCTCAATTATGGTTCACACATTCAGAACTGATTGATAAAGTTTCAAGAAAGAAGGTATAGCTCTTAGCTGGTCTTATTTTCCAGTTATTAGTTTAATGTGGACCACAGTCTTCTTAAAGAAAAGCAGTTTCACAGTGCAATCAACTCCTGGCCTTTCCCATCACCTCCATCTAGACAACTTCAACAATGTTTACCCTAGGAAGACTATCTATAAAATGAAGTGTGATCTAGAGAAGAAGTGCTGCATTAATAATAAATAGCTAATCATTATTGTACTATGGACTAAATCAGTGTATTATTATCAAATATGCTTAAGCCCCTCGGGAGAGAGGAGTTTGAGAACATGGACTGTATCCTTTAGTGACTCACTGATGTACATAGACATTACTTTCAATCTTGACCCAAATAATTATGCTTGCATTTGAGACTTCTGTATCTCAATATTCTTAGTGCAAAGGAGTTTTCTTGATTTTTTTCCTATTTATTCAACAAATACTTATAGAGTACTTACTGTGCTTTACCGAAATAAACAGAGAAGGCACTCCCCTTATGGGGTTTACACTCTAACAGTGAATGAGAGACTAATCCATACTAAATACGGTAAGATATAGTATGCATGATAAAAGTAATCAAAGAGAAATATATTAGAAAGGCAAAGCAAATAATAGCAGAGTAAGGGGCCTGGGGTGGGGGGTGGGGGAAGAGACTGTGGGAATGGCTTAAAACTTTAACTAAAGTTCCAGGAGTCAATGAGAAGGTGACATTTATCAGAGACTCGGAAGAGGTGTGGGAATCCACCATGTGACTACCTAGGGGAAAAGCAGGGCAGCAGCCTGAAGAGAGCTCAAGGCAGGTGTGCCTGGGACATTCCAGGAATAGGAGGGAGGTCAGTGTTCCTGCCATAGAATTTCTACCTTACTCTTTCCTTTCTCACGTCCAATATTTATTTTTTCCGTTAGGGGAATTTATTTTCCCCAGAATATAAAATATTTTGTTTGCAAAAATAACTGCTATCATAAAATGATAGTTAACCTCAATGTTGGCATTCTCCTATTCTCTTAAGAAGCAACACAGTTCCCCTGAAAACTTAGGGCATCCCAAAAAGAAATGTATCCACACACCTTGAATAATTACAAAGGCAGCGTTAATTAAAATGTATTTTGTATTCAAAATTGAGCTATCAGCTATTAAAGTGTGTGTACATTTTGGGGGGACATGCCATATAATGATGACAAAAAGAAAAAAACCAGTTAGCATGGGAGCTACCCCTTCCAGAATCAAATGGACAGAGTGAACTCAGCCACTCTCAGCACCCAGGCCCCAATCTAACTGTTCAGGGTCCTGCCACTCTGGTGCCAGGTCAGCCTTCGAGGCCCATAGCCCTAAAATTCCCTTTCTCTGCTCTAGCTGGTTCTCAGAGATGGGCTGATAAGCCATTAGCTCGAAGGGCTAAGTGACCAATAGGACACTATATCCCTCCTTAAAAGAATGAGCATCTAATAGGAGAATTTCAGCCGGCTGTGGGAAATGGGAGAGATTTTATATTTGAGTGAGTTCTCTGTCTCATAAAGCAAGGGAACAACTGTTCTGATGATGGATCAGAGTGTCCTGCTGGTCTAAATTAGCAATATTAATATACACTGTGTATAATATATACACATATACATACATACAAATTATATATTAAGGAACATACTCATACCATATATTAAGGAACTTAGAATCTATCACAATAAATTAAATTGCATTGTAGTCACATGGTTCCTACAGAGCAAGGCTTTAATTAAACACAGAGTTTGAGGCAATATTCAATCCTTAGTTGATGGGGGAAGAGTTAAGCGTCTCCACATATCAATTTGACAAAAGCAAGTTCAGGTGGAAAATTGACTCATGTTTTATACTGTGTCATAAAGCATCGAGAGGGGTTAGTTTGAGATTTCATTGTAATAAATAATTTCATTAAAACCGCCTTGATAGAATGCCGATGTCACCAGGGACCATCATAAGCATCACTATTTCCTGTTCCAAGTAATTGATATCTTCCCCTAGCACATCAGTGGGATGGTAAATGCCTGGAATCTCTAAATCACACAAAAGCTTCTTTGGTGGGGTGGATATATGTCTTTAACCTTTCATGTGTATGTACATGAGAGGAAACTAATTGAGGCAGAAGGTAGCTAGAATTTTAAAATGTGATCATTAATAGCTTCACAGTTGTATTGATAGTATCCAACAGGGTTACCTTCTGGGACAGAAACAGATTATTCCTACTGTTTTTGGAGAAAGAACTCTTAGCAAAATAAGTGCGCTCTGGAAACATGTGGTCCACTCCCAAACTCACCCTTTAACTTTCCAACATCAGTAATGTAGAATAGCAGTCCTATGAAATTACTTCTTGAACAGATGAAATTAAAATATTTATATTCTGCACATGCACCAATGTAGGAAACTCTCACTTCAATTATAGCAGTTAAGAAGTCTGAAGTAATTTTCCCAGCTAGCATTTGGCCATTCCGTTGAGATTGAAAGAATCTGGTACAATAACAGTTCTTATTAATTCACTGCTCTTCGTTTTGAAAGAATATTATAAGTCCTTTGTGATGTAAATTGTTTAGGCAATATGATGGTGCCTTGTGACTGAAAAGTCGACACACTAGAAGGACAAAGTACTTAGGAACAATAGCTAACATTTGCTGTTTGGCACTTTTTAAATATTCTCTGTAAGATAATTTTTTATTTCTGATTCACTTTTCTTTCAGCCTTTCCCAAAAGGGATTTCAGTTAATTACTTTTTCTAATGTGACTTTGATATTTCAGTTCCCCTAAATCTTCCAAGGAGTATGCAGCTAAAATGTCATTCTAGGTCTTTTATTTTCCTAGAGATGCTGGTATTATATATGGGTGTCACACTGGAAAATTCCACCAGAAGAAAAGTTAAACAAGGCATAAAATTTACATTAGTAACATCCCATTAATCCATCATCTAGAAAGCTTTTGTTACATGATTTTCATCATTTATGAAATTATTTTTGGTGTCTTTTCTGGGCTTTTTTGCCTATAGGAATGAACCTTGTTGTGCATTTATCTCCATCAGAATGTTATAGCTGCATTTGGCATTATTCCTTCAACATTCTCCCCCCCCCCCTTTTTTTTTTTGCAAAAGAATGAATTTAGCTTAATTTAATAATAGTCATCCTGATTAGTCTCTTTGTAGAAAACAACTTGAAAGGCAATTTTATTTAATTAAAGAAAATATTTGCATTGCCCTTTAAAAACCTTCATTTTCATATAACCTATTTATTGTAAAACCAATTAGCCTTAAATGTAAAAATATTATTGCTTTCAGTATACCACTTTACACAACATTGGGATAGGCATCACTATGTAAATGCATGGAGTTCCCTTCAAATAAGAGGTATTCTAATAAATCACTGCCAAGTCAATGTTTACAGCTGAAAAAAATAATTTTAAAATAAAAATAGTTCTATACATGATGGTTAGGCTTCTGTGGTAATAGTTAAAGCAAAATAATTATAACACTTTTTTAATATATTTAGTACTATTAATAATATACTTTAAAATAATTGACAACATAATATCATAGCCCTAAATTGTGTATTAAGGCAAAGTCAAGAAAAGGGCATTGAGATAGAAGGAGAAGCAATAAAAGCATTTCTTCATCTACATTGTGACTAAGATATTCCACAGTCAGAGAAAACAGGCAATTCATTAATCAGAGAAGGTAATGGGTTTCTATGAACTGATACTGTAGACCCAATATCAGTATTGATTTAGCTTTCTATTGCTGTCACAGAAATTGCTCCAAGTTTAGTGGCTCAAAACAACCCAAATGTATTCCTTCACAGTTCTGTAGGTCAGAAGGCTGAAGTGGCTCCAGCCGTTTCTCTGTTCTGGGTCATGAGAGGCTGATATCAAGGTATTAGCCAGATGCCTCCTATCCAGAGGCTGTGGGAAGGATCCTTTCCCAGGCTTATATGGGTTCTTTGCAGGATCCAGTTCCTCCTGCTTGTAGGACTGAGGTTCCTGCTTCCTTACTGACTGTTTCTGGGGCCACCCATACCTGGTAGAGGCCTTTCTCAGTCTCTTTGTGGGGGTCCTATGTCTTCGAGCAGCAAACAAGGAGTCTTTCTCAAGCTTGGAATCTGTGAGCTTTCCTTCTGCCACATTCTTCTGCTTCTAGCCAGTGAATGTTCTCTGCTTTTAAGGGCCCATGTGATTCAATCAAGCCTATCCAAATAATCTAGGATAATTTATTTCAAGGTCTATAACTGTAATCATATCTGCAAAGTCCCTTTTGCCAAGTAAAGTAACGTCTTCACAAGTTCCAAGGATTCGGACATGGGCACATTTAAAGGGCCAATTATTCTGCCTACCACAAATATGATGTGATTTGAGTTCCCCCAGAATCAAATCGATGGGTAGGTTGTATGCACCAACCACATGTATAACAGTTAGGTTCAAAGGCTCAGGGAGTAGCTATTATCACAGAATAGCATGAAGCCCATTGGCCTCATAACTCAGAGCTAAGCAGAACTCCCTTCAACAGTTCCTTGGTCTTATTTCCATATAGGGAAACACCCAGATACCTTCACTTTTGTGCTCACGTACTCTCAGATTCCAACTACTGTCTGGATAAACTATGTTGTGGCTTGTACTTAATTTCTAGTAAAAAATAAAATTAATTGAATTTTAAGTAAAAACAGAATAATGATCTGTTTCACTAACATCATCTAATGCATTGGCATAAGCAATGGTGTTTCAGATTACTTTAACAGAATTTCTCCCCAAAACAAGAGAGGGTTACCTTTTATCTCATTTTTCTCTCTCAAAGTATGCAGTATCTCTGGCATCCCCAGGCTCCAGTGAGCCATCAGCAGCCCCGCCTTGTAGAAGTGCAGGTGCACAGGTGTCCTGGGGGGAGGGGAAGATTCTGCTGGGATGGAGATGGGAACATTAGCCTGCAATGAAATTGGTGTTTTAAGTTTATCATGTCATTTGTTAAAAATGTATATACTCTCATATAATGTGAAATTGATACAATAACATGAATCTTGTAGGAAATAAGAGTAAACAGAAGCATTTGAGATAGGAATTATCCCAGAAGACACTTCATAGGAAATCTGGGTCTTGAATTAGGACTTAAAAAATGATGGAGATGGTTTAGTTTATGCCTTCAAATTCTTTTTCAACAATGCTCTGGAAATTTTAGGATACCAAATGATTGCACTGAAAATTGACGAATGAAAGTAAATAAATAAATAAATAAATAAATAAATAAATAAATAAATAAAATAAAAAAACGTGTTCTCTTGTCTTCGCAAGAACTGTTTTCCCCAGGAGTCAACATTGCCAACTGGTGAGGAAAAACTCTTCTTCACAAAAGAGTTAAAGAAATGTTAGTTAGCAAAGACACCAGAATTTATGAGATTAGAAAATCACCAAATTACAATGTTGATGGAGTAAGTGCCTGAGGCAATGATCCTGGGCCATTGAACTCAGTGTAAATATTGAGGAAGAACTAGACAATTGAGGGGACCAGATTTTCATTATGACCAAAAGTGAAAAATGAGGATCATTTTTCCTCCTGATATAATATAAAGAGCACTGCCCCCTCTATGAAGTTGTCCTGTCAGAAAATTATACCAGAATCAAACTGAGCCTCAACTGATAATTTCCAGCCAAAAGTAAAGTGGAGGGGGAGAAATACTTAATGACAACCATGAAACTAATGAAATCTATAATGAGGTACATTTTTGCCCTGATCGGTTTGACTCAGTGGATAGAGCATTGGCTTGCGGACTCAAGGGTCCCAGGTTTGATTCTGGTCAAGGGCATGTGCCTTGGTTTTGGGCACATACCCAGTAGGGAGTGTGCAGGAGGCAGCTGATCGATGTTTCTAACTCTTTGTCCTTATCCCTTTCTCTCTGTAAAAAAAAAAATTAATAAAATATTTTTTTAAAAAAAGAAGTAAACTGCTAGTGTTAAAATTTAAAAAAATAAAATAAAATGAGGGACATTTTATAAGACACGTGACAGTTTTTGCCAAAAGTGACTGGCAAGGAGAAAAAGGGAAAAATAGGAGAGAAGGATTTCTATAGATTAAAAAAGAGAGGGACAAAATTAGGGGACTTTATTATTTGGCTCTCCATTGGATTTTTTTAAAACATTTCTTTTTTGATTTCAGAGGAAGGGAGAGGGATAGAGAGATAGAAACATCAATGATGAGAGAGAATCATTGATTGGCTTCCTTCTGTACCCCCCCTACTGGGGATCAAGCCCACAACCCAGGCATGTGCCCTTGACCAGAATATAACCTGGGACCCTTCAATCTGCAGGCTGATGCTCTATCCACTGAGCCAAACCAGCTAGAGCTCCATTGGATCTAAATTGAACATATCAACTATGAGAAATGCATTTTGGAGACAAACATTTTTAATATGGACTGGACTTGATACAAAGACATTGTTAATATTAGGTGAGATAATATCACTGTTATTTTGTGAGAAAATGCATTTTTAGAAATAACTACTAAAGTGTTAAGACGTGAGATAATATGCTAATGGGATTTGCTTTCAAAATCTTCAGCGAAGGAAAAATTAATAAATCCAATGTGGCAAAATCTTAATAATTATAGATCCTAAATGATGGGTGTATGGGGATTCATTATGCCATCTACTTTTCACCATACATCTGGTAGTTATAAAATTTTTCATTAAAATTTTTTAAATCATGTATTCCCACTTAACTGTACACCTTAGACCTATTGATGTGTATATTAACAAAGAAGAGTCTTATTACTGTGCTGTTGTTCTGTAGTGGTGAGTGGCTATCCCTATTTTAGTAAGTATCATCCTCTTAAAATACTGTTTTCTTGCAGAGTTAGTCTAGTTTCCTTGAGACTCTGTAGCTTAGGCCTGTGTTAATTGATGAGGTTCCTTCTTTTTTGAAATATCCATTAATAGACAGCCCTCAATCAGAAACACATTAGTTCTGCTAATATAATTTATATGAAATTTTATCCTATTACAAGATTGCAGGAGCTAATCATGTACTAACAAGAGAACAGGAACAATAATTGATCAGAAGTAAATGCCGGTATTATTTGGAAGTATTAGGTATAGCCATCTCAGTGGGAGATGCTTTCTCTATTTCTATAACTCCAATTCTAGTTTTTCCCTGAATCCCATTCCCTAAAATTTAGCAATGCTAAATCTAAGTTGGTGCATATTTTTCCCAGTGGTTAATTATAATCCTTTCTCTTTATTAAGTTTCATTTTTCAACCTTAAAAGGGGCTATTAATAAAATGGCTTAAAGGCTAAGAAAGAGCAAATCTCACTTCCTTAGGGGTCTGTCATTTTCTTACTTATAGTTATAACTCCTATTTTCAGAGAAAGGGAAGGAAGAGAAGGTAGCTTATATTGAAACAATATCCTTGAAGGTCTATTCCATGAATATAAGTCAAGCAGAACTCTTGAGTTTTGCAGCATTCTTGAAACACTGGGTTCAGTTAATTGCTTGATGTTTCTTGTACTTCTCTCTGTGTTCTACAGAGTATTTTTCTTTACAGGTAATTTAAGCTTTGGATGAAGCTCTGATTAATTCATTTTCTGGATAAAAGAAGGAATAATTCCACGTAACACTCACCCTACAATTTTAATCATAGAGGTGAGAAAGCATGGGAAGAAGGCACAAACCTCATTAGTTATATAATGGGAAAAGAATCCACTCTCAGACAAAATGTGCCAGCTCCTAAAGTTGGCTGTGAGCTACACAGCATAAGAAACAAGGCCAGGATTAGGAAGGCAAGTTTATACACCTTCCTAATGGTGCCATTTTCCTTCAGCTCCCCAGCAACCCCACTTTTCCTTTGTCTTCCTTTCCCCAGCCCCCAACCAAATCAGGAAGATTCTATCCTAGATCTTGATTCTCACTATTTAATCACCTTTCATTTAAAATTTATCTGTGTTGCTATTACTTTATATTTTACAATATTTTATTTCATTATTTTTGTTGGAGTATAGTTTTCACATAGTAAAATAGAGAATTTGAATGTACGGTTTGATGTGGGTTATTTCTGGAATATCCTACCCCACTGATCTTTTGTCCATCCCTACAGCAGTGTCATACTTCCTTAATTACTAAGCTTTATATTTATAGTAAGTTCTTTATGTACTAATGTTGAAAATATTTCCAAAATACACAGTTGAATAGAAAACAGTTTGCAGCTGTGATTATATATATATATATATATATATATATATATATATATATATATAATCATTCTTATGAAAATAAGAGAAATAATTTTCATGTATGTTTTAATATGCATTAAAAACTCTGGAAGAGGCCGAAACCGGTGTGGCTCAATGGATAGAGCGTCGGCTTGGGGACTGAAAGGTCCCGGGTTCGATTCCAGTCAAGGGCATGTACCTTGGTTGCGGGCATATCCCCAGTAGGGGGTGTGCAAGAGGCAGCTGATCGATGACTCTCTCATCGATGTTTCTAACTCTCTATCTCTCTCCCTTCCTCTCTGTATAAAATCAATAAAATATATATATTTAAAAAAAAAAAAACACTCTGGAAGAGTACAAAAAGATACTAATGGCACTACTAGGAGTAGTTAGTTACCTATGGCAGGGAGGGGTATAGTGATGGGGCAGATATGGGACAGGAATATGAAGGAGAATTTTCACTATAATTTTAAATAATGTTATTTGTATTAAACAGTGTGACTGTATAAATTATTCAAGATTTTCATTAATTTTTAAGGAAAGAAAATAGTAAGGGGAATATATTATCCTCCCAGAATAGATAAAACTTTAAAGTGGCAATTCATTTCAATATTTTTAGGCCCAATTATATATTTTCAGGCCTTGCATTTTATTAATCTATGATGTATTTATTCAACAAATATGTATTTAGTGCCTACACTGTGTCAAGTGATGTTTTAACCACTAGGAATATAGAAGTGAACAAAATTGACGTGTTTCTTATGTTCATGGCATGCATGTTCTAGTAGAGAGAAAAAATTAAATAACACAGATATGTTTACTAAATGTGGTAAGAGCTATGAATGAAATGAATATGAAAGGGAGAGACAGGCAAGCATGAGATTGGAACTGTAGAGAGGAGTTTCAGAGGAGATGGCTTATTAGGAGCTGAGAATGATCCAAAAGTGTGAAGAATTTAGGTGATGGAAGGGGGAACTTTTCAGGCAGTAAACTGCAAAAGAAAAGGCCATGACGATGGAAATGGTTGAGGAGAAATGGGAGGCAAGCAGGCAGGGCGGTGGGGCATAGTGAGATTGATGCACTATGAACCTGTGGAGGTAGGCAGGGCCCAACCAAGCAGAACTTGACAGGAAGTGATGAGGTGTTTGGATAGTATTCTAAGTGCAATGGAAAGCTATTGTAGGCTGTTGGAAAGTTAGTGAAGGAGTGAAATGATCTGCCCTATATTAAAAAAAAAAAAAAAAAAAAAAAAAGCACACACATTTACTTTGTTGGGATAAAATTAGATTAAATCCACATTGGCAATGAGAAAGGAAGTGATCAGGAATTATGTCACATCAACCAAGGAAGAAACGTGTTTGAAAAATAAGAAAGTGCCCAATCGTTCCAACTGAGGACAGAAAACTGTCCACTCCTCTCCACAGTTCACATGGAAGTCCTCTGTGGTCTGATGTGAGCAATAGTGGAAAGTGATGGGCACAGAAGACGATAATATGTTGGATGGATAAGTGAATGGATTCTCTATATTTTATACCCCTGTCCCCAGCATATGTGTACGTGCATACACACACACACACACACACACACACACACACACACACTCACACACAACCATACAGAGTGAATGAGAAGTAGAGAAGAGAATGAAGATTTAGAGCTTTTTGGTGTTCAATAAGGGCAATTAAAAACACGGAAACATTGTATATAAGTTAGTTTAGCCCAGGGGTCGGCAACCTTTAAGACATAAAGGGCCACTTGGACCCGTTTTCGAAGGGAAAAAAAAACCTCGGAGCCGCAAAACCATTGCGACATAAGTGATACAGCTCCCCGCCCCGCCCTGCTATCTGCCCTGCTAGTGTCGGACCTGCTGAGGGCCGCAGCAAAGGTTCAAAAGAGCCGCATGCGGCTCCGGAGCCGCAGGTTGCCGACCCCTGGTTTAGCCTATTGAGTGCATATTAAAAACCCTCAGAAGGAAAACTGCTTTATAACAAGGTGCTGTTAGTATTTTAGTGACTAAATCCCCTTGAGTATATCCAAAAGGAGTGTATTTTATATAATCCCACCCCAATGGAAATAATAGTATTGGACATTTCCACTGAAATTTTTAATCTGATTTCTAGGAGTATTTTCAGAGTGTTGTATATTTCTAGAGCCTGTCAGATTGTTCCCGTGTCCATATATGATGACATCTCATGTTCCTTTATCCACCCTGCTTACCCACTCCCTCACTAGGTGGACACCAAATGGGTGTTTCCACCTTTGATGCTGACATTGTCAAAGAGCTTTATAGACTATCACTAACACAACCTTTTCAATCAACTATATGGCTATCATGTGAAGTGTGAGGGTTTGGGGGGGGGTGTGGGGGGGGCTTATTATAAAAATAATTATATGTAAATTTAAGTACTTTGCCACTCTACTCATACTTGCTTTCTGTCACACCTGAAAGAGATGAAGTTTGGTACAGAAAATATATTTTAGTGGAAGGACATGTTCTCTTCTATGCAAGGTTCTGGATGTAAAGCTTGTTTCACGGTAATCCAAAGCTTACCAAACTGTGTGTTTGGCTCCCTCTATTTATTCCATCCTCTGCTGATGCTTACGTGTTTAACTATTACAGAAAATTGTGGGTCCTTTTCTCCCCAGCATTAGACATTCCACTTTCTTTTCTCTGCTAGGGTGAATTCATGTGTGTGTCCCTAGTTTTCTGCCTCTGAGGGAGCCTTCAGTTATTACCCCTTTCTTCTACAGGCAGGATTGCAAGAAACTCAATTGTAATCAGCAAGCTGTCCTGCTGCTAAAAGCTATTAGTGCCACTGTTGTTAATGACCCCACCGGCTTGAATGTGGTGATTTAAGAGGTAGAGTTATTTCTTGTCTCTCCCTAGGGCCTTGTTCTTAAACGAGATTCCTATGCTGTTTACTCCTCTAACATACAGAGTGTTAACCACTACCCACCACACTTCATATATCAGCACATTGAAATGAATAATGGGGGCTTAACACGTAATGCCGCATTTCAGGTATGAAGCCTCCCACCTGAAGAAGCGAGGCACCCCTCATTTCAACATAAGGAAGTTGGATAACATCACCACTTGCTCTGAAGTTATATTACTTTTTTTCTGGGGATTAGAGGATGATAGGGGTGCAGTTAGATTTCTTTTCAGAACTAAACACATTAGAAGTAACCTACAAAATCAATAGCAATTACTTGCAAGCAAGAGCTGAAAAATCATTGAAGCTACAGAGTGTGCATGTAGGTGACTGGCTTAAAGCAAAGAAAATACTGGCCCGGCTAAAAACTCTCACAAGATAGGGGCAAACTAGCAAAGCACCGCCCCTTTTTGGATAATTTGATATTAATCTGTAACACCCAACACTTGATACACTTTGTAAAAATACAGCAGCAAATAACTGAACATAAGAAGAACATTTCCTTGGCTCCCACGCACGATGGAGGTTTGCTTTGCCTTTCTAGTAAACATCAAGGCATTCAGAAGGTGTGTAGGGAAGGCTTATCTCCATAAACCAGCAAAAGGTTCCATTCAACACCCAGGCTTTCTGCTTGCCAGTATTATGTGTTTATGCCTCAAGATTGAATTTAGCAGAAATTCACTTTGAGCGGCTTGGTGGATCCTTTAGAGGTTTAACTGCATAGTCTTTTATTCAAAACACTGAAATAATGCCTTTCAAATTCCTGGAATCCTTAACTGTTTCATATTGAACAGAGAATAGAATTTTTGCCTTTCTCACTGTCTTCCAATAGTACAGAGAGGGAGACATGTATCTTTTAAGATATAGACCCACAAACCCAGCCCCTAATCTGGTCACAGTGGAAAAATCCTAAGAAGCCGCTAAATCTCTCTAGCTTTTCTTGTTCAAGATCATGGCCAATTTGTGTAAGACTGTGGGGGGATGGGGAGCAAGATTCTGTAGAATTAACTTATAGTTTAGAGTTAACAGCCCTACTTACCACACAAATGAGGCAGTATGGAGTTAATGCCAATTATGAAGACTCATAAATGATGCCCATTATTCATGTCGGAAGGAGAGAGTTTGGGAACATCTTTGTCACCAATAGATTTACCACGAAAAGCAACTATGGATCCTCTTGGACTGTTATCTTTTTAGACTTCAGATTTGCCATTTCTGAGCATAGAATTGCCATCTTAATACTTGGAACATTTGTTTGAAAACACCTTATTGCCAAAAAAAAAAGCTCCTTCTTATTAGCTTCCTTGTTATTTTTTTTTAAACCCTATAGATATTCTAATTAATACTTAGAAAAGTAATAGAAGTAAATGGCTGGTCTCAAAGGGCCTGAAAATGAAGGCTCTTGGTAATTGCTTGGAGGAGAACAGAAACAAAGGAAGAATGTCCCAGAATCCCATATTGGCCATCTAGTACTTCAAGTAAAGGGAAAGATAAAGAGAAAGGAATTTTGCTTAAGGTGAGCTCAGGAAGTTTCAGAATTAGCTATGGAAAGTGAATTCATTTTACAATATGTACAAAGCACTGGTAAATCACTTGCTGTAGATAATACTAAAGGGAAATGCTGCTTGAAGAGTCTAATATTTTCTGAACCTAATATTCACCAAATTTTCTATGTTTTTATTTTTTTTCTGTCACCATTTATCCTCCCCCCATTTCCAACTTCACCCACCCCTGCAATCATCTCTTTATTATCTGTGTCCAGAGCAAAAAGAAGAAGAAAAAAAAAGAAAGAGAAAGGAGAAAGAACCTTTTAAAAAAACATTAAAAATACTAGGGTTCACTACTTATATTTACTTTTATCCTTTGAGACAAAAATAGTTTTCATTTCCATTTCATATGCTAGTTGTTAAAAGAAAATTGAAAAGGTAAGCATTATATAGACTAACTATATTTTAGGGGCTGAAGTCTTTGTGAGCAGTGACTTCTATTATTACTCACGGTTGACAAAAAAATTTCTTGGTGCTAAATGGCGAAGTAGAAGGAACCAGGACTTATGAATCAACTTGACTTCCCTCTGGATCCTGTCAAGTCCTCCATAATTGTATGGCTTTGGCAATCCACTTAACCCCTAGGGGCAGTGGGGAGGAGAACATACTAAGGAGTTGTGCAAATTGTACATAATAAATGTAGCATGCTGGTCATGGCACATAGTGGGTGCTCAATAATATTTGTTGACTAAATGAGTATTTTTGCTCTAAATAGAGTGTGCTACTAAGTTTACTATGTAAATTAAATTATAGAACTTCTCAAGTACTAACCTCTGTGTAATTAGTGTAGAAAGAAGAAAGATTTGTTAAATGATTAAATATATTATTTACATTTGGGAATTTTTTTCGCCCCAGACTTTGAGCTTTGAGTTGTGAGTTTGGAGATCTTCAATCCACAGAGTTTAAAAAAAAAAAAAAAAAAAAAAAAAAAACTAAAAAAAAACCAGGCATAATCATTTGTGTATTATCGGTTATATCCTCAGAGAACCCAAGGAAATGGGGGGAAAAAAGATGAATAAGAGAAATTGCTGGGGAGGTTGCTGACCATTTGCCCTCTAGGCCAAGGAAAGTAACCTACCGGGGATGTGCCCGCAACCAATGTACGTGCCCTTGACCGGAATCGAACTTGGAACCTTTCAGTCTGCAGACTGATGCTCTACCACTGAGCCAAACCGGTTTCAGCAAGATAAAGAATAGTTCTATTACTGAAGAGTGAAAGGGGTGGGAAATATTTCCTTAAAGAAAGTACCCATCATAATATTCTTATGATTTCTGGTGTGAGCTATGCTTTCAAGGGAGGTTAGTTATACAGATGGAAGATAAGGGAATTATTTGACAGGAAAAAAAAATGTTTTTTGACATAGTTCATTCATAGATAAGGAAGCAAAGTTGAAAGAAAGAGGAGAAAGGCATGAATATAGTATACCTATTTTAGATATGAAGACATGCTTTGTAGGGACAGCACAGGGAACACAGAATATTCAGGAATTTTGCTCACTGTGACTCATTTTCTACAGACACATGCTCACTACAAGGCCAGGACATTGACAACCAAGGTTAATATAGGTTTTAGGGAGCAGACAAAACCAGATTCAAATCCAGGTTGACTTATTGTCCTAGCTGAGTGAGCTTAGACATTCATTTACTATCTCTAAACATCAATCTCCTCATTTGTCAAATGAGCCTCATATAGGTAATATAGGAATCATGAATTACTGTATTCTTCCATATTATGACACACACACACATACACACATTCCCATTTTATTTGGGATGATTCTTAAAATCAGTGCTGTCTGTATGAGTGGGGGAAGTGCAGATAAAATGACGGACATCATACAATAAATGGAATCTTAATTTGATAAAATACCTGAAGGTAATAAAGGCAGAGTGCTCATCACAACATCTGGGATGTAATAACCAAAAAGCAAATAGTTTTTGGGGGTAATCATCATACAGCTGTTGCATTCCTTTCCACATAAATGCTCCCGGATGCTCTAGCTTATATGAATGCCATCCTGAATGCATTTTGTGAACAAGTAATTGAAGTCGTAAATGTCCTGGTTTCTCTAATCACCTAAATTATCATTATCTTCTAATGTAAAAAAAATAATCCAGTCCACAAGTCCTGAGCATCTGTGATATACTCAGCACACTCCTAGGCACTAGTTTTTATTATTTTTTAAGAGGGACTTTAATATGATTTAACTTCACCAACAATAATAGTACCATATGGCAAGTTCCCCATTTCCTCTAAAATAGTCTACTGTGTCCAAGTGACTGAACTCTCTAGGCTGAATTTTCCTCAAGGTTTCTTCAGGACATCAGAACATAATGGAGATTTTTTTTCAGGTGGCCCTCTACCAACTGGATATGAAATTGGATCAGCTGGAGGCAAGAACAGATGGGGTTGAGCAGCAGATGGAAAGATCTTGTTTAGGATATGCAGAATCACTGTGGCAAAATCAATCATGCCACGGGAGTTAGTCTCAGTTTGGTTAAAGAAAATGAACTGAAGTAGGCAATTGAGTTTCTGAGAAATTAATATGGGCTCCCTCTTTAGAAATAGTCTTGATTAAGTGTCAGTAAGACAGATGAGCTAATGATGCTGAATGAGGAGTCTTAAAATGTCATGTTTGTCACCAATAGTTCTTTTTATTTGGTGCTTACTATGTGCCAGGCACTTTATATCCATACCTCATTCCTTTCTCACAGAAACTCCATGAAACAGGCATTTTTCCCATTCTACAAATGATGAAACTGAAGCACCCAAGTAAATTGATCAAGGTCACATAACTCTAGGTTACAGAGCCAAGATTGGAATTTGTCTGCTTGACTTAAAAGCCCACAGAGGTCATAACAAGTACTTCACTGTACTGCATTCCAGCATTAAATGATGTGCATGCAAAAAAAAAAATTAGAAGAGCAAATGGTCAATTTGCAGAAATCCTAAGGTTCTTTCCTCAGTAACAATTACAGAGGCTATGTCAATTTGAATGATGCCTGCGGTACCTGACCTAAATCCTGGTGGGAAATAAATACAGAGGAGCTACTGTAGCCACATGGCTCCAGTGAAATAGAGACTCACAGGGGCCATGCACAAGGTCTGGGGAATCATGTGGACTCCTGTAGAATTCTCACATCTGCCTTCCGCCTAGAAATGTTCCTAGGATCCTATAGCCACACTGATTCAGAAGGAGATTGCTTTAGAAACCTTGGGCAAAAAGAATCCCAGGTACCCATTCTAATCTAAACACATTAGAGCATTCAACACATATATATTTCTGAGGTAGGAGTGATTTGGTGTGGCCACTATCGTAAGCCTTAAAGAAGGAAGATTCATTTCAGCTCAAATATATGCCCTGCTCTAATTTTGGAGCAAGATGGGGAAAAAGAAGGGAATCCTCATTAATGGATGGCTTACTGTTTGTCGGGCACTCGGCAGACCATATAATTGGTTGGAGGAAAGAAAAGATAAAACCAAGCAACAGATGGCCACATATCTGCAGGGCTGCATGCTCTTTATGTGTTCTTCCACTTCACATAATGTTCTCTCATATCAGCAAGTTCCTGTTGACTGCTAGGCTGTTTTCTGCTCTAGCACATGCTGCAGAAGCAGGTACTGATTATGAATATGCAGAACATAAGCCTATTTCCTAAGAAAACTAGCAAAGATGGCAAGTATATCTCCTTAAGGAAGTAAATTTCTTTCTCTGATTTATTTTCCTCCACCAAAACAAGATTCTCTCAATTCCATTACTACAGCCTTGCTACCCATATGTAGATATCACTGAAATATTTGAGATTTCGGGAAGGTAGAGGATCTTATTACAAATGACAGTGATAATGTCTTCAGATGCAACTATGCTCAGTAGTATGAGAACAGTAATATTGGGTATAAACATGAATTAAAGCTATAGGTGTTATGTATTATATATACATTAAATTAATAATTATCAGTAATTAACTGATTGCTAAAACAGTGGGATTGTGGATACACCAGTCAGGGCTCTTACGGGAGGCAACCAATCATTCGTTCTCTCACTCTCTCTCTCAAATCAAAAATATATATCCTGGGGTGAGGAGGATATATATATATATATATATATATACATATATATATATATATATATATATATATATATATATATACCAAAGAATAGAATTTAATGAATTTTTTGGCACACAATTTTTCATATTGCAGTGTTCCTGAAATGAGGATGTATTAGGTCCTATGATACGTTATGGTCACCTTCAGCCAGGTGGCAGTTGTGATATAGTGGCATGACTTAACATGCATGTGAGCATGCAGAATTCTTGTCAACATCTTCTAAGAAAATTTTATAGACAATAGGGGGCGCTCTTACATGTGTTTAACAACGTTTTGGAAGCAAGAAAATTAGTCTAACTCTATGTCATTGCCAAGTGACTTAAGAGCTCAGCACCAAAACATTTCAGTTGCTTAGTAGATTTGTTTACAAATACTATATCACCTTATATTGATGGCATAGAGACTTATATTTTAAAACATGTTATGTGTTTAAAGTAAAAAATGTTAATGTCTGTGAGTCAAAACATAATTCAAAGAGCCAGACCCAAAGTGAAGAAAGTTTCAGAAGTATCTTAACTAATGTACTCTTCTTATATCTTTTTACTTCTTTAAAATGATTTTAAACATCTACATAGAATCAAGTCAAAATGACTTATTCAATAAGTATAAAATCTTTTTTCAACAAATTTTCAAAATTGTCAATAAGTATAAATAAGGTCTTTCAAAATTTTCAGTGAGTATAAAAATGTTAAAGTGATAAGATGCATTGAGTTAGCTTCTTTGGTTGTGTTTTTCTTAATTTTTTTCATAAACAATTATAATGGCTGCATCATAGAGACAATGAAATTCAGTACATAAAAGAATGCACCAGCATGAGAAGATGGTCTATAAGTCCAGCAAGGTGTGATGCAGGAGAAATCAGTGCCAGCTTGGAGGTTAGGATACAGGGATTCTTGGCTTGATTCGATAATTAAGTGGCTGGAAGATCTTAACTCCATTAGTCTCTCAGGACCTCACCTGTGATGAAACAAAAAGTTGTACTAGGTGCTTTCTGGTCACTGGAGAGAGGATTAACATCAGGAGACAGATGAATCAGGAAAATAGATCGTACCTGAGATATTCCAAGGAGAAAATGACTTAATGCAGGGCATTGGATGCTTACAGAAAAGATGGAAAAGCTGGAATAACTGAGGTCAATAAAGACCATTGCTATCTCTTAGCTTCTACAGTGGCAGTCCAGGAATTAAACATTGCTTCTCCCCTGCCCCTGCCTCAGGAATTGCAGGAATCTTTACCAATGGTCACAGCTGTCTGCAGTATCCATAAGAGAACATCTTGAGGCTAGATCCAAACTTGGATATCACAAAACCCACACATCTACAGACCATTGTTCACACGTGTACTTCTCTTTCACCTTACAAATCTCACACAGGGCTTCTCACTGATAAAATGTAAAATGAAACTCTGTTGCAGGAGTCTTCTCACACCAGTTTTGTGTGTGGGAAGGGCACAGAGGGAGGCATCAATGGTGCTAAGTGCCACAGACAGATACCAGGCACACCTGCTGGAGGTTAGGAGGTAAGGATTCTTGGCTTGAAGCTGTGATGGCCTGGGAGGTGAGCAAGAGTAAGGGACTGCACGAAGACACATTGAGAAGTCATGGAGATGAAGGTTCACATTTGAAAGATGCTTCAAAGGAAAAAAATGAAAAGATTGGTTATGGATTACTTTTTTCTTTCATATTTAGCAAGTTCATATAACCTATAAATCAAGTATCTTTAGCTCTTCCACTGACTATAATGTCCCCCCCCCCCCCGGCTTTCCTCTATCTGGGAACAATACACCTGCCCCCTTATAGTGCGAGAATAATGATTTGCTGGCAAAAGCTCCATGAGTCAGACTTAGCATTGAACATGTTATATTGTTTGGGAACCCAGCTAAATTTTTCCATAACTGCTTTAGAAGTGATTTCCATTTAGAGGTAGGTGGAACAAATTCCTGCTGCTGGCTAAATCTTTTTCTTTTTCTATGAAGAGAATCTCAGAAAAAGGACTATTGCTCTTTTGTACTCTCCTGTGATGCATTTTGTGTTCGGGTCTATGAAGGAAACCATTTAAAAATACATTGAAGGTTGTAAAAATATCCTCCTACTCCTACCAGAATTCAACTTTTTAATAGTTGTCTTTCTTCTAGCTTTATGTCTCTTTTTCAATTATTTCTTTCCCTTTGGTACACTGCCAGATAAATGTTTCTGGGTCTTTCATAGATGCTTACAATGCCTGAAAGACTACTGTCTCCCACCTTTGAGTTCCTCATTAGACACCAGCTGAGTTGGTGACAGCCTGAACTCAAACCCCAGATACAGGAAGAGATCACTTTCACTGGAAAACCTAACATGAGCAGTTGTTGAATTTTAACTACTTTTATGATAAATAAACATAATAGCACCACTCATATCCTATGTGTGTTACAACAGACCTTGTCCAATAATAATACTGCTGTCAAGTTAGTAAGGTTTTAGCTTATCTCAGCGATTTAGTGTTGCTGAGTTATGTTTAACTTCAACCCTACAAAGGTGCTTGTTTTCATTATAATTCAGCTGAATCAGAAATTTTTCTCTCTTTGTGCTCACCTCTTTCTAACCAACCTTGATTTCTTTAACTACAAGTCTGAAACTAACTTTACCTGGGAACTAATTCTCTAATAAGGATAAGAAAAGACTTGCCCCTAATCCCTTATTGTCTCATTCCCCAATGAAATAGTCCCCTATATAAATACTCATCTCTATGCAGAGATTTGGTGGGCCATAGGCTAGAACTGACCCACTGGACTTAGAATAGGAATCCAGCAACAGAGGCCAAGGAGGACCCTGCCACCCTCCTCAGTATCCCAAAGGAGAAGGTGTAAGTTATTTTAAAGTAGGAGGACAAGAGGCCAAAAAGATAAGCATGGATAAGAAAAAGTGAGCAGAGCTGTGAATAAAGTCATAAAATTATAGATCCATCGAAGAAATGCTTGCAGGTGTCTTATATGTAGAGATCAAGTGTAACTCCTCGTTTTAAGGGTGATGAATTTACTTTGGTAATGTCTTAATTTTGCCTCTCTGAATTTCTAAGTAGATGAAAGTTCTGCTCTGACCCAAAGGCATTTTAAAGGGGACTCAAACCAATTACAACTATTATATTTCACCTTGCCATTGACCTTCATAGATAGGCCAGTTTGCTCTTGTTGCCTTTATTTATATAATCAATAAAAATTTGTTGGGCACTTAATAGGTTTCAAACATTACATTCCAGAGTATTATTAAATCTGTATGGGAGCAAAGGAGATGAGAATAGTAACTACAGTATGAGTTGTAGCAGTAGGTCTACAGGGTAATAATTAAAGACTAAAAAGGTTAATCCAAATGAGACAAGGTGGTGTCACGGGAATATTTCCAGAGGCAATAATTCTTTAGCTGAGTCTTAAAGGAAGAGTAGGAAAAATTGGCAAAGACATAAAGGTTGGTCAAGTGTAGGATTTCTCTTCTTTGGCATTTTGGATGGGGTAATTCTTTGTTTTGAGGGTTGATAACTGTGCATTTTAGTATGCTATCACATCTATGGCCTGTGACAGTGTGACAGCCAATGTCTCCTGGTATTTCCAAATATCCCTTGGAATACAGCATCCTCTCCCTGCCCCAAGTTGAGACTGACTAATCTGGGACACAGGAGAGAAACTGTCTAATAATAGAGAGTATCTGAGTTAATACAGCATTTCCATATAGCTCTTGCAAAAAGAGTTTTGAGGACTAGTGGAAGGAGATTGATGGAAAAAGTAAAAAATTGTTCCTTCACAAAATGGTCATATATATTAAGTCAAGAAGTTTGGAACTTCATTCTGAAAGCTCTCATGAGGAATGAAAGGAATTTATACTGGGAAGGAATATGGGCTAATTTATGTTCAAGGAAAAACATCCTGGTCATAGCGCAAAGGATGGACTCAATGGAGATGAAATGAAGGATGTCATCTAGAAGAGAAGTGATGGGTGTGGACAGAAAGGGACAGGGAGATAGAAGAGCTTTTCAGATCAGAACTCTATAATTTTATCCAGGATGGAGTCTCAAGTCCTGGCTTGGATCATCAGAAGGTAGTATCATAAACATTCTCCAATATCAGTTGGAAATTAAGCCCTTTGACTTTATGAGAGAAGCTATTTGAGGCTTGAAGACCAAAAAGTTAGTTGTATAGTTTTTTTAAGTATAATCTAGGTGAACTTATAATATAATAAATAAAAATAGCACTACCTAAGGCTTCAAATTCAATTGGGCTTTCAGCTAAGATTCCTTGAGCAAATTGTCAAAAATATTCTAGTTTAAAAGTAATCAATATAATAGAAAACCTTAGTAAATTTCACACACCTCTTCCTCTCATACAGTGTTTTAGATAAGTGAGGCAAAGAGGCAAATTGAAAAATTGAAGCCATTTTTCTTGCTTGATTGTCCTGAAAACTGTCTCATTTATTTGTTCTACTTTTTGAATCTATATAATAATAATAGAAAAAGTTGTGTGTTTGGATATTTTTAAACAGCTGGATCTTTGAGAGTACTGAGAAAAACAATTATCAATAGATTAACATTTGGTTGAGTCTCTGTTTTTATCCAGCCATTTGTCAGTATGTATATAGGACATGTCCTTTATGTGAGAATTGACCAGATAAAATATCATAAACACCTACTGTGAGGGAAGAAGAACAGGACTGAGTTCTTAGACATAAAGGAGCTTCCCAGCTAGCTACTGCTGTACATTATACAAAGGCAATTAACAATTCAGGTCAAAGCAGGATAACTTTCATGGATAGTGCTTTATACAAAACTTCTGTGCTTTATTTTTCACAAAGCTATGAATATTCTTTGCTCTTTGATGCAAAGAACACAGGATATTTAGGGGTGGTCCTAGAAAGTGTGGGTCAAGTTCATGACAATTGCTTTAGTTACAAAACATTATGAAATTGAAAAAGGGTAACTAAAAATATATCTTATATTTAACCATATGCCATCATTCAGATTTTGACTAGGAGATTGTTTCAACAAGTCCCAAAAGGGATAATTCAAAGTAAAGCAAGAATGGTTCAAATCATCTGAAATTTTGAAGAATACAAAAAAGTATTCTTATTGCATAAATTAATAAGAATTTATGCAAAAGTATTCTTATTACATAAATTAAATCAGAATGATAATTGTTCAATAAAATTTCTCCTCAAAGTGTAGTAAATATGATTTATGTTAAATACGATTTAATATGTCATTGAGATTCTACTGGAAAAATGGCATAAAACAGCAACTTCAAACTTTATTTAATAATAAGAAAGCATAAGTGAAATTTTATGTGTTGAAAATTATATTTTTAAGTATTTGACTTCATTGACAATATAAATCCCTACTAATCCATAAAATGTGTGTTCTCTTTTTAAAACCATCAGCATTATAATCACTAAAGCATCTCACATTTAACACAACAGATTACTTTAAATCATAAACTCAACTTATTCAGAAATTAAAAATTCTAATTCACAGCTCACATTCATCAAGCTTACCGGTATTTCTTTACTATTACTAAAAAGAAACACTTGTTTTCTGCTTCACCTGTGCCACACCCTATGCTTGATGGTTCACATGCATAATAGCTCATTTGCTCTTCAGAAACACAAGATACAGAAAAATGATAACCCCCACTTTATAGGTAAGGAAATTAACTTCCAGGCAAAATCATTTACCAAAGATTACACAGGTAAGTAAGTGGCAATTCAGTAATTAGGGAAGAGCTTTTTTCCTATATTCCACAAGTAACAAAACAAACATAAGCAATTAATCACAGAGATTTTGAATACAATTTTGATAAAGACAGCTTATTACAAATACATAAGCTAGGATAAACAGTTCTAAGATGGAGGTAAGCAGTCTAGGTAATGAGACAATGCTATTTGTTTCTACATATATGTATCAATCACAGTATAACTTTTAATTTAATAACTGTTGCAACTATATGTTTGAGGAAAAAGAGAAGAGTTTTAGCAATTTAAAAATAGTTTTTGTATTTATACTTGAACATTTCAGTTCCATTTTAATTATCTTCTTCTGCTAAAGATGTGGCCTATCTGGATTCTAAAAGACATTTTGACTTCAAACTTTATTTAATCATAAGAAAGCATAACTGAATATTTAATATTCAGAAATGGTTCCAAATGATAGAAACAGAGAAAACTTAAGTACCAGAGATAAACAATTTATAGAATTTAAGGGTTCATGATTCATACACAAAACATTAAACCTTGAAATGAATAACTGTATTGTTGCCAGTTTGGAGGGAACATTCATTTTGTTTGTATTTCAAAAAATAATACAATTGGAATCAAAAGAGCTTTCAACATTTCCATATTAGAATCACATCAGTTATGTGAGGCTCCAGCTAAATCTTCTGAAACGTATATTAAATCAGAATGATAATTGTCCAGTAAAATTTCTCCTCAAAGTGTAGTAAATATGATTTATATTAAATACGATTTAATATGTCATTGAGATTCTATTGGAAAAATGGCATAAAGCAGCAACATTCTATTGCTACTTTTTAACTTGCATTTTATAAAGTGACCATTAGCATAATACAGTCATATCATTATGACAATCTGCCCAGATGAAAATATCTCAAAGCCAACATTGCATTTTCATCAAGTAAATGACCATGTGTTTCTATATACACAATCATGAATGTTAATATACTAACAGATTGAGTAATTTGATTTTTCAGCATCCGTGTTTATAGGAGGGAACAAATTCATCACAAACTTCTAAAAAACATAACCGGTTTCACCACAAGTGTTCTTTGCTGAGCAGAAATCAAGATTGTGTTTTTTACTGTCCCCTTCTGTGATCATCTTGTCATTTGGGTAAATATCCTATATAGGAGCATTATCAATGTAATGTAAGAGAATTTGGAGTGAATTATAGTCTTTGCTTTGATAAGAACCCACAGGGCACCTAGTGTGGGCAATTCCTGAGCAAACTGTCCTGTCCCTTACACAACTGAACTCTTTGGATTCCCACTCTACCCCATTTTCCTCATAAAGTCATATTCATCACCAAGAAGGCACATGGGATGTTTGTCATCATTTTTACTTGAGTTCTTTTTAGCTATGAGCTTGTGTGGGTAAAATAGACTCAAGAAAGAAATAGGAGTTAACTATGATGAGACTTTCAGAATCCAACCAACAGCCTTTGGTAATAACTTAAGAGGTATCATTGAGTAAAATAGTTTCCTGGAAAGAGTATTCAAAATTAATTCTTACCAAGTACAAACATAATTTTCAGTTACTTTTTAACAAAACTTTTTCAAAAATAATAAAATATTTATCTGATTTTTAAAGAAGTGTACTGAGAACAATTTAACCTTTACCTAAAAATATATCTTCAACATTAAAAAGATCAATCACTATATTTCTTGGTCCTAGTATAGTTGCAAATATTAGACCTAGTTATACTGGCTTGGGTCCCAAAATAATTTATTAGAAAAGTCCACATTGTGATCTTACATTTTAGTCTGAAATCTTTTAGTTTTTAGTCTTTTTAATTTGCTTCTTTGCTAACTCCAAGAACTCCAGGGTAAAGAGATGTGTGCACAAAGTTGTGGTGTCCAGGCTGGCATCACCAATTGAACTTTCTGCACGTTAATTGGTGACTCAATCAATATTACAGAGAAGATATCTCTACACTTCTAATCGGTTCTCTTAATTATATCCCCACTACCCCCTCTGTTTTCTGTCACACTAGTCAATTGATATCAGTGTCTATCTAGTATTCTCATTTGCCAGCTATGATTTCAGAGATGTAAATGAAAAATTTCTGTATCATTTCATAAATTTGCTTAGATGTTTTGAAAAATTATAACATCTTGATCCACAAGTGATTTAACAGCATCATTAGATGAAGCAAAACACAAAGCAACATTTCTTCCTCTAGAATTTTTAATGTTGACTCTTAACAAAACTTCAGATATGCTAAAATTAAAATTTTAAAACTTTAATGTTGACATTAAGTAGCCTACATATGGTTTTCTTAATGCTTCACTTTTTGTTTTGTTTTATTTTGTTTTGTTTTTGTTTTTTTGTGTGTGTGTGTTTTTTGTTTTTGTTTTTTTAGACTTTCTGTTTTGCATTGATTTCACACATGTTGGTGATTGTTCACTGAAGAACTTTTGGAATGGATGCTTTAAAATCTTTACTAGATAACTCTATCATCACAGTGTGGGCATCTATTGATTTTCTTTTTTTCATTCAGTTTGAGATCTTCTCGGTCCTTGGTAGGAGGAGTAATTTTTTATTGAAACATAGATGTTTTGGGTATTATGTTATGAGACTGTTGTAACCCAACAGAAAGAAAGTTCATCTGCTCAAAACAAAGCAGAGCCAAACACAGAACACTGAGAATTGCAGTGGAAGAATTAGAGTCCCTTTATTTCAGGATACCACTCAAGAGAAGGGTAGCTGTCACTTAATCACCAACATGCGTGAAATCAATGCAAAACAGAAAGCCAAAGAAAACAAAACAAAACAAAAAAAAAGTGAAGCATTAAGAAAACTATATGTACACCACTTAAAAGCAGAATTACCAGATGGCTTATAGATGGAATTTTTAAGCCAAAAATCATGAGAAATTATGAGTATGGAGGTTAGGATCATGGGCTGAGTTGATTGGTCAGTTTTTGTGCAAGCTACAGCAATTTTCTTAATCTGATTTATTTAGTTATTGGCCACATCCTTCCTGGGGTCTTGGTAAGTGTGGCCAGGGGGTCTTTTCTGCTTATAAAATTCTATGACATCTTGGATTATGAGTCAATAATGCTATATTACTAGCAGAAAACAAATGGTTCTATGTCCTGTACATTACAGGCAACATTATTCTATTATCTTAAGCAAAGTATACACTTAATATAGTATATGATGCATGAAGATTCATGAAGATTCATGCAAGAATGGGCCTTTCTTCCCCTGGCTGCCCGCATTGCCTTTGTTCTGGCCTGGAGCTGTCCTTCTGCCTTCCTACCCTGCCCAAAGGCCTGTAGTAGCAGGAGCAGTGCAGAACGCCTGCATCCCACCCCCGGCTACTTGGCACCTGTGTATGCAAATTAACTCACCAACTTTGTTAGGTTAATTTGCATACTCCTGATTGTCTGGTGGGCATCAGGAAGATACAGTCAATTTGCATCTTTCTCTTTTATTAGTGCAGACTATTGGCCCTGTGCACAAAATTCATGCACGGGACCGGGGGAATGTCCCTTGGCCTGGCCTGCAACCTGTCCAACCTGGGACCCCTAGAAGGATGTCCTACTGCCAGTTTACAGGGATTGGGCCTAAACCAGCAGTCAGACATTTCTTTCATAATCTGGGACTGCTGGCTCCTAACTGCTCACCTGCCTGCCTGCGTGATTGCCCCTAACCACTCTGCTTGCTGGTCTGCTCACCCCCAACTGCCCCCCCTACCCCTGCCAGCCTTATAACCCCCAACTGTCACCTGTGCCAGTGTGCTCGCTCCCAACTGCCCCCCTGCTGGCCTTCTCACTCCCACCTTCCCTCCCCACTGGCCTGCTCACCCCCAACTGCCCCCCTTCTGGCCTGCTCACTCCAAACTGCCCCCCCTGCTGTCCTGATTATCCCCAACTGACCCCCACTGATGGCCTGCTTGCCCCAACTGGCCCCCTTGCTGGTCTGCTCACCCCAAACTTCCCCCCACCAGCCTGATACCCATAGCTGCCTTCCCCACTTGACCTCTGACTACCTCTACCTCAGCCCTGCCACCATGGCTTTGTCCAGAAGAACGTCTGGAAGTTCTCCTGGAAGGATTCCCAGTCTAATTTGCATATTACCCTTTTATTAGTATAGATAGAGGCCTGGTACATGGGTGGAGCCATCTGGTTTGCCCTGAAGCGTGTCCTGGATCAAGGTAGGGGTTCCCTTGGAACATGGGGTGGCCTCAGCTAGGGGCCTGTGGTGGTTTGCAAGCAAGCCACGCCCCCATAGGATGAGGGTCCCCACTGGGGGAGGTATGGCCAGCCTGGGTGAGGGGCTGAGAGCTGTTTTCAAGTTGGCCACACCACCTTCAGGGTGTGGGGTCCCCGCTGGGGTGCCTGGCCAGCCTGGGTGAGGGGCTTATGGCTCTTAGCAGGCTGACCATGCCCCCCAGTTGGGACTCTTACTCCATGGGGGCTGAGAGCCATTTTCAGGCTGGCCATGACCCACAGGGACACAGGCCCCCAGTCATTCCTTCAGCTGCAGCCAGGGTGGGCTGGAAGCCTGGGGTGCCCCCAGTGACCCAGGCCCCTAGCCACTCCTTGAGTGGAGGCCAAGGCAGGCTGGAATCTTGGGGTCGCCCCTGGTGACCTAGTGTGCGTGCGTGCCCCCCTTCCCCCGCCCCCAGTGATCCAGGCCCCCAGCCAGTCCTTGAGCGGATGCCAGGGCAGACTGTAAGCCTGGCTTCCTCCATTGCCGGGGGCAGCCCAAGCCTCCTGCTTCTTCCACCTTTGTGGCTGCCACCATCTTTGTTTGGTTAATTTGCATACTTGCTCCTGATTGGCTGGTGGACATAGCATAGGGATGGTCAATTTGCATATTTCTCTTTTATTAGTGTAGATGCTCTTCCCTGACACTTGCTTTACAGGCAGGCCTCTAGGCCCCAGAACATGATTACATTCCAGTGCAACTATAACACTTACAAGAGCTAATTCAATCATTTTAACTAAGCTAAATTCTAGTATACATATTCTAGTATGATTTGCTGTTGGTTTTCATTATGGATCTGTTGCTGTCAACTTCTCACTAGTTTTATTTTCCTTTTCCTCTTTCAAATACCCTCACCCTTAGTTTAAAGCTCAGGTGGGACTAGGGAAAGATAAAATGTTGGGTCACATATGGAGCATTGTACTTCACTTCACATGTCACATTTAAATTCTCCAGGAAAATAGAAAGTAATGGTTATTTATGAGCCACAGATTTTTGTAAGGTTGAAATACATCCACTTTCTCCTTCCTTCCTTGTCCACTAATGTCACTTTCTTAAGTACCTAAGCAGCACCTCCACCCTCCAGGACTGTCAATATTCAACTGTTTATATTCACTCATAATTCACTAGTGAAAATTAATTGGAGAGGAGTCAACTCTGAATTTGGAATCACCAAAGTACTATTTTTTTAAAAATGCAAGTGTATTGTCATCAGTTGTAGGCTTAATTCAAAAACATGGCCAAACTAGGAAGTGTCTTAAAAGGCCTGTTTTAAAACATAGAGTCAACCCATTTGTACATTATCAGAAACTAATGTGCTTTAAAGCCTTAAAAATAGCTTGTTGTCTTGAGTAGATTAACCATTGCTTTTTAAATCCTGTTTATTTACTCTCTTAGCAAATTTCAAGTAAATTTCAATCTAAACCTTTTCTGAATTTTCACAAATTCTAAAGTAGAAGAATCCAAATTAGAAGCTTGAATATATATATCTGTTTAAACAGCATTAATTAGGCTGCTTTGCACAGTGAGCAGTAGAATCTGTCTTGATACTATTGTTCCATGATCTGAAATCTATATTATTATTTTCTGGAAGAATAATTTGCCATCATATTTAATGGACTATATTAGCTGCTTCCTTGAGTTGATGATCTATACATACCAAGCCTTCATTCTTTAAATATTTATTTTTCTGTTTAATAGCTAATATGGACTTTCACTGAGTAAGCATCTGGTTTTATAAAGTGCTTCCTGATACTAAAGACTTCAAAACACTGAAACCTACACATGTGAACATAATATTATTGAACATGTTTATTCTTAAAAGTGATCAAGAGTTGCAAAGTTTGACTTAGAGTAAATACAATTGTTACACTGTGGAAGTTACATTAAGAATACCTAAGATGATCATGGAGAAGAGTATGTTGGCTTACTGTTTTACAGATGGAATTTGAAATTTAGAGAGAACACTTCAAGCTTGGAGCAAATGGAAAAATCAAAGGTAGTTTAGATCAGTTACACACAGTGGGCAAGATGTTTATGTGTTGATAGTTTGTTCTCTCCCCTCAGATCAATGTGTCTATTTTACTGGCTAATTCTTATATTTATATTCATAAAATACAAGCATACTTCCTCTTGCTGAGTGAAAGGGGAGGTGTGGGTAGAGAAGAGTTGCACTTATTTCACCTTGACACAGAACTGTGCAAACATTTTGTACAATGAAATAGTAAATTGATTGAAATGCACATTGCTTGTTTTTTAAAAGCAGAGGCAGTATTGTATTTTTTTTAACCTTATAAGAATTTAGAGGTTGATAATTCATCACATTCCTTTGCATGCTAAGTGCTTAACCAAATGAAAAAGAGACAAGAATCACATAGAAATCAAAACATCAGTTTAGACTTTGTTTCTATAGGAGTGTAGCCCTTCAAGTTCCGCTTTTTTATAGGACACATAAAGTGATCATAGCACCAATTGCACATCCACAACACTTAGGAAACATAAAAATCCCCAGCTGCTTCTGAAATGAAATTTTCTCAGGATTGTAGTTCTAGTACAATCTACACAGGCTAAATTCCGATGTGGTAGCTGCTAGCCACATGTAACCATTGAGTACTCAAAATGTGGTTGTAATAGGGGAATTAAAATTTTTGTATCTTAATTAAAATTAAAATTTAGAAATTGATACTCAGTTAATTTATTGGAAGGATTTTTAAGTCTATTTGAACCAGGAGGGCATGTGAATCTACCTTTTCAATTGAAAAATGTATGGAATCAAACTATTTAATCAATTATTTCTCATTAAAATGAAGGGGACAATGGGGGAAAAGGAACATATGTAATACTTTCAACAATAAAGATTTTATATATATATATATATATATATATATATATATATATATATATATATACTGAAAAATTCAGACAGTACAAAAAAAGAATGTGAAATGGCTCATTAACAATGATTTACATTGATTACATGTTAAATCAATCTTTTGGCTATATGGGGTTACATAAAATGTCATACTTCATTTTTTTTTAAATTCATCTGTTTTTCTTTATTTTCTTACTGTGACTACTATAGACTTGTAAATAGTGGCTCACTTCATACTTTTATTAGACACCCGATTGAAACTGTGATGTAGACCTACACTAGTCAGCAGGTAAAAGTCCCTGGTGGAGACTTCATTATGTCTAGGGGAAGGTGAATGAACTAAAAACAGAAGGGAAAAAGAGAAAATCTGGCTTTTGGCTTTCTTGGAGGCCAACTTGTCTAGGCCATTTTATATGCCTGTATGGCTTATGACCTTGAACTTCAGTTTTAGAAATCTCTATCAAGAGGTTACTTAGGCTGCCAGGTGTCTCTGTTCCATTCACAACCAAAAATTTTGAAGCTCTTATTAGCATCTTCGTTTGATACTTTTCCCCTAAAATTTACTTTCTTGAAGTTTCACTTCCTCTGGGCCTTGGATAGCATTAACTATTCAAATAGCAGTATAAAAATCCCCATTTACCTGTTACAATATGACCTGGCTTTTCTGGAAGGAAAAGGTATTTTAAAAATGAAACTTCTACCAATGCCCAGGCTCCAAAAATCGTATATTCAAAGTCTAGTGCAGACAGTGTTGAAATGTTTTTTTAACAAATTCTCAGGCATTGGGTTAAATTGTATCCCCCACTCCTGAAAACATGTGGAATTCCTTATCATTGGAACCTGTGAGTATAACCTCATGTGGAAAGTACAAATGTAATCAAGTTAAATTGAGGTCTTACAGGAGTCCAATGGTTCCTAATCCAATTTCAAACATTGTGTCTCTGGTGTTTGAAAAAAGTTCTGCCCCTGTTGATTTGAACATGCTCCTTTTGTAACAAAGGCTTTGCCCTTTCTATCTGGACAGTGAAGCCCCCACGGAAGTGAAACTTCCTTCCAGTCTAAATTCCCTGAGAAGCTCACCTGACATAATGAAATGAAGTCTTGTTTTCTTGGCCCAATTTTCAAACTCTACTTTGAGATTCAGGAAACCACAAGGGAGCCCACGCTGCTGCCTTCTATTTAGCTGTGGTTCTTACCCTTGCCTGCATAGTGGAATCACTACATAAACTTATTGAACTCAGGATTGAGGCTTAATTCCACAAGCATTTTAGCTGCTAAGAGGAACCTGAGAAGAGATTGGCTAATTAGAGGACTCACTAGAGGTTTAGTGTATGAGTCAGCATTTTTTATGTTAATTAATTTACTTAAAGTCTATAGCTCAAATGAAATTATGTAAAAGAAAAAGAAAACTAAAATGACGTAAAGGTAAAGAAGGATGTTTCCTTCACTTTTGACATAAACTAAGGTGAACAGTGACTTTTTTAATGGGTGGGCTTATTACACTTGTTTCTGTTTAAGATGTGTATTAACATTAATGTTGTTATTTTACTGTGTTTGAAATCAGGTCTTAGAATTGATACTCTTAACAGATGCAGATATCTATCGCATTATTTAGATAATATATTTCAGTGTTGCTTGCAAAAGGTTTCAAATGCTGTGCACTTAATTTGAAAAATTAAGTTAGTGTGAATGTGACTTTAAATTCATCACCAAATATTACCAAAAGGAACATGAGAACTATTAAAACTGAATTATTGGGTAGAGCTGGTTTTATAAGATCAGAATTTGCTAGACAACAAATGGTGGCCAAGAACCTGACCTCATGGGAAGAGGCTCTACTTTTAGTTGATGCTTGATGTTGAGAGCAGAGATTCTAAGAATTGAATGGATATTTGCCTTCAAGAAGCAAAGCCCACCTACCATTAAGGAGCTAATGTTCAGAAATAGAACTTTGATAATGCGAATTTCAATAGATTGAAGCCAGACTGGTCCTGGACAAACCAGCAAAGCCCTGATACAAATATACATCTCTCATACAGATAACACTCAACCAACAGTGATTTGTATCTGCTGTGGACAGTTATTATGCCTATTATTAGCATTGAAGTGGTGTGAATCACAATCAAAGGGAGAACATGGACAACATTGACTCCCTTCAGACATTGTGCTCTGAGGAACTTTTCCAGTTCTAACTACACAATATAATATTTTTTAAAATCAACTTTGCATTCATTTCTGACCCATGTTTGTTGAACCGGATGAGGTATTGCTTTCAAGAACAAAGGATAGACAAAAAGACTTCCAGCATAGAAATTAGGGCTTTCCATTTTTGAGCAGAAGGGCTCCACTAAGAAAAAAACTGCCATTGTTGAAATGTTTTTTTAACAAATTCTCAGGCATTGGGTTAAATTGTATCCCCCACTCCTGAAAACATGTGGCATTCCCTATCATTGGAACCTGTGAGTGTAACCTCATGTGGAAAGTACAAATGTAATCAAGTTAAATTGAGGTCTTACAGGAGTCCAATGGTTCCTAATCCAATATCTGATGTCCTTATAAGAAGAGGGAAACTTGGACACAGGTACTCAGGAAGAAAGCCACAATAGGACGAAGGCTAAGACTAGAGCTATGCATGTATAAGACAGGAACCACCAAGGATTGCTGGCATCCACAGGAAGCTGAGAAGAGGCAAGGAAAGATTATCCCATAAGGCCCTCAGAGGGAGATCACGGCCCTGCCCACACAGATTTCAGACTTCTAGACTCCAGATCTGTGAGAGTATGAACTTCTGTTGTTTTAAACCACCAAGTTTGAGCTCGTAAGTTAGGGCAACCCTAGCAAACTACTGCACAGGTTATATCCAAACTCTGCCTATTTCTTCAAAAACCAAATCTCCATCCTTGCAGTGGTATCATGTAAAACATAAATTCACAAATTACTTGGAATGCCCTCCCACTTTTTAAAACTAGTCCTGACTTTATGTATGCTATAAGGCTATTTTATAAACCATGTTACCAAGAAATAGGCAAGTTTCTGCATTAAGAGTACATAGCTTTGTAACAATTAACCATCTGTTTATAATACTATTAGGGATCGACGGTATCTCAAAAGAAGCAGGGAAAACAACAGAAATATTCTATCTGCCAAGTTCTAGTCAGTCATTATCTTAAATGGTAATTTGTTGTCTCCTGAGATCACTAAGGAGAGGGAATCATGCTGTGCTACAAAATAAACTTTGTAAAACAGGTAGTCTAATAGCAAATTAATGATGTGCCGACAAGATCAAGAGCCATAAAAAAAAATAATAAGTTGCTACATTGCAGCCAACAATGCAAGTTTGGAAGATTTCTCATAAGAAAGTAATATTTATTTTCACCAGGGAGCTAGTTGGAAAAAACAGAGAATAAAATATTCTAAGGTGACTTTTCTCAGTGCCAATTAAAATATATATATTACCGAAGTTTAGGTATCTTATCTTGCTCTCTTGGTATCATTCTTAATAATAGGTGAAGTCTATATGGTAAAATCTAAACCCTTCCATCTCACCTCTTGGCTTAATTATAGTATTAACAGAATGTGTTTATACACGGGGCTTATTATCAAGAATGAAATAATTTGAAATAAGTAATATTCATGAAAAGTAAAAGAAAGTAGAAGGAAAACATTGCCTATAGTATTAGTTATATTATTAAGAAATGAATTTTACATAAGTTAATAAAGTCCTTGTTTATCACTCTTATACCTATATATACTGTATAATATATCACAAGCTATATAATATATTAAAATATGTATATGTTATATGTAACAAACTGGCTTTATTTTAAAATAACCATAAGATGGCTTTAATATTCAAAAATCCTTCACAAAAATATAGGACTCATATATTGCTCAGCCTGAATTAAAACTTTATATTTGTTATCTCTGGAATCAAATTGTCTTTGAGATGATGACAGAATTTCAAGTGACAGCTTGGGGTGACAGTGAACCATTGTTTTCTTTCTTGTAGATTTTTTTTAAGCAGAGACAACTGATCATGACTTGTTTTCACTTATTTGTTAATCTGAACTCTTCCTTAATATCAGCCAAGTGCTGCTCTCTCTGTATTTCTCTTCTTTGTCAGCCAGGCTCTTCTGATAAGGATTATACCTCATCTAATTAAAAATGCACTCTGCTGCAAGAAAAAACTAAGTTTTTAATCCTAAAGGACAAATAATTTCTGTGAAAACAGGGACAAAAATAGCCCCTTGGAAGTTAGACCAATGTTTTCTCAACACCATCGTCATTATTGACTCACCAGCCCCTTCTTTGGGAAGATACTAATGCATCTCTTTTGCATGACACATTATTCATGATGAGGCAAAAGTAGTTTAAAGTTGTTTGTATGGAAAAATTAATCACTAATAATACAAGAATAAGCTGTGTTTTGTGCACTCACAACTATAAACCTACTTTTGCCCCACCCTGTGTATGGGGGCATTGTGAATAAATGAATACAAAATAAGATTGCACATAAGTTTACATAGTTATTTACTTAGACATCCAACAAATCCATTAAATGTCTACCACATGCCAACTTTGTCCTGAAGGTTAATGATATAAGTTAAACAAGATTTAGATAGATAGGCACCAACCTAATAGAGTTTGCAATTCAATTGGAAGAACAAGACAAATTAGTAACTACCTTGTAAAATTATAAGTACAATGTGAGAGGAATTCCCAAATAATAAGAGAGGCCATAGCCAGAATGCCCAGTCCAATCTAAAGGGTCCAGAATAAATTCCATAGAGGAAGTGGCATGAAAGTTAACACATGAAGAATAGGAGTTCACCAGTATGGAATTTATAGTAATGCTGATATATCCTAATCACCAGTGAGATTGTCTTTCAGCAAACAACTTTGAGGCACCTTAGGAAATTGGCAGCATCATGTTGGCTTACCCACCCCCATGGGTTAGCAAACCATGGGTTATAAATGCCTGATGCATCACTGTGATTATTACAGTACAGGTTTAAAACTGAATTGGGGTAATTTGAAAACAAGAAATTTACCTGAATCAAGAAATTGGATGAATTTCATGAAATAAAAATGGAATCTCAACCAAGACTAAAAAGCACTGGATCATCCAGCCTCAGAGAGAAGGCAAGGACGGGATAGGGTGGATAAGAGATCAACCAAAGGACTTGTATGCATGCATATTAGCATAATCAATGGACACAGACAATTGGGTGGTGGGGGCTTGTCCTGGGAGAAGGGAGTGATGGGGCAGGGGTCAATAGGGGGGGTGGGTGGGAGGGAAGGAGACATAGTTCAAAATTCTCATGCATTCAACTCCACAAAATTATGTACAAAGAAGAAAAAACTAAATCTTGATTTAATTTATTAGTTATATGTTTGAGATTTTTATTTATAAATTAGTAAAAATAAAATAAATTTATCCATCCCTCAAATCCATCTTAGTACAGAATCAGAATTGAGGATGATTTTCTGTCTCCTGAATGTCTCCTAAATATATCCATAGGTATTCTTCTCATTTGAAATCCAAACAATTAAAATAAAAGTAAAACAATAACTAAAAACAACAAACAAATATATAGTATGTTAGGTATTGTTTGCCAAAAAATATTTTATGTCTTTGATAAACAAGTAAAAGAAGTGATGATGCCTAATGCATGTGCCGATTAAAGCCTAAATATGAACATTCAGTAAAACAAAAGTGATAAAAAAAAAAAATTCGAGTTTGGCATTAGATTAACAATAATGCTTATTGGTTGTACTATTGCTATACCTATTAAAAGATAAATCCTAATTTCATCCTGATATATAGGAATGCCTGTTTCCAAGCGAGATCTAAATTATATAAATTGGCCTCCTTATAACCAAGAGACCTAAGCACAAATCTTTGTTAAAATAGAAGAGTGGGAAGTATTGTTAGCAGCCTTAAAAATTATCCAAGAAAAATATGAACCATAAAGGTCCCCTTTGCTTCAAAATCCTCTCTATTGGATGGTTCAGGTTAATAAATTCAGGGCAGAAACAAAGAAGATAAGTAAATAAACAAACAAGAATGCATAACATACTTTCAGCAGCTGGAATAGATTTAGATCTTGGTGTGTTTGTGGCATCAGTACCCCTATCTTCTTTAGAAGCAGACAAAAGTGTTAACAACACAATTCAGAAGTATTTGACGTGGATAAAATACTAGGTGTACCGGTTATTAATGAGATTTTTTTTTCAATAGATGGAGTTACACATATGTTCATATATATGTCATTTGATATGTTTGCTATTTTGTTGTATTGACAACAAGCTTCATATGTCAAATTTTCTGAAGATGTTAACATCATAAAAACTTTTACACTTAAAAGTGAATTTTGTGCCCAAAAAAGCATTTGTGGGAAATTTTAATTCATTATTTTAAAAGAAAAGTGCTGCTGAAAGTCATTGTATACTTCGGAAAACTTATGGTGAGCATGTTCTATCTCAAGATACTTGTGAATGCTGGTTTAAACACTTTAAAAGTGATGATTTTGATGTGAAAGACAAAGAACGTCCAGGTCAACCAAAAAAGTTTGAAGAGCAACAATTACAAGCATTAGTGAATGAAGATGCACGTCAAACTCAAAAACAACTTGCAGAAAGATTAAATATTGCTCAGCAAACACTTTCTGATGATTTAGAAGCAATGGGAAATATTTAAAAGGAAGGAAAATGGGTGCCACATCAACTGTACGAAAGACAAATGGAAAACCAAAAAGTTATCTGTAAAATGTTGCTTCCACAGCACGAAAGAAATTTTTTTTTTGCATCAAATTGTGACTGACAATGAAAAGTGGGTTTATTCTGAGAATCCCAAATGCACAAAATCATGGGTTGACCCAGGTCAACCATCAACATTGACTGCAAGGCCAAATTGCTTTGAAAAGAAGACAATGCTCTGCGTTTGGTGGGATCAAGAAGGTGTGGTGTATTCTGAGCTTGCGGGGGGGGGGGGGGGGGGATAATGGAGGGATGAGGATACATATGTAATACCTTAGTCAATAAAGAAATTTTAAAAAAATAAATAAAACCAGGTGAAACTGTTAATACTGATCACTACCAACAACAAATAATCAATTTGAACCAGGCTTTGATTGTGAAACTATCAGAATGGGCCAGAAGACATGGCAAAGTAATTCTGCTTCATGATGACGCACCATTGCACACTTCAAAACCAGATAAAGACACATTATAAGATCTTGCCTGGGAAGTATTAACCTACCTGCTGTATTCACCAGACCTTGCTCCTTCAGATTACCTCTTGTTCTGATGGATGGCACACGCACTTTCTGAGCAGCACTTCAAAACGTACGAAGAAGTGGAAAATTGGGTCTCTGAATGGCTTGTTTCAAAACAAGAAAAGTTCCATTGGGTTTGTATCCACAAATTACCTGAAAGATGGGGGAAATGTGTAGCTAGCGATGGACATTACTTTGAATAAAGCACTTTTGATGTTTCTCTTGAAATTATCGTGTTTTCTTTGATTACAGATTCTGCATTATTAATTGATACCTAGTATATGAGAGTACAGGATGGGGGTTAGGAATAAAGCTCCAGGGTGCAACTGAGGCTAAATTTTGACACAATAAAAATTATCTTGTGGCTCAACAGAGAATCATTTGACTTTATCCACACTGAAACCCAACTAGATCAACTATATTCCACCAGACATACACAGAGTGAGGCAGGGGTGGAGGTGGGGGACATAAGAAAATCCCAGCAACCTATTGGAACATATCACTTTGCCTGATTCTCCTTTGCACATGCATCTTAATATGCTTCCTTGTCTCCTTTTGTTCTGCTCTCTCATGTTACTTTCTTCTCCCACTTTCTTTTATATGTCTTTCTTTCACTCTACTTTGGTGTCGAATTTGCTACTGAAGTTTATGGTTTTGTTTTTCTTTAATCATTTTCTTTTTTTCTCTTATTACTTATCATTCTTATTATTGTTGTTCAGAGCTTTATGTTTCTTTTCCTTAATTTCAAAAGTAGATTAGAATGCTTCATCTCTCTGAAAGTAAAAAAAAAAAAATTTAATTTGTATGAAAAGTTTGTGTGTGAGGTGTGTATCCCACCAAAGAGGGGACAAAAGTCATTCATTTTTCTCATTATAGAACAAGAAAGGTATGAAGCACTCTTATTTCAGTAACACCAGATAATGGGTAAATTTGCAAAATTAGTTACTGCCTGCTTTACAAAACTTTGGAGTTTCGTTTTATTTAGTAAAATAAATATTATTAGCATTTCTTTCTTTGCCTCCACAATTACAGTTTTTTAAAAAATACCAGCTGTGGCTGCTGACATTGCCGACTTTGCTCTAATTAAGTCATGAGGTCAAAATAATACCTTCTACAAAGCCTGAATGTAGGACACTTACTAGTATTCATATGTTTAGTCTGTGAATGCCCAACAGCTGAAGACCTCCAGGGACACAGGAAAGGAAGTTAGGTTTATGAGCTTGCTGCAGGGAAGGAGAGTACACACCATGAGGACCTGGCGGGGACATCATGGGGTTTGAACTGATACTGGCTTTTTTTTATTTTGAGAAAAATGAATTACCTTTAAAATCATAGCAAAAAATAATCCAAGTGCCCATCAACCAGTGAATAGATAAGCAAACTATGGTATAATTGTACAATGGAATATTATTCAGTAATATAAGGGAACTAAATATGGATATGTACTACAGTGCATGAACCTCAGTAATATTCTGAGTGAAAGAAGTCAAACATAAAACGGTCACATATGTAAGTCCATTTATATTATACACCCCAAAAAGACCATTCTTTAGACAGAGAAAGCCTTGGGTCTGGGAGCACAGGAACAAATGAGCCTGGAGGTGATGGAAATACTCAAAAACTAGATTAAGGTGATGGTTACATAGCTCTACAAGTTTACTATGAATCATTGAATTATGTACTTAAAATGAGTTAATTATATGATATGCAAATTTATATTTCAATACATTATTTAAAATAATTTTTAAAAGTCATGGCCTCTGAATATATACATAATACACACTTTTGTGGTTAAGTTATCTTTTTATGTGCTATGTTATTAGTCTTGTTAAAATATATATGTTTGAATACATATATCTTGTATACATGCATATGCACCATCTATTCAGATCAAGCTATGAAATATTTCCAACATGCTATAGGTTTTCTCATGGTCTTTTCTAATCAATACCCTTAGGGGTAACTACTATTTTGACCTGTAGCCCCATAAATTAGTTTTTGCCTGTTCTTGAAACACACAAAAATGAATCATTTGATGTATATCTTTTGGATCTGTTCTTTTTCACTCAGCATAATTTCTGTGAGATCCACTCATGCTTGAGTGTTATTATTTATTAATTTGTAAAATTCCATTTTATTAATGGGCCTCACTTTCTTATTGGTGGACATTCAAATTATTTCTAGTTTATAGCTCTTAGAAATAAAACTACTATGAAAGTACATGAACATATTTTTTTGGACCTAGACATACATTTTTTGTGGATATATATGTATAACATTGGGATCACAGAATAGATATATGTGACAGTTTTTCAGGTCAATCAATTTATATTCCTATGAGCAATGGATAAGAATTTCAATTCCATATTGTTAGTATTGTGTATGTTATCCATTCTAGTGGGAGTATAATTGTATCTATCTATGCTTATAATTTTCACTTACCTAATGAATATTGAGGTTGAGTACTCTTTAATATGTTTATTGGTCATTTGGATATTATCTCTAGTAAAGTACTTATTTTAGCATTTTTGTCTTATTTTTAATTGGGTTATTTGCCTTTTATTGATTTATGGACATTTTTAATATTTTTAATAGAGTCCTTTGCCATATACATGTATTGAAAATATCTTTATCAATCCATTTTTTGCTCTTTTTATGGTGACTTTTTATAAACATAAATTCTTAATTTTGAGGAAATTTATCAATTTTTTACTCTTAAAGGAAAATTTATAAATTGGTAAATTTATAGAACTGTACAACTATCACCACAATCCAATATTTTTAGGGCTGCTTAGAAAAAAAATTGTTGTTTGTCCCAGTGCCTATATAAAGTAATATTTTAATAAAATTTTTATTGGAAAATTATCATCCTTGTGCTTCTTCTTGACATGGTAAAAGTTCCTATGCATTCCAAGCATGCTCTTTTGTAACATATATCACACTACATAATAATCCTTTCCTTATTTTACTGTCCCACTGTGAAATTCTTATTTGGAGTTTAAGAGCCTAGATTTAAGAATCTGCCAAATCCCAGTTCTGCCATTTACTGGGCTTTTCTGGGCCTCAATGTCCTCAACTATAACATGGTTATTTTTTAAAGAGATGTGAGATGATGTTCGTACAATGCTTAGATCTGGGTACATAGTAAATAATGATTCAATAAATGTTGTTGATGATTATTTGATCTTCAAATCAAGGTTAATTCTTGTCCTCTACTATCTAACAAGTAGGTATTTGACTCAGCTTTCCCACAAGCCAATTTCTCTTACAACTCACGTTTTAATCATTTGGTAGTAATTTGATTTTTTAAATGTGTTTGCATTCCAACAAATGAAGTTGCTACTCATTATTTGTCCAAATTTATAGCAATCTTCAAAACCCTTAACTCTATTTTTCTCTTTTTAGCAAATACTTATGCAGATTTTGAGAGTAATTCATTCAAGTTTAATGAATTCAACTTAGCCCATTATTGTCAGTCTCAAATATTTCTTTGTTTTTTATGAGTGAAAAAGATTATTTTAGAACCTTTAAAAATCACTTAGCTTTCATCCTGGAAAGAATAGGACAACGCATGTCAAATCATTTTGAGAACATATACATTAGATAGTTTTAGGTTAGATGGTGACAAGCCATATTATTAAATAAACCTTTACTGAACTGAAATTTCTGGGCTCAGTTTCAATGTTTTGTTTAATATTATTACCTCCATCTTTCTTGTAAAAAGGCTCAATTAAGATATTTGTTATCCTTGCAAATTGCACTCTGGGTGGTTTACTATCCTTGGCATTTACTCTGCTAAGGTTTTCCCAATGGCACACACTTTGTGGATTTATTACTGACCTTCATTGTTCTTAAAGAGGCCCTCAGTCTTGTCCTCCATGATCTAGTAAGCTGTAATTTCACAATCCTTAGAGGGTCATCCTAACACAATGTCAGGTACATTTCTGAACATTGTAATTTCAGGTGCTTTCAACGTGCAAAGTAGCAAATTAATAGACATGGAGATTTCTGACAGCTTCTTTCCCAGGATGAGTGGCACTCCTGGGACCATAGTTCCATGTGAGAAAACAAGTTCTCCGCTGTTGGCAGGAGGAGCTGTCCTGTGGACTGCGGGTGTGATGGGGAAGGTGTAATCAGCACTAGGCTGGCACGCAGACTTAGGGTCACCAAGCAGCTCTTTCCTGGAGCAAAATGCAATTGCCAAGAGAATATTTGTTGAGATCCTGACAGGTGCCATTCAGATACAACAAACTCGCCTTCCAATTTTAGTTTGGTTTACTAATTCTGGAAAAAGATAGAACGTTGTTATTTTTTTCACAGGTCAAAACAATTTTAAACAAGGGCAGGCATGATCCTGCTATAAAAATGCAGCAATCTAGTGTGTGTTAAGTCTGGTTAGGAGCTGTGAGAAGTGTTATGTTTACCTCTTGTGAAAGGGCACTTTCATCAAAAGATTGATGGCAAGATGCGCTTTGAATTTGTTGTTCTCTTTCTCCCGTATCTGCATGAAATTGTGTCTTTGAAACCATATATTACTGAAATGAGCAATGCTGGGGAGAAACACATGCTCTGAAATAAACAGAAAAATACAGCTGCAGAACAGAACGCTTTGCCCACTTCTAACAGTCTCATGGCGGTCATCCATAGCAGATGTTGAGCACCAGTGATTTGTAGGGATTTGGGCGGTGGGGATTGTTTTCCCCATTACAACATTCGTGTCTTTCCTTAATTGTGTATTTCCTTAGATGGGTAGTGACAGAGGGAAGGTCAATGTCTGCTTTTCAAACGTAGCATGAAAATGAAGTTTAAAAGTACAGTATAAAGTACAGTGGTGTTGAGACAGACTTCTCCAGCATCACTCTCACCAATGGAATAGAAACCATCCTCTCCTATAGCTTGAGCACTAATTCCAGCCCTCTCAGCTCTAAAGAAGAGAGAGTGTTTGGGGAAGTGGTCTGCATTTCCTTGATTCAGCGGTTGGACTTCCGCTCTTCTCTAGAGATCATCGCTGGACCTACACCAGCCCTTCGCAAGCCCAGTATGCAAGTGTAGCTTCTCAGTGAGCAAAAGAAACAATAGGCCAGGCTTTGTGCATGATCATTTTCCATGGCTCATTTAATACAAATTGGTGTAGGTGTTTAGCTGAAATCCAAAATGCTAAAAATGGACCAGACTGAGATGGGAGCCTCAGGACACATTCCATGCACTTGAATTGGGTTTAAGATACTCAAGGGGAGTTGGATCTACAAGTTTGAATCCCAGATGTGAGAGCTGAATTGAGTGCAAACCAAGCAAGTTGTGTGCCCTTTGGGGATCTGGGTACCCATCAGGTTGCACATGAGAACCTTGGACTGAACCAGCATATAATGGAGTAAAAAATGCTAAGACCACTTGAAACAGAAACAGCAGCCAGATAGTAGGAGGAACCAGGACCAGTTCTCATGACATAAGTTAAGTGTAAAGATTGTTAGAGGGCAAGGACTGCTGAGCATAAAAGGCTGGGTGCCTGGTAAAATGCGGAGTGCAGAATGCCTGTTGGTTCTAATGAGATGGAGGTGGGGGTGATCCCATGATGGCTGTCTTAACAGAGTGATTAGAGGAGAATCCACATAGAGGTGAAGCAAAGAGAGCATGAGTTGAGGAAATAAAAACATCCAGTACAGACAACTCTATTAAGAATTTTTGCTTCTTAGGGAGGAAATAGGGTGAGGACTGGAAGGGGAAGAGGCATTGAACGAGTTTGGTTTAATTTGTTTTTTGTTGTGTGGTGTGTTTTTTTTACCAAACAGGTTTAAATGCCAGTGGGAAGAATCCCAGAGGGTTACTCTCTCAGAGGTAGAAAGAGTAAACTATAGTATCAGCTCCTGAGAAGGTGGGGAACAGTGGACATTGGTAAGACCAAAGAGACACCAGAGGTGGGGAGAAACCTCCCAGGAGGGGACAGTTGAGGATGGTACCTGTGTAGACAGGTTTGTAGATTGGGTAGTAGCCAGCTGAGGGGTTTCTCTCTGATGTTCTCTGTTTCTCTGTGGATTAAAAATGAGTTCAGTTGTTGAAGAGGGAGCATGGAGCTCCTCTGATCACAAACACAGGTGGATGCATGTATTTTGACAAAGGCAGATGGTGAGTTCAGTTGAAGATGGTTGAGAATGGGGCACCACCAAGTGCAGAAACCATGAAGTGTTAGAAATGCAGGCCTGGATAGGGTTGGACTTACATGGTATTAGCATTACTGCAGATATGTGCAGATGCCATGGGGTTGAATACATGCAGTCATTTAATAAATATAAGATGAATAATATTAGGAAGCTCATAGCTTCAGAGAATGTCAGGATAAAGTCAAGTGGCTCCCAGCCTCTGCATGCTCACAATCTTGGAGGCAGACATTTGAAAAGGCAATGACAACAGCATTATAAGGGCTCTCAGAGGCAGGTTGAGGCTTTATAAATATTCCTATGGAAATGCACACTGACCCGATCCTCCCTCCCTTCCCCCGCCCCCCCCCCCCCCCGCCCAAATTTTCCTGGTGAGATTCAGAGAAAGCTTGAATGGGAAAACAATGTGTTTTTATGTGGAAAAGAAATAGTAACAAACCCAGCAAATGAAGGGGAAGTGTATTTCTAGTTATGGGAACAAGTGTGAGTAATATTTCTATGAGATGTGAAATTTGTAGAAAATAAGGATGCACAAACCCATTGACTAAATTCTGAATACATAGGCAGTAGCAAAGCCAGAAGCAGACATTGTCGAAGTCAAGGCCCCCATGTCAAGAAGGAGCCCAAGACAGAAGGAAATGAAGCATGAAGATGATGATGGAGGATGAAGTGTTATTAAGCCTCCTACTCCCCTTTCAGGACTCAATTTCCCCATTAAGCCTCCACTCACTGGAATGTGCCGGGTCTGGGAGTCTTCCTAGGAAGAGGCAGCATTTCTGGGCTCCATGCCCCAGCAGCAGGTGTCTGGATCAGGTGGTGCTGAGCTCCAGGCTTCCTTCCATATTTAGAATTATGTCGTCAGAGTCTGCAGGCTTTTCTCCATTGCCCTGTGGGGCTGTAGGATGCAGATTATGCTGGAGATGTAACTGCTACCCTAACAGGACTGAGTGCAGACTGGGCACGTCTGTCTTTGTAAAGTCTCTGATTATGTGGTAGGCTTTAACAAAATATTGCTTCACCCCTTCACATGGGTTATGCCACACACCTCTGAAATATCTAGGGACCTATATTGGCCTACATTAACCCAACCCTAAAAGACACAGAGAATAGAGGCTGGAACCCAGGAAGTCTAATGTCTCCACAGGTGGATGAAAAACTAAATAAAAATGTCAACAAATACATTCAGGGGTCTTTTGTTTGTTTAAACTGATGTTTGGCTACATTTGCGAGTATGATAGACTGCATACAACTTTATGTTTACTTCTCATTTTGGTAAATTGTCTTCAGGCCATGATTCTGAACATTGATAATAACTCCTCAGCATGACAGATACAGCAAGTGTAGAAAATTGTAAGCATTCACTGTCGGATTGACCAGGGTCTCCCAGAATGTAGGGAGCCCGGGAATGCTTGGAATATGAACCCCCTTCTCTGCAGACCTATTAGTTTTGCCATCCTGGGGAACAGGCTCCAGGCTGGATCTGACTCCCCCCCCCCTCCTGCTCCCTCAAAGTCAACCTGCATAACCATAACCTATGACAAACTGTCAAAAACAAGTCCCCAATTTACCTTTTTTGTGTAAAAAAGCTACTGTAGGATACAAGTAGATTATTAAGCTTCCTGAAAAAACAAAAAAAAACAGATTCAGAATTCAAGTTTGATTCTGATACTGCTAAGAGTAGAACAGAGAAATTATATAAAGCCAATGTGTGATACAAGTTTGCAGTTAAGAGTATGCTAATAGATGAAGGCTAGGTGACAGACACATGCTGTTATAATCACGAACACTGACTGCAAGGCTGTGGTCAGACAGTTACATCGGTGGCATAATTGCTGTAACTTTTCACAGACAAATGCAGTCTCTGAGACCAGGAGAAACTGTGCTTAGGTAGGAAAGAGTTGCCCCAGGTGAAATCAACTATCAACTGATAGAGCAAAGAATAGTGCAAGTAAAAACCAAACAAATACAAAAACAAATTTAAAAATCCCCAAATACCAGGAGTCAGACTGTGTGCATGATTCTCCCCACCCCCTGCTTTTTTTTTCCTTTCTTATTTATTTGGATTGGAAAACAAGGAAATAGAAATAACAACTTGCACTCATGCAATGAAAAATATTTGTTGAACACTTAATATGGACAAGGCTATTAATCAGTAAGAAGAACCAAAGCTGGGCCTTGATGGGGGGGCGGGGGGAGGGAAGATGATACAAAAATTAAACTATAAACAAAATAGTACATAATATATCTGACAGTAAGAAACGTTAAGAAGTAAATAGGGCAGAGTAGGGCCCAAGGAGGAAAGGTAGGTAGGTATGTGAAGAAAAAGCCACTCTAATCAGCTGACATTTGAGCAACATCTGAGGAAGGACAGTGAGAGGTCTGATGGATATCAGGAGAAAAGGATTTTAAGTGGAAAAGAATATCTTCTGCACAGCCCTCTGGGGGGAGTGTGCTTAGGTGTTTGAGAAAGAGAGGTGGCAGAGTGGCTAGCATGGATTGAGCAAAGGGAGCAGGGGGTGTGAGTGGGCGTGGGTGCAGATCACTGGGAACATGCCAAAGACTTCTGCTCCTGCTCCTAGTGACATGGGCAGCCAGCAGAGGGTGAGAGAAGCTGATACTCTGACTAGCACTTGAAGTCCCTCTAGTTTAGACCTGCAGACCTGAAAACAGGAGACCATTTTGTGCAGTCATATTGGCTTAGCCATCAGTTCCCTCCAGCAGCTGCCTGTCATTCGTTCTGTCCACTAACAGCAGAGCATCCCAGACCTGGGACCAAGTGAGGGAATAGAGAAACTATAGAGACAAGTAAGTTGAATCCCTGTCCCCAAAGAGTACATGGTCCAGACTGGAAGACACATTGAAGGGGCACACAGAGGGTATCAGGGAATCCTACAAAAGGACCCATCACAGGGTCAAGAATTCATCTCTGCAATCAGTCATTCACCTGTCCCATGTCTGCCCCACCTGAATTGGGCTACAAGTAGTAAGAACACAGGGACCTTTTTGGTTTATCACTGTATGTATGCCCCCTGCACACAGTACATAACAGGCCACTGATAAATTTTTGTTGTTTCTTTTGTTATTGTTGGTAATCTTCTCCCAAGGATATTTTTCCATTGATTTTTTAGAGAGAGTGGAAGGAAGGTAAGGGAGAGAGAGGGAGAGAAATATTGGTGTGGGAGAGACTCAGTGATTGGTTTCCTTCCACCCGTGCCCCAACCTGAACTGGGCCAGGAGTGACTCTGCAACCCATGTACATGCCCATGACCAGGAATCAAACCCGGGACCTTCTGATGCTTGGGCTGATGTTCTAATCACTGTGACACACTGGCTAGGGCAAATTTTTGTTATTTCTTGGAGTAAAGCACATGTCACTTAGTCTGGCATGGGTAGGGGGGAGAGAGTAAAGCTGGCATCAAAAAGACTCCCAGAGAATGAGACCCTGGATATTGAGGTACCTACAGAGATGCAGCCATGGGTGCAGCATGAGTCAGGACTTGGAAACATCTTCCAGGTACCAGGACCTGTTAGCTCTATGTGTCTGGAGATTGGGATGCAGGGTCAGCAGGAGGTAAGGTCCATCCATAGGCAGAACCCAAATTATTATAAAGTGCTGTGGAATGAGATTTGATAGTGAGGCAGCAAAGAGCTACTGAAGAGTTTGAGCAAACTCCTCCTGGCTGAGTGAAACCATGAGTTTGGAGAGACACACCTGGAAAGAGGAGACCAGTGGAGGCAAAGGTGGCATTCCAGACTGCAGGGAGTAATGAGGCCATGCCATGTTGGCAGGGAGGAGGGGCTGAACTAGAGAGATGGACAGAGGCTTGGAAGATGTTGAGGAGGAAGAGTGAGGTAGTAAAGGATTGGCAAGGAGGAATGTGTGAATGTGCAGTGACTATTCCATCCCCAAAGTTGGGGAAATGCTCAGCCTTCTACTGAGAGGCAAAGCAGGTCTGGAGGGAGGGTAATGCATTTCAAATGGACATAAGGTGCGACTTCTATCAAAGATTCAGTGATAAACTCGTAACTATTTTGGAGATTTGTACAATATCGATAAGCAAAAACAATGATCGTTTGTAAGTTCAGCAAATGTTGTGTCAACCAAAGAGCAGAGATGTAATGGTCATGGGAACACTCACGTTTTCCTATCCAAACAAAACCAAATCATTGCTCTCATGGAGCATACATTTAGCTAGAGAGAACAATAGTAAACAAGGGAAGAAGCAACAGAATGACAAATAGTGAAAATAGAATAAATACATAAAACAGGGTGCTCTGAAAGAGAATAACAGTAGGGTTGTCCAGGATATCACCTCTGAGTAGATGACATTTAAGTGAGAGCCTGAAGAACAAGAGAAGGGGTGACGGGTTCCAGATGGAGATAACAGGACAAAACCCTGAAATAACAAGAGGTTAACAAGGGAGGAGTTTATTCTTCATAAAAAGCAGGACAGTGTTTCCAGACAGGTTGTAAATAAAGTTAACAATCAAAATGGGAGAGGTAGGTGGTTTTGCTCTGGTTTGGCATTGACTTCGTAACAGGCATCTTAATAAAATTACTCATCCAGAGCTCTAAGGAAACAGTAACCAAAATGTGTATCTGAATATTCTATAATTTTATATTCATGACAATCAAACAGCAATCAGTGCCTTTCCAGAAAAAAAAAAGTGACTAATTGACATAATGTGAAGCTCTTTAAAGAATCTCATTTAATATCAGCAAGTTTATCAGTAAAATAATCAACAGACTAATAAAGCAAGTTTTAGTTAAATACTTAAAAGAAGTTTATTCTGTGCTTTGGTGTTCAGTTCTTTCACTGTCATGAAAAAAAAGATTAAGGGCAAAATTTAGAAGTTTTGCTATTTAAATAAGTATCTGTTTTACCACTTGAAAAATTTGACACTTAATATCATTTTTGAATTTTTAACATCTTCCTGCTCTTCTGTGAGACTGGAAGACTTAGAATTAGTGCCACTTTTATTAACTGCTATCCCATTGAGAAAAGCTTTAGCACCTTGGTTCCCTGGGAGAAGGGCCAGGTAAAGGATGGATAACATATGGCTATGCTGGTCTGGTGTGCCAGGAACAAGAATGGGGTTCTGCCCTTACTGAATGGCAGGCATGGAGTATGACCTCAGGTTGTGTGTCACATGCACTATGTCTTGCTCTGCTGGTAAAGAAAGGTGCATTTTTCAGACCCCTGCAATAATGTCAACATGAAAACAATTTTAAGAACTGTTTTTTAATTTAAAAAAAAAAGATAGACTATAGAGGACAGCAACTTGAAGTCAGGAAATAAATATTCCACCCAGCTGGTGTTGTTCAGTGGTTGAGCGTGGACCCATGAACCAAGAAGTCATGGTTGGATTCCCTGTCAGGCACATGTCTGGGTTGCGGGCTTGATCCACAGTAGGGGTCATGCAGGAGGCAACTGATCAAATATTGTCTATCATCATTGATGTTTCTATCTTTCTCCCTTTCCCTTCCTCTCTCTAAAATCAATAAAAATATTTTTAAGAAAGATTCCAAAGCCAAGTAAAAAAAAAGTACATGAAAAAGTATTTTTAAATTCTTTAAAATGTATAATTGAGCATGCATGAAAGTGAGGAAGATCCTCATGGATCTGAAAGAAGCAAAACCATGGACCAACAGCATAACTGAAGGCTGAAGCCAGAGCTGGCCTTATGGCTCTTGCCATGCTCTACAGCCCACAGCTTCCATTCCCATGACTGTAGGGCAAAGGGGCCATACTGAGTGATGAGATGGATCACATATCCCTTCATAGAAAGCACAGTCCAAAGGTCTAGATTCTCCATTGTGGGGAGGGAGGTTACTGAAAACCCACCCTGCAAAAGAAGATGGCAAAGGAATTTTGACTGTCCGGACCTTGGCTTGGAGTATAGATTTTAAAAAAAGGGGTTTATGCCTTGAAGTTATTTAACAAAAAGTCAATCCACACTATTTGCATGGTTGGGGGAAAATTCAAACCAAGAAAAAAAGTTGAGGCCCAAGTATCTGAGAAAAGCAAATGCAAATTATCTAAGAGGAACACAATTTAAACCAGGACTCAGAGAATTCTCACAGATTCATTTCTAAGGACATGATCTCAAAGGAAAAATAATCATGAAATGTACAGAGAAATGAGGTACCATAATTATAAGTCAATAGAAATAACTCATTGCATTTCAGTCCTGTAGAAATTTAAGATATTGAAATTATTAGATGAGATTATTTTTAAAGGCAAAAATAAAAATAAAATTAAGGAAGGCACTATCATAAATAATGAGCAGCATTTGAAAAAGAAATAGTTATAAAAATCACCATGTAATGGATACAATTAAAGGCTGAATATGAGAATAGGGAAATGGAAAATAGATCCTGAAAAAATTTGCCCGAAATCTACCCAGTGAGACACAGAGTTGTTAAAAAGACCAAGAAAATTAGGTCAAGAACATTTAATACATATCTAGAGTTCTGGAAGAAGAGAAAAGGAAAAGGAAGGGAAGCACTATTTCAGGGCATATTCATTAAGGATTCACCAGAACTGAAGAAAATATACACATGCAGGTTCAGATTGAGGAGTCACAATGGATCCAAACAAGAGGATGAAACATCCCAGTTGGACAGAGAGGAAGGAGAGATTACCAACAAAAAGAATGACTATTAAACTGATGGTTGATGTCTTGACAATGGAAACATGACACATTATATAATATTTTCAATCAGTTATAACCATTGGCCTTGAATAAACACCCAGAAAAACTAAACATTATAAATAGAGTCTAAGTAAAGTTATTTTTACATAAACAAAAAGAATAGTTGTAGATAAGGAAAATTTTGAAATCATTAAGTAAATAAAGAGCACTATCCCAAAGAACTTTCTTGAGGTGATAAAAATGTTTACTGCCCATAATATGGGGAAGGTGTGGGGAGCCGGGTGTCACTAGAGGAAGGATGGGGACAACTAATATTTTCAACAATAAAGATAATTTTTTTAAAAAATGTTTGCTGACCAAAACAGGTTTGGCTCAGTGGATAGAGCATCAGCCTGTGAGCTGAAAGGTCCCAAGTTCAATTCCGGTCAAGGGCATGTACCTTGGTTGCGGGCACATCCCCAATAGGGGGTGTGTGCAAGAGGCAGCTGATCAATGATTCTCTCTTATCGATGTTTCTAACTCTCTATCCCTCTCTCTTCCTCTCTGTAAAAAAATCAATAAAATATATATTTTTAAAAATATTTGCTGGCCAGTGTAATAGCCACAAGTACTTGTGGCTAAGGGACTAGCAAACTAAATTTCAATTTTATTTCATTTCCGTTAATATTAATTTAAAGAGTTGCATTTAAATATTAACTTTCAATTGAGCCATATAGATAGACTAAAACAGCATAATTGATAAGTGTGAGTTAAATGACACTATAGAACAATTGGAGGAAAAGTATCTTTTTCAAGTACATATAAAACATTTTTTAATATTGACCATAAGTTAGACTCTTCAGAACAAATCTTAACAAATTTTAGATTATTAGTGTCACAGAGATGTTGTTCTTGACCATAATCATATTAAATATTAAATAGAAGTTTATATTCTTGTATATCTGTTATATAAATTGATACAACAGATATATAAGAATAAAAACGTCTATAAATGGATATAACAATTGAAGATATTAAATTATATTAGCCTTATATAGTTTACAAATGATTCTAGTCTTACACAATTCTCAAACCATTCTGTAGTCCAGTATTAACCTGATACCAAAATATAGTGATACTCCCTAGCTGGTTGCTCAATGGTTAGAGCATTGACCTGCAGACTGAAGGGTTGTGGATTTGATTCCAGTAAAGGATACATACCTGGTTGCAGGTTTGATTCCTGGCCCTAGTACACTCAACCAATCGATGTGTCTCTCTCATATCAATGTTTCTCTCCCCTCCACTTCCAGTCTTTCTAAAAACCAATGGTAAAAATATCCTCAGGAGAGGATTAACAAAAAATAAAATAAAATTTACCAAAACGTAGTGTTAGAACAAAGTAGGGAAGAGCCAGGCCAATGACATTCATAAACAACATCCTATCTAATAAAAGAGCAATATGCAAATTGACCATCACTCCAACATACCTTATAATTGCCCCCATGTGGTCAAAGATGGCTGTCCCCTTGTGGGCACAAGATGGCTGCCATAAGATGGCCAGCAGGGGAGGGCAGTTGGGAGGGACCAGGCCTGTAAGGGAGGGCACTTGGGGGTGATCAAGCCTGCATGGGAGGGCAGTTAGGGACAATCAGGCTGGCAGGGGAGCAGTTAGGCATCAATCAGGCTGGCAGGGAAGTGGTTAGCGAGTGATCAGGCTGCAGGCAGAAGTGGTTAGGGGCAATCAGAAAGGCAGGCAGGTGAGCAATTGGGAGCCAGCAGTCCTGGATTGTGAGAGGGATGTCAAGAGGGATCAGGCTGGGCTGAGGGACACACACATACCACCACCACCCCCCTGCACGAATTTCTTGCACTGGGCCTCTAGTAGTAGTAAAATATTTTTTTAAAAAAAAAACAAGGTAAATCCATCAACTTGTATAAATAATGATTTTTCACCACAAAGTTTATTTATTTTATAAGTACTGTCTTTTTAAAAAGGCTATAAATGCAATTCACATTAACAGCTAAAAGGGGGGAAACATTATCATTTAATTAAGAAGATAAAACATTTAATAGAATTAAATATCAATTATTTTTTTAAAATCTTAGATTATAAATGGAAAAGAACTCAAAAAAAGATTCAGTGTTTTTAAAAAATGACAGTAACATCACACTTAATGGTTAAACATTAAAAGCATTTTCCTTAAAATCAGTAAACACATAAAAAAAGACTCATCACCATAAAGTTTAATATTGAACAGTAGACAGTAACCATCTCATTAATACAGGAAAGTATATATAAAAGAATATATATGTTAGGGAAAGAAGAAACTAACAATCATAGTCATAAATAAGCTGCAAAAATTAATGTCAAAGGGTTAATTATTTGAATTAATAACAGATACAATCTTTACACATACTAGCACAAAGTGCTGCAATGTGTACTGTTTAAAAGCATACCATTTCTGAATAAACCTAATGAATACACAAATGGCCTTTATCAAGAAAATTATAGTTTATTCAGAAATGTTTGAAACATCTAACTGCACAGATTTATCATGACAATAAGGATAAGTGTATATTGTAAGCAAGAACATTTTTTACCAATTTATTGATTCAGGAAAATTCAGTTCAAAGTCTGAGCTGGATTCTTTTTCTTTTTAATTGAAGTGAGATTTATTAATATTATTAAGTAAAAAAAATCTTGTGATATTTAGTGTATTCACAATGTTGTTCAGCCACTCTACTGATGTAGTTTCACATATTTTCATCATTGCTAAAAGAAACCACATAGGCATTAAACAGTAACTCCTCATTGCTCTCTCCCCCAAACCATGGGCAATCACCAGTCTTTGTTCTGTTTCTGTGGATTTGCCTCATCTGAACACAACGTTATGAAGGAAAGTCAAATTGGATTTTTATGTTATATTATTAACAAAAATTAATTCCAAGTAATTTAAAGAACTAAATAGGAAATGCAAAGCTTGAAAATATTTTTTAATTTTATTTCATTGTTTAAAGTATTACAAATAGTAGTACATGTATCTCCTTTTTTCCCCCATTGACCTTCCCCCAGCCTCCCCTACCCCCTAGCACATGCCCTTATCCCACCCAACCCCCAGTGTCTGTGTCCATTGGTTGTACTTATATGTATGCATACAAGTCCTTCGGTTGATCTCTTTAGCCCACTTCCCTACACTCCCCAGCCATCCTGCTGTAATTTGACAGTCTGTTTGAAGCTTCACTGACTCTGTATCTATCTTTTTATTCATCAGGTTATAATGTTCTTTGTTTTCCATAAATGAGTGAGATCATGTGGTATTTTCCTCTCATTGCCTGGCTTATTTCATTTAGCATAATGCTCTATAGTTCCATCCAGGCTGCTGCAAATGATAAGAATCCCTCCTTTTTATAGCAGCGTAGTATTCCATTGTGTAGGTGTAAATAGTTTTCTAATCCACTCATCTGTTGATGGGCATTTAGGCTATTTCCAAATCTTAGCTATTATAAATTGTGCTGCTTTAAACATAGGATTACATATATCCTTTCTGATTGGTGTTTCTAGTTTCTTGGGATATATTCCTAGAAGTGGGATCACTGTGTCAAATGGGAGTTCCATTTTTAGTTTTTTTGAGGAAACTCCATACTGTTCTCCACAGTGGCTACACCCAACAGTGCACTTTTTCTCTGCATCCTCGCCAGCACTTGTCATTTGTTGATTTGTTGGTGATAGCCATTCTGATAGATGTGAGAAGGTTCTGCATTGTTGTTTTGATTTGCATCTCTTGGATAATTAGTGACTTTGAGCAAGTTTTCTTATGTCTCTTGGCCTTCCTTCTGTCTTCTTTCCCAAAGAATCTATTTAGGTCTGTTGCCCTTTTTTTTATTGGATCATTTACCTAACTTTTGTTAAGTTGTATGAGTTCCCTGTTAATGTTGGGGATTAAACCTTTATCTGTGATAACATTGGCAAATATATTTTCCCATACAGTGGGCTCTCTTATTGTTTTGTTGATGGTTTCTTTTGCTGTGCAAAAGCTTTTTATTTTGATGTAGTCCCATTTGTTTATTTTCTCTTTAGTTTCCATTGTCCTAGGAGTGATATCGGTGCAGAAATTGCTTTGGCATATGTCTGAGATTTTTCTGTCTGTGGATTCCTCTAGTGCTTTTATGGTTTCCTGTCTTATGGTTAAGTTTTTTATCCATTTTTAGTTTATTTTTGTGGATAATGAATATGCTTCCAATAACAGCCACTCTCCCCTTCAATATGGCGTGATCTCTGCAGAAGAGCCCATTGATCCGGGAGACATTTCAGCAACAGTGTAGGCTGCCCTGCCCAGTCCCGGTCAGGGGAGGCCTGTCTGGCAGTCCCCAACAGTTCCTTGAAGTATAGCTGACCCTCACCCACAATTACACACTCTCCTTTCATTCTCTCACCCACTACCTTGCAGTCTGCCTTCCCCTCTGCAGTGATCTTCCCAATCTCTTTAAAATAACTTGTAAAAATGTAGATGAAAGCATTTTGGGTAGGGGATGGTGAGAGAGGCCAATGGGGGAGAAAAAGGACATATGTAATACTTTCAACAATAAATATTCATTTTTTAAAAAGAAAGTATTTTTATGATTTTAGAACAATAAACCAAGAAGAAAATGTTAAATTAAGGTGCTTGTTGATTGTATAATATGCCATTTCAGTTACAAATTAATATTTTGCTACTAATTTGAAAAGTTTAGCAATATTTTATATATAAAACAAGCCGAGGTACATCCATTATCAACCAAAAGAAGTCAACACATGGGATATTGAGATAGTATAAATGATAAGGTGGGGTAAAGCATGTTCTAGCAAATACGTACGGTTTTTAGTGAAGAATAAAAATAAAGGGAGCAGCCAGTACTCACACCAATCATTGTCCCTGAGATCCAGTTAATTCCTTCTTCATTTATTCTGTAAAGAGGAAAAGTAATATTTAAAATAATTGGCTAGGGCTTTTCCAAGGGGCAGGGGGGAAGAGAGAAAGACTTCTAAAGTGCATTAGTACATTATATAAGCAGCATGTGGTTCCATCCAATCACTTTGCTATTATTAACCACATTTGCTCCTGGGGCTTTGGTACGAAGGAATTAACCAGAGTTGTTGAGAGGGCCATGGAGTCCATTGACCCGGCTAGAAACTGAAGGCAAGTTAACTTGGAAGTAAGTTGGTCTATTTTGTTCTCTTTAACTCTGTTCAGAATTATGAACTCCCATCTCATCTGTCACTTCAGTCCCATTCACATTAATAAAAATCTAATTCATTTGAATAGGATGCATAGTGATTTGATTCAACTCAATCAAATTGTGCTGGGTGGAATCAGTCCTTGATTGAAATCTATTAAATTCAATTCAATAAAATAAATTTAAATATTATGCAGTGAAATTAAGTTTTAATTAATTACTATTTCAGTTCAGGTCCATTTTGATCATGAACTTCAGTTCTCCATTTCTAAATCTGGGCCCTATTCAAATTAATAAAATATAGTAAAATTTAGTGTAATTTTGAAAGATGCAATATGAGGCTAATGAACTACATTCATTTCCATTCAGCCCTAATCAAATGAGTTTAGTGACATTCAATCACAGTGAGATAAAATGTTCACCCTTAACAACCACGTTGAATGTTTACATTATAACTTCAAATGGTGATTTCCCAACTTTACATCACTTTCTGTAATATGAACTCCACAAAACTTTTTGGATTTCATTCTGTTTGGTCTTTGAATTAACATAGAACACATAGAATTAGATGGTATTAGATGGTTGGAAACAAGTGAGAATATCATTTACCCACTTGGAAACGATGATTTCACAAAACTTATAAGATGCTTGAGATACAGTCTTTTGTAGCTGTATGTCTACATATATTATTTTTAATTTTATTTTTAAAGTTTTTGATGTAAATAATAAAATTAATTTACAAAAAAAATGTTAGAATGATTATTCTAAAAAAAAAATTTGAAAAATGTTTTTAGTTGCCGAAACTCACTACTCTATTGCCCGTGTCCATGGGTAATGCATATATGCATATAAGTTCTTTGGTTCATTTCTTCCTGCCTCTCCCCTTCCCCTGCTCCTTCCTTCTCTCTGTCAGTCTGATCCATGTTTCCATGCTTCTAGTTCCATTTTGTTCACAAGTTTATTTTGTTCATTCAATTACTTGTTTATTTTGATTTTTAGATTCAATTGTTGATAGATATGTATTTATTGACTTGTCCATATTTTTTATTTTTATTCTTCTTCTTAAAGAAGATCCTTCAACACTTCTGTCTTTAACCTTTGGCATTTTAATTATGATATGTCTTAGTGTGATGTGTCTTAGATGTGTCTTAGGATTTATCTTGTTTGGGACTCTCTATGTTCTCTGGACTTATAAGTCTATTTCTTTCACCAGATCAGTTTTCTGATATTTGTTTTTTCAAATAGGTTTTCAATTTCTTGCTCCCTCTCTTCTTTTTTTAGTGCCCCATGATGCAAATGTTGGTACACTTAATTGTCTCAGAGGCTCCTTTACACTATTTTTATATTTCTTTATTCTTTTTTCTTTTTGCTCTTCTGATTGGGTGTTTGTTTGTTTTTTGTTTTGTTTTTTTTTGCTTCCTTTTACTCCAAATTACTGATTTGATTCTCTACTCCCCTGTTCATTCCCTGTAAATTGTTCTTCATTTCAGTTTGTATATCCTTCATTTCTGACTGGTCCTTTTTCATGTATTGGATGCTCTCACTAAGTTTCTTGAAATTCTCACTAAGTCCCTTGACATTCTCACTAAGTTCCTTGAGCATCCTTATAACCATTGTTTTGAACTCTGTATCTAGTAGTTTGCTTACTTCCATTTCATTTAGTTCTTTTTCTGGATATTTCTTCTGAACTTTCATTATGACATGTTTCTTTGTCTCCACATTTTGGTTATTTCCCTTGTATTTGTATCTATGTGTTAGGTGCAACTGATAAGGCTCCTGGAATTGGTAGAGTGGCCTTGTGTAGTTGGTGTCTTTTAGGGCCCAAAGGCTCAGCCTCCCCAATCATCATAACTAGATACTCTAGGTATGCCTCTGTGTGGGCTGTGTACACTGTCCTGTTGTAGTTGAGCCTTGATTGCTGTTGACATAACTTGGAGAAATTTGATCCAGGCCAATTGGTTGTGAGGATCACCTGTGACTATAGTGGAAGAGCTGTTGTCCAGAAGATACCCCTATGAGGCAGGATTAGCTTTAGTGGGACTTTGGTGCTCACTGAGTTCATCCGTGAGTGTGTCACTCATGGATGTGTAGAGTTGTAATCTGTCATAGTCTAAAGCTGTCCACTGGGCACAGTGGGCGCACTGGTTCTGGGGCCTCCTGGGAGATGCAAAGTCAGCCACTACCTATGCTCTGCCTGGGGCCACCTGGCACAAGCTACAGAGAAATCTGCAGCTGGATGCTATTTGTGTTGGGCTTAGAGGTGCCCAGGGGAGGCCAAACTGTAAACCTTAGTAAGCTGCTACTAATGCCAGACCTGGGGCCACTTTTTGAGAGCTATGGAACATGCTGAGTACAGCTGCTAGTTCTTTGAAAGATTTTAGTAAAGTCTAAAACCTGAAGCAGGATTGGCTATTCATATGGAAAAGCTACTATAAACATCTTGTGTTGGGCTATAAATTGGGTGGGTTCTCAGAGAATCACCAGGGCAGGGCATACAGCTTGGGTCAGGTTGATGAAGACTCAGATATAGCACCTGCCAGTCAGCTCTATGGGGATTTGAGGGGAGGAGAGGTCTCAGCAGCAGAACAATGACCTCTGCCACTATTTTTATATTGGAGAAAGTTGTCCCCCCTCCCATTCTTGCCCTGATGCCAGACAATTTAGTTACTCTCTAGATGTCTCTGGATCCTTTCAAATTACTACCCCAGTGCTGGAACTCAGAGGGAGTGAGTCCAAATAAGTCCATGTGTGGCCCCTTTAGGAGGAACTGCCTGGGTCTCCAGCTACCTCCTCATCAATCAGCTACAATCACTACTGGTTTTTACACCAATTAAAAATTTTTTTACTTAGTAAGCATATTATTACCATTCATACCTTGGAGTATTATAATCAGATTGACTGATAAAGAGGAGGAAAAAAAATTGGTAGTGCCATGATAAAAATGGAAGGGAAGCAGAAATGGGAGACTTTTCAGAATGCGGTCATTTCTTTAGAAAGAGAATCCTGCCCTGTGAGGGGCTCCAAACAACCAGAGGCTCCCAGGCCACAGGAGTCCTGGAAGGCTGTAAGGAAGCTCCCAGCAGGGAGGAGTAAGCAGAGGGTTGAAAGGCAGGTTTCTGCTGCTTTTGTACTTGTTCTAATTCCTCTGTTAAAAAGCCCCCACCACCACCACCTGCGCTAAGTTAATGGAATTTGTAGTAACTAGGTAGTAGTAGGTATAATAAAACTAGATTTTATTAAACTAAAATGATGCTTTTAAGTTTTCATTTTGGAAACTATAAACCCTTGTGGTATTATTTTTAATATCCTCTAGAAGTGGATCGAATAGAACTAATTAAATGTCCAAGTGACCATACTGGGTCTCGTCATAGACTGTATCAAGGAAATATTTATTTAAGAAAATTATTAAGTTACTTTTTGTAGCCCAGAAGGTCCAAGACATATTTTGCAAAGCACAGGTATGTACTATATTTCCAACAAAAAGTCCCTCACATTTGCCCTTGTGTTTCTGGAACAATTTGTTATTAGAAAAATTAACAGAGATCTATTGGTTCCTTTGGTCTTGGGAAACAAGTAACCTCTTTTCTTTTCCCCTTTCTCAATTTAATCATCCAAAACATAATAAACCCTTCACCACCGTAAAGCCTAATCTTGAGTACAAGCAGTACAGTGGTTATATTTAATTCAATCTAAGCTTGGCTCTTTTAATACAATATACCTTTGATAAGTCAGCCTCTAGTTAACTTAGAATATGGTTCATCATTAACCTAATCTTGTCCCAATATTTACCCCTACTTAATATAGTTAACAGACATCATCATATTCTGAAGGTAAGTTTTTGAGCTCTTGGCAGTAGGTAAATTATTTCTTTTCTAACTACTTCATATTCTTGTCTTTAAAAAAACTTTCCATTTTTATTGACTTGAACTGCTTTCCCCCAAAGCCAATTAGCAGGTAAATAATGATTAGTAAAGCAAAAAGTACAACTTCATTAGCATAGCACTGGAATAAGGCAATTCTCTGGTCACAGCAAATTGAATCCTTCTCTTCTTGCTGAACACAAAATATACACCAAATTAATAATTTATTTTGGTGATAGTGACTTAATTTAACCATATTATCCAGTGCTAATAACAAAGCATACAATTTGCTCTTCCCCTGGATTATATTTGTCTGATTGACATTCTTCTGCTCACAGCAGATGAGCAAACAGCTCGGGAATAGATTTTGCACTTAACTTCTTTTTCCAGGAAGGAAAACAAAATAGTATTGATTTTGCCTCATCCTAATTGGGACCATTAGGTATATAAGACTAAAAATATTTTGATTTAAGAAATAGGTGGGGAGATGGGGGGAAGAAATGGGAAATTGGGCTACTCTTACCTGGTCACTATAGTATGTCACCTCCTTGAAGTTAATAAAGAAAATGTCATTGCATATCATCCTTTTGGATACTGTCCTGGTGTATAGTAAGACCCCCTCCCTATAGGGAACTGAGGGTGTGCCATGTGAGATGAGCTCAGAGCCTGGATTCCATGCAGAGCTTAGGACTCCTGGTGGAGCACCCCTGGTACAAGCAACTTTACAAGGAGACTTCTCTGCTGTGCTTCTACTCCCGAAGATGCTGGTGGGAATCAGCTGGCTCCCCTCTCCATTTCCCCTGTAGCACATTTCTCAGCCTCATGCTAAACGAGAGGCTGCTAATTATCTTGCTTCCTTCACTGACTTTTATGAAGAATACTAAGCCAGCTCCTTCAGTTTGTACAATTTGCCATCACTCTCTGTAATGAAACACTAACACTGTTGGATTGTTCTAGTCACTAGGAGAAATAATCCAAGATGGAGCTGATGTTCTGAGATATATCCTTTCACTGATTATTTAAGGTTCAGACAGAGCAAGGGAGCTTCTTACCAGACCAGCCATTAACTCCACTTCTCCAGATGTTTCGTTTCACCACTAGGCATGTCAGTATCCCCTAGTTTCCAAAATGAAGGACAGTAACCATATCTAGCTGGAAAACTTGAGCTTGCAATTCCCTTTGCTGTTTTTAATTAAATATTCCTTTTATGGGAATGCATTTACTTTTAAGAGGGTTAAGTGATGTTCAATCTATCAGAGAGCAACACTGCTCCTGGGGAAGGATGGAAAATGAGATAGAATCATGACCCATTCCAATTCCTATCTAAACGTGCCTCTCCCCTTTCTTGCAGATGGAAGTCCTTACACCTGGTGGGTTGGCAAAGCCAATGAGAAGCACTACTACTGGGGAGGCTCTGGGCCTGGGATTCAGAAATGTGCCTGTGGCATCGAGCGCAACTGCACAGACCCCAAATACTACTGTAACTGTGACGCGGACTACAAGCAGTGGTGAGTGTGGGCATGGCAAGTGAGCTCGCCCTCTCCTGTGCTTCTCAGTCACACTAATTAGAGAGGAAGTAAGTTTGAAATGGGCTGGAATCCTATATAATGAAGAGGTAATATGCAAATTGACCATCACACCCTATACAAGATGGCCACCCCCATGTGGTCTCAAGATGGGCCAGCAGGGGCGGACAGCTGTGAGCAATCAGGCAAGCAGGGGAGGGCAATTAAGGCTACCAGGCCAGCAGGAGAGGGCAGTTGGGGGGCGATCGGGCCAGCAGGGAGCAATTGGGCATCGATCAGGCTGGCAGGGAAGTGGTTAGGGAGTGATCAGGCTGTCAGGCAGAACTGGTTAGGAGCTGATGGCGAGTGGTTGAGAGCCAGTAGTCCTGGATTATGAGAGGTATGTGTGACTACCAAGGGGTCCCAGATTGGAGAGGGTGCAGGCTGGGCTGAGGGACACCCCCCTCCCCCAACCCCACCCTCAGTACATGAATTTCGTGCACTGGGCCTCTAGTAATAAGATAATAGGTTAAGAAAGTTTGGTACTCACCCAGTTGACAAAAGTCAAGAGTGTTTTGGGAAAAAAACACACATAAAAGCAGAGAGAGGTCAGTGCTTCAAGGGTGTGCATTTAGAAATAGACATTCACATAACTGAAGTGGCCATACATTATCCAGAGAGGAAAATAATGAGCCATGTAGCAGGCGGTGAACGTTATACAAGGTGCTTTGGAACAATGAAGCCCATGTGCAGCAGGTGAGATCATCCACTATAAATGGTTGCCCATGGTGACTATGTCTACCTCCTGCAATGTTTGCTTTCAGTGGCTGCACACACAAAAAAAAGGGGTGTGGGAGGGGAGGGAAAATCGTTCTTTGCTCTTGTCTTTGGCAGTAGTGCTGGCTGCTCTACTTTTCTTTCATTCCTTGAACTGTGTGTAACTCTAATAGAAATCAGTTTGAGAAATATCTAGTTTAAGTCTCTTTCATCCCTCTCTTGGCTTTTGTCCTGCTTCACAGTGAATGGTGAGGTTTGTGTCAGTTTTAAGGATAAAATCAGCTGTCATTCCATGTGAAAAATGCCCTGGAAGTTCAGGTGGAAGAACAGAAACCTAAGTAAGGTTCTTCCCAAAGGCACACAGGCAGCAGGCACCTACCTGCTTCTAACAGCTTCAGAGACAGGAAGAGGCCCTCTCTGTTCCCTTCCGGCCTCTGGAGGGCAGCACTGAGCACAGCCTTTCAGTTTTTTTCACTTGACAAAATGCCCTTGCCTCTGTTTTACACTATTTTGAAGGCAATTTACAAGTTTATTCAAACAGTTAACTGAAAATTAATTCTGATTATAAAGTTAATACATTGTTTGGTAGGATGTCAACCTATCTTTCAAAAGCCACATTTTATTTTTTTATTTTTTAGTAAATGGATTACTGAGGCTATATATTGCAGAGGCTTAGAATTTCTGTGTATGTATTTAAATAGCTATAATTATTCTTTAATTGTGGTGTTTTGTAAAGAAAAAATCCTGATATTCAATTTGTAATTATGCTTAAAAGATATATGTGCACATACACATCTATACATCTATACAAAGACTGGGATTCGGGAAAGTGGAATCAGAAGGACAGTTGAATGAAGTTAACTTTTTCATTCATATTGCCAGTCAATCATTCATTCTGTCAATAATTAAATTAACAAATATTGATTGATGTCTTCTGTGCCAGGGATTCATCTAGGGGTGAGATAAAACCGTGAATGACAATAACGAGAACTGCTCTGGCTTATGGTCGATTGACACTTTCATAGTTGTGTGTTCTTAAGAAGTTCCAAGACCCTTATTTGTCTGTTCAACATTGACTCACAGCCCTGTTGAGAAGCTGACATTGGGAGCAGACTTCCTGACTACAAGTGTGCGCTCTGTCCCAGATGGTTCAGTTTCCTGTCACCTAACATTCAATTCTTTGTCCTACCACAGAGGAAAGTGGAGATATTAATGAAAAGGGAAATCTGGTGCATACATTCAAGTTAAGTTCATTTTGGCCAGACATCATGCTAAGTGCTGTGGATTCAAGTTAAGTTCATTTTGGCCAGACATCATGCTAAATGCTGAGGATTCCATGGCAAATAAAGCATACTCTTTGTCCTCAACATGCTCAAAAACTAGTCCTGGGAAATCAGTGCTCTGATGAAGAGATTGCAGGATAACAATAAGCCAGTGGAAGGAATTTCAAGCATAACAGAGGGAGTGGAGGGTAGGAAAGCCCTTACAGGAGTGATGCTTGATAGTGAAGAGTTTTCCAGCCACACTCTCCCTCAAAAGGTGGTCTTGAAGTAGAGGTATGAATAAGCATGATCTCTTTGGGGAACTGTCTGTACAGTAGATCTGGAATGTGATGTGAAGAAGAAAAGAGAACCATAGTAGGGCTGAGTATGTAGGAAGTATAACATTAGAACTTTGATTCTTTTTAAGGTGGTAAGAGTATGTATTTATCTTCAGTGAGCTCTTTGGAGGAGGCTTGATGGGAGAGAATGAGGGTGTCCTGATAGCCCTTGAAAGGCATCGGAGGCAAGACCGTGGAAAAGAAGAAATATATATGAGATATTTTGGAAGTAGCACTGCAAGACTTGATAGTTATGATAATTTATGAAGAGAGAGAGGAGACTGGATAGGTGCCCGACAGGAATGGGGTGGTAACTTGCTCAAATATCAGGCCTAGGAACAAAGCTTGGAGGAGGTAGATGATGAGAGCAGCTTTGAAAATATTAAATTGGAGGCACCAGTATCATGTCATGTCTAAACTCACAGGGACACCATTAGTTGGGTTGCCAATAAGAAATGTGGATTTTAGAGAAATGTATTTGCATCTGAAAACATTTTCAAGAACACACCTGAGTTGAGATCACAGATAAGAAGCAGCCTCAGGTATGCACACACTTACTCCTCCAGCGGGATCTGATTGGATCATAAATTTTCAGTTCCTCAGCAACTTGGACACTCCCAATGTCTTGTTTCCTTCTGGCTGAGTCACAGATAACACATCCTCACCCCTTCGCTTTTATAAAATGTGTCTAACATTTTATGATAGAGGCATTCTATTGTGAACAAACTGAAAAGTATAATGAATATGTTTCTAGTAAATAGCTAATAAAATTATCTTCCCTGTCTGGCACAAGAAAGAAACCTTTCAGTGATGTCATATCAGTCTTTGAATTCGCCAGCACCTGGCAAAGGGCTCACTCTGTGGATGCTTTCAATATGTTGCAATGAATAGTTGGTTCTAGAGGTGTGTTCCAACACTGTCAGGAGCAGTGGAGAAAGAGCAAGACTTGGGGCTGGAAGACTTGATATCCACCCACATTTTCTGTTAAATGGGGAGGCTTTTAACCAATCTGAAACTAAAATTTGTTGTCTGCATAATAAAAATAAATCTTGGTTTGTCATATGTTTGTGAGAATTACATAGAATATAGAATATGAAAACATTCTATAAATTGTGCAGTAAGAGATGCATAGCTGTTTGCAATTCTTAATTGTGTAATTCTCATTATGATTCCAAATGAATCTTAAGGAATGAAAACAGACTGTATGAAAACAGACTGAAAAGTATGTCTCTTTCTATTCTCCACCTGCTATGCAGCAGGTCTCAGGTCAAATTATTATTCCATTGCAGCATTGGAGAATAGGCTTTATTGGAGAACCTTACAAATCAGGGGTCAACAAGGGAAGAAAAAGTATAGGACCCCAGTGCCATCAACCCTCAGAGAGAGAGGCTGGAGCCAAGCTATTATGCTGAATACATCAAGGATACATGTTCCAAGGAACCCCTTGTTTTTCCCACTTCACATAGTGCAAGGAGAGCAGCTTTCTCTTAGGACTCCAGGCAGCTGGCATACGGATCAGCTATCTCCAGCATTGTCTGAAAGTCCTGGAACAAGGAGGGAGACAAGCCTCTTTAGAAAGCCACTTTGGGTACAACTTCCTTGACTAGAAGTGAGGAGCACTCCCCAGCTAGCCCATTGTCCAGGAACCCAGAGCAAGTGCCCCCATAATCACCACCATTCAAATCTTTTTGTCCTAGCACTATGAAGAGGAAATGAGAATCTAGTATAGAAATCCAGGGGAAATCCACATATGTGAAAACATATTTGTTGGTATTTCTATATATAAAAGCCTAATCGATGGAATGATCAAACATCTGAACAGCTGGTCACTGTAATGCTCACTGACCACCAAGGGGCAGATGCTCAATAGAGAAGCTGCCCTCTGGTGATAAGTGTGCTCCCACAGCCAACACCCTGCGACCCCTCCAACTCACCCCCTGAACTCCCCGCTGGCCAACCTCCTGCAGCCTCAATTGGCCCTGGCTGAGGGAGCTGGCTAGGCTGAGGGACCCCATGCATGCACAAATTCATGCATCGGGCCTCTAGTATTATTTTTATTTCTTAATGTCGAATGGAACTCTAGCTAAAAGCATTAAAATTTTCTTAAATTACAGATGCACAAATTGGGCCCCAGGAAAAATGAAATTACTTTCCAAAAATTATGTTACTTTCTAAAAAATGAGAAGCAAAAGAAGACTAAGACCTAGGTTTTCAAAATTCCAGTCCAGGGGTTTTCTACAGTATCATGATCATGGAAGAATATTCATGTTGGTTTTATTTTTTTAATGATTTATGAATCTAATACTTTAACTAAATGTAAGTTTTAAATATAAAGCTTAATCAATAGACCACGTGTTATATGCTCTTTTCTAAAGGACTCTAAAACTTAGATTACACATCTACTTTGCTGGAGTTAAATACACAGACATGGGCTCAGATAAATGAGGTTGTAACTCAGAGTGTGTCACAGAAAAGAGGCAATGGCTGGTTAGAATGAGAAGCATCTCAAGAATTGCCTGATTATCTATGCTGTGAGAAGTTGTGAACAGTTACTTCTGAGATTGAATATGATTTAACATTTGTAATTTACTATTCATAGGTATAGAAAATATTCCCACCTACAGTGCCAGGATGCTAATTAAGTGAGCCTCAGTCTCAGCTAAGTGCCCACCACTGGGTAATTCCTAGTCTCTTGTCGCCTAACTCAATGAGCTATATCATTGTATCTGAAATTAGCAATACCAAATTGGAATTACCAGTGAAAGCATCCACTCATAGCTGGAGTGCCCTTCTCTCCTTGTAGAATTTCTGGATGGTTGTGTCCTGGCCAAGAGGAGCACATTCAAAGGGGGAAATTAGTGAGGTGAAAATCCATTAGCACAGTGTCCCCATTAGTGAGCAGTTCCCAACCCAATATTAAAAAGGTTAAATGCTTCCCCTGTGTGCCCTATTTCATTGACCCTGAATGGGATTGGCTTGTCTATAGGGCTTTTCTTCCTAGGCCAAAAGCAATCCATGACCAAGGTTTACAGGCAGTCAAACCTCTGCAGTATATCCAACCAGAAACATTCTTATGATTGGGCCAGTCTACTCTCCAACAACTAGCTCCTAAAGATTTTCAATATTCTAAAAAATAATCTTTTTTATTGTTTTTAAACAATTTCATATAACCTTCTTAACATTTTTCCATGAAACATGTTGACTTTTACTCAAAGTAAAATACTTGTATGTGTGTTCTCATATTGTTCAAATAGTAATAGTGAACACTTAACTTAAAGTTAATTACATGCCAGGCACTAACCTAAGTGTCATTTTAAACACATTGTCCATCAATGAAGATATTGTTTTGTCCTCGTTTTACACATGAGGACATTAAGCCCCAGAGAGATTTAGTTCCCTCAGGTCACACAGCTAACATGTGGTAGAGCCGAGATTCAAACTTGGGGCAGGCAGATTCCATACTCATGTTTGTATATTATACAGCAAATGTAAATGCTATAAAATTTTTTAACATATGCACTGCATAGAGTAAAATTTTTCCAATTTTTGTAACAAAATATTTAGTGTCTTAGCATTTTTAAGTGTGTAGTTCAGTCCTACTAAATACATTCATTTTATTGTGCAACCATCACTCCCTCCATCTCCAGCACTCTTTTCATCTTACAAAACTGTAACTCTGTCTCCATCTATACTAATAAAGAGCTAATATGCAAATGGTCATCATGCCCTCAAGTTTTCAAGCCATAACAGCTCAGACACTCAAGAGAAATGTATGGACTCCAGCCAGGCACAAATGAGCTCATGAAAAGGGAATGGGGACCAGCCAGGCACAAATGAGCTCATGAGAAAGGAATGGGGACCAGCCAGGCTACAGACCAGGAAAGGGACAAACCGGGCGCCCCATGGTCCCAGGTGCCAGTGGCTGGCACTGCAGCCTGGGAAAGGGACAAGCCACCTGCCCCACAGTCCCAGGCACCAAGAGCTACCCCTGCAGCCTGGACAGGGACAAGCCACCCACCCATGGTCCTGGGCGCCAGTGGTTGCGTTTGCACCTGCAGCTAAGGAAAAGGACAAGCCTCCTGCCCCACGGTCCTGGGTGCCAGCAGCTGCACATGTGCTTGTGGCCCCAGAGAAGAACAAGCTGCCCACCCTGTGGTCCCAGGCATAGTGCCTGTGGCTGTGACCCAGGCAAAGCTGCCCGCCCATAGTCTCCTTTGGCTGCGGCCAATTCGGGTGAAGCCAACCTGGGTCCTAGATGCCTGTGGCTGGCCAGAGGAGGGAATCCTGGGTCCCGGGTGCGGAGTGAGGCAGAGGTGGTTAGGAGCCATCAGGCAGGCAGACAGGGGGGTTAGGGGCAGTCAGGCAGGCAGGCAGGCGAGCAGTTGGGAGCCAGCGGTCCCTGATTGCGAGGGACAGTCAGACATTTCCTGAGGGGTCCCAGATTGGAGAGGGTGCAGGCTGTGCTGAGGGACCACCCTTCCCCCCCCCCCCCCCCGTACGAATTTTGTGCACTGGGCCTCTAGTTAATCCGTAACTTTCCACTGCTCCCTCCCCTAGTCTTTGGCACCCACCATTCTTCTTTTTTCTCTGAATTTGACTGCTTAGTACCTTATAAAATGGAATCAAACAGTATATTGTGTGTGTGTGTGTGTGTGTGTGTGTGTGTGTGTGTGTGTCTGGCTCATTACACTTAGCATAAAGCCCTCAAGGTTCTTCTATTCTGTAGCCTGTGTCAGAATCTCCTTCATTTTCAAGACTGAATAATATTCCATTTATGTGTATACCACATTTTGTTAATTTGTTCATCCACACTGGGTAGTCTCCACATTTAGTCATTGTGAATAATGTCACTGTGAACATGGGTATACCATTTTATTTTTAACATCTACCTTATTCAACTCTTTGGTATTCCTGATTTCTTTAAATCTCTTGTTTTAATTTTACGTTAAAAGTAATTTTATTGAAAATAGGTTCAAATTTCAAATTACTTTCTAAATATAATCTGGTTTGTAATCCTAGCTCTTGCTTGCCAGCTCAATGACCTTGAACATGTTACAAAAGCTCTCTGTTACCTCAACATGAAGTTGAAATAATAACAACACCTACATTATCTGGTAGATCAGTGGTTTAAATGAGAGGATACTCATAAGCAGAAACACATATCTATCTTCCACTATAACATATATTTTTAATAGTTTTTACTATGTCCAGTAAGCCCACCTCACACCACACACACCCACGCACGCCATGAGTTATCTCATGGTTTCCTGGGTGCAACCTCAGAGGTGTTCAAGAACAACTTCTCAATCCTTTCACGCTGACCTTCTTACTTGGGTTCCCTGTTGTCACCCCTGCTGCTGAGGCTGTTTCCTGTGAGATCCTTATTCTGTTGGCTGTGGCTGCTGTCTCAGTCTGTGACCATCACTGATGCTGCCATGGAGGGGAGAGGGCTCCCCAGTCATGCCCAGCACAGTGGAAATCCCATTCTGTCTTTCACTGAGACTCTGCTGAAGGAAGGCTTGGGGCTTACAGAAATTTGGCCCTGAGAGCAATGTACCTCTGCTACCTAAATAGCCACTCTTAGAGACCACAAGCAGAACTCTGATCCTTGAGTCTCTGTCTAGCTCCCAGCATCAGACCTGCTCTCACTAAGGATGTTCCTCAGGCACCCTTGATCATTTGGATCTAAACTGGGACCTCCCCCAGAGCCCAGAGGAAGAGCAAGTCCTTCCACTCCATCCTAAGCCCTACCTCAATTCCCAGAGAAAGGATATTTGTTTCTCAGGGTGATTCAGAGATTAAATATTGATTTCTTTTTAGGAGAAAATTCTTAGCTTAAGAAAGAAAGAGCTGTGTCAATCACCATGGCCTGGAACAGGCCTTCCTAGTAGCCCAACCTAGGTACTTGGGTTTGTTGGATATGTTTTTCCAAGTCAGGGTTTAGGCTGAGGTGACACCTGCTATATGACAGCAGTATGACCCAATGTATGCAGTGACAACATCAGTCCAGTTTTATTTAATAATCTTTCCTCATTAGGAGAGAAGTCATGGAAGCCACCTTTTTAAAGGACAACTTGGAAATTGCTATCCAAAATTTAACTCATAAATTCTTTGACTAAACCCTTTGCTATGTGGCAGTTACTCTCTTAAATGAATAGAAACAAATATAAATACTAAGACTTTATTTTCTATTTTTCGTGGCAGTCAAAAACAAACAAACCCAAGTATAAATGTCTATTAATAGAGGATGAGATAAATTTACTGTAATTTGGCAGTGAAAGGAATGAAACATATACACAAATGCTTGCATTGACAGATGGCCAAGGTGAAAGGCAAAAGGTAAATTGAAGGAAAGTTATTTTGATACAAGTCTGTTTAAAAAAATGCCTATAGATGCATTGCCCTTATACATGGATAAATAATTTTTTGAAAATGCACAAAATAAATGACTCATACTAGTTAGCACAGTGGACTAAGAATGAGGAATCTTATGGGAAACTATTTTTATCCCATCATACCTCTTACATATCCTTTCAGTTTTCTGCCATGATTACATATAACCTGTTCAATTTTAAAAATTTTTAAATATGTTAGGAAGCTAAAATAAAAGAACAAGGGCTCCCATAGGCATCCTAACACCTTACACAACCACATTAAGCTGTTCTCAAAAAGCAGACAGAGGAATCATTTTCAGAAACCATAAAAGGTGTCTGCATTCTTGATTCTGCTTATCCCAATACTAACATGAATTTCAGACCACACCTGAAAACATCCTGCCATTGGCTGAATAGCCATGTGAAATAATGTGTGTGTTTTCTTCTCATTGATCTAAATACTGTGAAACTTAATGTTTATGCTCTTAATGCTCCGGGGATTCTTTACCTCCCAAAGTAACTCAGGGTGAATAATTCAGTGGTCTTGTTCATCATGCCTGTTACAGACATGTGAGATTATGAGGAGTACTGACATCAGTTAGGAGGCATATTCTTCTGGGTGCTAAACTGACCAAAACAATAGTCAATACTCAAATAAAGGTGTCTATGCATGTGTGAAATAAAATATTAAAATGAGTAGCTAGTGATATATTTCCTTTTTAGATGCTTTTTTGATCTAATAAAGGCTATCTTTGTTAAGTTAAATTTTGTTTAAGAAAAAAGAGCTTTGGTCAGTGTTCTTCAGTCATTACCAGTGTTAGCTCACACATCAAAGGATCACAGGTTTGATCCCCAATCAAGGGCATGTGCCTAGGTTGTAAATTCAATCCCCAGCCTCATGCACGAGGCAAACAATGAGTCTCTCTCACATCAGTGTTTTTATCTATCTATCTATCTATCTATCTATCTATCTATCTATCTATCTATCTATCCCCTCCTCTTTCCCCCCTTTCCCTCTCTATAAAAATCAGTGGCAATTTTATCTATCCTCAGATGGTGGAGATTAACCTAAAACAATTCATTTTAATTTTATTTAATTCCTATGCATGTGTTTCAGTCTCAGAGCCATGCCAGAGCAGATTTCAGGAAGATTCCAAGGCCTCGTGTACTTTACTACTATACCTTAAACTTATTCTACCAACAATTATCAGCCAGACTTTGTCTACTGTAAAGTTGTGTCTAAATAGTCTATTTCTCGAAAGTCTAGCAGCTAAGCTCATTTAGAAGGGCAACTGCTTTTCAATATGTGGGTCAGGGCTCAGAGCTGAAGGCAAGGCTCTGCTCTGTCATTAGGAATTGGGACATGAAACATGAAACACCAGCAAGACTGACCTAGGCAGGTGCTAGATAGATAGCTTAAGATACAAAGCAGCTCAGAGAGTTAGAAGACCCATTGGCAATGGGGATAGGAAAATGTCTTTTCTAGTTTCAGAAGAAGCATAAAAATGATACATTATGATCTGTCTCAGGTATATTTTGGTGCCAACTTATTTGGCACAGCATAGAATCCTCCTGTCACCTCATAGACTGTATCATGACAGAAAGGTAATTGGGCACCGGAGAAGATGTCAGCACAGTGTCAATATGGTTTGACCACTGCCCCTAAGTAATATTGATGACAGGAAAGAGAGAGGGATTAATCAGGTGTGAGGCTGCCAAATGTTCAGCACATGCAGCGGGTTCCCGAAATAGATACAACCTACCGGCAGAATGCTAAATGGACTTGAACAGAATAGATTAGTTAGTGATGTTGAGAAAAACGGAACAAAGATCCAAGAGAGCTTTATGAGAAAGCACAGTTCATTTCCCATCAGTGTTCCTCTCCCCCACATGCTATGAAAAAAAGGGAGCTCTATTATATTTTTGTGGGGTGGGAGGGGGGGATGCATTCTCCCTAAAAATAAATCATGGGAATAAAGGATCAAATTAAAAAGCAAAGTGCTGAGGAAGCAATTTTGAAGCACTATATAATTGTTAGTCACAGAGGGATACCACACATGAGGCAGTCTGTTTGTTTATCTCGTGTCCCTCAGAAAGATTAAATCAACACACCTGAAACTCATCATCAAATTCCTTACCACACCAGCCACCTCGCCTTTCTCAAACCCCTGGCCCTCTGTCATCTGGCTTTTCTTTTCTTTTTTTAATCTATATTGTTCAGATTATTCCTTTTTGTTCCCCCCATAGCTCCCCTCCACCTGGTTTCCCACCCCACCCCTTGCCCTTACCCCCTCCCCACTGTCCTCCTCCATAAGTGTACAATTTTTGTCCAGTCTCTTCCTGTACCTCCCACACCTCCTTCCCCTGAGAATTGTCAGTCCACTCCCTTCCTATACCCCCGATTCTATTATATTCTGTTCATCAGATTTTTTATTCACTTGACTTTTAGATTCACTTGTTGATATATATGTATTTTTTGTCACTTTATTGTTCATAATTTTTATCTTTGCCTTTTTCTTCTTCCTCCTCTTCTTAAAGAATATCCTTCAGCATTTCATATAATACTGTTTTGGCAGTTATGAATTCCTTTAGCTTTTTCTTATCTGTGAAGCTCTTTATCTGACCTTCAATTCTAAATAATAGCTTTGCTGGGTAGAGTAATTTTGATTGTAGGTTCTTGCTATTCATCACTTTGAATATTTCTTGCCATTCCTTTCTGGCCTTAATCATTTCTGTTGAGAAATCAGCTGACAGTCATATGGGTACTCGCTTGTAGGTAACTAATTGTTTTTCTCTTGCTGCTTTTAAAATTCTCTCTTTGTCTTTTGCCCTTCACTTTTTAATTATGATGTGCCTTATTGTGATTCTCTTTGGATTTCTTTTGTTTTGGGTATTCTGTGCTTCTTGGGATTGTAAGTCTATTTCTTTCACCAGTTAGGGCAAGTTTTCTGTCATTATTTCTTCAAATAGGTTTTCAATATCTTGCTCTCGCTTCTTCTGGCACACCTATAAATCAGATATTGGTATGCTTGAAGTTGTCCCAGAGATTCCTTGCGCTATCTTCATATTTTTGGATTCTTTTTTTCTTTTTCCTTTCTGGTTGGGTGTTTATTGCTTCTTCATATTTCAAATCTTTCACTTGATTCTTGTGATTCTCTATTCTGCTGTTGGATCTCTATATATTATTCTTTATTTCAGTCAGTATATGATTAATTTATAATTAGTCCTTTTTCATATCCTTGAGGGTCTCACTATATTTCTCAGAGGTTTCTAGAAGATTCTTAAGTAACTTTATAACCATGGTTTTGAACTCTTTATCCAGTCTTTTTTTTTTTTTTTTTTTTTTTTTTTTTTCATTTACTCCATATCTTTCATTTGTGACCTGTTCAGGTATTTACCCATGCCACCTTCTTGGTTGTCTTTTCTTTTTGTCTCCATATTTTGGCTGCTTCCCTGTGTTAATAGAGTGGCTTTGTGTGCTATAGGCCCCCATGGCTCAGCCTCCCTAATTACCAGAGGTGGACACTCTTGGTGCACTCCTTTGTGGACTATGTGCACAGTCTTGTTGTAGTTAAGCCTTGATTGCTATTGGTATCACTGGGAGGAATTGACCTCCATGCCAATTGGCTGTGAGGATCAGTTGTGTCTATGATGGGGGAGCTTCTGTGTTGGAGACTTGCTTCAGTGAGGCTTTGGCGCTCACTGAGTTTGCCCCCTGAGTGTGTCTCTTATGGCTGTGAAGAGTTGTAATATGGATGGTCTCATTCTGACCACTGGGTACACTGGCTCTTGGATCTCCAAGGAGTTGCAAAGTCAGCCACTGCCTCAGGCCACTCAGCAGGAGCTACAGAGAGGTCTGCAGATTCCTCCTCTTTGTTTGGGGTTCGGAGGTGCCCAGATGAGGCCCAGCGTTGAAGCACTGAAGGCTGCTGTGGAGCCTTGGGCCTTCTTTTGGAAGCTCTGGGGCTCTCTGACCCAGCTGTAGTTTATTAGATTTTAGATTTGCAAAAGGCTAGGCCATTCATATGCAAAAGCCTCTGTGCACAGCTTGGGTGGGGTTGTAAATTGGGTGGGTCGGGGTCTCAGGGAATCACCAGGGTGGAGCAAATAGCAGTGGCTGCCTGTCAACCCTGCCCCAAAGAGGTCCCCAGGTCTTTGTGTCTCACAGCACTGTGCAGGAACAATGATCACGGCAAGCACCTCTGAGACAAAGACACCCTTGAGTTCTGGCCTAATGCCAGACAGTCCAGTTTCTCTCCTTATGAGACTGGTCCCCAGAATCTCACCTGGAATTGGAGTACATATCAGTTGTGAACTTGATTCTCCCTGCTGATTGAAAAAGACAACAGTGTACTCAGTTGCTGGCTCCTTTCTCATGCACCTCCAAACTTCCATACTTCCACATCTCCTACTAGACTCAGTGCATTTTTTTCTTTCCTTCTATTATAGTTGTAGAATTTCCACTCAGCCAGCCTTCCCGTGGTTCTGGATGATATTCGTTTTGTCTTTTAGTCGTAGTTTTGATGTGGTTGTGTGTGTCAGTAAGTTCAGGTATTTACCCATGCCACCTTCTTGGTTGTCTTTTCTTTTTGTCTTAAATCTAAGTTCCAGGCAGTATTGCAAAAGCTTTCCACAATAATTTCCAACCTCTTAGCTCTCTCTCCATCTCCTTCCTACAACCTTGTCATTGTGATTAGCACTGTCTGTTTTTCTATAAATAAGAATGATCTAGGAAGTGTTAAAAAATAAAAAAAGACTGATCATTAGACCCTGCCTCAGAGTAATTAAATCAAAATCTCTGGATCAGGTCTGGCCACCCTGGATTTTGCAAACTCTTGAGATTTCAAGTATGTAGCTGAGATTGAGAATCACTGATTTCATGTTAGGTTGAACTCCACTATTAGTTACAGACATATCAATTTCTTCAACTTCTGTTGTATCACTGCTATCTTCTGAGTCACTGTCTTTCATAAACTGTTGGCTTACTTTTCTGAGCTATCTTTGTTTGTGTTTTCATGGCCAATCCTTTTCTCCTCATGAAATAGAAGCACCATTTTGCCTTCCCTGTAAAATCAACAATGTTCATTTTACTTGCAAACATCCTTGCCTGACATTGAATAAGTTTGGTTGACACACATAAGCCACTCTGGCACTGCTCCATAATCCAAGTCTTAAGTCTCTACTCCAAGTTTGCCCATTTTTCTGGTTTTCTCCTTAAGACCTTCTTTTTCTGCATCTTAAGGAGTTGTTCTTTCTGTTTTCTCCACTGTCTAACCATACACTCAGTGGGAGAAGGTTCAAATTGTCTCTGCAGCTCGATTTCCATGCTCTCTTGCATAGCTGATTACATTCACTGTTTGAATTTTGCAGAGTAAGACGATCACTTACTGGTATTTATCTTTTTAATTTTTTTTACATTTTTTATGGGCTCAGAATGCTTCAGTCCTTGTTGCATCTGTGAACTCTCCACCTCCAACTCCAATTACAGCATCAGCTGATGTCAGTAACAATAAGGCTCATGATTGGAGGAAGCCTTTTTGACAGGGTATGGGCAGTTACACACTTACACCCGGACACCTTCCTCCTCTGTTGACATCTGTGTATAAGTCGCCACTCGGTTTTCAGCCTAACAATTTTAGAAGAAGAAAATAGCATCTTATACATGGAAAAATATGGTTTTTCATTATCCTCTACTTGCAATTTAAATCCGATGCAAATGTTCTTTGAGCTAACTATACTGTCTTCAAATAAGATCCTAGCTGAAAGTCCAGTATTAAAAGAGTTTAAATGGAGCATCTTGAGGTGAAGGGAGGTAATAGGTAAGGGCCCCACCATATACACCCATCCTTCACAGATTACCCTCGACAACAGGCATGAAGGACTTTATGAGCCCTCCTGTCTTCAGGAAGCACAGTATTAACTACAGATTTAAGAGATTAGGACTTGAACATATTAAGCAACCAGTCACCAGTGACTGAAACTATACTTTCTGTCCGGAAGGCAAAACAGGCTGGGCGCTTAATGTGTTAAAAATTATAGAGATGTAATTTTATTGCATAACAAAATGTAAAAAGCAGTCCATAAAATTTTCAGTGCTTAATCTGATTTATTCTTTTTAATCCCTTGGCATACAGTTCCTTGTGTTTGTTGAAGATCTGATATTTTTAGACCAAAGATACTACTAATAGTCAAAATTCAAATAAAATTAAAGATAACATCTTTTACAGGGTGAATGCACGAAATCACAATGAACTACATCCTTTCCAAATTAAAATTAAAATTTGTGTGTGGTATTTTTAATTAAAGTTTAATTGCTTGGTATACAGATTGAAGTCCATAAAAGTCTCTATAATCTTTGCACCAAAGTTTATGTTGTAAACATTTAGGATAAATGTCAAAAAAAGAGAAAGGAAAATTAAAGATTTTTATAAAGGAAAATGAAGGACAGGGAATATTTACATGAAGTAAATAGTGTTTTTAATATACTTTATTGAGTCAAATTCATGTAATAAGACAATGGGGTTTTTTATTCCTAAGACATATTTAAAAGTAGTTTTGGTGATTTGGAGATGTCTGAAGACTATATTTCCTTTCCAATTTGAATTATTTATAATTCCATGGTTAATTACATGGAGTAAAACTGAATTACTAATAAATGCCAGAGAAAGCAATTTAAATTGACATTCATCTTCAAAATTGGCTCCCATGTAATCACAGATTTTCCAAGGTTTAACATTTACTATAATAAGAAAATATTATAATAAATTATATATATTAGAAAGGATAGAAAAAATTCCTTCAAAAAATAAATGTACATAGTTATATTTATTATATTTATCTTTATATAAAGACATTTTTAAAAGATTTTCACTTCTTGAGGATAATTTTTTAAGCAAGAAAAAATAGACAATGTTTTGCTTCCCCAATGGACCTCTCCCTTAATCACATCCAACTTGTTGGGTGGTGGTAGCAACTTCTCTCATACTCAGAAAACCTCTGAAAGTCTGGTTGGAAGAGTTGAAACACTGTAGATATCAGCAGCTAAATAGAGATTTTTTTTAAATTGTGCTTTATTTACTCTAAAGCTTAGAAAACTAGAATAAATATGATTTTAAATATTGTGGAATACATCAAACAGCTTTTAGATTCAAAAGAATGACCAAGTATAGGCTAGTAAATTGGCTAATATCATCATTCTCACAGCATAAATTTCTAAACCCAAGGCATTCATTTGCACACATGCAATATCTCCAGCATTTCATGGTGTGAAATAAGCTGAAAAGCTCTTTCATGATTCAGAAATAACTGCTGATGCTGCCCAGGGAGTTCTTTCTTCAGCGTATAGCAAGCAGACTCAGAGTCAAGCTAAAGGAATTTCCTGAGCCAGGTGATTCAGTGGTTTTCCAGCCTCTGTTTTGTATAATCTGTATTTATTAGAGAGGTTATTGTTCTAAATGGTTAACTTATGAAGTCGTTTTAATGAACAAGCACTGAATTTTGCCACCTCCTGTTATGTGGCCTTGAAGCTGTTTCTTGGTCTTTCAGAGTTTGTTTCTTTCACTGGTATAATGGCACAAAAACTCAGTTATTCCTCCTCAGTAGGAAATGAACTGGTGTGTTACTTATTTTCGAGATTTTCTAAGGTAATTGACCTAGTCATCAAAATCGAGCTCTCGGGTCTTAGAATTAACATATGGTGGAATATCTGCACACGGTGATAAGCAGTAAGTTAAAACATAAAAGTTGCACTTCAAAACCAGAAGCAATCTGATCCATCTAATTCAAGGTTTTTTTATTGTTTGCTTGTTTTTTACCTAAGAGGACAGAATAAATTACAGATATAAATATAATCACCTGCTTGGAAGTCATGAACTTGGATGTAAATGACCACCTGTGACCACAAAATGCCAAAGATATATGTCTCAGAATCTATGACTACAATGGGTTATTTTTTTGTTAATACTCATCTGAGGATTTTTCCATTGACTTTTAGAGAGAGTGAAAAGGAGGGGGAAGAACAGAGAGAGAGAAATATAGGTGTGAGAGAGCCACATCAATTGTTTGCTTCCTACTCGTGCCCACAAGGGCTGGGGATCAATTGAGCCTGCAACCAAGGTACATGCCCTTGACCGGAAATGAACCCGACACCTTTCCATTGAACCAAACCAGCTAGGGCTACTATAACAGGTTCTTATAGACAGCTTGTAAACAAAGCCGAGAAGTTGAAAAGTTCATTTAACATCCTATTCACAATATCTGAGTACTTTCCCCAAAATACCTGAAGGCTAGAAATGTCAGTAGATTTGTAATTTATCTGCATCTATTGATGTTCATTTGCCAAAAGCACTTTCCCTTTCCTGTTGCATTGAAATTTTCAAGTCATTTGGCATGGCTTATTCTATGTACTGAATTTTAGAGCTGACTTAGGTAGAAAACTTAGATATATTTGGCCATACAGTTTAAAAACTACATTGAGTGATGCAAGGTCATTCTTTTGATTTAAAATTTTTGGATAAATCTTTAATATATACTCAAACTGAATTTAGTAGTCTATATTTATTTACTCAGCTAAAAATTGGATTCCATGCCACCTTTGGTCCATTGCAAGTTAAAATTGTGTAACTAGAATTATTTATAAAATTATGTTAAATTGAGGTTACGAGAGAATATATTTTAAAGTATGATTCAGGGTTAATGATTAGATTGAATTCTCCTGTATGTTTAGCTACTTTTATAAATATCCAGTGAAAGTTTCATTTTAGAATATTATTATTTTGCATTTAATATGTTTGGGGGGGGAATCTTATACTTTTGTTCAAAATTGCTTAAAAACATCTATACATTTGCCCTGCCCATTTCATTACAGTTATCCCTCAGTATCCACAGGGCATTGGTTCCAGGATCCCCACAAATACGAAAATCTAAGAATGCCCAACTCCTTCATATAAAATGTTATGGTATTTGCCTATAACATACACACATCCTCTTGTGCACATTAAATCATCTCTAGATTAATTACTTACAATAGCTAAGTAATATACTTAAGTCATTACCTTATAATATGATGAAGATGTTATGTAAGTAATTATAGTACTGTACTATTTAGGGAATAATGACAAGAAAAAGCCAGTACTTATACAGAAGAAACTATCATAGGACTAACTACATAGTACATGTCAGCAAGAACATAACTATTTTTTTCCTGAATATTTTTTATCCCCAGTTGGTTGAATCCATGAATGTGAAACCTGTAGCTATGGGGAAGGGGGGCTGACTGTATTTTTCTCCTTGTTGTTGATATGTTTATCTGAAAATTATGTATGTGTTGTAGCTTGTGGCACGCCAGACTATTCAAAGAGATACACCACAATATTTGCTATAAACCCTTAATTTCATTCCTCACTTAGCTTCATAAAACTCTTAATTCGAATCCAATAAAATGCTCAATTGAAAGTTTGCTTATTGTGAGAGGATATGAAAAAAATCTTAAATAACTAGTTCTTTCTTGTACTCTTTAAAAAACATATTGATTTTTTTTGTAATTGCACTAAAATAGCTAAACATAAGGACTTCTATCTTGCACATTAGATGTTGATAATCATGTATTTTAAAAACAAACTGTTTTAGGGAAAACAAAGTAAAACAAAAAGATGTGATTTTAGATGCTTGATATGAGTACACAGACCTACCGTGTTTCCCCGAAAATAAGACATTTTCCAAAAATAAGACCTAGCGCCTGGAAAGATAAGCCATCCCCTGAAAATAAGACCTAGCGCAACTTTGGGAGAAAAATTTAATATAAGACACTGTCTTATTTTCGGGGAAACAGGATAGTCTCTTTTCCAGGGTTATACTTTTGTACATAGTTTGTTTTTTTTTTTAATAATCACCTATTATAGACTAATTAGTCTCCACCAGTTCTCGAGGATGAGTGGGGATTGCCAGAATGCTGGTCACTCATCTAAGCCTTACTCTGAAAGGCAGAGAGCAGCTGATTATAAAAGAATGTAAGATAATAGAAAGTTGAAATTTTCATTGCAGTATCCTGGGATATTAATGCAAAAAAAATAATAAACAGTTTAACATGAAATGATAATGGGTACTGTTGAGAGGGTCACCTGAAGTTGGTTTTGCTTCATTTAACTATGAAATGACTACATGGATTCAGTTATCTCTCCCTTTCTTCAGTTAGAGGATATAATAATATGTTCCTTCTTTTTCTCCTTTCTTCCAGTCTCCCTTCTTGAAACAAAGTAAAGAAATAAAAACAGCAGTGCTGCACCCCCGTTGTGACTTGGTGATCAGCACAGATTGTTCAGTTAAACACTCTTTTTTTAAAATTTTTTTAAATATATTTTATTGATTTTATTCAGAGAGGAAGGGAGAAAGATAGAGTTAGAAACATCGATGAGAGAGCATCATCGATCAGCTGCCTCTTGCACACCCCCTACTGGGGATATGCCCGCAACCAAGGTACATGCCCTTGACCGGAATCGAACCCGGGACCCTTCAGTCCCCAAGCCGACGCTCTATCCATTGAGCCAAACCGGTCCCGGCCAGTTAAACACTCTTGACACTCAGACTTTGATTTGAGGGACACACCACTCAAACTAGGAGCCACAGCATTTGACTCCCTGTGTCTTTTCCTCTGAGCTCTGGGTCTCAGCAATGGAGCTTTGTGCTCCTTTGATACAGAAAACAGGAGAGAAGTGTGAATGAGTGAGAACAAGCTTGGCAACCGTGAATAATGTGGTCCCTGGTGCTGTGGGCTTGGGAGGCATCAGGTCACAGCAAGTTCTGCCTCAGTCCTGCCAGTAATTCCTGTGGTCAGAAGACCTACACCTTCCTTCACCACCAGCATAGTGGTTCCCATGCCTCTGCCTTTGCTCCAGGGCTTTATTCTCAGAACCTACTTTGCTTGACGTAAGAGAAGGAAGATGTGGATGGCCAGTCAGTCTTGCCCAGATTGTGGGGAAAAACAGAGGTCAGAACCTACTTGGTTAGTTTCTGAATCCTATGATCAGATCCCTTTAAAATGTTTTGTCCTTATTCAAGTTCCATACCTTTCATGTCTTCTTACAAAATCTTTAAATTGCCTTTCCCAATTTCCGACCTATATACATCCATCCAATGTAACTTAGGCCAGAGTGCCCTGGCTGCCTATGGTGTGACCAATACTGAGCAATGCACAGTCAGATCCTATTGGGAGTGGACATATGTGTGGGACACAAAAAATGGAATCAATGAGGCACCACTACAGGGTGGATGTTTCCGAGGCTATTGGCCATTCTAATACCTTATTTCTGTCTTGGGATCCCCTTCCTGCAGGCACCTGATGCTCTTTTTCTCTTACTATGATTCCATAGTTCTTGAAGTGGAATCGATATTTCAGATTATGTCTGAATCCAGTGGATAAAAGAAACAACTCAGGGATGTGTATCTGAATTCCCTGGTGATAGTGAAAAGCAACCTCAAACTCTTATTTCCTAAACCTGATTAAGATATTAATAACTTCCTAGATTTTCCCCCATAACTTGCAGATTGATATTTCAGCAGTAATCAATAGATAAGAGAGATTTTGGATTAAGAGTTTCAAATTGCTCTTTAAATCATTCTGTGTAACAATGATCACAGCAAAAATAACAGTAGTTACTATTTAGTAAGCACCCACTGTGCTTTAAGTGCCTGATGTCTTCACCATGGTTCATGCTCAGGACAGTCCTCAAAAGAGCAGTGTTTTCATCTCTCAGGTGAGAGTGGTGATTTTCAGCAGAGCCAACCCCCTCTGTCTTGCAGCTTCAAACTGGCAGCTAGGTTTTGACCCCACGTCTGACTCCAAATTTATTTTATTTCTACAACTCTAATTCCTGGATAAAGATGGGAACTGTGAGCCGTTACCGTGTTTGCTTTTTCTGCATCAAAAGGCCTTTTCTTAAAGTCCTAATCAATATTAACAAAATATCATTTTATAGTTAGAATATGTATCAGGAACCAAAAATGAGAAGCTGGTAATATTTTACTTGGATTTAACCAAGAAGCCAGATATTTTAAGTGGAAATGATCTTGAAAACCAACTTTACTGATTGAGTTTCTAAACGTAAGAGAAAATCATTTAGGAAAACTCATGAAACACATAAATTGTCGTACAATTTAACAGATATTAAAAACAATCATGGAATCTATGTGGGTCCTCTAGCACCTAAGGCATTAAGGTGAATAACAAAGGAGCTTTCAAAATACCATCCTATTCTGATCAAAAGTAAAGGCAGCTGCCTATTTCTAGTGTGTGTGTGTGTGTGTGTGTGTGTGTGTGTGTGAGAGAGAGAGAGAGAGAGAGAGAGAGAGAGAGAGAGAGAGAGAGAGAGAGATTTTCAAGGAAAAGTTTACCTCATTCAAAAGGATTTCTTTTCCTTCATGGGTCTGAGAGTTCTTTAGTTTAACCTGAATCACACTTAGTGTCCTTCAAAGCTATAAATTTTGCTTTTCCACACAATTGTTTCAAAACCAGGAAAATCAGAGCTTTGAAAATCACTCTTGAAGCAATTTTATATCCCAATGTACATATATATATGTATTTACACCCCAATGTACAAATATATATGTATTTTGTTTTCCCAACCAGGTCAGATTGCCTCAGGTGGGGAAAACAAAATGTATGCTAAAGCTCACAGAGCAATGGTGGGTCCAAAATGATCTTGAAAACCAACTTCACTGAGAGTGAGTTTCTAAACATAAGATAAAAACTTTTAGAAAATCTCATGAAACAAATTATACCATTTCACTCTCAGTCCCAATAATAGTCTTAGTTATAATATTTTAAGTCCTCCCAGAAAGGGTAAATGTTTCCTGATAACTCCTAAGACAGGTTGCTTAAGAAATCATTACATGATTAAATGTTGTCTCACTTGAGATCATCCTACCTCAATTTCCACCTTTTGTGGAAATGTTATCTGTGACATTCCAAACAGGGACTCCAGGAGCCTATTCGGGTGCCTCATTATCTCAAACAGCTGGTCAGACTACTGATTAATATGTTGTAGGCTTTGTACTCCTTTGAGTCATAGTTGTCTTCCTACAAGTTAGATTCAGTCATTCTAATTTTTCCCTGTGCAGGAAAAAAAAATACAGAAAGCATACACTTGTTATTTCCAAGCCCTTCAAGTATATGAAAATGATGATCAAGTCTTTAAAACATCTCCAGACTGAAAATTCCCAGTTCCCATAGCAGTTCTAGAATCTTACTTTCCCCAATACCAGCACGCTTGTCAGTGTTTTCCTGACTATGACTACCACAAACACAGGCATTCACAGATGTCCTGATTCAGGCCAAATGCAGCAGAACTATACACATCTTGCTTCATTTTGGACACTAGATCCATCAACGTATGCCAACAATAGATTAACTTTTTATAAAACTTCATTTATTTCACTGCTGGCAGGTAGCACTTTTGTGTAGTCTTCTAACCATTTTTACATGAAATGAATTTCGTCCAGGCATATCTTTCAATTCTATACTTTGAATTCAGATCTGAAAATGTTCCATTTAATCCTATTAGATTATATATTGTTGTTTTATTCTAACCTATTTCAGTCATATTAATCTTGCTGAAAACTATGAAAATGTGTAAATTTAATAAGCATAGCTTCTCTTCCAAGTTATTATGATACCTTTATAACAACCTAGTTATGATTTAGCATGAATGAAGTAAAGGGGAGTTTAAATGATATAGGCATGCCATTTATATAGCTTTGGTAGGAAGCTGCAATTAATATTCTCTAAATCTGTTCCCTGCAGATTGATGAGGGAAGGGACTGGACAATAGACCCATGCTCAATAAGGTCTGGGTGATGTGAGAAGAAGTTTACCAGTTAGTCACACCTAAGAGCAAGTCGGTGGCCGGAATAGGTGTGCCGTATCTGAGATACTTAACACCTGAACAATGAAAGTTATTTCTCTTGCGCTCTTGGCCTTCTTGTTCTCCTAGGACTCCTGTTGCAGGGGGCTCGCACACTCTGCATTCTCACACGTGGACTCCACACAATGATTAATGGACTTTAGCCTGATGCTACATTGGACCCATCTCACCAAGGAATGAAAACTGGACACTGGTTCTACTTTCAGCTCTACTAAACCCCCAGCTGCATATTTTCCAGGACTGGTTTGAGGGATATGGGACTTGCAAACAGAGACATATAAGTAATCCCCCCCAAATAAAAATCATTCATTCTCCTGTGCAAGTCTTAGGAAATTCCTTTTCTGAAGATTTTGCAAAAACCCCACTCCCACTAGTGATGAAGGAATTTCACCCACCCAATCTTCTGGCAACAATTGCTCACAATAATTAAGCATAAAAAATCAAAAACAGACATGTGACACACCAATTGAAGTTTCTCTCCACCAATTCAATAATGGAGAGTCCACTGAGCATTTCTGTCACTCAACTATATCCCAGCATGTCAGCTCAATCACAGCTTTTGTGGAATGAAGATTGACTCACTGTGGAACTTTCCATCTGTCAATCTCCATGCAGAATAACTTCTAGATGTCCTACTTTTTATTTCCAAATGCCAGTGGATCTTCTTCTTAATGGAAGAACAAGAGTACTGGCTTCTCCTTCTCATTTGTTTATTCATTCCACCATTTTGAAAATCAAAACAGCATAATAACTTTTTTATTCAGAAATATTTAATATTAAAGTATAAAATGTTGCCTGTTATAAGCAATCCACCATGGGCATTCATATTCAATAAATATCAAGCTTCAGAACATGAATGGCAGTCTGATAATTCTGAATTGACTCCTGATATTCCAAGATGTTCATGATACATAGAGATGTTATTTAAAAAAAACAAAAAAACAGAAGAACATAAAAATAATAGCACATGGTAGAAGCAGTATTTCATGTTTCTAACAAGACCATCTGCCTATGAGTAAGATTTCTGTCAAATCTTAACTGAGAAGAAAATAATGTTAAGAGACATATGTCCATGTTTACAAGCTGAAGGAAATTTACAAGTGACTGAGTTTCGCCAGTACTTTTACAGGCAACTGTTGCACATAATAGGGGAAATTAAAATTAGTAATTACCTTTATAGTCTGCCATTGTTTCAAATGTGTTTGGAATTTCTTAACAGTTCATTCCAAATAATGACTTATGCTCTGTCAGTACATTTAAACAGTTAAAGGAGGAAGGCTCAGCTATTTTGCAAAATGAAATACTTTGATGATAACAAATTTTTTCTCCACTTGCTTCTCCCCACTGTTGGTGACATTGTGTTTATAGCTCAATTTGTTGATAATCCTTCAAGCTATTCTTTTTTTTTAGGCATGGCCATTATAAAAGTCTTCTTCCATTTGGCCTTGGTACTGCTTGGAACTTGAAATTGCTATTTGCTGCCTGCCAATTACAGAATAATTTAAGGTTTGATGCTTTCAGGCACAGTTCTTGAAATACACAAAAGGAATATATTAAGGTGGAATGCGTAATATTTTCTCTGCACTGCACAGCTTCAATAGATTGCATAGAATTATATCTAAATTGCTAAACAAATCAATGGCCAAAAAAAAGTATCTCCTCTAAGGAGGTGTTTTGTGATGGCTTTACCATTCTTTCTTTCTTTTTGATAGGAGCATAGCAAATATTTTCAAAAAGATTCATGTTGTTTGCCACTGGCTGATTTGGATCTATAAACATGTGATGGATGTAAATATAGATAAAAATTTAACATAACATTTAAATTTCTGGAAACAAAGCAAAATGTGATTTTTAAATCAATTTGGGATAATTGAGAAGAGAGGAAAGAAGAGAGTTATGTTTCCCAGATCTTTTCAACTCTAAAATTTAATAGTTTTTCTTCTTTTTATATTTGTTTCTGTATTGTTCAACATTTACAGTGCAAGCCAGAAAATCTGTAAAGCAAAGTAAATTTGTGGTTTGAAGGGTTTGTGTACAAATTTGAGGGCTGAAAAAGCTTTCGTTTGGGACGATAGAGGGAAATGTGCTAATTACCATGAGGATAAAAAAAGGAAATGAATTATTTATGTATTCCTGCCATCCAGTCTGCAACACCTGGGAAGGCACTTAGGCAGTTTATTATCATACACAAAAATTTTCTCATAGCTAATCACAAACATACTTGGACTCCAAAAGATGATTTTATAAAATTATTTTCTTGCCCCCCTGGGGTTGCTTAGTGGTTGAGCATTAATCTATGAACCAGGAGGTCACAGTTCAATTCCCAGTCAGGACACATGTCTGAGTTCTGGGCTTGATCCCCAGTAAGGAGTATACAGAGGCAACCAATCAATGATTCTGACTCGTTAATGATGTTTCTATCTCTCTCTCCCTCTCCCATCCCGTCTCTGAAATCAATAAAAACATTTAAGTGTAAAATATTATTTTCTTCACTCTTCCCACCTGGGTGCCTTGGATGTATTCCCAGGAGTCCCTTTTTCCAATTTTTTATATTTTCTAATTCAGCCTCCAACACACAACACAAATACACAGAAATTAGGTCTGAAACCGTGTCCTGAGTGCTTTCCAGGAAGACCACTGTTTTCAGCAGAGTGTCAACAGAGTAAACAAGTCTAGTATCTGGTCCATCAGTATGAAAAGGCTCCATACTGTACAGTAATGAAATGACGGAGGAGATAAGGTGAAGTGCCCATCTAACTTTGTGCCTGCCACATTTACCTTTTGGAGTAACAAATCATGTACAAAAACTCCCAAGTGTGAACAAAAACTCAAGAGACAGTAACACAGGGAGATTGTGGACCAAGAAACATCAGAAAATGAAGTACCAAGATTAACTAGATAAGTTGGTTTATGTGGAAGAATCATTAACATAGGCCACAATGGGAGATTTTCTATGCAGCTTAACAAGAGAAGGTCCAAATTTCAGCTTGTGTCAGGAATAGCTGTAAGGAAAGGAAGATTTCCCTCACCTGCCTAGGTGTAAACACATTGACAGGAGAAAAGGTATACAGATTACTTAATTTTAATATCACTTTCATAGGGAATTACAAATACAGTGAATAACTCCTCAAAATGGTGAAATTTGAGAGCTTATAGACTATCCTCATAGAGGAAGTGGAGGGGAGTGATGGATACAATTTATGGAAAAGTAAATAATTTTTAAGGAGAAAATCAATGACCTTTAAAAGATTAGATGGGAGAAATGATAGTTTTTGACAAAGTTTGTTTGGGTGTGGTGGGACATTTAGTCTCTTCTCCTGAGATAAGAGTCAGTCTTTCCCGGTTGATGAAACTCCTGAGGTCCTTAGAGTGGATCTGTCTTTAGGTAGGTAGGGGAGTTCAGAGAAAGCCTCTGTCTGCATTTGCTCTTTTTTCAAGTGTCTTAAACTCAAAATAATCAATATATCAAAGTGGCATATTTTAGGGTGGCATGTTCTGAATTTCTTTAGTGGTCAAGAATGGTTCTCTATTGAGGGCAGAATTGTTCTTGTTGATTAGCAGGTATTGGTGAGCAATGTGGGTGTTGGAGAAAGAGACCTGTCAAAGCCACAGCAGGATTTTTTCAGTCCTCTGTGCCTCTCATATTACAAAGAAAGTTATGGAACCTTCCTATAAGGCAAAATGAGTGCCCTACACACAGTGGGCACTCAATGAGTTAGAGTTGGAAATGGCTTTCTTTTTTTTGAAATGACTCAACTATTTTAAAAATAAACTGGGATTTTTTTTCCCATAATTCCTGGAGATGATTAAGTTTCAAAATGAAATACGGTCTCTATTGGCATCATGACCAGTGACCAAATTAAATTCTATTTCTATACATTTTTTTATTTGCCTCATAATCTAGAAAGAGGAGGGAGCAACATATCTTAACAATTAACTTATCTTTACAAATGCATGTTTATGTAGATTTGGTTATAGTTTATTCAAAGTCCATTATAAATTTTCTTTCATTCTAATACATGCTCAGTGATGTAATTAGGATTTCATTCTAGCCATCCCGGGGGTGGGGGGGTGGTGTGGAAAGCCCAATTTGCAAGCAAGCTAATCAGAACCAAACAGGACTGAATGTATATTACAGAAAAAAATATCTCCAAAGCCATGGATTATATGAGGGTAATCTTGTATGTCTCAACATATCCAAAAGAAGAGACACAAATGTGAATGAATTATAGCCCAAGGTAGCTGGTTGTTTTCCCAGAAGGACAGAGTTCAAAAGAAACTTAGGTCTTAACAAGAAATAGAATTAGTGATCTCAGTGACATTATGGAAAGATCAAGGAAGTTTGATCAAACTTTATTGGTGGACCTCTTACAATATCCTGAGAAAAAATAGTTTTCTGAAACTAACATGGGAGTCATCTTTATTTGTGTGGAGTTAAGTTCCTACATTTCCAAAGTCCCATTTTCCTTATTCCAGTCATGGAAGAGATGTAGCTGGGGTATCAGTATAGTTAAAATCAGAGCCAATGTACAGAATTCCCATTTCATGTTGGAGAAGGGTCCTGTACAGTTCCAGGCTAATTGCAGTCCACTAGTCCAGTGTGTTGGGAGGTCCACATGTCTGTGGGCTACTGTACATGGGAGAATGCCAGGAACCCAAGCATCAGCCATGAGACAAGCATGCCAAGTGGAACCATTTCTCTCCACTAATACTAGCAACGAGTACTTTAGAAGCTGATTACCATGTCAATCTTATACTGACTTGTTTGGTATGCACAACAGGAAATATTTCACTTTTGGAGAACAACAAAGGTTTATTTGCATTACATATTAATTTGTGCAGTTATTCAGTGTCTGGTAAGAGAATGTTCAAGAAAAATATTAATTTTTATTTAAATGTTCTATTTTATGTTAACAATTACTCATTCGTTTTAGCCCTTTGTATTCAGCATGTCTCTATCGAAATAAACCTACGTTTCTATGAAAATTGAAGCTTCCCACATAAACTTAAACCTTGTTTATTTGGCCCATGTTAGTCTTTGAGTTTGACATGCCTGCACTACAGAAACTAAACCAATTTACTTGAGAAAAGAACTGAGCTAATCTAGGAAAGATAAAAGAACAATGGGATAGAAGGGCAGTAAGACACAAAAGCAAGCAAATGAAATATTTTCAGGGGAGAAAGTGAGGGGAAGTGATTGGCCAGTGAAATATGGGGCAAAACATGACACAGGCAACATAATTATCTCTCTGGTGCTTTTTTCCAAAATCCTCTGTAAAGTTTTAAATTAGCTTTCTAGAATTTGTGGCAGTCAGATTTAGGTTTATTACAAATGTTATACTATCACAGGAAGTAGCCCCCAAGTGACCTAGAATACTTATAAGTATAATAAAAGCTGTTGTGTGAATAGAAGAGATATCATTGCATTTTAACCACAACCTTGCAATTACACAGAATGAAAAGAGGAACAATAAGCAGAAAAGACAATACTGGTATGGTGACTTAACTGGCATTTACATAAATTACTTGTAATTATTGAATATTATTCCTCTATATATTTGGTTGTAATAAATATACCTATTACTGAGAAGCATGGTTATTTCAGTTCATTGCTATTTGAATACTATAGGTAATTTTTTCCCAAATTCTAGATAACTATTTTAATTGTCCTAAAAATGATCATTGATTCATTTATTCATCACTCAGCAATAAGTGTTCATTATTGTGCAAAGTGTGTTATGCACAATTCTATGCATTGAAAATATAACAATAAAAAATATTGTCTGTCCCTTTATGTTGACAGAGTCTGATAGAATTAACAAAAGTTTTTTGTTAGTAATCTTACTATGAAAAATTTAAAATAGTATAAAAAGAAGAAAAATCAGAATCACACAAGGGGCCAAAGTGCTACATGTGGCTCGCGAGCCGCAGTTTGCCGACCATGGCTCTAAACAATAAAGATTTTTTAAAACAGAATGGTTGACTAGGAGAAGTGATTTCAGTGAAAGAAGATGAGAGCATTTCATACTACTTTTTTCTTCCAATTTCTTTGGTCCTATCTTAAATCTGACAAAGTATAGTCTCCTCTTCTTTGGAAATGCATCATAGATAAAATTGATCACAATAGCTTATATGCTTTGCACTTTTGAAAGTGATTTTATATAATTTTTAAAATTTAATCCTAAGAGGTAGGCAAAGCAAGTAAATACTTTTTGTTGTTGTTTTTTTGTGGGGGTTTTTTTGTTGTTGTTGTTGTTGTTGTTCAAGATCATGTTACTAGTTAATGAGTAATTTAAAGTGGCCTGGTTTTTTATTGATGGAATTATCTACTCTGTAGATTCTACAGCATTGGATTTCACAGTTCTAGGCTGTGACATCATTATAGTAGCCTGTGACCAACACTTTTTAAAATATAGTACATATAATGTAAAATGACAGAGTATACAAACATTGTAAAGTAAATACTTCATAAAATTTTGCTTCAGTTACATATCAGTTGTGTATGCACATCGAGTCCCAATGAAACAATGAACTTCTTATTATTGATGGGTATAAAAACTTTGAAAAACTGATTCCTCAGTCACTATTTGGTTTCTGATGACTGGAATCATATTAAAGTTTCCTTCTTAGTTTAAGATAGCATTTCCCAAACTGTTCTGCCCAGAGTAGTTCTGGGATATGTGAATAAATGATCCAGGAATAAATACGTTTTGATTTTTTTTTAATTAGGGGGAAAGGCTACATTCTATATATACTACCCTTGAAAATTCACATAGAACAGCAGCATACCAGATGATCTCAGAAATTCTGAGCAGAAAATACTTTTCAGAGCAGTTGGGTAAGTACAAAATAGGCACTGCATTATGGCAAAATACAACTCCCCAAGGCAGGCATCTTATTTGTGTCCCATGTCAGACAATGAGTGTGTGTTAATATTTATAAGGCCTTGTTTGTGCCCCACCGTGCAAGTTTGTTTATCAGCAGGACCATCATTAGACGCTGAATAGGGACTTGTCTGCCTGAAACTCAGAAGTAATGAGAGGCCTGTGGCAGAGGTCATTGGAGAAGGTCAGCAGTATGGACTCTCCTGCTTTAGATTCCCTAGTTTACTTGTGTAGGGGATCATTGCTGGTATCCTGATTTCTAGGCAGAAGTTCTAATTGAATTGGGAGAAATTCTGCTGCTTCTTCCTGATACACTTTAGAGTGACTATAAAGGGGAAATATGAGAGTTCTCTTTCAGGTTTTCCTTTTCACCCAGCCTCCAGGATCACTACAAAAACAACTACATCCACTTTATTCTTGGGGGCTCCAAAAAGTGGAACAGTTAGTGTCACTGTTACTGAATTTCTGACCATTATTGAAGTGGCAAAAAGGCTTCTGAAAATTTATGTTAGGGACAACAAATATCATTGGACATTTCTTTCTCATCCATTGTGTATATTATAATTATATCCTGTGGTACATTGGTCATCAAATATTTTTTTATCTCAGGACCTCATTACAGTTGTAGCAAGTCAGGATCCAAAAAGCTTTTGTTTATGTAAGTCTTAAATATCAATATGTATTAGAAATTAAAGCTATGTTTAAATTATTTATTAATTTATTTTAAAGGTACAGTAAGACAACAACAATATAAAAAAAGAATTATAAGTTACTAGTTAACATAGCATATTTTTATGGAAAAAAAAATAAAAAACAAACCTATATTTTTCCAAAACAAGATTAGTGAGAAGACTGGAATGCTTTCATGATTTTAAAAGGCTGGCTTAATAGAGTATCTGGGTTCTCATAATCAGTTTGTTGCAATCACACTCCATTGTAGCCTCTAGAAAATTCCATTATAGCTTCTTGAGAGAGTAAGAGTAAGGAAGGGAAATAACCTCTTAGAGTTAATATTATGAATGTAGTTTGGTCCGATATTTCATGGACACACACACACACACACACACACACACACACACACACACCCCAGAACAGTCTTCAGGAGCCCTTGTTGTTCCCAGGCCTCACTGAGGGGATTTCTGCCATGTGGCAGAGGAAATGGGTTGCATGGTGTAGAATAAAAGGACAGAGAGCAACTGACTGGCCTACCCACCCCTCAACCATCATGAGATGCACAATTAATGGCCAAATGGAACAATAATTCCTCTTCTGGGGAAAGATAAACCTTGGACCTGCAGGCTAAGATATGGGTGAAAGAGCAAAGGAGCCATACATATATTGGGGACCCCAGCCCAGCAAGTATCCAAAGTGTGAATGGATCTGAGGGTAGCACATTTGACCTAAGAATCAGTGATAGTAATCAAGGCATGTTGTAACACAGGAGCTATTCACAGTGAAATATTTTTCCCTCAAGAAAGAATTTTATAGCAAAATGAAATTATGGTTTCAACATTGCAAATCTTGAAAACAATTCAGGATTTACAGTCCACTTGGCCTACTTAGCTATTTACATTGGTCATATATACTAGTTCTTTCAACTACCATAAAATAATAGCTATATTTGAATAAACTCAATGAATATGCATTATTAAATTTAAATTTTATGACATGGAATTTGGTTACTTTTCATTTTTTAAGAAGCACAAAATACATGGGCGAATATCAATGTGCATATTTTTCAATAATGTTTTCCAAAAGGCTCTTAGAGAATATCTCAAGAGGATTATTTCTTTGGCAGAGGGCAGGAAACAAAAGCCCTCAATGAGATAAACGGAACACATCAGACAATCTGTTTTCTTTTGAGGCATGTTTCAATGGGCTATAACTGCCCTCCTCCCCCCAAAAAAAGGAGAAATTCTGGCTACATCCAAAAGAAAATTTTATATAACCTCTGATTTCTCCCAAACCTGGATATAGATGACAGAAGGTGAAATTTTGCTTTTAGTCTGAGAAACTCATTAGGAGATCCAAACTGTGCTCCCTGCTTTTCTGCCTTACTCAAAGGCTACCAAGCACAGGCCTTCCTTCCTGTGACAAACGGAATTGCAACCCCGAAATTTGTATGTTGAAGTCCTAAACTCCCAAGATCTCCAGATGTGACTATATTTGGAGATAAGTTCTTTAAAGAGCTGATTATGTTTAAACTAGAGGCCCAGTGGACAAAATTCGTGTACTGAGATGGGGGGTGTCCCTCAGCCCAGCCTGTACCCTCTCCAATCTGGGATCCCTCTCACAATCCAGGACTGCTGGTTCCCAACTGCTCGCCTTCCTGCCTTCCTGATTGACCCTAACCACTTCTGCCTACCAGCCTGATCACCCCCTAACCATTCCCATGCCAGCTTGATTGATGTCTAACTGCTTCCCTGGCCCCAATTTCCCTCTTCTGCTGGCCTGGTCACCCCAAACTTTTCTCCCCTGCAGGGTTGACCCATTCCAACAGCCGTCCCCTGCTGGCCATCTTGTGGTGGCCATCTTGTGTCCACATAGGGGCAGGATCTTTGACCACATGGGGGCAGCCATATTGTGTGTTGGAGTGATGGTCAATTTGCATATTACTCTTTTATTAGATAGGATAGGGGCCTGGTGCATGGGTGGGGGCCAGCTGGTTTGCCCCAAAGGGTGTCCCGGATCAGGGTGGGGGTTCCCTTGGGGTGTGGGGCAGCCTGAGCAAGGGGCCTCTGGTGGTTTGCAGGCCAGCTACGCCCCTTGGCGACCCAAGTGGAGGCCCTGATATCTGGAATTTATTTACCTTCTACAATTGAAACTTTGTAGCCTGGAGTGGAGCCAAGCCTCCTGCTCACTCTGTGGCCAACAGCCATTTCTGTTGGAAATTATGTATCTTCTGTATTGAAACTTTGTAGCCTGGAGTGGAGGCCTTTGAGGAAAGCTTTGCTTCCTCCATTGCCAGAGGAAACCCTAGCCTCCTGCTCTTTTCAGCTTCATGGCTGCCGCCATTTCTGTTTGGATTTGTTTACCTTCTATAATTGAAATTTTGTAGCATTGAGTGGAGGCTTAGGCCAGCAAAGGCAGGCAGAAAGCTTGGCTTCCTCCATTGTCTGGGAAACCCAAGCCTCCCTCCTGCTCTCTGTGGCTGTAGCCATCTTGGTTGGGTTAATTTGAATACTCGCTCTGATTGGCTGGTGGGGGTGACTTGTGGGTGTAGTGGAGTGATGGTTAATTTGCATATTACTATTTTTTTACGTAGGATGAGCCCTTTGGGGAAGGTCTTAATCCAATACAACTGGGGTTCTTATAAGGGAAGGAGATTAGGGCACAGATGGGTAGAGGCCCAGGGTAAGACTAGGTGAGGACAGAGCTTAGAAGTTGGCCATCTGCAAGCTAAGGAGGCTTCAGAGGAAACCATATCTGTTGTCATTTTGCTTTTGGATTTTAGCCTCCAGAATTGTGAAAAATTAATTTTATGTTGTAAAAAACCCCCAGTTTGTGATATTTGGTTATGGCATCCCTAACAAACTAATACACTTCCTTACACTCAGATGCTGAAATGAACTATGGACCACAGGGCTCTTGTGTGAGATTTTAGTTTATCTTCTAATTTTTCATGTTTTTAAAAAATCACATTATTTGTTTGAAGAGCCAAAAATTATACAAACATATACAATCAAAACTTTCTCTCACACCTAACTTTCATCTGCCCCACAATATGTTATGAATTTACCAGAGGCCTGGTGCACAAATTCATGCATGGGTGGAATCCCTCAGGGTGGCCTGTGGGAATTGGGCCCCAGCTCATGTTCCCAGCCTTGCAGCCCCATAGTCCTGCCTGCCACCATGCCTTCTCCTGGCGACACCCCCTCACCTGCTCTACCATCCCGCCTGCAGGGTAATTGATTAAAGGAGATCCCTGCCACCACTGGTCACCATCTCTAGGGTGATTGGTGGGACAATTAGGCCCCCATTCCCACCCATATTGCCCCATTACCTGCTCCACCATCTTGCCATGGTCCTGCTCTCATAGGAGCCCATTGGGGATGGCAGTGCCTCCACTACTGCCCACTGCCAGTGCTGTGTTGCTGACACCCACCATGTTCCATTCCACCCCTTGGTCAAATCCCTGGTTGGACAATTTGCCTATTAGGCTTTATTATATAGAACTAGAGGCCTGATGCACAAAATTCATGCAAGAGTAGGCCTTTTTTCCCTGGGCTGTGGCACTTGGAACCTGGCTTCCATCTGGCACCTGGGACCCGGGCTTCCCTTGCAGCCCCAGCTTCATCCGGAAGGTAGTCTAGTCTAATTAGCATATTACACTTTTATTATTATAGATTTTTGCAAAGCCTCTTTATCATTACATATAAGAAATCTTGAAAAATACACAAGATCAAACATGCACAACTCAATGATTTATCCCAAAGAATTATTTGTTAAGCATCAAACAGATGAAAAGACAACAGGGAGGATCCTGGTAATTCCTCATGTTCCCTCTGAACCATTGCTGTTCTCTGCCCATGAGTATCCACTACCTTGACTTCTAACACCAGTTAAGTGGTTTGCAAGTTTCTTTTATATATATGGAATCCTGCCTGGATTTTATGCCTGTATTGCTTTTTCTCAATATTAAAATTATCAGGTTCATCTATGTTTTACACAGATACAGTTTATTTCATTATAATAACCTAGTATTTAATAAGTATTAAGTACTAGGTTATTATAATTGTCACTTGGATTATTTCCACTTTGAGTTGGCCAAATAAAGCCATGAGCATTCTTGCTCATAATTCTAGGTGCACATGAGCATGTTTGTAGTTGGATCTATTGTATCTATGAGTGGAATTGCTAGATCAAACACTGTGATTCTTCAACATATGTAGATAATGGCAACGGTTTTTTTAAAAAAACAATTCTACCAGTTTACATATCTTTATTATATAGGATAGTATCTTGTAATACTTGATTTTCATAGAGCCCTATATTTTTCCATTGTTGTTAGTAGTTAGTGTCTGTCTAAAAGTTTGTTGTTCCACATATTCATTAATACTAGGTAATGTGAGGTTTGTTTGTTTGTTTGTTTGTTTGTTTTTCTTAATTAGCTGTCTGGTGATTGTATAATGGCATCTCATTGAGGTTTTAATTTTCATTTCTCTGATGCTAATGAGATTGAGCACCTTTTTAGGAGTTTTTGGATTTCCAGAAGTGACAGGTAATAATAGTCTCTTTCTCATTTTCCTATTGGTATGTCTTTCTTCTCATTTATCTGTAGGAACTGTTTATATGCATTAGTTATGTGCCTTTTTGCAGTAGTATGTATTGCAAATTTCTTCTCTCACTTTATAGCTGGTCCTTTTACTCTCTTAACTAGGAGCCCTGCACATGAATCCATGCACCAGTAGCTCGCCAGTAGCTCCCTGCCACCCTCCAGTAGCTCTCCACCCACTGCCCTCTTGTACCTCCCCCCTTCCCCCCTTCCCCTTCCCCTCATAGCTTGCTGCCCTGCCCCTCCCTCTTGTAGCTCGCTGCCCCACCCTCCTGCTGATCTGTAATTCGGTCATTATGCAGTTGGTCATTACTCTTCACAGTGTAACTACCATTTGCGTATTACATCTTTATTATATAGGATAGTATCTTGAAATAGTACCTTGTAATAGTTGATTTTCATAGAGCCCTATATTTTTCCATTGTTGTTAGTAGTTAGTGTCTGTCTTAGTCTGTTTACGCTGCTGTGGATTGGGTGGTTGATAGACAGCAAAAATTTATTTTTCACAATTCTGGAGGCTGAGTTCAAGATCCAGCAGATTGTATCTGGTGTGGATCCACTTCCTGGTTCATAGACAGCTGTCTTTTTTCTGTCCTCACATGTCAGGAGTGGCAAGGGAGTTATGTAGGTGTGAGCACTAATCCCATTCACAAGGGCTGCAGCTCATCACCAACCTCCTCCCAAGACCTCACCTTCTAATCCCATCACATTGGAGATTAGGATTTCAACACATGAATCCTGGGGTAACACAAATTTTCAGCCTATAGCAGTGTCTTTTATGTCTAATTTAAGAAGCTTTTCTCCACTTGAAAATCAGGATGATATTCTCCTGTATGATTTACTAGGAGTGTTATATTGCCTTTTATTTTAAATTTACAATTCACCTGTAATTATTTTTTGTCTATGGTGTAGAGCATAGGTCAAATATTTCTTTATCTTCACTTCCTAGCACCATTTACTGAAAAGTTTTCCCCCCACAACATTTCAATGCCATCTGCATCGTAAATCAAGGATCCATAAATGGGTGGATCTGGTTCTGGGTTCTATTTTTTTGTGATATTCCTGCATTCTGATTTTTTTTAACCCTGGAACAATATTACAGTTGCTTTAGTTTTTTTTATGCTTCAACATCCACTGGAATTAGTCATCTCACCATGTCCTCTTTCTTCAAATGTTATCTATAAGTTTATATATCAGTTTAGACAGGTAATGGTTTAAAATAAAAAATTTTTAAAAAAAACTATTTCTCTTTCTCTGTGGAAAAAAAAAATGATGTAATGTAACAAATTGCATTTCTCTGGTTCCATCTGATTTACCAATCTTGGAAACTTATTCCGCACTTAGGTCCTACTCAGTTGTTTCGGAGTTCCCAGCAGCTGGCTCAGGTGTGACTTGCAAACACAGGTTTTCCACCTGCCTTGCAACATCTGCTAATACCCTTCTCTCCTGTTCCAGCTGCTGCTTGGATGTCTCTGGTCCTTTCCTAGGACCACTGCAGGGTGTCCAATACTGAGGTCACTGGGTCTGGTCCAGGCTAATTCCATCACTTCAAGTAAAGAAAAATGCCTAAATCAGTTTACTGTTGCATTCTTCTTAACAGTAATTGGAAACCATCTCGTTCCATTTAAAATTGTTGCTTTACCCCATGCCTGGTTCTCTATCTAGGACAAGGCTTTAGCCCTTCAACTCTCTTTTTCCTTTAGGCTAAAAACCCTGTTGACTACTTTGTTCAAATGCTGCCTCAACTGACCATTCCCAGAGCAAGCAGAACTATTGGATTCAAGGAGTGATTAGAGTTTAGGATCTTAAATTTGGAATGTAATGGACATTATAGGATAATGTTTCTGCCTGAGTATGAGAAAAAAATAATCAGTGTTTATTGAAAGTTGGGCAAGGTAGGTGAATTATTTAGTGGAATGCTTAAGTCAGCATCTGTAACTCATGTATGTGTGGAACAAGTCATGGTTATATGAAGGAGCTTCATGCCACCACTGGCAAAATTTGAAGCATCAAAGAAACATGACATAAGGCAAGATTATTAACCAGTGAGGCGTGCCTGGTTCGTAATAGTGGTATTATGAAAGAATCAACTATTTTTTTTAAACTAAAACATATCTAAACTAGAGGCCCAATGCACATAGATTGGTGCAAGAATGAGCCTTCCTTCCCTTGGCTGCCAATACCATCTTCACTCCGCCCAGAGCCACCTTTTTGCCTTCTCATGTTACCCGGAGGCCCAGAGTGGCTGGGGCCAGGTGAGATCCTGTCCCACCCCCAGCAGCTTGGTGCCTGCATATGCAAATTAACCCACCATCTTTGTTGGGTTAATTTTCATACTCACCCATGATTGGCTGGCGGGTGTCGCAAAGGTATGGTCAATTTGCATTTTATTCTTTTATTAGTGTAGATATGGATTGCCTGAATTTAGCCTGCCAAAAAAGAATATCATAGTTGGACAAAGAGAAAGGAGATTGTATAATATGATGCTAATACTCAGTGTTTGACTGGCACCAACTGAAATATTATTTCTTATCACAAGTAAGTTAAAAACAAGACAAACCCAGCCTAACCCCGGCCAGGTGGCCCAGTTGGTTGGAGCATTGTCCCATACACCAAAATGTTGTGGGTTCCATTCCCTGTCAGGGCAAATACCTAGGTTACGGGTTTGATCCTTGGTCAGGGCATGTACAGGAGACAACTGATTTATGTTTCTCTCTCACACCTATGTTTCTTTCTCTTCTCTTCTCTTCTCTTCTCTTCTCTTCTCTTCTTTCTCTCCCTCTTTCTTTCTCTCCCTCTTCCCCCTTAATCCCTTCTTCTCTCTCTAAAATAAATAAAAACATATACTCAAGTGAGGATTAAAAAAAAAAATTAACCACAGGACAAGCCCAACATCCTGGTGTGTTAGGCTCTGTCCCTATGACACCCAGAGACTCTCTACCAAAAGTTCTATATATCCAAGTGCCTTGGGCTGTTTCTTGTTTTTGAAACCCTAGAAATAAGCCTTTTTCCTTCTTTTCTATAATGTATAGTTATAATAAGCAGCCTACATTCAGGTAATTCTCAAGTGCAACAAAGTAAAAGTTGGGAAGGTTAAGTGAAGACACAAATTATATGCAGGGAAGTCACTGCACAGACTGTGAGGTCCAGTGTACCCTTTGTTTATAAAAAGCCTTCTGAATCATGTGTCCTTTTATTTTATACACTCAACTTCCTTCTCCAACCTGACCTATTACAGCGGAGATCTTCAACTTGGGTCCTTGAGAAGCTTCTCTTTTCCTTCTAGCGATTAATTTATATGACCTGTACTGAACTTGTCTCCCCTGCCTACCTTAATATTTTGACTCTTTTTATCCCTAGAATGTGCTGACATTCTCTCTCCTGCCTCTTTCTAAATGGTTGTACTTCCTTTTGATCTATTTTCCTTTCTAGTCCAAAGATATTTCCTGGTGAAGCTAAAGAGATGTGTATCTCTTGTATGCCCATTTGAAATGAGCTAGTGTGGTCATTTACCAGATAACAGAGCATCCATGCACAAGTTGATTCACATTGTAAACATTGGCATCAGTGAGCTAGACTTTGTCCATCTTCTCATAGGGTCATTGTATCCACAAATGGCATGATTAGTAATGTGTCCCTACAGTTTTCTTGTAAAGAAATAAAGATAAAAAGTTTTTTTAAAAACATTAAATAAGGGGATAACACTTCTATCAGGTAATATTGAAATATTTACTTTCACATGCGCTTGCTATAACTAGCTTGAACAAGATAGTTATTCCTAGTGGATTATTCTCATTGGTAATTCTGTAATAGAATATTCACAACATTGTGAATTTTAGTCACTGGCATTATAATTTTTATTTCAGAATCACAGTAATAGAATATTTATTACCTACTTATAATTAAAATGCATGATTCCCTTAAGGATGCTTATAATTATTTAAATGAATATGAACTTAGTTAAAGGAATTAAATTAGGAGATTAAAATTATTCAAAGGGGGTAAATTTTATTCTTAAAAGAACTGTAAAATAGAATACTAGGAAAGAAAAGAAAAGGGAACAGAAATTTAGTAAAAAGAAACACTTAACAGAAAAATTAACACTTTTAGAAAATTTAACAGAAAAATCCCTGAGGTGCTATCATGGGGGAATATTGTATTAATTTAATTATTCAATTAAGGAAGAAATAAACAAGACATGAAGGGCCTAGTAAGCCATATGCCTCTTGAAAATTGGAGCTAGGATTGACTAATTTTTGCATTCCCTACCAGATGGATGGCAGAGCCTGGAACCTCATTGACTTTCAATTAATATTTGTTGAATGAATAAGGAAGAAATTTCTGTCTGAAAGTTTCAACAAGTTCAGGAGTCCTTTTTCAAATCAGCTCGTAGATACAGTGTTTAAAGAAACTCACACTTTGAATCTAGTTAGAATGTGTGCACTTGAGTTAGATGTGAGTTTCTATGCTGTGGGCATTAAGTTTGAAGCCGATGAAGCTGTGCAGTAGGCACAAGCTCAGAGGAAAAGTTGGAGATCAAATTGCCCCTCTCTATCTTGAACTCATTCCTGCTATTGACAGAAATCACCCCTCATCACTTTTGCTCTAGTCATACTAAATATTAAAAAGGAAATGATTAGAGCCATTTGTTGGACAGTCTTGTAAAGGGAAGTGATAATGATGATTTTAATAATAGTTAAATTACATTGAAGCATATAAAATTACCATTTTTATGTTTCAGAATTCAACATGTGGATGAACTTCATGTTTATTGAATACTTACTTAATGGCAGGTGTGGTAGTAAGTAATTTATAGTATGATAGCTTACTTTCATTTCACCCCAGATTTTTAACAGGTGAGGAAATTGAGACTTAGGTAGATCACTCAACCAATGGGGGAAAAGGACATGGAAACTTAACACACTTTGACTCAAGACCTTCTTCTTAAACAGAATAATACCCTTCCCAAGAAAAATATGAATGTTGTAATGATGTTATTAAATCTTGCCTTCTGATCAGTTAATGATGTCACTAATGATGTCAGGGCATGCTTCTATTACCAGAGACTATGGTAATCCACAATGCACATTGTTTTAGGAAGGTGAAATTTACATACAATACACAGATGATTGCCACTGCAATGTTAAGGTCAAGTCCTGTGGCTGCAGCCCTGCTTGTGTAGCTCAAGAATGTTGTCCTGACACGCCAAGGTTGCAGATTTGATCTCTGGTCAAAGTACATGCAAGAAGCAACCAATGAACACATAAATAAGTAGAACAACAAATCAATGTGTGTGTGTTTTCTTTCTGTATCCCTTCCTCCCTCTCTTTAAAATCTATAAATAAAACTATTTTTAAAAAGAAAACTACAATTGATATTTTTTAAAAGTCCTGTGACTGCAAAAAAAAAGGAGTAAGACATAATCTTTATTCAAGGAGGTCACATTGAAGTAAGGATAACAGAATTATAAAACCTACTGTATCATTAGAGTTATATTTTTGTTTGGCTACATGCTTCCATTCAAAGAATGAGAAAAAAATACTAGGAATGTACAATGTAGACAAAGAGATAAATATTTCAAACCAGGCAAGTCTTAGAAAATCCCTAATCTATGTCAGCCATACTATATTGTTCATATAAATAAATTGATATGCACATCCAGAAGAAAAGTTATTAGTTCATTTTGGAGATGTCAGGGAAAGTTTTATAGAAGAGATGACAATGGCATAAAGCCTTAGGATAAGTGGATTTCAATAGGCAGGGAAAATAGGAAGGACATTCAGAAAAGGATACAGAAAAATGTAAGTAAGCAAGGTAAAATAATAATAGTTTGTGTGGCAAGGAGTTAAGAAATGGATACTACATTTTATTCTATGTGCCTAGAACCCACAGAGCATATGCAATGTTGAAAGGGTGGCTTTAGCTTATGAAGGGACCAGTATTGGGAATATTAGTTTTGTTCCAGAAAGCAATGATAAGCTACCAGTGTATTTTCCCTCTTGAGCTATAATTTTCACGGGAAAAAATAATTGTGAAGTAAAGCATACAGATCATAAATGGACAGTACTCATTTCTATGTAGTTTTGCCCATGCAATCATTACCCAGATTAAGATGCAGAACACAATCGGCTTCCTAACTCCCTGTCTCCCTTCTTAGATACTCCCACCAAAGGTAACTACCGTGTTTCCCCGAAAATAAGACATCCTCCGAAAATAAGACCTACTTACAGGTTTCCTTCTGAGTGAAATATAAGGCATCCCCCCGAAAATAAGGCCTCCTTTTAGGCTAAACATGAGAGATTTGGTCCACTGATTCTGAAAGAAATGGAGTCACAAGAAATTCACCAGGAAATTCAGGAATTGGATTGTTATGATAATGTTCCAGAAGATGATGACATGATTGTCATTGAATAAATGAGTAAATTCTTGATACTGTAGGATTCACAGTTTGTCTGGTTTGTGTTGACAACTACCGTACTACTGTATGTATACAGGTAATAAATTTCCTTTATTTTCATTTAACAATAAATGTGTACCATATTCTTCTTCATGGAAAAATAAGACATCCCCTGAAAATAAGACCTAGCGCATCTTTGGGAGCAAAATTAATATAAGATACTGTCTTATTTTGGGGGAAACAGGGTACTATTCTGACTTCTGTTACCTTAGTTTAATTTTGCCTGTTCTTGAGCATCACAAAAGTGGACTAATTCAGCATGTACTCTTTTGTGTCTGACTTTTTCCTCAGTGATACGTTTTTGAGATCCACTGTGATTTTGTGTGTAGTTATGGCTCATTTCATTTTATTGCTGAATGTTATTCTAATATGTGAATATTACACAATTCACTTATCATTCCTCTGTTGATGGACATCTGGGTTGAGTAGCTTCTCATTTTTCCCCAAGGAGGGACAACTAATTTAATGGGCTTTATCACTGAAGTCCAAGAGCTGTTGTATACTAGCTGTATATTAAGACACATACAGTATCTTAGCGTGATGGTAACAAGTATACAACTACCCACATAGCAACTTTAATAAAGAACACTCATCAGTGTTTTCTACTTTTTTTCTATCTTTTAATCTCACCTGTTAAGTTTTTTTTTAAATTATTTGCCATTAAAATTGCCTCTCAGAAACCATAGAATGGCAAAAGCATGTTTCAAAGGTTCTGTCATTTCAATGTATATACATATGTGCTTTATGTTTTTTATTATTTATTTATCATAAGTAAAGGTCAGGAATTGCTATCTTTCTTTTAATTTTTTTTTTTACTGTTTAACTTCATTACTGCTGTGTATGTGCTCCATGTGAGTGATGTAGGTGCTTATGTAGGTGGGTTCTGACTTATGGCAAAAATCGCCATAGGAACGGATCTCCAATGTAACCTGAGGACCTACTGTATATGTAGCATTTCCCATATTTGGGAAGCCCAATATCTTCTTTTCCCTTCAGGAAACTTATTGCCATCTCCCAGAAGTAATGTTTCCCAAAACCCAACATACAACTATATATTATGCCAAACAAATCAGCCAGTCAGAGAAAGACAAGTATCACATGATCTCACTTATATGCAGAACATATGAACAAAATAAACTGATGAACAAAATAGATCCAGAGACATAAAAACATGGAACAGACTGTCAAACCTCAGAGAGAAGGTGAAGGTGGATGGGTGGGAAGAGATCAACCTAAGAACTTATATGCATATGTGCTCAACCCATGGACACAGACAATAGGGTGGTAAAGGCCTGGGGTGGGGGTGGGGATGGGCTAGAAGAGGTCAAAGGAGGGGGAGGGGGAATTTGCAATAATTTCAACACTAAAGCTTTTATATATATAATATATACATAACTGTATGAACTTAATTATGAATTATGTCCTTCCAAGTTCATGTTAAAGCCCCAACCCACAAGGTGACCGTATTTGGAGATAGAGCCACTAAGAAATGTTAAGGAAAAAAACCATTGAAACCTGTAAAGAATTTTTTTGTGAATTTATTTGAGCCTTACTGTCGACATATGCTGGGAAGCAGAACCTCAACGGATTGAGATAATGCTCCAGAGAATGACAGGGTTACATTCCTCTATTTATACACTGATATCAAAGGAGGGACATAGGTGGGTTACATGAAATTCATTGGTGATGGAATAAGGAGGCGGGAGAAAGCAAAGCGGTGGGAAACTCCTGGGATTGGATAAAAAATAAAATGATGGAAGTGTACTCAGGTGAGTGCAGGAACAATTAACATGATAACGAAGGAATTTGAGGTTCTGTCCTGGCGCTCACCACACTAGGTTGTGCCCCAGGGGCTCCGGAAAAGGGGAAGTTAAAAGTTACCCAGACATCTCATAGATATGTTATCTTAGAGGCAAAAAGGCAAATGGGCTCAGTAAAAAGATCAAAGATGATCTTTGTCTGGGAAAATATCTGGGACATGACTACCTACTGTAACCTGTTAGATATTTAATTTTCAAACCATCTTTTGTGATTATCTTAGGTCTCTGGGTTTGTAAGACTGCCATGCAGACCTATCCTGAGCTCCTCAGGTTAGCATGTGGCTCTTTTCTTTCACAGAAGGTAATTAAGACTAAATAAGGTTTGGAAGGGGGAAGTCCTAGTCCAATAGGACAGGTTTCCTTATAAGAAGAGGAAAGGACAACAGTGTGTGCACAGAGGAAAGAGAGAACGGCTCTATGAGGGCATAAGGGGATGGTATCTGTCTGCAGCCAAGGAGAGAGGCCTTACCAGACACCAACCTTGCTGGCATCCTAAATTTGGATTTCCAGCCTTCAGAATTGTGAAAAAGTGAAGGCCTGTGTTTTTTAAGCCACACAATTCATGATATCTTGTTATGGCAGCCCAAGCAGACTAATAATAATGCAACAGCCTCCAAGTGACATTAAAAGCAGTCATCAAAATTATGTGCACCTCAAGGAAAAAAAAATGACCAAATCCTCCCAGGCTTGTTTGTATCAATTTCTTTTTCCATTTTCAGATTAGTTACAACCTGGACACTGCCCAATCAGAACAACGTGGCAATTAATTTCCCCTTCTGGATTCTCACAAGAGCCAAACGAGTCCCCATCAACAAGGCACTCATAGCCTTTTTCTCTCCATAGAACTGTTGCTAAATTAAGTTTTGCATTTTTCAGTATGTGCATAGCTCCACAGGTTCAGGCCACTCACTCCTTTTTTTTATGGATTTGCTCTCCCTCAATTTACAGTGATGGATTTTATCACCTTTCTTCTGAGGAAAGGATTTATATGCCTTTTAATTGGCATAAGTTGGACAGCCTCATAAATGGTTCACCCTCTAAATTACACAGTAAGCTTGCCAATAAAGATGACCTTGTTTATTAAAATATAATTAACTAAAGTTTTAGAATATCCCTATGAGGATTACTGAATTTCTGCAAACATCAAAGACCCAGTTGGCTAAGGTTAACCACCAAGTTTGAACTTCACTGTGAAATTATCTAGTTGGTTCTTCTTTTAGTCATTTTCTCCAGGAATTCAAGCCTAAGAATCTTTTTCCAAAGTGTGTTGGCCATCATAATGCAGAAAGGCCAGATGTACTTCGCTTGATTAGTTATGATTTGAAGAGACCCAGGTGCTCTTTGTTCACTGGATAGGAAATAAGAGGATGCTGCACTTGCTATTTAGATTCCCCCGCAATGTCAGAAAGTCCTAATTACATGCCACTTTAAGTCATAATATGGATCAAATATGCTGTTTCTAAGATATCTGTCTACATAAGGCATTCATGAGTTTTGCTTCCAAGTTTGGGAAATAATGTTGGCAAATCTATGCAGACATAAGTGATAAACAGCAATTAATTGATTCAGCTCCCAGTCTACAAAATCTCCTGATGCTGCAAACTGCTCTAGCTTCTGTCCTATTGTTTCTTCAATTTCTCAATTCTCATTTCAACTTTAAAACAAGAGTTTAGGGTTGGTCTCTAGTCTCTCATTTCCCACTTGATGATCAACTTTTGAAAAATTTATTTATTACTTCACTGGAAGTCTTTGAGATGTGTCCACAAATGATCTCCTTGTTCCTACACATGATGTGCATGCTTTAATTTTTAATGCTAGAGATTTTTGCAGTATCCTATATAATAAAGAGCTAATATGCAAATGGTTTTCACACCCTCATGCCATCACACTTTAATGGCTCAGACACTCAACACTGGAGAGAGAAGAATGGGGACCAGCCAGGCACAAATGAGCTTGCAAGAAAGGAATGGGGACCAGCCAGGCTATGATCTGGGAGAGGGACAAGCCACCCATCCCACTCCGGTCCTGTGTACCAGTGGCTGCACCTGTGCCTATGGCCCAGCCTGGGAGAGGGATAAGCTGCACGTCCCATGCCCCAGGAGCCAGTGGCTGGGACTTAGGCCCAGGAGAGGGATAAGCTGCCCACCTTGCAGTCCCAGGTGCCAGTGCCTGCGGCTACAGCCATGGACAAGGACAAGCTGCCCACCCCACAGTCCCAGGCGCCTGCAGCTGTGGCCTGGGGCAAAGCCCAGACAAAGCCAGACCAGCCAGACCAGACAAAGCCAGCCCGGGTCCTGGGTGCCTGCGGCTGGCCGGAGGAGGGAATCCTGGGTCCTGGGTACAGAAAGGGGCAATCAGGCAACCAGGAGAGCAGTTATGGGTAATCAGGCAGGCTAGCAAAGGGGTTAGGGGCAATCAGCAGGCAGGCAAGCAGGTGAGTGGTTAAGAGCCAGCAATCGCAGATTGTGAGAGGCAGTGGGACATCTCCTGAGGTTCCTGGAATGGAGAGGGTGCAGGCTGGGCTGAGGGGCTCCCCCACCGCCAGTGCACAAATTTTATGCACTGGGTCTCTAGTTTAATATAATTGGCCACTTTTTTTTCCCCCCTGAAGCTTTCTCTTCTCAGGGCTTATATTTTTTGCTTCTCCCCAATTTTAAAAATTATTTGTCTTCAATTTTGTTGGGACATTCTTCTTCAGGGTTGAGTCCAGTAGTAATCAGAAGGCTCTCTCAATGGCTGCCTCTGACTTCCATTAGTCCCAGTTACTAAAATATGTTTTGGAATTTTATTTGTTGCAGAGGCCCTTTTCACATGTTAACATCCCATAGCATCTTTGAGATATTAATAATATAAAAACAAATATTGATCATCTTAAGGTACCTGCAGAGTTCAGAGACAGGTAAAGAAAACCACTTCTACCTTCAAACAAGTCTTTTGTGTCCACTAGGGGAGCACAATGACCTGCTGAGGTAAAATGGGAATGAATAAAATATATATTTAGAAAAGGCAATGTGAAGAAAAACCAGTGCTTTTTAGTTCAAAAAAAAATGCTTGTATTATTGAAAAATAGCATCTGTTATGTCAACTCCATAAAATAAAATAAAAATATTCAAGGTATGTTGAACTTCCTTCTGAAGCTAAATTCTTCAGAACTAATGCTCTTTTTGGTAATTTAGGAGGTAAAAGATCCAATTATTGTCTTATGTTTGTGGAGAAATGTGGGAACAGTGAAGAAATGCTTTATACAGAGATAAAAATTTAATGTTATAAAAATTGTCTAGGTTTAGAATTTTTTTTCATATCCAACGAAGGGATCATATGTTAGGTTTCTTCTTTTGTCTTGGATTTTCAGCACTGGCACCAAGGCCATGAACTAGACAAAAGGATCAAGCACTCCCACGTTCTAAAGCTGTGTTGCATAATTATCTCAGTTGACAAAAGAGAAGCCTTAAAATAATCTATATGCCAAAGGGGCGTATTTTGAGTTGCATATGTCCATGCCCCTCAGAACCAAAACACACCATAACTTATCTATGTAAAAATAAATAAATAAATAAATAAAATTGCCCAGATAATCTTAGCAACTTACTTTTACATAGCCACATAGTTAAATCAGGACTCTAGTCTTTAAGATCTAATTGTTGTGCCCTTTCTATATTAATTATATTAATTATATATGAGGCTTCTAATTGAATTCTACTTTCTAAACAAAATATAAAGCTTCAATTACAGAAAGGGTATAATAAAAGTGTTTCAAGATCCTTCAAGGAACTCTTAATTGCAAGAAAGGTTTTCTTACTCATCTCTCACAATTGATAGTAAGCACATACTGGTTACTATTTTAGGATTGTGTCCAGTTAACATCTATATATATTCACATATTTATTCAGTCAAATGGAGTAAGCCACTTTTAGATGGCTACTTGTATTTGGTTTATAAAACTGCATAAGACAATATTTCTGACCCCAGGGAACTTGCATTCTAGAAGGAAAGTCAAAAAAGAACACTGCATAGATTCCTGAAATGGTTACAAAGGGCTTTCTAAGATGTTCTAAAATGAACAGATAATTATCTTGCATTTATAAAAGGCCTAAGCTATTCCCACTGAAAAGGAGTAATTGAATCTGTAATTACTTTCTTTTCATAGGGGATGGAGACATGGATTCAAAAGATCTAATTGTAATGGTTGTTTTCTTAATTACTCTAATTACTTCGTAGAGAATACTACCTTACATCCATCGAGGAGAGCTCAATAGTCAATGGTGAATGAGGACACCATTAGGAGTATTTTAAAATTCTACTTTACTGGTTATTAGACAGTTCTGTTGTTTATTTTAGCTTCTGATGATCCAGCTGCGCTGAGATAGCCCCTATGTGTACTATGAGCAAAGATATTGTCTTCTGATCATGACTTTCATGAATGAACATGGAGGAACTGGAAAACCTCTTCCAAGGCTGCTCTTTTAAGAACAGATAGTCTCCTCCCTGTTGTCATTTCAGTGATGACAGGAACATTCCTCCCTTTTCCCAATCCAGCCACCATCATTCATAGAGGTCTGGGTTGCAAGAGTAGCCTTTTTTTCTCATTAAGGCATTGCTTCTTTTAAAGATGAATGGGGGGAAGATGGTTTGTCATGTTATTCTCCAAAAGTGAGTTTTAACAGGGGCCAGGACAGAGGAAGAATGGGAGCATTAACTTCCTGTTATGGGAAAGGCAGTTGGGGTGCATCCTCAGGTAGAGAAGATGTAGAAGATGGAGTTGAGGACTAAAAAAGCAAAAGACAAAGAATAAAAATTCTCACTTCAAAAAAAATGTTTTAACTAGAGGTGGCCTTGACTTGAATTTAAAAAATCTTGTGGACATTAGTTATGAACTAGTGAACAATTAAATAGCATTTGGTATTATACCCTGAATATGCTTCTCATCCATGGGTTGTCTGTCTTACTTTGTATAATAGATCTGTTCCTGAATTATTATTTGGGAACCAACACTTGTCAGGTTCAACTGTGTATCTCTATTTCCTTGCACCTCCAAAGTTAGGAGGATCAAAGATCATCCATGAGAAAGTACTGTGAATATTTTAAAACTTTACCAACTCTAAAGTTAATTATGTGCTTTTGTATTTAAGAGATGAAAAAAATAAGAACAATGCAAAGATCCTTTAGTTAAAATTACTATTAATCTAACATTTTCAGTGTAAGTTATTAATAGAACAATAACTTTCCAAGAAAAATATTGTAGGTGTTTACCTTTTGACCTACTTTTTCTACTTGCTATATAAAGTACAATGTGTCTTGGGATGGCTATTAGGAGAGTGAAAGTATTGAGAGAAAAGATACAAAAACTTGCAGGTATTGTGGACATATTGTTTTAACAAAACAAAAAAATACTCCACAAAGTTTAGAAATGGTCCTTGAGATTAAGTTTTTTATGCTAACAAATACTGGATTTTCAGGATATTACAGTTGCAAATGGTGACAGTAGAAGAGAATTTTATTGTTAGGCATGTTCTGCAAAACAAGGATGTTTGTTTTTTTATGAATGAGGTAGTTTGTATTTTGAAGATAGTTGGGGAAGGTAATAGGTATAGCTGGTTGGGGTAAAGGATGTAGATTCTAAACAAAGATTAAGGATGAGACTGGAACATAGGAGAAGTTTGAAAATGTGCACTGCTGGTGGGAATGCAGCCTGGTGCAGCCACTGGGGAGAACAGTATGGAATTTCCTCAAAAAACTAAAAATGAAACTTCCATTTGACCCAGTGATCTCACTTCTAGGAATATATCCCAAGAAATAGAAACACCAATCAGAAAGGACATATGCACCCATACATTCATAGAAGCACAATTTACAATAGCTAAGATTTGGAATCAGCCTAAGTGCGCATCAGCAAAAGAGTGGATTAAAAAACTTTGGCACTTCTACAGAATGGAATACTATGCTGCTATAAAAGGAAGGAACTCCTACAATTTGCAACAGCATGGATGGAGCTGGAGTGCATTATGCTAAGTGAAATGTCAGAGAAAAATAAATATCACATGATCTCACTCATTTGTGGATTATAATGAACAACATAAACCGTTGAATAAAAACAGATCTAGAGACAGAGAAGCATTGATCAAATGCTCAAACCTCAGAGGTAAGGTAGAGGAGGATGGGGGTAAGAGGGAGAGATCAATCAAAGGACTTGTATGCATGCATATAAGCATAAGTGATGGACACAGGCAACAGGGGGTGAGGGTGAGGGCAGGATTGGGGGGAGGGAAGACAATGGGGGAATAAGGCCACATTTGTAATACTTTAATCAATAAAGAAAAAATGGAGGGGGAAAAAAAAGAAACTGCCAAACTGTTTTCAAAAGTGACTATACCACTTTACAGCCCAACTATCAATGCATATGATTCCAGTTTCCCCAAATCCTTGTCAACTCATGTACTTCTCTGTCTTTTTTATACAATAATTTCTGTTACTTTATGTCTTTTTTTATTGTAGCTTCCGTGGTGAGAGTCAAGTGCCTTCTCAGTGTAGTTTTGTTGCATTTCTCTGATGACTAATAATATTCAGCATATTTTCATGTGTCTATTTCCTATTTCTACATCTCTTTCTTATGCCTCTATAGCTAAAACTTTGACTTTCTGGATTCTTCCAGAAACTTCTAGCTTTAGTGATGCTGTGATGGTAATGCATGAACACTCACTGACGATAATTGATTGTTTTCTTAAATAACCAAGTATTTCTAGAACCTTACAAAGGAGAAGTCTTCTTCTCTGCTGGAATTATAGAGTAGATTCAGAGAGTGCCCTTTTTCATAACATCTTGTAGGAAAGCAAGCTCACAATTGCAGAAGCCAATTGGGATTTTATTTTCTGGGGTGAGGGGGAAGGGGTTGGTTTTTTTCCACTGAGCTAAGGGCAAGACTCAACAGAGGCTGTTTGTTTCTCAGTATGATTTAAAAAGAAGAAGGGGGCGGAGGGTAAGGGGGAAGGCGGCAAGGGAAGAACAGCCCATGTAAAACATAATTCTTCAGGAAAATGGTACTGACGGAAAGTAATGATAATGCTATGTTAGAGACACAAAATTCCATAGAATCAAGTTTTACTATATTAAAAATGCTGATAGATTATGCAAGATTCAGAATTCTGGAGCTCTTTGAAATGAACAATAGTACATTTCTAACAGATGCGATTAGGCTGTACTAACATGACAAATATAGGCTGTCCCAAAATAATGTATACACACTTTGAATGATTATTAAGTTAGTATTATTAACATACAGTTCATTTCCAATATTTAAAATAATCTATAGAAATGAATACATTTTTGTCAATTCCTGTTTTCAAACTGATGACCATTCTGGTCCAGGCACTGCTGATAATGCAAAGCAATGGAATCGCAAATATCAAAAATAATTTCCTTCCATACGTGTGCACCCTCAATTCGTCAACTGTTGCTGGTTTTGTACAATAAAGATTTATCTTTTATGTATCCACATAAAAAGTCCTATAGATAAATTTTCTTTGTTCACAGCTTAGTCTGGCTTAACCCAGTATTTCAAATTAGTTAAATCTGAAAAGGAGTTAAAATTTAGTTATTAGCTGTTAAAAGTATTTATATGTTTTTGGGCACCCTGTGTTCCCCCCAAATATACACTTTGAGTAATTATAAAGATAGTGTTTATACTTCAACTGTGTTTTCAAACTTTCAGTAACATTTTAGAATGAATTTCCTTTATTCAAAGTTTAGTCTGGGTGAAAATAAAGATCAATTGACTTATCAGTTGTTAAAGGGTATATACATGTTTTTGAGACTTACTGTAGTTACTGATTATCTCTCTAAATTAGATTGACCTCAATTTATAAAGATCATTACTTTAAAGGAAGGCTTGTTTTGCTAGCTAAATAATTTTTGCACAGGTGCTAAGATGGAGGTCTTACAGGTGTGGTAAAGGGTCCCTCTCTAGATCTCAGCTTATTTTCCTTTCACCCACATGTAATTTTTTTAGAAGTAGGTGGTGGGTTGTGCTGTAGCATCACATCAGAAACTTTGTACTAGTCTAACCACTTTATTACCAACCATGAATTTGTTTCCAGCACAGTCCACTGCTGTGTGAGTTTCACACACTATTGTTTGTGACTTTAAAATCTCTGGAGGCCTATTTAGATGCCTCAACAAAAATGATTGAGGCGGTAACTTTATCTTTTTTTCTCAGCTGATAATTATTTTTCCTGTTTTCTTGGTTTGATTGGAAATACCTAAGTGTTAAAACTGATCTGCATACTTCTATAAACTTTAATATATTATTAAAATTAGTGATTAATTTGAAGAGGAGGTTTTTCTAGGCCTTTTTTACTTAATATGTTAATGAAATAAGGGATAGTGTGAGTAAAAAACACAGATAACTTTAAATTTACTAACTACAAATAAATAACCTGGACATTTCAGGAAGATAAGTATATTACCTCATCATGAATTGAAATTAAAAGACAAATGCTTTTAACTGACATTGTGGTTGTTGTTTTCTTTTTCAGTTTTCTTTTTCTTTGACTTTGTTTTTTTCTTTTCCTTTTCTTTTTTCTTTTGTGCGTGTGTGTGTGTGTGTGTGTGTGTGTGTGAATCCTCATTTGGGATCCAGGTAACCTAGATCTGAATCCACACTCCACTTCTGAGCAGATGACCTTGGTCAAGATAACTTTTCTGAGTCTCATCCTTCTCATTAATAAAATGAAGATAGGAATGCCGATAAGGAAGAATTGATTTCAGATTAGATGTTATATATAAGAAGTCCAATATATATAGATTCTCAATGATTGATGGCCTATTATTATTATTTTACATGAAGTGCTATTCTTTATATATTTTTTTTATCTTTACCCTTAAAATTTTTTCAAACACACAAAAATATGTATAAAGATAACATACCAGCCAAAACCAGTTTGGCTCAGTGGATAGAGCATTGGCCTATCTCTCATTGATGTTTCTAACTCTCTCTCTCTCTCTTTCTCTCTGTAAAAAAATCAATAAAATATTTTTTTAAAAAGATAACATACCAGTTCACATTTTTTAAAATAACAAAGTTAAAATCAGTATTTTCTCTAAAATATTAATAGAAATTATGCATGCATTATACTCTAATTTTTAGTAACTGCAGAGTGATTGAGTACACATTATTTTACATAACTTGGTTATCGATTTGAATATCTACTTCTCTGTTTTGTTCATTTTGACATTTATTTTTATTGGCTATCACAGTTAACATTCAAAAGTGTTAACTAAGGATAATATATCACACTAAATAAAAATACATTATTGAGTCTATCTAATGAAACATGATGTTCATTTTTCAGTTTCATTGACCAGAAATGAAAGGTTCTGATAAATTGTGCCTTGTAAATTTCTATCATCTCTGAACAGTTTGCAAAATAATTGAAAAGTACCATTTTACTATTTAAAAATAAGTCCAGCCCTGGCCAGTTTTCCTCAATGGTTAGAGTGTCAGCCTGTGACTGACAGGTCTCAAGTTCAATTCCCAGTCAGGGGCATGTACCTTGGTTGCAGGTTCCCCAGCCCTGGTATGGGACAGGCAACCAATCCTTGTGTCACTCTCAAATGGACTTTTCTCTCTCTCCCCCTTCTTCCCTTTCTCCCACTTTCTCTAGAAATCATTAGAAAAAAAATCCTCTGGTAAAGATTTTTTTTTTTTAAATCAAAACCCACTGGAACACTACATTTATAAGATGATTATAAAGATTTTAAATTTATAAGTTATGGAAGTGTGTAGATATGAAAATTCTTATAAAATTGTGTGCATATCAATTTTGGCAAAACAATTTCATAATGATTGGAATATATAATTCCAAACATTTAGTTTTAAATGTTCTTTAATTAGCACAAGTTTTGATATAAAGTAATTACTTGCTCACTCATCATAAATGAACCGAGATCTAAATTCTCATACACTGCTGGTGGAAATAACAGTTGATACAAGTTCTTGGGAAAATTGTTTGAAAAGTATCTACTAAAGCTAAACGTATGTGTAAATGAAAGTATATACTGGAGCTAATTATATGACCTAGTATTTTTGCTTTGGTATTAATGCCCAACATAAATGAGCCCTGACTAGTAACATATTAATAAAATCTTCATAACAGCCTTGTTCACAATGGAACCAACCCAAAGGACACCAGGAGAATGTTCATTCTCATTACAGTATAGTGTTACACTTTTGTAAAAATAAAATACTACAATTTTTGCCCTTTGACAATGTATCAATAGCTTAGTTGGTTAAGCCTCATCCCATGCACTGAGAGGTTGTTGTTTCAATTCCAAGTCAGGGCACATGCCTGGGTTGTGGGCTCAATACCTGGTAGGGAGCATGCAGAAGGCAGCCAATTGATGTTTCTCACTCTCCCTATTCCCTCTCTCTCTCTCTCTCTCTCTCTCTCTCTTTCTCTCTCTCTGTCTCTCTGTCTCTCTCTCAAATCCACAACCTAGGATTGTGCCTGATCAGGAATTGAACTCACAAGCAACCTTTTGGTTTAAAAGGTTGCTTGTGAGTTCAATTCCTGATCAGGCACATACCTAGGTTGTGGGTTTGATCCCTAGTCAGGATATATACAAGAAGCAGTCAATCAGTGTTTCTGTCTTTCCCCCTCCATCCTTTCTACTGTCTCTAAAATCAATAAACATCCTTGAGTAAGAATTTTAAAAATTTTCCATACCACCTTTTTTTATTATTATTACAGTTTACATTCATTATTATTCTATATTAGTGCCCCGCTGCACAAATTCATGCACATTGAAAGGAAATTAATTAGAAGAAACAATTTAATATCGCTATTTGCCCTTTCTCTATACTAGAAGTGTCAACCAAATTCATGAATGATAATGACAGATTGAAATATGTGTGCAATTGACGCCAGTGAGAGCTTTATATGTATCATGCATGCACAAGTCAACTTAGCCATTTATAGATATAGAATAAGCTTGCTTAATTATACCTGTTTCTGATTTAGCTAAACTTTTACTAGCCCAGTAAAGCACCCCAACTTCTCTTTCAGGTAATTGTCAACAACACAGCAGTAAATATCAACATGAAGCAGATTATTATTATAGATCATGCAGGGAGAACAAAGGGCAAAATATTTAACTGCAGCAGTGTTTGACTATATTCTGCACAGTGAAAAAAACTGAAGTAATTTTCAAGGTCCACCATTTCTTCTTTTCATTTGGGTCAAGTTTCTAAGCTTTCTAAATCTTCATTTTCTGGCTAATGAAAATAAAATAGGATTCTATCAAGTCTCCTATCTACCTGCTCTAGGACTTCTGTGAGGATCAAATGAGATGAGGCATGGGAGAATGCTTCACAGACATTTGGCTATAGTGTAAAATGTTTCCACCTGGCTATAAAGCAAGTTCTGTTCCTGAGCTGAAGAAACTTCAAGGACGCTAGTCTCTAGGGAAAGGAAGCTGGGCGTTGCTACATGACGTCATTACCTGGCGCCCACAGCCATCATTGCTGGACTGGACTGTGGGCCACATTTTGCACCACAGGATCTCGGCAGCAACAGCAGCGATTTGGTGTGGTGTCCCTCCTGGGTGGTGGTGAGGCTGTGTCCCATTTGGGGGAAGATGAGTGTTGCTTTGTGAGCTCCTGGTCCATGGTGCCATTTCTCTGTAAATGGCAGTGCACATCACAGCAGATCATGCATTGAGAGTCTGTCTCTTAGTCTTCATTGTGCATCATAGCAACCAGTTGGACACTTAGCATATAGACTTTTATATATATAGAAGATTAATATAGCCATACCATCTTCTAGTTCCTAGGACAGTTAAATAATGAGAATCTTCTCAAGGCAGGCTATAGAGCACTCAGTCTTCCTTCAGAATAAACATCTGTTATACCAAAAGTGATATATGGCTGCCTGTTACAGAGTACAAAACCAATAGAAATGTTACTTATTAATAAGCTTAAATTATTTCTCAGTGTTGGATTAAATAAATGTGGTTAAAATGGTTTCTTTCCCCACTTGTGTATTTAATATGACAGATTCCTACCACGATAATTAGTGTAATATTTGTGTAATATTTGCTCAATAAATCTCCAAAGGAATTAGATAGAGAGTGGTTATTTAGAGCAGGAGTTGGCAACCTTTTTCCATAAAGATCCAGATAATAAACATTTTAGGCTTTGAGAGCCATATGATCTGTATCACAAGTACTCAACAGGAGGCATGTTGACGATATATGTTGTGGCTATATTTCATTAAAACATTTTTATGGACTCTCACTTTCAATTTCATGCACTTTTCACATGACAAATATTATTCTGCTTTTGATTTTTTCAACCTTTTAAAATGTAAAAATCATGCTTAGCTCATGGGTCATAAGAATAGGGGCAAAAGATAAATGGTGCTCAGGACTTTGTTTGTGAAGCCTTGGTTTAGAGTCATGTGATTCTTAGGGGTAATGAACTTGTAGAGAATCTCAGCCTGAAGTTCCACAGGAGTGAATACACAACATCATTTTTAGTCGGTTGTCAGATATGTTGTTAAAGGTATGTTTATTTGTTTTGTTCCTTCAGGAAGCATTAAGTATCATATTTAAAGTCAAAGGCTTTGTTCCTTCTCTGACATGATTTAAATTGATGGAAGTTTAAATAAAAGAAGTTGGGTTTGCAAAAGATTCTACTAAGATATTTGAGGTCTGGTCATTTTAGCTAAGTGTGAGTAAGAATCATAGTGCTTTCTTGGTGGTCTTCTGATTTGATATACAATTTAACAAGTTTTTGTTTAGAGAGAGAGAGAGAGGTGGGGGGGAAGGGAGAGAAACCAATGTGAGAGATTAACATTGATAGGTTGCCTCCCAGGGATCAAGCCCACAATCAAGGTATGTGCCCTAACCAGGAACTGAACTCACCACCTCTTAGTGTATGAGACGATGCTCCAACCAACTGAGCCACACTAGTTAGTGCTGATAAACAATTTTTAAAAATAACCTTTATTTTGGAAATTTGAAAGTAATTAAATACCTAAGACACTGTAAAATACATTTGTTTGAGGCCCACTGGCTAAATTCTGTGACTATTTCCTGGGTTTCTGTGTGTACTAATACTTGAGGAAGTGTGTATTCTCTGACATTCTAGAAGGTCAGAGGAATAAATAACTGCATAGCACTTAAAGGGCATGCTTCCAAGTTGGTTCATCTCAATTCTTTGCAGTATTTACCAAGAAATGTAAATGGTAAATATCTAACCTAATTATTGAGCTATCTTTCATTCCTTTATCCAAAATTAATTTTCTGTGATCAGCTATATTTACAATTTCAAAATCGTTATTTACATGCAGACTGAACAGTGCAATAAAGGATGAGAAAAGGTAAATTTTGGAATGACCTTATACTTATTTGTACCTACCATCCATCCAGCCCTAAATGAGGGAATCTCTCAACCTTGGCAGCACCAAACAGGATGTAGGGGCAAGGATTTCCTAATAAGGTGAATGAAACCTGTGCTGTACATAATTTACCTGGTGTCCATTCCCAAGAATATCTCCTAGATGTTTGTGTTTCATCCCAGAATCAGTACTTTGCAACTAGCCTTGTTCTCTTCCCTAATTTAGGGATGGGTATGGGGTAGAGTTAGGAGACCTGAAACAAGGTAAGTATACAGTAAACAGGAGAAGAAATCTAAGAGGAAAACCAAACTGAAACATCACTCTCACTATAATGGAAATGGATACTTAGTGGGCACCAGCTCTGGGTTGGAAACTTTCCATAAACTCAGTTGTTAAAATAAACAAGAAGAGAAAAAGGGACAAAAAAACATGTCCCTTATTTAGCTAATGCACAGCAGGAAAGAAAGCCTGGGAAGCATTTACTTCAAAACAATTAAGTAGACCAAGCGGTGTTTTGTTTTAAATAGATTTTTGGTTTTATGTATTATGTAAGAGATAAGGTTGACTTTGTTGAACTTTTAATTCCATGACAACAGCAAACTCTACCTGTGTGCTCAGCATTTGGTGTGTATTCTTCAAGCAGCATGGTTCTCTGCTCTCAACCCAGAATAACTCGCAGCATGTTGGTTGTGACTCTGGAAACTAGGGTATCACTTCTGTTTTCCAGAAGGTGAAAAGGTCACAGTTGCTTCTGAGCAATGCATTGCAACACCAACTGATGGAAGAGAGAAAACAACCCTTTTACAGTAGTTCTACTTCTTGACCTTCTGAACATTTATTGGAATATGGTCTATTATTAGACAATCTATATGATGATCAGAAAATGCATGTTTCTGACTCAGCCTCCTGATCCTTTTCTCTTTCCATGTGATTCAGGAGGAAGGACGCTGGTTTCTTATCCTACAAAGATCACCTGCCGGTGAACCAAGTGGTGGTTGGAGACACCAACCGGCAAGGCTCAGAAGCGAAACTGAGTGTTGGCCCCCTGCGCTGCCAAGGAGACAGTAAGTTTGCCCAGCAGCTGGGGCTTTCACTTTCTTGGCAATTTTATATAGTGTTTCCCAGAACATCAGAGCGTGGCAGAGGACAGACTGCTCTTCTCTAACTCCTACAGAAACACCCGACAGTGCAAACAGCCCAGGGGAGAGCTAGATAGAACCTAACACATAGAGGAGAATAAGCCATAAAGTCTTCAGTCCAACGAACCTAGATAGGAACATAAAATGTGAATATCCATCTTCCTTGTATATTCAGATCTAACAACTTTGACTACCTAAGTTTATGGTGATATGTAAATAGCGATGATGCTAATAACATAAAAGTGGCACTCAACAGCTGTGATTCCACTGAGTGCTGCTGTTAATGCCATTAGCAGGACTATTGATAGCACCATAAACTGGGTTGATGCTGATATAAATAGTAGCATTATGGTTTCATGTATCACTGTAAACTTGGATTATGATCATGTAAAGCTTGACATTATTGCTATCAAATTTCATCATCATCAGAGCTTGATAGTCCCTTGTAAGCCAAAGATGTTTTCTGTCGCTATGTCTAGCGTTCCAGATTCAGCACAACAGAGAGGAATTGGGGGCTGCTGGCTTCGACTGTGGGAGGCTTGGAGTTAGAATGATGATCCCACCTAATTAGGGCATCATTAGGATTTTGTTGTCTTATACCCTTCGGTGTGCTTCACATGCCATCAGAGGAAAATGGTGACATTTGCTATGAGGATTCTGCAAAGAGCATCCTGCATGTTATTTCCCCTCTTCCTGCCTGTCCTCTGGGAGTTCTATGTGTTTGTGATTGTGCATGAGGAATCGGGAGACCTAGATCTGTTCCCTGAATAACTGACTTGCCAGGACACCTCAGGCAAACTCCCCATTTGCTTGGCTGTGTCAATGTGAATACCACCTGTGTCCAACTCCTTCTGGGGAGACCATAAAGATTTCAGTGTTCAGTGCCTGCATCTGGATCCCTCCTAGCAAATCATTTTGTGAGGTGGAATATTATCACCATGTCCTTAAAGCAAGGGAGAATCAGACCTACTCGATGTAATAAACTATTGCGGCCACTCATAGAGGTGTCTTAAGGAGTGTAATGATTCATGTTAACGGTTTACTACTGAGTATATTGAGGCTGTCAGCAATTAAGCAAGGCAGTATTCCTGATTCAGAAGAGAGATGGAGTCGGTACTGATTTTTCTCTTCTTACATGGAGACAATGAAAGAACTACATATAAAATGGGGACTGGTCAAAAGAGGTTTATCATGCATTTATTAAGCAACAATATTTCTTTTGTCTAGTCTGGCTTAGTAGAACTGTACAATAAGGAATTCAGTTTCAACTATTTAAGAAAAAGTATTGACATAAAATAATAATACATCTGCATTTTTAAGCAGAAATTTTGAGAGATGGAGTATAGTTTCACTCTCAGCCCTGGCCCATCTGGCTCAGTTGGTTGGAGCATCATTCCATGCACTGAAAGGTCAAGGTTCAATTCCCAGTCAGGACACATGACTAGGTTGCAGGTTCCATCTCATGGCATACGTAAGAGGCAAATGATTCATAAATGATTCATGTCTCTCTCTCTCTCTCTCTCTCTCTCTCTCTCTCTCTCTCTCTCTCTCTCTCTCTCTTTCTCTCTCGCTTTCTGTCTCTCTCTGTCTCTCTTTCCCTCCATGTCTCCCTCCCTCTTTCCCTTCCTCTTTCCATGTCTCCCTCCCTCCCTCTTTCCCTTCTTCTCTCTCTGAAGTCAATAAAAAATACTAATAAAAAAACAGGCATGTTATTCTTACATGTTATCTAATGGAAATAATTTTCTTTATGTCACAGTATATATATCAATACATTAATATATATGTAGGTAAAATATTTCACACTTATCAGTACTAATTCTGAAATTAGCTTTGAATGAAGAAAGGGTTTCCATTAAGTAATTGATTAACTCAGTATAGTTATAAAAACCCCTCTTCTGCAAACTTTTGTTACCATTCTTAAAGTGAAGGTGTTAGCTATGTTAAATATCGGGTCTAGTAATAATTAATGTCGTTTTTAGCATTCGTTTAAAATCTTGCTTGGCGTTTACTTGTATTGACATAACCTTCAAACACGTGGTATCTACAGAACGTGTGAAGTGCAATTAATAAGTTTTGCTTGAAAAAGTTTGTGTTTGGTTTGGTTTTTGTTGCAAAACTAGGGCTAAGAAGATGGCGGATGAAGAGCATATTCGGCACTGCATGCTTTACGAGTTCCAATTAGGAAGAAAAGCAAGTGAGGCTACAAAAAACATCTGTAGTGCTCTTGGTCAAGATACAGTTAGCGCCAGAAAATGCCAGCGTTGGTTTGAGAAATTTCGTGAGGGAAATTTTTCGTTAGATGACAAGAGTGGTCGAGGCCGTGTGTCCAATTTTGATCAAGAAGCTCTTCAAGCTCTTTTGGTGCAAAATCCTCAAATTACCCAACAAGAGCTTGCAACAACTTTAAATTGTTCACAAAAAAACAATTTCCAATCAACTGCGTGCACTTGGCAAAGTCCAAAAGTTTGGAAAATGGGTTCCTCATGAGTTGACCGACAACAACCGTAATCAAAGAGTCACAATTTGCAGTTAGCTCCTCTCTCGTCAAAACCGTTTTTAGAGCAAATTGTTACCGGAGATGAAAAATGGGTGCTGTATGTTAATTTGAAAAGGCGGCCTCAATGGTTGGACAAAAATGAGGCTCCGCAGCCCACGCCAAAACCTGACTTGCATGCGAAAAAAGTGATGTTGTGTGTTTGGTGGAATTTTAAAGGAATTCTTCATTATGAACTTTTACCATCTAACCAAACCATTACAAGTGCAGTGTATAGTGCCCAATTGGAAAGGTTAGCCCAAGCTTTAAGAGAAAAAGAACCCGTGCTGATTAATCGGAAGGGCGTAATTCTTCACCACGATAACGCACGACCGCATACTGCAAGAATCACTGCTGAAAAACTGCGCCAGTTGGAATGGGAAGTTCTCCCTCAACCTGCATATTCTCCTGATATTGCCCCTTCCGATTACCATTTGTTTCATTCTTTGCAAAACTTTCTTCTTGGAAAAAAATTTAATAATGAAGAATGCCTCAAAAATGCATTGACCGAATTTTTTGCATCAAAATCACAAGAATTTTACAACAGAGGGATTAAAATGCTTCCTGAGTGTTGGGCACAAGTAGTAGAAAACAACGGCAACTACATTGTTGATTAAATTTTGTTGTATTGTTTAAATAAATTCAATTTTAAAAAGTATTAGAAAACGACATTAATTATTACTAGACCTAATAGTATATGTGGGAGTATATTACCAGTTGAGTAGCTTGTTTTCTCTTAATCAATTAAATCAGTCCTCAGGAATAATTTATTATGTGTCTGCTATTTTTCTAGCATTTTACTAGGTACTCTGGGGGATTAGAAGAAGAAGTTCATTATATCTATGAGTTCATTTCTGTTTTGTTTGTTCATTTATATTGTTCCTTAGATTCCATATTTAAGTGATAACCACGCAGTGTTTGTCTTTCTCTGACTAATTTATTTCACTTAGCATCATACCCTCTAGGTCCATCCATGCTTTCAGGGTAGGGAGGTTGGAGGACTGGGTGAACAAGGTGAAGGGACTGAGAAGTACAGATTGGTAGTTACAAAATAGTCATGAGGATGTAAAGTATAGTATGGTACTTTACATGTATGGTACCAGGTGGGTACTGGAAATTTCAGGGGGAACATTTTGTAAAGTATATAATTGTCTAACCACTATGCCATACATGTGAAACTAGTACAAAATAATACTGAGTCTTAAAAAAAATAATAAAAATTAAATTTAAAAAATGTTTCTGCTAAAAAGAATAGAGAAAGAAGATCAAACCACATTTTAAGAAATACACATGAAAAAATATTGAAAAACAAAATGTTTTCTAATTTAATATTAGATTTTGCAATGTAAAATTATTGCAAATGATACTCAAGAAAGAAGTGATAACCAGTATATTTCAGGTAGATTTTATATTAAGAAAGAGAGGACAGGTAAAGTATGATGGGCAGCACATTTGCATTTCTTTCCCAAGGCTTTTGTTCTTATAGGCATTTTGAGGACAGTTGATAAGACAAAGAGCTATCTGATTCATAGACACTACACTGTTTCAGTATTCTTGTAGTGCTTGGCTTCAGAGATTTGATCTGTGTTTTACCTGATACTCCATGAAAATAAAAGCACAACCAATATTTAATTATAATTAGAATATTTTTGTGTCTGAAAGAGAGAGAGACAGACAGAAAGAGATACTTCCTTTTCTGCAGACAGCTGAGAATGTTATACCTCATACCTGAATTGCCAGGTAGCAGTCAGCAGTTTTAATGCCCACCTTCACTTTAAGGATGCTCTAACATGGATACACTAATGATATATTTATAGCATTTTCCAGTATTTACAAATGTATGATTTCCTTAAATAGAGAGCACCTTACCCCTGAGGTGCGTAAGGTAAATGTTAGCCTTTGTTTACAAATGAACAAAGTATTTCTTTTAAAATGTCATTTACACAACAATTTTCTACACACCCTTGCAGCCTCCAGGAGGCTCCAGGAGGAATGACTGCAAAGAGCATAGCAGCTCTCTCCTCAGGGTTGTTTCCCTGATTCCTCTGTCTTCCCTGAGTCAATTGCTGATCAGATTGGTTTAAAAAAATGTCACTTGGGTTTTATGCCAGCACCCCTCACACCCACTCACATCCATTTATATATACAACATGAATGATGTGGGGAATAAAGTCTAGTTTTTATCGTTTAAAAAGTGGTATAGCGCATTTATCTGTTGTTTGTGAAAATTAACTTACTGTCATTTACTGAAGTCTGTGCAAAGCTACAGTTTAAAAACCCAAATCCATTATTGAAAAATGTCTCTCTGTTGGAGCTGTTGAGTGATGACAACCCCAGAAGCTGTCTCTTGAATTGGGTCCCCCCAGTCTCAGAGAAAGAAACAATTTTTCTGGGCTCTGACCAAGCATTGCGGTGGTTTCGGTTGATTTCATCATGCCTGCTGACTTTCATTTTTACTTTGATTCATCTGAACTCATAGGCCTACATAATCAAAATGCTAAAGAAAATCATTGAGTTCCACTCTAGCCTGCTGCATTTCCTACATAGTGCTGTGAAATACCTTTTTTTTTTTTTTTCTTTTTCCAAACACTTTTAAATGGAAGCCTCCATTTTAAATGAAGCTGAAAGTGTGACTGGTGATGGTTGGTTAACGATGATAAAAAAAAAAAAAAAAAATGCAGTAAAATTACAAATCCCCTGTTAAGTCACGTGTCCACCAGAAAGAAGCAAAATAACTAGAGATTCAAAAATCACTGATAGAATAGAAACTATTTTCAAATTTAAATATATAATCATTCTTGGAGGGGGCGGCTCAACTTTTATGGAATTAGTTCACAAAAGACATTTTGGGCTTGGGAGGTAGAAGTCTTCTTATTCAGACTATATATGGTGTGTATAATTAATGATAGAAGTAACGTATTTACTAGATAATTGCTCTATTCTTAGCCATATGAGGTAAAGATTTCCCATATTTCCTATAGGGAGACAGGGACTTGAAGCAATTAGTTAGGAGCAAGTTTGCTATGAAAGCACACATTTGCCATACACCTGAGTAGAAGTCATTCAGGAAAAATGTGTTACTCAAGGACTTCTGAGTCCCTGCCAGCAACCTGCCCTGGCTGTCCAGGCAGAGGGCAGAGCACGTGAGCCATGCTGGAGGTTTCAGTCTTTTAGAACTGCAGGCCTGACTCTGAGAGGCCCAGAGAGAAAGTGAGGCAGATAACACATCCAGTTCAGGAACCTTCAGCAGACACAAAGCCAGGCATAAAAGAAGTAGAGATGGAATGGCATTTTACGCAAATGATAGTGGACACTGGTTCTCTGGGAATATAATCTTAGGGGCCAGGGCAATATAAAGGCCATGCTGTCTTTACTATAAGACTTTACAACCCAGAACCATAACAAACAGTTCCCTTACCAAGAAAGACAAGCCACGACTCTATCTACATGGCATTTCCTCACAGAAAGGACATTCTCAGAGGTGTGCAAATGATTATCCTTCTCCAGAGGATGTACCCAGGGGCACACAGAGGCCACACCATCTTCCCAAGACCATCCGTGTGAAGCACACTCAGTGCGGCCAGCAAGGATGGGACAAGGACAGCGGGGCAGCCACCCACCTGGGCTGAGGGATGATTTTGATTGTGGAGAAGAGGCCATTCCCTGGGCTCCAGAGAAGGGCAGATAGTTGGCTTATCAAAAGGGGAACAGCCCAGTGCTTTACGTACAGCTTCATTCGGTGACCTCAATGACTTGAGTGTACCAATGCAAAAGTGGAAACAGGATTACTAGGTGGTTTGCCCGTCAGTTTCAAAAGGGGGGTGGGGGGGGCAGAAGCCTGTGTGGATGCAAAGCTAGTCCTGGAATGGATAAAATTTCATCATCCTCAGTAATTATTTCTTATCCTTTCCCCGCTCCTTCCCACAAAATGTAGCTGTGCCTACTTGCCTCTAGTATAGCCAAAAGCAGGAACAGAGAATCACATTGTCCTAAGGCCAAAGAGATCAAACAGTTCAGATTTCTCATTTCACAGTCAGGGAACTTGGGTCTGTGCAGATGAAGTGACCAGTCAGGATCTCCCAGATGGTTTATGGGAGAGCGCATGGAGAGAGAGTTCATCTGAGCCTCATCTCTAATGGTCAAATGAATGTTGAGACCCAAAGTAGGAGATTTGACCTGGAACTTTGATCTGGGTCCCTGCCTATCAATAGCTGAGCAGTGTAGTAATGAGGTCTTCATGTAACCCTCTGGTGAGAGCGACCATCTGGAAACCTTGGTAGAAAGCCTGCAACTGTACAGTGAGGGGCCAATGGCAGAAAGTTAGTGGCTTCTGTTTGTGTGTGCGTCTATTTTGTTTTGTTTTTACTTACACCTATAGACACTTTTTATTGGTTGGTAGTAGAAGACAGGAAAAAAAAAATAGGATGATGTGTAGAAACCATTAACTGCTATTTTTTTTTTCTTAATGTCCCAGTGTCTGCTGCTATGGCCGTGGGCTATTCTGACTGAAAAGGAGAAATAGCTCTGGGAATAAGCAGAAATAGTGAAATTTTCAGGATCAAAACCTAGGCTGATTTCCATTAAAGGATGGAGCCTCTGGGCACATCTCAGGTCAGTTGCAATCTCAAAGGCAGCAGAGGTGAGAGAAGAGAGCCTTCGCTTTGGTCTCCCAGGCCCCAGAGTGCCTTTAGACAATTAGAAGAAATGGACAACTCCCAGGAAGAATCCGCTCTTTTGGGTAACTTGGCCATGCAACTCTGGCTGAAAATTCACTGTGGAAATGGGAAGTAAAATTAGTTACAGTTTAGGGGGGGGGAAGTTGCTTCTCTCTTACCATAGATCTGGCATTTGTGTGCGTGTGACTGACTTCCTCACCTTGTATGCAGAGGAACCGTCACATCCCTCAGAGGACATGTGTCTGGCTGAGTGAGCCTTCCCTCCTCTTTGTTCCCTCCCTGGGTGTCTGACCTTTCCCTCAACTTGGCACTCTGCAGAAGTGACAGGATCCCAGATACAGGAGGGACTTTCTTCTGTAAATTGAATCCCCATAATCGGGTTTCTCACTGAACTTTCCAAGGGATTGCTCTCAATTCTATGCAAAAGAGAGTCGGGCTTGTTCTCTTAGTTTTAAGACTTCCTGGTGTGGAGCACACTTGGAACCGAGAGGAATACTAGGTGAAACAGATTCTAACCTATTCCAGAATCAGTTCCAGGAATCTAATTCAACCTACCAGCCTTCATAGAGAAAACCGGGACATGGCTCCCATCCTGGATCAGTTTCCATCTTCTTAAAAGTGAAAATGTTTACCAAGTGGAGTAAGAGATTACCTGGGGGACCTTAATAAAATGCAGAAGGAAGTCTGGGCCAGGACTTAGATGCTGCCGCTGCTGCTGCAAGCCAGTGGACCATAGTTGAGTGGCAAAGTTAGAGAGCAGCATATTGAACTGCTTAGACTTCAGAGTCACACTCACCTGGGTCCAAACCCCAAACTCCCTCACTAACCACATGCCTTTGGACAAGTTCCTTAAGCTCTCTGGGCTTCCACTTCCACCTACAACCTTCCCTCAGCTGCAAAGGAGAATTATCATAACTATATCACTGAGTTTTTTCTTGTAAGGACTGACTTCCCACAATCCTTACACATGGTCAGAGCTCTGCAAGCTGTTGCAGCCTTTTATACTTACAAACGAAGCCAGATCCCAATTTAAACAAAAGATTGCTAAATTGGTAAAATTGTGTGTCCTCAGGTTATGATTCTGAGCATTGATAACACATCCACAGCATGACAGATACACCAGGTGTAGAAAATTGTAAGCACTGACTGTCCACTTGACCAGGGTCTCCCAGAGCCTAGGGAGCCCAGGAATACTTAGAATATGAACCCATTCTCTGCAGACCTGTTAGTTTTGCCAGACTGGGGAGCAGGCTCCAGGCTGGATCTGACCACTCCCTCCTGCTCCCTCAAGTCAACCTACATAACCTTAGCTTATGACAAACTGTCAAAGCATGTCCCCAATTTACCTTTTTTTGTGTATAAAAGCTACTGTGAGATTCAAGTAGATTATTATGCTTTCTGAAAAAAATAGATTCAAAATTCAAGTTTGATTCTGATGCTGCTAAGAGCAGAACAAGGTAGGTAGGTAAAGAAAAAACCACTCTAATCAGGTGGCATTTGAGCAACATCTGAAGGAGGATAATGAGAGATCTAATAGGTATCATGAAAAAAGGATTTCAAGTGTTATTACCATCAATATTATTCTACTAGAGGCTCGGTGCATGAATTTGTATACCAGTGGGGTCCCTCGGCCTGGCCTGCAGGATCAGGCTGAAACCGCTTTCCAACATCCCCCAAGGGGTCCCAGATTGTGAGAGAGCATAGGCCAGGCTGTGAAACACACACACACACACACACACACGCATAATTAGGGCCAGAGAGGAATGTGGGAGGTTGGCCAGCTAGGGAGTGACCACAGGAGGACTCCAGGGTGTGTCTATGTCTAGCACATCTTGCTCAGTCCTAATCACCGGGTCCCAGCAGCAAGCTAACCTATTAGCCAAAGCGTCTGCCCCCTAGTGGTCAGTGCACCTCATAGCGACTGGTCAACGAGTTGACTCTCTACCCCCTGGTGGTCAGTGCACGTGATAGCAAGCTGTTGAGTGGCCTTAGCATATCATTAGCATACTATGCTTTGATTGGTTGAATGGCCAACCAGAAGACCAGGCACTTAGTATATTAGGCCTTAATTATATAGGCCTAGAGGCCTGGTGCATGAGGATTCGTGCACTCGACAGGGAGGGGGGAGGGGGTGGTGTCTCTCAGCCTGGCCTGCACCCTCTCACTGTTTGGAAGCCCTTAAGGGATGTCCTATGACAGCTTAGGCCTGCTCCCCATAAGCTGCAATCTGGCCTCCCTCTGTGTGAGGCAACCCAGTGGGCCAATCAGGGAACAGCACCACCCCTATCACCCTGGCACTGCCACTGCCGCTGGCCTCACTTCTACAAGAGGCGACTGGGCAGTTGATCAGAGGATGGCACTATGGGTGTGGCCCCACCCCCCCATTGCCCCTCCACCTCCACTGGTCACTGCCGCCTCCGTGCCCCATCGCCATCCCCTCTGTCTGTCCACTGGCACTTGCCTTAGCTGGCCTGACACTGCTTGCTCACTGACCCCATCCCCAAAACTAACTGTTCCATCTTTAGGTCTATTTGCATATTATGCTTTTATTATATAGGATTTTCTCACTGTAGAAATACAAACAGGCTTGACATCAGAAATTCTCTGTTCATCTCCCTGTCCTATATTCCACTGTCTGTTTCCTTTACCCTTGACTATACCTAGTCTTGGAGAAGACCTGACCTGTCATGTAGCTGAGAGTGTGGCCCCCAGCCGTCCTGATCTGGAGGTGGTGGCCACAACACCTGCTTCGGGCAATGTCCTTCCATGCAAACACCCCTCATTTCCTTCTTTCTCTTTGCCTTTGCTCACTGCAAGTGGAAACCATCTCTCTTGCTTGCTGCCATCTTTTGAAACTGCCCTCAGAGAACCTAGAGCACACTAGCAGAACACACTGAGAGCCCAGCAACATAGAGCTTGTTCACCATCCCAGTCACAAGCACAAATGGCAGCCTTTCATATAGAGTGGAAGTCAGCCAACTTTTTCTTTAAAAGATGAGACAGGGAGTTTTATAGGTTTCCAGGCCACCTAGGCTCTGTCCCAAATACTTAATGCTGTAGTGTGAAGCTGCAATATATAAACAAATGGGCAAGGAAGGGTTCTAGAGAAATGTTTATAAAATAGCTCACAGACTGGATTTGACCTGAGAGCCAGTGATCTCTAGCCCCTGGCTTTTTTAATTCAAATTTTTTAATCCTCACCTGAGAATATGTTTTATTGATTTTTAGAGAGAGAGATAGTGAGAGAGACATCACTGTGAGAGAGAAACCTTGATCCATTGTCTCCCATACACACCCTGACTGGGAATCAAACCCGCCACTAGGTACATGCCCTGACCAGGAATGGGATCTTTTGGTGTACAGGATGTCACTGCAACCAGCTGAGCCACCCAGCTAGGGCTATATATTAACATTTTTTTAAATATTGGTAAAAATGTATATTATTTTAAAATGTTTTCATCTAGATTTTATCTATAATATTTTTCAAATTCAGTCATAGTAACCTTGCAATTAATCCACAGAAGGTATAGATCAAGCATTCATCTCCTCTTTAGCTATGCTCTCATCTTTCTCCATGCATACTCATATTTCAGCCTAGATGTATATAATACCTTCTCTATGTATGCTAAGCATTGATCTGAGGCCCTGTGTGACTATAAATAAGCATAAACTACATTTGCCGCCCTGAGGGATCCTACAGGAAAGTTGGCAATTGAGGCATAAAGATTCCAGACTAAACTTCATGTTCACCATTTTAATTGTTTTCCACCTAGAATCCAGAGTTACTTCAAAACTATCAATGAGAATACAGCACTTTTTGACTTATAACCATCTAATAGCTTCCCATATACTGAAAATGCAAACCCCTTGCCACATGCAATAAGATTGCATATGATCTTCCCGCCCACCAATCATCGCTAGCTTCTTTAGCCCAGCCCCACCTGCACAGGTCTCATGTCTCCAACATGCTATTGTTGCCACCTTATGAACTTTTGCTTGTGGTTTCTTCTGCCTGGAACCTTCTCCCCTGAGCCTCACCTGGGCTTCAGGTGTCAGCTTCAATGTTAATTCTTCTAAGAAGCCTTCCTTGCCCACTCAGCTAACATAGCCACCCGTGCCTGACCACTGCTCTTTTTACTTTCTTTATAGAACTTATGGCTAGCTGAAATTATCTCTGCAATTCTGACATTGACTGCCCAGTCAGCACAGATTTCACAGTCCCTAATAAGACTGTCTTCACTTTAGACACAGTTCACAAGTTTGAGGGGGGCGGGGTCCCTAGGCCAACTGCTCCTCTGATCAAGTGTTACAAATTTGCAAGTTCCCATTATCTCTTCAGGATCAACCATTCACTGGAATGACCCATAGAACTCAGGAAAACACTATTCTTAAGATTAAAGTTTTAAAGGATACAAATCAGGACTAGATGAATGCAAAGAGGAAAAGGGTGAGGACAAGGAGTTCCCATGTCAACCTCCCAGCATTTCTAAATTAAGATGCACTCGAAGTATTACATTTATAGAACTCATTAACCAGAGAAGCTCACCTGAGCTAACCAGAGAAGCTCACCTGAGCTTCTGTGTCCAAAGTTTTATTGGGATTTTATTATTAGCCATGATTGAATTAATCATTAACCACGTGATTGAATTCAATCTCTGTCCTTTCTTCTCTCTCCTCCCTGGAGATCAGGCTGATGTCTAGAGGTTCAAAGCCCCAACCTCTAACCCATGGTTGGTTTTTCTGGCAGGGCCAGCCCCCAATTTGGGAGTATCTAAGAGGCCACCTCATTAGCATGAATTTAGGTGTGGGATTTAGGGGCCCAGCGTGAATAACAAAAACACTCCTATCACTCAGGAAATTTCCAGGGTCTAAAGCTCCATCGCAGAAACTTGGGACAAAGACCAGATAAATATATTATGCAACAGCCTGTTTTTTTATTAGTTTGCATTATTTTTGCCCTCACCCCCAACAGTAAATGGGAACTCAAGTAATCCTAGTTTCAAGGGCAGTGCCTGCCACACTGAGACATTCAAATGTGAGTTCATTAATTGAATAAGAATGGTTAAATAAGCACAAAAGATTTAAATAAGCATTTCAGACTAACAATGGAGGTAATATCACAAAGCTCTTCATGATAAATTGCAGAAAACTTGCACAGACAATAATTGCTATTGGAGTCCAAGAAAGGAGCTATCACTTGATTTATATGCACAACTATTTTTAACCTCATAAAGTTTTTGCACATTTAGTCATCTGAATCAAATGAAAACTTTTATTCCTTTATACCTTGCAAATCCCTTGAATCCGATGATTATCTTCATATTAAGGATTGAAAAAAGACCTTTTTCTGAGTTTTTATAATTTCTCTGGCATTTCTAAATTAAGATGCACTCGAAGTATTACATTTATAGAACTCATTGTTTAATCTAAATTAGATTAACCCCCTCCCTGGCCCTTCAGAGATCCAAACAGATAGATGCTCACTTCTGTTTACCCATGTCTCAAGGTCATTACTGACAAAATTACAATTAGTCAATACTTCAAACCTATTGTTAGGGTGCTGAGTTGTGAGCTGTAAACTGCCTCACTCTGGCATAATTAAAACCGTGTTCCAGTTCACCTATTTTATGATACCTACTTGGCCTTTCATAAACCTTCTTTTTCACCATCCTAACTACATTCAGGCCTTGGAAACACAGGAACTTTGTAGAAGAAAACTTTAAAGATAACTTCTTCTTTACTGACAGTGGAAATTTTACTAGTCATTCAGGTAAAAAACAAATTGTACTAACCTAGTGCAAATGTTATGTAACATTTGTGTTAATCATTAAAACAAATCCTAATTCAAGAGGTGTGTGTATAGAAAGCAGTGCATTTGAATTTGTATCCACCCATTAACATGGGAAAATGCTCCTTGGAGCTCTTTGGAAGACCAAAATTTTTAAAAGTGAGGGGACTCCCTTCTATCCTTATATTTTATCTTTAAACCAATCTAAGAGTCAGTAGTCTTAAAGTAAATGAATAGCTTCAAGCTGCCTATTAGGGGGGATATGCCAGTTTCTAGGCCAGTATTTAATCAAGAATCTCTCAGTCCTTAAGTATAGATAGAAAAATCAGAATCAACAAGGATAGCTTGGTCTTTTGAATGAGAGATCCTTTGCTCATTAAGAGTCTCTGTGTTCCTCTTCTGTTCAGAGTTCTTGACATACTCAAGCTTCATATAATGGAAAGGCTCAATCTCTGTGATTTCTATGTCTGATGCTCTCAGTGTTCCTTAATTCAATTCTAGTAGATTACCCCAATCTCTTACAGAATGGCATGTAAGTTTCAATTTCCTGGTTTGTCCTTATGTCTCATTGTCTTGGTGCTTCCCCTCTCCATAATATATATATATAATTAAATTTCACTTTCTCCTGTTAATCTTTCTCATTTAATTTCACTATCAAACTGGGTAAAAGAACCTAAAAGGGTCGAAGAAAAATTTTCTTACTAGAAAAGTAAGAAACCACTTTAGAGAACCTGAGAACCTGTTTCTTCAAAGAATTCAATCTTAGTTGTGGCTACAAATAGGCCTCCTCTTAAAAAAAAAAAAAAAAAAAAAGTGTAAGAGGAGAAAAGGTGGGATTTTTCCTTTGGGACTAAACCTAATGTCAGAAAGACCAAAAAGGTATCTGGGATACATATCACTGCCTGGAAGATTCACAGAAAATTTTCTCAGCTGCTCAACAAAGATCCATGTGTATCAGCAGGAAGATGAGACAGAATATCACATTTTAATTATAGATAAGTATTCTTTTTATGATGAGAGGTTCCATTTCATTTATGGATTCCATTCTTGGAATAACTCGACTGCATATTTAGAATCTTACTTTACCCATTTCTTTCAAATTTTTATTTTTAACTTAATATTTTGAAATGCAATATAATCTCAATATTGCTTATTAGCAAAAAAAAAAAACACACACACAACTACAATAATAATACTTTAAAAAGAGATATAGTTGCATTACCTTAAGCAAAGTATACATAGCAAAATAAGGTGGAAACCTGTGGGGAATTCTCAGGTTAACCTGCCTACATAGGACTTCATACATCTTTACCAGACCTGTCTTTAAACTGATTATTTAAAATATGTATTTTTTATTATTGATTTAGAGAGGAAGAGGATAGAGAGGGGGAAAAAATCAATGATGAGAGAATCATTGATTGGCTGCCTCCTGCACACTAGACACTGGGGATTGAGCCTGCAACCTGGGCATGTGCCCTGATGGGGAATCGAACCATGACCTCCTGGTTCATAGTTTGATGTTCAACCACTGAGCCATGCCAACCGGGCAATCGGACCTCTCTTTAACTAGTGAGAACTGCAAAGTGGATGAGGTATGCCACTCCCATCAACTTTCCCATTCCATACCCCTCTGTCCCTCAAAATCTCATGACTGACATGTTCACTGCCTACCCTTTTATCTGCCACCCATAAATGTGTCTCCTTTCTAGCCTACCAGTTAAATATGTCACTTACAAATTAGGAATATACTGTATACTGATTGTTTGAGGGAGGTGGTGGGAGAGTTGTATAAAACTGTAGTTGTTAAGGCCTAGTTCAAGGCAACTGAAAAAAGGTTAGATAGGGAAGTAAGTGCTAAAATCTGAATGTGCCTCCACAAAACCCAAATATAAAAATCCTAATCTTCAATGTGATAGTGTTAGGAAAGGAAGCCTTTGGGTTGATTAGATCAGGAGGATAGAATGGGAGTATTGCCCAACAGAGCTCCCTAGCCCCTTCTGCCAAGCTAGGACACAACCAGAAAGCTGGTCAGAGACTCAGTGCCCAGGGTTTTTATTGGAGGATGGTCACATGGGCAGCCCATGCCTGGCATGTATCAAAATTCCAGACTCCCAGAAGGAAAGCCCAAATGGCATGTGTGTACCAACAGTTTAGGTACAGTGAGGCACTCTGACTAGCTATTCCGTTGACCTTGCTAGAATCTGAGTTTCCCAATGGTAAGGCCTGGCCAGCCTCAAAAATGGACCTTCTCCAGGATAAAGTCAGGTCTGCTACATTAACTTTTCACTCCCCTTTTTCCTCCATCCATGGACAGCAAGCAGCACTTCTCCAGCATAGCAAAGTCACCCCTGCATTTTTCCTCTGCTTTTCCTCTTCTGTCTCATGGGCTGGAGTTTCTGCTGTGTCAAGTTCCTGAGCAGAGCCAGCTACATACTATGCAAAGCCTGGTACAAAATGAAAATTCAGGACTCCTGGTTAAGAAAGTATAAAAAACTTTACACTAGGAACAGTAGAGCATTCAACCAAGAGTGGGTCCTTCTAAGGCATCAGAAGTCACACACCCAAGTTCCTGAGACCCTGGCAAGTGCAAGATCAACCCTAAACCCTGGGTATCCTTGGGTTGTACAGGCCAGAGGGAATTGGGTTTGTGAGCTTTGTTTTTCTTGTAGGCTTGAATCTCAAGGACCATTTTGTGATGATAATCAAATTATATAATATATGGCAAAACATTCAACACAGGGACTTCTTATGAGTATAGGTAAGACATATCATATTGCTGAGTATTTCCTAAATTTGTTTGATCATAGAAATCCCCTAGGGTGCTTGTCAAAATGCAGATTCACAGCTTCCTCCCCCAGAGATGTTGATTCAGAATCTCTAGAGTGGAGGCCAAGACTCTGTTTTAGTTGTCTACAAGATTTGTATGATTGGAGGATTATAGAAACTCTGGCTAAGAACACAACAATTGGGGGCAGACAGACCGAGGCTCCTATTCTCCATTTACCAGCAAGCATGACATTGGAAAAGTTAATTTCACTAAGCTTCAGTTTCCTCATCTGTAAAATAGAGATAATTTTGCTTAGTACAAAGGGTTACTATGGCAATAAAATGAGACAAATGTATTTAAAGAGCTTAAAAACAGCTACTAGGGCATAAGTTCTCAAAAACGGTAGTTCTAAATATTATGCAAGGAGAACAAAGCTTCTATAAGCCCCTCAGTTTGGTAAGACTAATATGAACTAAGCTTAGATTACTAAACGCAATCATTACTTTTCCTAGCAAATTACAGTCCTTCAGAAATAATGAATTATAATCGGAGGTGAACCAAAGAGTCAATGATCAATGGTAAATATATTTTTAGCACTAGCTATATTCAAAACAGACTATAGTCAGAGGCATGACTGATGGTTTTTGCAATTTAGAAATTGATAACTTAGTTTAGAATAAGATTGAGGGGTGGAAGCACATGAAGGTAAAAGCAGAAGGCTCAGCCATTGCCTTACGCAGGAACATGAAGGAAGGGTAGAGAGGATGAGTAGAAGGCTGCTTCCTTCAATGCAGTGGGGAGAAAGCTTGAGCTGAAATTAGAATAGGACAAGTAGCCCAAACTGGTGGAAGCAAATGTTTCTGTAAGAAATATGTACATGACAGATAGTAAGCATTTGGATACATACTTAAATGAGAAAATGAGGCCTGACCTGGAACCAGAAATTCCTGTGAGTGCTATTGCAAGAGCTGAATATATTTTGTGGGCAGCAGAAACAGAAATAAAAGGGAGGAGCAATTTAATTAATTAGTACATTGAACTCTGTCTGTATCTTCAAAGATCTGTGCTCATACAGTTTACCTTTTTCCACTATGTATTTTAAAAAATAAGAGGGATAAAGCTAATAAAGAAAATAAGATAATTCTGTGAAGATGTAACCATAGGTCTGTATCCAATGATGATATAACATAAACATATTTAAAACTCATTGTCTGAGTCTCACCATAGAAACAGCTCCGTGGAAGACATTTTAAAGCTACCAATTTTAAACAACTAAGCCTTTCTTAGTTGTGTGAAAACTCTCTTAATACTTTTAACAAATCTGTGAAATTATTGGTGACTTGTTGCTGGATTTTCTGTTTTGCTTCATTTAGATGTGGTGACAATTGTGGGTTAAATTATGTCCCCCCAAAAAATATGCTGAGCCTGGCCTGCTGTGTTTCCCAGTGGTTAGTGTGTCAGCCCACAGGCTCGATTCCTGGTCAAGGGCACATTCCTGGGTTGCAGATTCATTCCCTGGCCCTGGTCAGGGTGTGTTCATGGGGCAACCAAACAATGTGTCTCTCTCATCTCTCATCTCTCTCTCTCTCTCTCTCTCTCTCTCTCTCTCTCTCTCTCTCTCTCTCTCTCCCTCTCTTTCTCTCTCTCTCTCTTTCTCTCTTTCCCCCGTCCCTCTTTTCCTCCCTCACACACTCCCTAAAATGTCAATGGAAAAAATATTCTCAAGTGAGGACTAACAAAATATATATGTTGTGATGTTATTCGGAAACAGGATCTTTGCAAATGTTTGTTTGCAAATGTTCATGTATCTAGTTCTATAAGACTGTAAGAAAATGGAGACACAGACACAGGCAGGGAAGAAGGTCATGTGGCCATGGAAGAAGAGACAGGAGCTGCCCTGTCCACAAGCTCAGGCATGCAAGCACTTGTAGGCAGCCACCAGAATCGAAGACAGGCGTGCAACATATTCTCACTCGGAACCTTAGAACCTCCCTGCCGATGCCTGGATTGTAGACTCCAGCCTCCAGAGCTGCGAGAGTATATACTTCTGTTGTTCTTAGCACCCAGTTTGTGGTGCTTTGTTATCGCAGCCCTGGAAACCTAATATAGTAACTCACCACCTGATCAGAAAAAACAGGCACAGTTCAGGTGGCCTTCAGCTCTGAGTGCAGGCTGTGCTCATTACTCAGGGACAGCTGAGAACTGTTACAAGGACAAAGGTGAAGGTTGTCTCATTGAATTCAGAGTCTCCACCATGCAGAGCAGCAAGTTCTCTTCATAGGAAAACTTTGCTCATTTCCTGGTGCTCTTCAGTGCATGGACATGGCTCCACTTGTGCACTCCCAACATGAGGAGGCCTTTGTGGTGAAACTCAGGAATGATAGCAGTTATCACACAATAACAATATTGTAATAATGGTCATAGATAAGTTATTGACAATATACCAAGTGTCAGGTATAATTTAGACACTTCAAAGATTAACTCACATAATCCTCACAAAGATTCTATGAAGAAGGTAATATCATTATCTCTATTGAACAGATGGGCAAACCAAGATCTAGAGAAAGTTAGTGATTTGCTTTGAGTCACATCATAAATAACAGAACTGGAATCAAACCTAGGAAGACTGGCTCTATTGCCCATCCTCTTAGCCCTTATAGGTTAGCAAGATTGTGCCAGACTCAGGCCAGGAAAACCGAGTCCTTTTGTGTGATGAGAGAAGATTCCCTGGCTCCAGGCTAGCAGATTCTGGGTTCTGGAGCACTATGGAAAGCTGAGGACTTGCACACTAGTGAGGAGAAAATAGCAGCATCTGATTCCTAGAACTGCCTCAAAAAGTGGCCACAAATCCTGTGGTTTAAACAATAGTTTCATCCTCTCGCAGTTCTGCAGGCTGGAAGTCCAAATTCAAGGCCACACTCTCCCTCTAGGGGAGGGTCTCTCCTTGTCTTTTGTAGCTTCTGGTGGCTCCTCTCCTTCCTCCTGCCCCCCGTCCCCTTTCTTTCCAAAGCAGTAGAAAGCAATGGAAAAACTATCCTCTGGACAGTTTTTTTTGCAGGAGTCAGGACTCCTCTTCCTTGAGGTGGAGGTGCCATTTATGTGAAGCTAAATCGATACTCATATACTTTGGTTGCAGAAAAGCTAAACATTAACGTGTCTGAATCCATGAAGACTTGTTCTCTTTTGATAAGCACTGTATCTACTAAGCCATCTAGGTACTGGTTGTGAGAAAAAAATTTAAAATAAAGTGTTTAATCAAAGCATATAGAAAAGTTACAAAATACTTCTGTAAGATTCTCTGATCTTTTTTAATTGGTATTTTTTTAATAGTTCTGCTCTTAAGTAAGTTTATCTGTTAGCTTACCCGTACGTTCAAAAATAAGCTTAATTCTTCATCAGTTCACACCCTTATGTTCGTGGTTTTCCAAATGGATGGGATTTTCTGTGTCTGTACTTTTTAATAAATCTACATTACTTTATGCCCATAAAAGTCTATTCATGAAAAAAAAATGATTTTGCTGCTAAAAAAGAGCATTAAGTTTACAGATTTTCTCCTTATGGCTTGATGCTGTCTTTCTGCATTATGACTACCTATTTGTTAATTATGACAAGAAGAGCAGAGCATCTCCAAATTCCTACAAGTTACTTACAATGTAGGAGTTTAACTGTGTTTTCTCCTTCAGTTCCCACATCTACCCCCTAGCACATATGTCTTTTCACAGTGCGAAGATGATAAGCATACACTTTTTCAAAATTACAACAAAATGTTCATTAAGAACTTCATAAAGGTTTGACAGACTGCATATGTTTTTAGAATAAGCATGTCAATAGGTCTTTAGCTTTTTTGAAATTAAGAATCTCCTTTCTACGATCTCCATTGCTAGAAAAAGGCACATTTTCATATACCTCCAAAATTTTGCATATAATTTCAGAGACATTTGAAATGCTTTGAAGGTAAAATGCTTTGAAGGTCCCCTGACTAAGAATGCCAGCTTTGAAAACAAATGTGGGGTTTTTTTAAGCCATTTACTGTGATAATTAATCATTTCTCTTAGAAAAATAGCCAGTAATATTCATTTAAATGACACACTTCTGTCAGAAATCTTTAATGTTTGTAGGGGAAAATAATTTTTAAAATATAATATTGCAGTTCAGGATTTTCAGATCCTCATACTGAATTCACCACCTTGGTTTCCCCTGTCTGACTTAGCTCCTCCACTGCAATATAAGTGTGTTTGAATCCAGGAATCTCTCCTGTTCTTCACTCTATCTGCTATAGAGCCTCACACAATGGTTTACACTTGAAAGGAGCACCAATACTGTTATTTCATTTTTTTAAAATATATTTTATTGATTTTTCACAGAGAGGAAGAGAGAGGGATAGAGAGTTAGAAACATCAATGAGAGAGAGTCATCGATCAGCTGCCTCTTGCACACCCCCTACTGGGGATGTGCCCGCAACCAAGGTACATGCCCTTTACCGGAATCGAACCTGGGACCCTTCAGTCCCCAAGCCAATGCTCTATCCACTGAGCCAAACCGGTTTCGGCTGTTATTTCATTTTTTAAAATTAGGAAGGGTTACCATCCTATCTAATAAATAGGGAATATGCTAATTGACCCTCATGCCATCGCAAAGATGGCGGCGCTCACAGCCAATAAGGAGGGAATATGCTAATTGACTGCTCCACCCTCAAAGATGGCAGCGCACACGGCTACAAGATGGTGGCAGTCCCCTTAGCCCCACCGGGGTTGCATGTATGTGGCAAGGCATATAGTGTCAGGCATGTATATTGCATTCCACACACCTGCCTTCAGAGTCCACCAGTTCCCTCAGCCCCCCAGCTGCCCAGGGCTGGCCCAAGGTGCAGGAAAGCCTCAGATGGCAGCTATTCAGCAACCCAGGGCCTGCCTGAGGCTCAGGTAACCAGAGCCAGCCAAGACTTGCGCTCCTGGAAGTGGCATCAGCAGAGGTGTGATGGGGTGTCGCCTTCCCATGATTTCCAGGTCACCTCCCGCCCCTGAAGGCTCTTGGACTGTGAGAGGGAGCAGGCCAGGCTGATGGACCCACCCTCCAGTGCATGAATTTTCATGCATCGGGTCTCTAATGTACATATATAAAAATTTAAATACATACTACCAAAAGGAGTAACTTGTGTTTAAACAGATATAACAAAGTGGAGGAAAAGTATGAAAGATATATTTGAATTAAACATGGGGGAGGGGCCTGCCTTTGCTCATACAAGAAAAGCAGAGAAGGCAGGTAAAAAACCTTTGCATTGATAGGGCACATTTTAAGTTATGAAAGGTGAGGGTAGAGAGCACAATGCTAGGGGATCAGCCTTTATTTGTCTTTCCCAAGGAAGCTAGCAGACGCCAGCCTAGAGGAGTACAATGTCCACTTCTGAGGACCTGCCAACCTTTTTTCAGCCCAGACACCCTGAAGGGATGAGATCAGAATTACTAAGAACTGGGCTTGATAAGCAGGACAAAAAAGTTTCCATGGCACTTTGTCCATTAATACCTCCTCTCTGCTTGCTTATGTCTGAAATCTCTCTAACATATAAAAAGGTTTGTGCCCAGCTGGCAAAGCTTAATGGGTTGAGCGTAATCTCATGCACCATAGAGGTCGCTGGTTTGATTCTGGGTCAGGGCATGTGCCCAGATTTTGGGTTCGATTCCCAGTAGGGGGCATGCAGGAGGCAGCCAATCTGTTTCTCTGTCATCAATATTTCTATCTTCTCCTCTCTCTAGAATATCAGTAAAAACATATTTTTTTAAAGTTTTTTATTGTAATATTAAAGAAAAATTTTTGCTAACATATTGAGTGAAATTTATTCACCCTAAATTTAATCCGAGTGTACGAGAGTATTTCCTGTATGATTTCATTTATGAGGAGAGGTATTGAGCGGCCAGAGTTAGGGGAGGAATCACCATGGATAATTGGCAAGGGCATCAAAAGTTGTGATTGGGACAAAAGACATTCCACTGAATTAAAAAGATTCCACCTTTCCCTAGTGTTGTTCCTATTGCCAATCCCATGAGACTAGAGTGTATAGAAACCTAGTATAAAATTTTTTTATATGATTAGCTGCTGTCCTTCACTAAACTTCATAATGTATTAAATTTGTGGATAATGGTCTCTCCCTTTGTTTAATTTGTTTCCTTACAAAGAGATTTTATTCTTAGAAGTTTCACTAATTAAGATAGTTAGACAGTTAGCTTCCTGGCAGCAAAAACTACTTCTTGTTTATCTCTGAATCCCCAATGCCTATATAGTGTCACATGAATATTGTGCTCAGACAAGATTGTTATATGCATATTTCTTAAATGAAGGTAGCAAATATCTATTACAAGTTTAAGGATTTGTTAACTAATTCTAGAAAAGATGTATGGTAACTTACAAAAATTAATTTAATAAGACATAACATTAAATATTAAAATTATTATAAGAGTAACTTAGAAGTAGAGCACATAAAATGTTGCTGGTATATAGCTTATAAACAAAATTTCCTTTTAACAAGTAGACAAGATGTCTCTTGTAGCAAATATTCTAAGTAGTCCAGATCCTTCAAATATTATTCCTAACCTAGAACATAATTTCTAGTATGTGATTATGTCTTGTACTTTTAAAAAGTATTTATCAACTGATTGCTTTACATAAATTATATAGTTATTATTGTCACTGATATTTTTCTTAGCTTATAATAGAATAAAAATAGCCTTTTAAGTCTTAAAAACATTAATTAAATAAGAGAAGCTCAATTTTGTGAACATAGCTAATAATACTTCATGTTCATTCTGGCAGGCATTGTGCAAAGTTTCCAATGAATGTGAGTACCTTTTATGAAATATGAGAAACTTTGTTCATTTGCCCTTTCTATGCAGGTCTTTTAGTCTCCTGCATCAATGGCTTTTCATTATTCTTTCATGTGGAACCTCTTATAGCAAGCTCTGATAAGACAACAAATGACCCAGTAGAGTATTCATTTATAGTATTATAAACAAATAGGGCTCTCTTTCTTGGCCCCTGTTCTTTAAAATTTAATTAGAATGCTTCATCTCTCATTCCAGAAATATATTCTCTTCTAACCTCGTAGCTTTGTTATTACTTATAGTTGGGTTAGATTTTTAAATAGAACTCAATTTTTTCTCAGTGTTTCAGACAGGAAAAAAGAGTACCACATGGAGTACCTGTCAGCCTGTCCCAGGGAAGAAGTTTTAATTGAACATCTATCTCTTCTTCTTTAGCTAATCCAGATAGTTTATGAAGCAAGTACTTGTGAGTTGCAAAATCAATTCAGGTGCTGAAATCTACTTTCTAATCCTGAGAAAATGTTTCTAAATGGACTGAGTTCTGCTCTTCCTCATATTTCTGATTACAATTTTCTTGATAACCTACTATTCTATAGTACATTCTATCTATTAAAAAAAATGCTTTCTATTTATTTATGGAAGGACCCTACCTTCCCAAACAGGCCTGAAACTCTGCAGTAGTTGTCCTGAAGCATCCCTTCAGATGCCACGGTGGGGATCAGGGATTGCTCTGCAGTTTTCATGCCCTTTTTCACTTGTGGAGTTGTGGCAACAGATTTCATCATTATGTCTTCCCAAATCCCTGCTGCTCCCCTGCATTCATTCCAGACCTGGGAGATGCTCCAGACCTTTGGGATAGCCAAATGACATCAAGAGAGACAGATGTGCCGATGTCATAAATGGGGAAGTTGGGGCTAAAGGTGAATGATGCAGCAACTGACAGACGTCTTTTTCCAAGAGCTAAGTCTTGTTTTAGGAATATATGATCCTTGGAGGACTTTATCAGAAACTGAACTGAATGAGCCAAAGAGCTACTGAGCATTTTCATTTTCCATTGAGTATGCTGTTTTGTTGATTCAGTAGTCAAGTACAATTTAGAAGTATTGTTGCTTGGTTACTAAAGAGACTTTTGTTTTGATTTAATTATTCTCTCAAATGATTTAACTTGCTCCACTACACGTTGATAGAATTATAGGAGGTGCTTTTGCTGGGACCCATGGTCCCCTAGGAAACCATTGCTTTCCAAAGATTCTTACAAGAGTCTGTGATCCAAATAGCACTGATCTAATGTCTCGTGTCACTTTTTAAAAAAAATTCTACACATATGTGCAATCCTGGGGAGATATAAACAATGTAGGTCACAAAAAGATTAACATCTGGCTAAAAAATCACCACCTATCCATTGTGGCTAACTCACCCCTTCGGACCACACAGACTTAAGCAAGCACAGAGTGGGGCCCAGGCACAGAGAGAACAGTGTTATCAACACCTGCAAGCAGGAATATTGATGTGACCAAATAGAAAAACTTGGGGGAAATTCCATAAGAAATAAGCCTATACTTTATGCTGTAAGCTTAAGAGGACCTTGTGTGTCCCAGATGGAAAAAGGGGGCTAAATTAGGCTTACAGATTTGATATTAGGTGGTTAAGTGCTAAAGATCTTTATTTTTATTTTTATTTTTGGTTTGTTTGTTTTAATGTGCTTAGAGGAAAAAGAAAATGTATCAATGGAAGAAATCTGAAAAATCATTCTGTGTGGGGTTTTTTTTAATGAAAATGAGCAATTAAAATAATTTTTCACAGTTTTCAAGTAGATGTTCTCAGTGGTTTGTACATTTAACTGGGCCCTAAGCTTCAATGAGCACAGATTCTAAGTCTCTTAAGAATATATGTACAACATTGCAGCAAGTATTTTATTTTTTGTTTTGGTTCCCCACCCCCCCCCACCCCCCAACAAGTATTTTGTAAGCTATTATTTCTCTGGCTCACTCACTTACAAAGACTCACCTCTACTTCTGATTTGCCCTGTATAAACAGGAGGAATGGACATTTCTGAGAGCAGTTTTTATAGAAAAACTTACTTGGGAAAGACTAAAAACTGAACAGTTCAGATCTTGCAACAATGATGGTTTGAAGGATGTGATGCTCCTGTGGCTTTCGGATTCCAGTATGTGACTATTGTCCTTATGAGTTTATTGATGGAAAGTGGTGCCTTGTCTTCCACTAAGCACACACATATTTCAAAATACATCTAAATGCTTTCTACAAAGAAGAGCCAATTCAGAAAATATAGGGATTTTCATTGGCCTTGGGGGATCACTTCAATCGACTCAATAGTCTGACAGAGTAGAAATATCAAATTCTTTAAAGTTCAGATAAATAAAGTGGGCTGCTTATGGGGAAAGTAGGATATTCTTCACTATAATCAGTCTTATACATTGACAATAAAGAAATAACCTGTTTCATTATAAGCAAGACTGCAGCTAAAGTCTTGAAACTATCTATTTCTGTGAACTTCTGGCTGAAAATACTATTGAAATGTGAAAATGAAACCTCCCACCATATCTCTGGAGCATAGCTTCAAGATTTGCTGGTAACACAAAAAGTTCATTTATTCCCTAATGTAGACTGAGAACCTAAGAACTGACTATGATGCTTAAGTGATGGAGTCTGTACTCTAGGGCTGATTATATTGGTGGTAGGCATGTGATAAGAGTGATTTTGCAGTTCCAAATACTTAGTTTTAAGGTATAATTCTAGCTTTCTTTGTATCACCACTCAGAACTTCAAAGAAAGCTTATAAGTGATTTCCAACCCTGAGTTGAATTGGAGAGGGGAGATAGAAGAGGGGAGATAGAAGAGGCGAGGCAGAGAAAGGTGTTTTGAAGGCTTGATCCACCCTTGCGGGCTTTGAAGGTGGAGGGAAAGAGCCATGAGTCCAGGAATGCAGGTGATCTCTAGAAGGTACAAAATACAAGGAAGTGGATTTTCCCCTCAAGTCTTCAAACAGGCATGTACCAACACCTCCATTTTAGCACCATAGACCCATTTCAGACTTTCCACCAATAGAACTATAAGATAATAAATTTTTATTGTTTTAAGTCACTAAGTTTGTGGTCATTTGTTACAGTGGCAATAGGAAACTAATCCCATGTCCAACAGTTGGTTTTACTCAATTGGTAAGAAAAGGATATATGCTAAAATGTTTCCTAGAATAATGGGAACTTTCCCGCTCAGTGCATAACTTGTCTGAGAAGTAGATAGCCATGTTTTGGTTCTGGTGTCTGAAATTCCTTTATAACTCTCTTGTGACCAAGTAACAGGGTACTAAAATCTTTCTACTGCCCTCACATGGGCATTCCTTCATGGTGAACATCTTAAAGACCATGAGTCTGGTGTGCCTTGAGAGTACTCCTGAGTTTACCCAGAGTTAGTTTTTGAAATCTTATAATAGCATTTAAATGGGATGAAAGGGGTTAGATGAGCACGTACAGTTTTATGTCTTCACTATTAATAACTTAAAATCAAAGAAATTGTGGGCTTTCTGGAAGCTCATCTTTTTTCTTAAAGATTTTGCTCTGCATTTGTAAAACTAACAACCTAAGTCAAGGGGTTAGTGATATCTTCCAGGATTCCTGTTGAGCCTCACATTTTATAAAACAGCATGATTTCTTTTTGACATGGTTATTTCTTGTCCTTCTAGTAAAATATTTCAGACTTATAGAAAGGCATAAAGTAATAAAATAATTTTCATATGGCAACTGTCAGCTAAAATATTAAAAATATTACACTGTACACTCTACGCTGGTGCCTGGGAACCCATCTTTAATCACATTGTCTATCCCATATATTCTGAAGGGATAAAATATGCTGAACTTGTCCTTTATCATTTGCTTGCATATCTTTATACTTTTATTTATATACTAGAGGCTCAGTGCATGAGATTCATGCATAGGGGAGGAAGGGGGGTCCCCCTCAGCCCAGCCTGCACCTTCTCTAATCTGGGACCCCTTGGGGGATACCAACCACCAATTTAGGCCCAATCCCAGGTATTGGGCCTAAACTGGCAGTTGGACATCCCTCTCACAATCCAGGACCCCTGGCTCCTAACTGCACACCTGCCTTCCTGCTTGATTGCCCCCAACTGCCCCCGCTGCCAGCCTGGTCACCCTCAACTGCCCCCCGCCACTGGCCTGGTCACCCCTAACTGCCACCCCCCACTGGCCTCGTCACCCCTAACTGTCCCTCCTGCCAGCCTGGTCGCACCTTACTACCCCTCTTGCCAGCGTGGTCACCCCAACTGTCCCCCTCTACTGGCCTGGTTGCCCCCAACTGCCCCCCTGCTGGCCTGGTCTCCCCATGCAGCCTGCTGTTCAGTCATTTTGTCATCCTCACTAATCTCCCCTGCCGGCCTTATTGCCCCATGCAGCCTACTGTTCGGTCGTTACTGTTACTGTGATGGCATTCTGGACAATTTGCATATTCCGCTATTATTAGTATAGATGTATATATGTAGGTACTCTTCTCTTTGTACAGTGGTGGGATATAAAAAAATATATACAAAATGCAAATAGTCAAAGCAATGTTACTAATCAATGACAAAAATTGCAGTTGTCCCATAACCTTTAAGAACTTTTGTCAAAATATTTAAAAGCTGCCAAAACTGGTTTGGCTGAGTGGACAGAGCATTGACATGCGGACTGGAAGGTCCCGGGTTCGATTCCAGTCAAGGGCATGTACCTTGGTTGCGGGCACATCCCCAGTAGGGGGTGTGCAGGAGGCAGCTGATCGATGATTCTCTTTCATCGATGTTTCTAACTCTCTATCCCTCTCTCTTCCTCTCTGTGAAAAATCAATAAAATATATTTTTAAAAATATATTAAAAAGCTCTCTTAGTATCAGTAATGAACATAGCAAAAAAAATAGTAAAACAAATATTTATTTAGTTCTATGTAATATAAAGCATTAGAAACATTGTGGATTTAAAATTTTTATTTATTTGTAAAAAACCTATCAGGAGTAGTTCAAACAGTGCTTCTTACCTTCTCATTGTGTTACTTAACCATGTGGAGCAACAAGTCTTCATAAGCCATTCTCTTTCTAAGTTTGTATCAGCCTCCAACACTTTACCTTTTGTTCTTTCAACACCATGAAATATTATAGCTCCCAGAGTTCCTTTAATGTGCAGTTTTGTACCAGCGTCACTTCCTCTGGGACATTTTCCTATTTTTTGTCACCACCACGTTCCTCATGTATGTAACCATGTTCCCCTTACTAGTTCCTCTGATTGCATAGCCAGGGTCTCAAACAATGACAATAATTTCTTCTACCACTTCACTTATGCTCAATTCAGGTTCCATTTCCAGAATTATCACTCTTCATTTCCTTGATGCACTTATACATTGGTTAGCCAAATTCCTCTTTCTGGTGTTCATTTTTGTAAGATGTTATTTAGATTTATCACTGGTAGACAAAGAGATCAAATAACTACATGCTTTGCTGTCTGTACTTGAAAAGCAGCTGGGCAGGGATCAATCACCAATACAGTTTGCAAGAAGTGACATGATTGGACAGTGATGATGCACACCTGTTATTTATGTAGTATTTGTGGATAGAAGAGCTAGCAGTGAAACTTGAACATTATGCATCATTGTTATGGAATTTGTATTATGCAATTACTCACAGTTAATATAACATGGTAATTGAATTTGAGTAATGTTGTTAGGAGACAAGTGTATGTAACTAACCCATAGTAACTAAAATACATGCATGTCAGACTATGCAAAGTAAGATGGCCTCTCTCTGTGTGTGTTGTGTATTTTAAACTTTAAATAAATATCATTAAAAATACATATCTTTTCACAAACTCACTTTTCTCATTCAACATTATGTTTCTGAGAATTACTTATATTGATGTATGCAGCTATAGTTCATTAATTTTTTTCCTGTCTTATGGTATTCCATTCATATGGCTATATTCCAAGTTATTTATGTATACTTTTATGAAACTTTAGATTGCTTCCAGTTTTTTATTATTGCCAATATTACTCGTCTGAGAATTCATTTATTGCTTCTGTGTCATTATGTGCAAGTTTCTCTAAGGTAACTTACAAACTTTGTTAGATATTTCAAATTGTCCTGCTAAGTTACATTCCCAAGTAAGTTTATAAAAGTGATTTTGGCTCAACTAGCTCAATAAAAATTAGTATTGATGATTTAGTTTTACCAATTTGACCATATAAGTTTATGAGTATAAACTAATTTAGTTTGGATCTGATTAATGATGATATTGAGCATATTTTCATGTTTCTTTAAATAACATTAATATTTTTACAATTATATGGATATATATTGGCTTCTATAAACCAAAAATTAAGCAATTATAATTTCTGTACATTGTCTTGTCTATGTCTTATCTTTTCATTTGTATTATAATATATTTTGATGCATAGGAGATTTTAATTTAAATATAGTAGAATTTACCAATTTTCCTTTTTTAGTTTATGCTTGTGTTTTGTGTCATAAAAGTATTCTCTTGTTGCTCCATGCCATAGAGATAGTATCTCTTTTTACTTCTAGAACTTTTAGCTTTTTTCTATATTTTAGGTATTTATTATAAACGAAACTCATTTTTGAAAGGATATAAAGTAAGAATCCAACTTCTTATTTTTGACATATGAGCAACCAAATTTTCCATCCTACCTAATAAAAGAGTAATATGCAAATTAACCATCACTTCACTATACCCACAAGTCACCCCCACCAGCCTATCAGAGCGAGTATTCAAATTAACCCAACCAAGATGGCTACAGCCACAGAGAGCAGGAGGGAGGCTTGGGTTTCCCAGACAATGGAGGAAGCCAAGCTTTCCGCCTGCCCTTGCTGGCCTAAGCCTCCACTCAAGGTTACAAAGTTTCAATTATAGAAGGTAAACAAATCCAAACAGAAATGGCGGCAGCCACAGAGCTGGAAAGAGTGGGAGGCTAGGGTTGCCCCTGGCAATGGAAGAAGCAAAGCTTTCCACACACCCTGGCTGGCCCAGGCTTCCACTCCAGGCTACAAAGTTTCAATTATAGAAGATACATAAATTCCAACAGAAATGGCTGCTGCCACAGAGCAAGCAGGAGGCTTGGCTCTGCTCCAGGCTACAAAGTTTTAATTATAGAAAGTAAATAAATTCCAGATACCAGGGCCTCTGATTGGGTCACCAGAGGGTGTATCTGGCCTGAAAACCACCACAGGCCCCTTGCTCAGGCTGCCCCACACCCCGAGGACACCCCCACCCTGATCTGGAGACCCTATAGGGCAAATCAGCTGGCCCCCACCCATGCACCAGGACTCTATCCTATCTAATAAAAGAATAATATGCAAATTGACCATCACTCCAACACACAATATGGCTGCTCCTATGTGGTCAAAGATCCTGCCCCTATGTGGACACAAGATGGCCACCACAAGATGGCCACAGGGGAGGGCAGTTGGGAGGCACAAGGCCTGTAAGGGAGGGCAGTTGAGAGGGCCCAGGCCTACAAGGAAGGGCAGTTGGAGGCGATCAACCCTGCAGGGGAGGGCAGTTAGGGATAATCACGCCAGGAAAGGAGGGAAGTTGGGGCAAATAGGCTGGAAGGGGAGTAGTTAGACATCAATCAGGCTGGCATGGGAGTGGTTAGGGGGTGATCAGACTGGCAGCAGAAGCGGTTAGGGGCAATCAGGAAGGCAGGCAGGTGAGCAGTCGGGAGCCAGCAGTCCTGGATTGTGAGAGGGATGTCCCAGATTGGAGAGGGTACAGGCTGGGCTGAGGGACACACACCCCCACCCCAGTGCACGAATTTTGTGCACCAGGCCTCTAGGCATTATACATGGGAACAACTCCTTTCTCCACTGACCTGTAGACTTACCACTGTCATACATCTTTTTTTTTTTAATTAGACTTTAATTGTAAAGCAATTTTAGGTTCACAGCAATAATAAGCAGAAGGAACAGATATTTTCTATATTATTCCCCTATTACCAATATATACCGCATGTTTATACATATAAGAATCTCTTTTAGGACGTACCACTTTGTTCCCTTGGTCATATTGTCACTGCTGCACAAATCTCAAACTACTGAGATCTTTGTAATGGATTTGATCTGTGATAGAGCAAGTCTCCCCACATCATTGATTTTTAAGGAATCTTTTAATAATTTACATCTTCTACTGATATATAATTAGTATCTTTTAGATACGGTTCACATACCAGTTAATTCACCTGTACAAAATGTATAATCAATAGCTTGTTTTTTGAAATATATATAACCATATACATTATGTTTCTGAGACTTAGTCAAGTTGTTGCATGTAGTTATAGCCCTTTTTGCTGTGGAGTATTCCATTACATAAGTATATTACCAGTAATATATCCAGTTTTAGGCTATTACTTCTTATACTTTTTATTTCTATAATTTATTTTTGGTTTATTTTAGATCACTGACCTGTAGACTTACCACTGTCATACATCTTTTTTTTTTTAATTAGACTTTAATTGTAAAGCAATTTTAGGTTCACAGCAATAATAAGCAGAAGGAACAGATATTTTCTATATTATTCCCCTATTACCAATATATACCGCATGTTTATACATATAAGAATCTCTTTTAGGACGTACCACTTTGTTCCCTTGGTCATATTGTCACTGCTGCACAAATCTCAAACTACTGAGATCTTTGTAATGGATTTGATCTGTGATAGAGCAAGTCTCCCCACATCATTGATTTTTAAGGAATCTTTTAATAATTTACATCTTCTACTGATATATAATTAGTATCTTTTAGATACGGTTCACATACCAGTTAATTCACCTGTACAAAATGTATAATCAATAGCTTGTTTTTTGAAATATATATAACCATATACATTATGTTTCTGAGACTTAGTCAAGTTGTTGCATGTAGTTATAGCCCTTTTTGCTGTGGAGTATTCCATTACATAAGTATATTACCAGTAATATATCCAGTTTTAGGCTATTACTTCTTATACTTTTTATTTCTATAATTTATTTTTGGTTTATTTTAGATCTACACAACTTTCTAGATAGTGTTTTATCCCTATGTTTTTTATTTCTTCTCTAGCTTAAGCATTTTGTGTATTTTTTTTTTATTTTGTTTATAATTATCTTGAGAATCTAGGGATTTTTCCTTTTAGTGATTTTCATATCTTATTTCCTCTTTGTTATGTAATTTTTTGTTATCCATTGGTTTATTCTTTGCATTCTGCAGTCTCTGGGATGAATGTTGTCTTGAGTTGATGATGTTCTGTCCTGAGAAGATTTGAGTTTGCTTCTGCCCGATACCTGGGTATATAATCTGGGTCAGATTTATGCTCATTTCTTAGGTTGGGAATTCCTGGACACTCAGATAATGCAAATTCAAACTGTATTATATCTGAGTACAGGCCTGAGGTTGTGAGTTTTTCAGGGGGGAGTTTTTTGTTTTATTTTGTTTTTTGGATACCCTATATCCTGGTGAAGACAGATGACTCATCACCATTTCCTGTGCCTAGTAGTCATCTTTCTCCTAGCCCTGCCTATCATGGAAAACAAAGCCTTGAGGGTTGTTAGCTCTGTGCAGTCTCTATATTCCAGCCCTCTACCTTGGGGAAGCCCCGGGGCATTTGGATATAAAGTAAGGACCCTAGGAGGCTAAGCTTTTCTAAGATAATTAAATGTCCCCAGGAAAGTGCTGGCTCATTGCTCTGATGTTCATCCCTCTCCCCCTTTTTATGGCTTCAGGACTTTGCTTACTTTCTCAGGTACTCAGCTGTGCATTAAAGGGGCATTTGTAACATTTAATGCAACATTTATAGGAATACTTTGGAGATTTTCAGAATCCCTAGACTGTCATAATACCAGAAATGGAAAGTGGTGATATCTTTTTTAAAGAATTGAATAGCATTTTCTGGATATAAACAACACAAAAGCTCATAACGGAATTCATAGTTGCCTGAAGTGTGTCACACTCATAACAATAGGAGCATAAAATATTTGCACATCACTCTCATTTAGCTACCAAGAATTAATTAAGCTTTTATTTTATTTTCATGGATTGCCAAGTTTATGATAGCTAACTTACAAAGATATAAGTGATGTTATGGTTAAATATCATCCTATATAATAGAAGGGTAATATGCAAATTGACCAAACTGTGGAACGGCTGACACGCATTGACCACAAAAGGGCAGACGCTCAATGCAGTAGCTGCCCCCTGGTGGTCAGTGCGCTCCCACAAGGGGAGCCTTGCTCAGCCAGAAGCCAACCTCATAGCTGGCGAGCACAGCAACAGTGGCAAGAACCTCTCCCACCTCCATGGAAGTGCTAAGGATGTCCAACTGATGGCTTAAACCATCAGTTGGACATCCCCTGAGGGCTCCTGGACTGCAGGAAGGCACAGGCCAGGCTGAGGGAACCTCTCCCCCACTAAGTGTGCAACGCTTTTGCCATTATACACAATACTACAGTAAATATTTGTACATACTTTGTTGATATGTAGGAAACATTCCTGGAAATGGAATTTCTGGATTAAGGTTGAGTGATGCATTCATTTTCTGAGGTTTTTTTTTTTTTTTTTTTTCAAGATACCCTTGCCTATTATACCAATTTCGTCTCCCATCAGGAGATTATAACAGTGCTTGTTTGCTTATACCTTTATCATCATACCTTCAACAGTGTCCCATCATACTGCTCTTTGTCAACCTGATAAGGGGAAAATAGCACAACCCATTATAGTTAAAATTTGTTTTTCTGTTATTATGCATGAGTAATGAATATGACCCCAGATAAATGAATAAGTAGCTTATATTCTAGTAGCTTTTGCAATGATGAAAGGATGTGGTATAGGCTCAATTCAGGAGGAGCTTGTGAAATGTACATTTCCTTTTTTCCATTCCCACCCCAACATGATTACAATAGTTACTCATTTTCAAACTGACCTTATTCAAAGTAATAGAGGTGTGGTTCCAGTGTGTTAGTTTCAATGATTTTCCTCCAAGCAGAATAAATAGTGGAACAGAAATATCACTAAAGCTCTAAGTAAGCAGATTATGAGCTGACAACAGTGAATACCCAGTACATCCACAATGCAAGAACTTAAATAGAGGTTTTAATTATCATTATATTTGACAGAAGGAGAGAATCTGTGCTCACAGCATATTCCTTAAAAATCTACTAGCTGTTGCCCACCAGTGTGGCTCATTTGTTGAGCATTGACCCATGAACCAAAAGGTCACTGGTTCGATTCCCTGTCAAGTCACATGCCTAGGCTGCCGGCTCAAACCCTGGAGAGAGGAGGGGAGGTCGTGCAGAAGGCAGCCAATTGCCGGAATTATTTTCCCAGCCTTACAAAGGGTTCAGCATTCTGAAGAAAGGGGCTGATGCATAGATTCAAGAAGGAGTCCAAAGACGAAAGATAATTTTGAAAGGCATTGGGGGTCAGAGGATCTTCAACTGAAGAAGATAAATACTCACTTCCTTCACTTAGGACCCTGCTTTGATTAACACCTTTTATCCTAAGGCGAGGTGGAAATAATACACTTCAAAGTGTAAGGTTTTAAAGGGTAGAATACGGAAGCATTATCAGTTTGGGAAATAGCCTACAACTGTTCAGGTGTTTGGCCAACAGGAGGCAATAAAATGCCCTGAGCTGTCTGGCAGCGGACTATCATCCTATTCAGGTTTTTGGGAGATGCAGTTTAGCCTTTTCCAATAGGTAAATTACATATATGACTCACCATTGTTGAGTCCCCCAAGTTTCACCAACCTTTTGGTGGAACTCTTGTAATTATCACATGCTGGAATTGGTTCTCGGCAGCCAATCTCAGTGTTTCCCTCTCATCAATATTTCTCTCTATCCCTCTCCCCTCCTCTCTCTAAAATCAATTAAAAACATTTTTTAAATCTAGTTGTTAACCCCACCCCAACCCCAGTTTTTGAAAATGGTTGCCACCATTCTAGGCACCACAGAGACCCAACAGAAAAGGCATTATCTTTATTTTATCTGTATGTTTGATAGAAAAAAAAAATACTTTATCAAAAATTACTAAGTGGACTTCCCTTGTGTATCATTGACCAGAAAGACATCATCTAATAGGATAACACTCAGAAGAATATATAATAATGTAATTATTACAGTGTTGAACCCTCTGCACAAATTATTTCATTTTCTCTCAGTTGGTGTGAAAGTCACTGGAGTCCTCATTTGGAACTCTGTCACTATAGCATTTATGGGGAAACGGGCAAGTTCACAAATGAAAATTTGCAACGGAACCTATTCACCAGCTGGGGACTGCTCGATATTGCTACATTTTAAACTTGATACTTGAACATGAATTTGGGAAGAAAAAAAATAGAAGCAAGTAAATATGAAATAATCCCACTTCTCTTGGATGCAGCCTTTGCAAGGAGCTTGAGAAGAGAATATAGTTTTATTTTATGAACAGCACCAACAACAAAACTTTGCATATAGGTGTGCCAAGAAAGGGCATTTGATGAATGAAATACTATCATTCTTGATAATTACTAGACATCTGGCAGAGTTCCTAAACACCTTTTCACCATAACTTTGGTCCATTTCCCTAAATCCACTCATGAACTCTACTGATGAAGTAGAAAACCTTAGCCAAGGAGGCTGGCTCTGCTACTCCTCAAACGTTGCTAAAACATGGATAGGAGCAGCCACCTCTCACAGCTCCTCTTTCCACATGACTCACCTTCTGCCCCTTGTTGGCATAAAGAGATCAGGAGCAATTTTGAAACTTACTAGTGGAATCCTGCACAGCTCAGAGAGCTCAACAGTGACCCTAATTCATTAAAGAAAAGCTCCAGGTTGTAAAAAAGGAAGCACTCCATAGAACCAAGCCCGAAATACCAGCCAACTGCAGACTGCCAGCTGTGCCGGAATTGAGGCAGACCCCCAGCCTGGAGCCTACTGTCCTAATTGAAGGAAGCCCAAATAGAGGGGAGGTTTGAGTAAAGAAAATTTAGGGAGGTTTTGTTTTTATGTGAAGTCCTCATGAGGAGACCGTTAAAGAACAAAATTCAACAGAGTAAATTTGAAGATCTAATTGGCTTTATTAAGTGATTCATAAACCAGGCAGCATTCTTTCTAGTAAGGAGAAAAGGGTGCTCAGAGGCATTGTCAAAATGGAAAGTTTTTATAGGAAGACGCTTGGGGCATGGGAGCTCTTTACAACAAAAAATTAGAGATCATTTTTAGTCCAGGACATCTTCTTTGGATGATGCAGATGGCCTTTTCTTCCTGAGGGGAGAGAATGGAGAGGGTCCACGTGATAGATGACCTCATTGATGTTGATCAGAATATTCCAGATTGCAATTAGGGCAGGTTTTAAGTCTAGGTTTGTACTCTATTTTGAGCCTTTGTTTTCTCTTTAACAGGACAAAACCTTATCTGTCATTATTATTGTTGAGGCCCACCACATTAGCCTTGAGTTTTTTACAGCTTGGGTAGCATATTTTTGCTTTCTGAGAGTCAACATTTTATTTGTAACAGGATTGCCCAAGGCTATTGAACAGGTCTCAGTGCCTTCTCATTAGCATAAAGGCTATCTGCAATCTTATCTTCTTAATTTGTAGAACACCACATAGTATTTATTTTAAAAAATAGATGAAAATTTCAACCTTGTTCTTTGTAGTTAAAGAGCTTTCATGAAATTTCCAGCCCGTCAGATGTGTAAGTGCTAATGTTTTCTGTGCCAAGCTGGCTCCCCCTGTTGCCTGAGGCTCCTTTCTGGTGGCATTCAACTCCACAAACAGAGGAAACCGTTCTCCCACAGTGAAAGTGTGCTGTGCTCAGAAACTTGGGGGCACAGCAACACTCCCTGGCAAACAGGCCCAAATCAGCAGGGCATGCATGAAACCCAGGGTGACAAACCATTTGCCTTTTAGCCACTGCCATTCTGTGCAAATGATCACAGACTAGATGTCCGACAGGATTTATAACCTCCACACTCAGTATCGCTCATTTTGTAGCCAACGTGCTAAACTAACCAGGAAATGGTAAACCCCATTCCCAGGTTTCCCTTAGACCGAACCACATCCAGAAACATGCAAACCGGTGTCCCCCTTTCAGAGGCAGATCCTTCTGCATATATCTGGCATTAATGCAGGTAGGAAAATTGATATTTTTCAGGATTTTTATTCAGAATATCAGACTAATAAGCAGCTTTCAAAATGAACATTTCCAGGTGAGAGATTTCAACACTGTTTTGCAGATGTGGTGGATTAGGATGCATATTTTCAGTATTTTAGAAACCTCAAATTATAATCCTTTCCAGTTCACCAGCTCACTTTATCCAAAAACATGGTGTCAGAGGCTGGGCAGAGGCTGTTTGCTTCTGATTTCTAGCTTCCCTTACAACTACATTTACAAGAAAGGTGTTTGTTTTTTAATCCAAGAAAACAACAAGCCCTGTGATGGAGCTATGCAGTTCTTTTTACTTTGGGCTCCATACGTTATAAAAAGCACAGACCCCTGCGATTTTTTAATTAAGATGTCCACTCACTTGCACCTGCCTACATAAGTCTATCTGCAGATGAACTTGATGGGCTCATCTCTGCCAAGGGAGTCTGCTTTCTCGGCAGACCCCTGACCTCCGCCCAGAAGTGGTTCTGACCATGACCTGTGTCTACCCCTGGTGGCACTGGAGATGTGATGCTTTAATCTGGTAACATTGGCGTCATGGTCTTTTTGAGTGTGCTGCTTTCCACTGCTGACTCTGAACTCAAGCCAACCAGAGACTCTGGTGAAGCCAGCCCCAGCACATGATAGTTCTTTAGAGATGTTCTCATCAAACAGTGGATATCTAGCTTATCTGAGAAACTGGTTGAGAGGCAGAGGCAGAGAGATGAAAGAGAACATCAGTCTCACAAGGTTTCACAAGAGAAACTGCTTGCTTAAAAAGAATATCTTTTTTCTTATTATAAAACACACAAGCTCATAGTAACATTTTTGAAAAATACTGAGAAATATAACAAAGGGGAAAGTCACCATATTCGCACTACCCAGCTAAAGGCTTGGTACATTTGTAGTAGAGAGATTTCTGATTGTCAGTTAAGAAGGAACTTACCCTAATCACATAGGTTTTTAAATAATCTTAGGTCCTATGTTAAAGCATTTAAATGAGAGACTTCCAATAAGGGAAGTGATTCCAGAAATGCCTTTCCATTCTTCAGCAGATCTGTCCAATTATTCATGTTTAATAGATCACAGGGATAGAGTATTCCCCTTTCCAAAAATTATATAAAAAACAAAAAAGGAAAGTCTTGTTCATTTCTGAGGTTGAAGAGAAATATTCAAGAAAAATAATTCCTCGAACTCAGTTTCACTTATTCTACTTTATAATAGTGCCGTGAACACAAGCACAGGGTCTCTGAGTAGATGGTCAGAACAAGTTACACTGACAGCATAACTGAGCAGCAGTCCCACCTTGATGGTCCTAAGTATACTTCTCATTGGGGTAAGTTTCTCAACATGGTCCCAGAAATGAACAATAGGAATCGAGCATTTTTCCCACATAATTAAGTCTCTTCCAAAATCCATCAATTTAAAGAGGTCAGGAAAAGAAGGTTTACAGTTGTGAGTATGCAAAACACAGTTTAACCTTGTATATTTTTATTAATTATTTTTGTTACAAATGTATTATGAAACTAACTATTCTTATCACAGTTCATTTAATAAACAAAGAAACTACATTTTAGTAAGTATTTCAAAGAGAAGCAGATGTCATGAAGGCAATAAAAATTCTTTGTATTTCTATGGGACTTGGAGTTGTTAAAATGTTTTTCTATCTATTATATAAAAAGACTTCTTATATTAAAAACTGAAGGTTAAATAGATAATATAAAAGAATATTAATAATATGAATTCAAGAGGAATCTTAGGTTGGTTCCACAAACTATAAAACTTGGTTAACATCTGTTCTGTACACAGGTTCTAGTTTTAGAATCGAAAACAGAACTAGAATATAAATAGGATTTAACTAGGAACTTACATGTGACTAGAATCTGGATTCAAAAACCATTGGGACATTACTCAGTCAGGAAAGCATTGTCAAGACCTCCACTATCAAGGTTAATAACCTCCCATCTATGTTAGAGTGATACCAAAATGACAGTTGTAGAGAGTGAGTGGCATAATTGTAGTTCATTTAACCCACTTCCAAGTATACATCCTATTTGTGGAAAATGTTGCTTCAGAACAGGTAAAAGAATGCCTGCTCAAAATAAGGTCAGTTACCCATAATTCTAATGGCTTAAGCTGTTTTTTGTGAAAGGCAGTGATAGACATTATTAATCTTCCTGTGCATTATTTTATAGAGCACAAATGCTTTCTGTTAAAACTCACCACAAAGAAAGGAAATTCTCATATGCACATACATCCCAACAACTCTCTCAGAGCATCTCAGGAGCTCTTGCTGCTTCCTAGAAACTGTTTTTCATAATACTGTGAAAAATAACATGATTGGAACCTGCAGTTTCTGACACCAATCTCATATCTAATCTTGGCAACTTTATGAATATCTATCTACGAGAGACCCAAGGCCTAATTGCAACTGCAGCTCACTATTTATTCATTGAGCTGTTGGTACCAGGTACTTTATGAGGACTCTGTAATATGGGCTGATGATAGTACGGGCTAACTTCCCATAATTTGTTAATGTCTGTTTACTTATTTGTAATATTTATGGTCATAAGATAGAATCCAGTGATTATCTGCGCTAAGGGGAAGAAAATTCATTTCTAAAGGAGGACAGTAAATATCAGCATGTTGCCAGTTGAATTTTCAAAAACAAGAACCAACTGCTAACAGCTAAGGGGGGGGGGGGGGAAGCACACAATGAACTAGAATCATATAGAATGAGGAGCCAATGGAAAATGAGAAGGCGTGTGCCCTGAGGAATTGATTGAAGTTGTATTTGAGGTTATGTTGAGCATGTGGGGTCTATTGGGAGAGGAAAACTAAGGCAGCTTTTTACTTGGTAGAGAAAGTGATCAAGACCAACAGCTATGTGTACCCAGGCGCATCCTCCACAGTGGCTTCCAAGCCAGACCTTTGTCCAGTACTTTCACTTGAAACGTGAGCATACTTTAACTCTCACTACAAAACATCAACATCTGGTACTTTCAGAGGCAGGGCTATTTTCTAACAAAGGATTTATTTGTTTGTTTAGCTCACTTTCCTGAGCTGAAACTTGTTGGAAGTGGGGGGAAATGGGTCCAGAGCTCCCGGCATGTGAAGCCCAGCGAACTCACGGTCCCTTACAACCCTAGAGTTTTATGAAATCACTTTGAAATTTTTAGCATTGTTTTGGTGGCAAGAGTGGTTTTCAGTCGGTTTTCCTGTGCCTCCACCAGCCTAATGCAGTCTGCAACAGATTTTGGGCCATCAGTATTATTGGACATAAGCATGTCAGTGCATGTGTTGGTTTTTTATTGGTGTGAAAGAAAGTTCCATAGAATCCCCAAGCTCTCTTCTTTAGTATGGCATTCCTATTCCTTCTTGATGTGGTCCCAGGTGCCTCCTGGCTTCCTCAGCAGCACCCTCCAGCACCACTCTGGCAATTCTCTTCTCTAAGACCCAGACCACCCTGTATCTTCCCAGTATTCCTGCAGCTTTCCTACTGAGCATACTGCACAATGCTTCTGCCTCTTGTCTCCTGAAATCTTTCCGACTCTTCAATAAGCAATTCTGATCTGCCTCATTCACAGAGAACATCACTCCTCTGAGCACCCAAACACCAAAGGTTGCCATTTCACTTTAGCTGACAGGTGATTGAGGCTTGTGTTATAACTAGTTCATCAGTCAGTTTCCCCTGCTGGATTATACACCTCTTGAAGGCAGGGGCTGCTTTGTTCTTTTTTAACCTTCTCCCCCAGCACCTAGCATGCTAGAGCAATGAAAAGGAAGTTCTGAACCCTATACTGGGCTCACACAATTATGACCTACTTTTCAAAATTCTTTTTTTTTCCAAAACAAAGAAAAGCAAAAGCAATTCATCTTATTTTTTATTGCATTTTCAAGTTTACTCTGTACCCATGTGGTCCAGGCAGGCATATTTTCCCAAAAACTTATTGAAAAAGGGGGGTTGTGTGCAAATTCTGATTTGTGAAGATAAATGACTGAACTTTTATTATGATATTTTCATACTACTGATAAATCATCTTTGCCTGAAAAATTATGTTCTTTGTGGTGAAGAAATATACCAATTCAAGACATGTAGTTAATTTTATTCAATTATTTTGTTTACAACAGAAGAACCAAGTGATTAAAGGAGGGAGTTTTATGCTGTGTACCTCACAGTTTCAGTAAAACAATAATTTTTTCCCTTTAGATACATTTATTATCTGCCTGAAAACCGTGGACTCTGGCTTAGGCTAGAGCAACTGTATTTTTCTTTATTACAATAAACACCTTTAATTACCTTTCTTCAAACTACTTTGTTGAGACACACAATGTGTTTGCCTCCTGAGGTGAGCGTGAAAAAGTGGCCCAGCAGGGCTGAATTCTACAGTAATTAAAGAAAGGCTGAAAAGGTCAAATACCAGAATGGGGTAAATCTCAGGCAACTCATGAGAACTCTGGGCCAGTCATTGATGTGGTGATTGAATAAATCTTGTATTTCTTCTCAACCTCGTGCCCACATGAAGATGCACGGCATCTTCAATTAACACCTGTTTTATTTCCTTGCTTTCTTCAGACTGTTGAGTGAATTTCTAACAATAAAGCCAGAAACGAAATAACATGAAGGTTGTTAGACAAGCAGTTTCAGAATCGAGGCTGGGTGGCTGTTTTTTGGACTTGGCCTCCCATGTCAATGAAATATATCAAATACACAGGAAACTCCTGTTATGCACCAGCCAGTGGGCTAGATATTAGGGACACAAAAGAACTAGAAGGCATGCTGTATACCCTAAAGGAGGACATTATTTAGAAAGAAGAGACAGTCTTGTAAATAAGTAAAGTAAATTGTGAGCGGCTGTAGGATCCCCCAGGAGATGTGGGCAGTCTGTCTGCTGGGGAGGTATCAAGGAGGCATTTTAGATGTAGTGCCCCTTCCATCCCCCTGAGTCTTGAGAGATCATAGGGTTTTCCAGGAGGTCAGTGGCAGAGAGAGGCACACCTGACTTGTAAAGAACTCAGGACTTCATTTCCACTCTATTGAACAAATATTATCATACATCCTTATATGCCTCTGAACAAGCCAGCCGCTGGGGACACACTGGTGAACTGACAAGTCACTGTGTCCATTTTCCAGGACTAGAGTCAAGGATATGGACAGGGGATCAGGCCAGACACAGTGGAGGCACCTCACTCAGGCCTGGGAAGTCAGGACAGTCTTCCACAAAGGACCTGGGAACGAGTTGGGACTGAGGAAAGAAATCAGACATTGTTCACCTGCCCTAGCTTTTCCCTCCTCTGTTGTCACAGAGGCAATACTGGGCTGCCTCCATCTGCTCTGTGGGTAGGAAGGGTGGGCAGGAAGACAAGACCAAGTGGCTGCTCTGTAGGGCTTTGAGGTGCCCTCTCTTGCTCCCTCTTCCTCCCTGCCCCACACCATTCTTGCAGTGGCACCCTTGCTACTCCTTTCTCTTCCCCATTCAAACGCACCAATCAGTCCAGGTATTATTATACATGGAAACTTGTCACCAAGGCTCTTTAGTTAAGACTCTATGATGACAAATAAAGGGGCTTGGAAAAATGATGAACCCCACACCCTAAGATTTACATATACCTAAGTGTACCCAGTTACATACAAAAATCAGAGTGACACCCAGTACTGCTTCTCCCCAAGGTAATAGTTACCTTAGGAATATGGCTCTGGAAATCCCTGGGTCCTGTCAATACCCCATACTGTTTCTGGCAGGGCTGTCCTGGCATATCCATATTTTTTCTTTGCAGTTTTATTAATGCTCCCAGAGCTTTCAGTCAGTTTTCATGAACTCCGAGAGGGGCTGTCCAGTCAGTGTCCATATTTCCCAACCCAAGCTCTGCATATGAAGTCCCTCACAGTCACACACTCGGCCAGATTACCAGTGTAATGGAAATTGTGACTGGAATAGACCTTTCAAAGTCCCGTTGTCATGAAGAGCTCCTTTACGCTCTTAAATTAGAACTTAAACAGGTTTCCATAAGTGGGGCACCAGGATACTGCTTCTGGGGCACCTGTACATATCCCATAAGTGGGAGTAGACCAAGGCTGTGATCCCTGCCATCATCATCATATGGTCACACGGCACTGCTACAATGGCTTTGTAAGGATACTAGAAAGCGGAGATAAGTTGTTCCCCATTAAACCTCAGCTCCACAGTTCCTCCAGAATCTCCCAGTATTCCCATTTCCTACCCAAATGTGAAAAGATGAGACTAAAGTCTCTTGAGTAATACAGAAAACACACATCCACTTAGGAATTGCCAACATTAAATGTAGAGGGAGAGAGGTGCTCTGTGCCTAAGTTTTGCTGAATTTCAGTGACCTAGTTTCCAGCCCAGAAAGCACGCTCCTGTGTGTCGGAGTGATTAATGGCACAGTTTATGCAGCTCATTGGTCATACTTTAATTTGTTTAAATAGTCATCTGTTGTTTTGTTATGATGAATCTGCATTTCTTTTTATTTATATTTCCCCTTGAGTGCTTCCTCTTGTTGATCAGATGTTTCTCTGAATTTGGGAAGAATTACTCAGTGACTTTTTAGGTAACAGTGTGCCCTTGGTTGCTCAAGGTCAGAGACCATGAGGCATCAATGACACTTCATACTGGGAGATGCCCACACTGCACCATCTGGCTTGGGTAAGTCATCATTGTGAACTCAGGAGTGGCCGACTTAGAGGTTTATTTAGTCTACTGATTGGTGACAAAAGAAACCACTGGGCAAAGTTGGATGTGGTTTGAGTGCCTGGAGATTCCTTTAAAAGCCATGCATTGGTCAATTTTGTTTTTGTGTTTATGTTATATATATATATATATATATATATATATATATATATATATATATATATATATGAGAGGAAGAGAGAGAGAGAGAAAGAGAAACATTGATGTGAGAGAGAACCATCTTTCGGCTGCCTCCCATATGCACCCTAACCAGGGATCCAACCTGCAATGTAGGTATGTGCCCTGACTGTGAATTGAACCTGCCACCTTTGGGTGCATGGAACATTGCTCCAACCACCTGAGCCACACTGGCCAGGACAATACATCAGTCTTTTAACACCAACCTCCTGTAAGCCCTCCCTCTTTTATGTGCATTCATCATTTCAACTTTGAGTTGGAAATTCCAGAAACTCTGCCTTCTAGTATTGTATGAATATTCCTCCCAAATAGGAGACTCTTCAAACATGGACAGTGCATTTGTGGTAAAGAAAAGGAAGTCAGGAGATGACCTGTAATGAGATCCTTTTTTAACCAAAATCTGAGATCTTGTTCAAATAGAGGGGTGCCTGCCCTGGACACTGTCCAGAACAAAACAATACCCAGATGGAGGAAATCTTGCCTTTTTAAGCTATGGCCCTGAGAGGACTATTTGCCAAAGAGAATGCTTCGTATTTCTCCCACCGGTGAATCACCCTATATGGATCAAGCTATATGCAATCCTTTAAAATGTAAGAAATCACTGTATATAGTCTGAGAATGGATCCTTGGAGAGCTAGCTAGATGTAAAATGGAAACTTCCAGATACCGTGGAGATTAGAGTTCAGCTTCACAGGTAAATAAGTTTATTTGGAAAATGTGGCCTCCATGCCAGTCAGTCAGTCATATTTCTTCATCTGTTACTCTCCTCCCTCATCTCTGATCCCCAGTCACAGAAAACAAGGTGTAATGTATATACACCTCCAGTTTTGAAAGAATCTATGTGCAATACTAAAACTCTAGAGTCCCCAAATTTTCTAGCCTTGAGGGCTACCTTTGCTATCAAATACACTGTAATTCTCTATGATGCCTGACTGTAAGAAATCCAGCTTTCTTCCCAGTATTATCAGGAACTCTTGAGAGTGTGTAGGGCTGATCTAGAGGTTACCTCTCACCCTTATTCCCAGCTTTCTAACACTCAGCACTGAATATGTTATGGTCATGGCTTTCTTCTGCATTATTTGGCCTTAAAGATGGACACTATAGCCCTACTAATATCCTATTATAACATGTTTCAGGATATTATTGAAATTGAGATCAATAAATGGCACATGGATATTATTACTACTAAAAGTACAAGATACAAGAAGTTCTTCATAGTCAACTATGTTTTTCCTTGGGCCAGACAAGCAAACCAGGTTGTTAGGACTCATTCTCCCACCTTCTTCTTTGACCCAGTTCCATGGGCAGCATTGTATATTTGAGGCAGCCACAGGGAGAAGCAGATACTTCCTGTTACCCTGTTTCTCTCAGAACAATCAAGGGTCCTCATCCCAACCTTTATTCTAAATTATTTACAATCTTTTTTTATTGTTATTTAAGAAAGAGAGAGAAAAACATGGATTTGTTGTTCCACTTATGTATGCATTCATTGGGTGCTTCTTGTATGTGCCCTGACCAGGGATCCAAACCACAACTTTAGTGTATGGGAATGATGTTCTAACCAACTGAGCTACCAGCCAGGGACTTTTATTTTTTTATTTATTTATTTATTTATTTATTTATTTATCATCTGTAATAACCTGTTCGTTATTCTCATCATTGTAACTAAATTATGAGTGAACTCCCCAGTATCTATATCACTAAATTCTAACGAAGGAAGATTTGTAAGTATTTAAAGTGGAAGAAAACAGCAACAGCCTTATCATAAAGAGGTGTTTGAAAGCAAATACATCTTGAAGTGACATCCCAGAAAGGCAAGAAATGTATATGTGGCTTGCTACCAAGTTTAGAGGCTTGCTACCATGTCAGTATGGAAGGCCTCCTTAGCATTGTCACATTATTGTTTGCTTCATCACCCAACATGTAGGACTTTTTGACTTGGGAGGAGGAGGTAAGGGCCTGAGCACATGTCCCCGAGCACAAAGCAGGCAGCCTGTACCACTTGCCTTCCGGAAATGGTGGCTTTGAGGGAACAGATAAAATGGAGAAAGTCTTCTCCGTGGAGCAAAACCATGAAAAGTGTTCCATGTGTGGGAGATAATGTGGGAAGCAGCGTGAATAGTATAATGAGCACTGACTTCGGAGTGCAGAGAGTGAATAGAACTCTCATCCGATTTCTGCCAGTCTCCACATGTGGGGAAAACTCATTTCATTCTCTGGGCCTTAGGTTCCTCATTTTAAAAACAGAGTTTGGACCAGATGCCCTCCCACCCCTTAGAGAGCTCTAAACTACTGTTTAAAACTGCTACATGCCAATAAAATTTAGAATTCTAATCACCTTGCTACAGGCTAGCAAGATCCCATATGTGAACATAATGACTCTGCAGATCAGTGCCTGAGGTTTACCGAAAACTAAATATGTCATCAAAACCAAATTGTGTAACTATTGTTTGACACTTATCACAACCTCTCCCACACCATTAATGTCCAAACATATCCTCTGAACAGAGGCTGTATCCACTCTCCCCTGAGCTTTCTCACGGGTGAATAGAGGCCCTGATGCAAAATGTGGAGCAGTTACTAACCTGAGGACTAAGCACTAATAAATCCCACTCTAGCCCTAATTTTCTTTCTGGGTTTTCACATGATTGTGTGAGGGAAGCAGGAGATTTGAGATCTTATCAAGGCTCACCAGAGCTGATGAGAATGTGAGATGTAAGATCTACAGAGCAGCCCCAATCAGCCCTGTCTGAAAGGTCTCTCTCTCTTCCTTCCAAGGATCATGTAGGTTAATAACTAATTTTCTCAACATTACAGCATATATGGAGATTGTCATGGTAACTGGGTGCAAAGCATAGCCAATGGAATCTATGTAGCACTTTTATATTTCCCCAGCTAATCTCTTTTCCATTTCACCAATCTGGGGTGGGGGAAGGAAATCTGTTTACCAATTAAGAAAGAGTTGTGTCCTTATCTTTTTTAAGTAGGCATCCAGTATGGGCAATGATTGTGGAATTCTATAATTAGAACAGATTAAAGAAGTCATTCAGTCCCTTATTTTCCTACTCGTCAAATCAATATGATTGCCAGGGAATTTGATAAAAATACAGATTCTTAGTCTTTACTCCAAACTATAAAGTCAGAATGTTATCAGAGACAAGAGAATCTATAGTTTTAACAAACATCCCAATTAATCATATCATCAAGCAAGTTTGGGAAACACTGATCTAATTTCATGATTTCCTTTTGTAGATAAGGATGTTCATTTTGCTTATGTGTGCACCATATGAAAAAAATAAAAAAGGAAGAAAGGATTTCATAGTATTGACAGGATAATGGCCTAATAGAATTGACAGAAATTAAAATGTATTTCTGATATACCTGAAACACTCAACTTGGGTGCTTTCAGCTTCCAGGACTCTTAACTTTGCTGAGTCTAAAATGGCAGTGGTTATCTGACATAATGACAGGAGTTTATCCACATTCTCCCACTCTCAGTCCCCTCTTCCCCCCCGACCTGTCCCCGACAGGGAGCTGCTAAGAAAAATGTGCTCTGCCAAGAAGATTTGGGTCTCCTTTTGGGCCACATCCTTCTCTTTGAGGAAGTGTTCATTTGAGTGGGTTTTTGTCATCCTACTTACTGTATTTGTAAATTTTCTCTTTTGATTATTCTGGTCAGGTAATGGTGAACTCAGCAAAGTAAAGACATGTGCAACTCCAAAGTTCTACACTTAATGTCAGTTATAAATTTCACCAAGTAGCTAGAAAAGCAGCTATAATAAGGAATGTTCTAATTAGTCTCAGAGGCATTTTGCTGCAGAAAATATGGGATTTTTTTTCTTTTGTAGAGTTTGCTAATTGCCCCCCAACAATAAATATGAATCGATCTTGTTATACTTGCAGAAAATATATGGCTTTGACTTCCAGCTGGGACACTCTGGAGATATGAAGGGAGTTTCAAAAAAATAATATTTTGAACAGCTAGAGAAAACAGCTACATGGCTTTTGAAATGATAATACATAACATATCCTCTCTATATACATACTCTAAAAACACTTTGGGATCTATGGAGATACTGTTTCCACCCTACAGTTGATTGCATTCATAAATATCAGTCTAGCACTTTATGTTAATTACAATTTTAAATATGCAAATGTAATACCAGAGCTGACTGTCACTTCAAGCAATACTTGTTTATATTTTATTCCAGGCATACCTTTATATAATACATTTTCAGGAACTCTATGAAGACCCCCCAACTGCTAGATGATAGAAGTTAAGAAGTTGTTATAGTGACCAAACTATGACAATAAGACCGATTATCTACATATAATCCCCATTGAATGTTTGGAGTGTTGTTTTATGTTTGGTAGAACTGTATTAGAAGTTCTAAGTGCTTGGAATTATTTTTGCATCCTAGACTGGATGTATTCTTAATAACATAAAGCCTTTCTATTGGAAATCCTTTTAGAATGGCCGTGAACTAATTTCTAACCCACCTGAGGGTGCTAGGGACATAGCACCCTCCCAAGTCCTATGTAGGGCTTCGCTTGTGCCCGTGTTGCTTCCCAGCAACTAGAGCCCAGCTCAATTTGCATGTCCTCTGGTCCTCCTGGAGCTTGTCTTAATCCTCCTTAGACCTCTGTAATTTTAATTATTCTGTATCATCAACAAAGATTTGACAATTGAGCCTTGGTGAAATCAGAAAGTACAATTGCAATTAGAGGTTTTTTTAATCGTTATGCACATTCTATTATTTCTATCAAAGCAGCACATTGTATTGTTACATTGGGAAAGTATTGGGATCTAATTAAAAGAAAAGGAAATTGGTCATTTGCTTAGTATGTCATTTTTTTTTTCTTTTAAAGTATGAAGTTAAAGAAAAGCTTGATTATTTTTGATAGTTGCAGTTATCTACTAACGAGGAATACAGAATATACCTGATGCAGAAATTCGATGTCAAGAAATGCTTGAAAAAAAGTATAATTACAGTGAGATTTAGAGGATTAGGAATTTTCTAGGTTTTTTTTTAATACATCTTTTTAGTTTTTCAGGATCTTAGCCTATTCTTTGCACGGTTGTGAAAAACATTACTCTGGTAACAATTTTCTGTATCCAGCTCTTTTTCAGCAGCTGGTAAACCTTGTTCTTGTACTGTAATGTGACACATACAGTGTAATTTCATTTAGATGAAGTTCAACAACATACAAGAACTCAACAATTAAATAGTGTAGGGCTACAACACATGGTTGACCATAAAGAAAATTGCAAGGATGAGTCCAGGATTCAAGAGAGCAGTTTCATCTGAGTCAGGAGGAAACTGGTGGAATCAGGTCAGGCACACAGCATGAAAGAAAAATTACACCAGATGCTTGTTTACAATGGCAGGAAACACTTCAGTCAACATATTGCAATAGAGTCAAGATTGTTGCAATAGGAGAGAGAGAGAGCAAACTCCACTCCCTTGACCCAATGACAGGAGAGTAAGCAGGGGGTGAGCCAGAGAAAAGGTACTGCAGGAGCTTGGGCCATATGATGGGCCATCAGTCTGCTAACTTGCCCTATGGCAGTCAGTCTCCTACCCTCTAGCAGAGCCTGAGAGACAGAGCCCTATCTTTCTTCATGATTGCATTTCAAAGGAATGGTTTCCAAAGCCCCGAGAAAGACATGCGTGGATGAAGAAGAGTTACATCTCAGAGAAGCAGAGAGAAAACAATTGCAACTTTCCTGCTTTTGTCTTCTCTAGTGTTTATATTACCCTGTGTGCTTATGGGACATTTCTTTTTCCCCTTTACCATCATTCTAATGGGTGCCGTCAAGGGAAAAGACTTTGATTCTTTAAGACAAAGGAGGACAGGGACCTGGAATCAGGAAAGGCCTGCCTAAAGTTTAGTGAGCTGAGCAGGCAGTTACTGCCTCCTGCACCCACAGGAGCTTCTGAGGTGATGCTGAAGTTCTTTTCCTGAAAGGTGGGTGGATACATAGCTGTTCAACTTCTATATACATCATACATTTTCTTCAATATGTAGTAGAGGCAGAAATGGTATTGATCTCTACTTACTAGAAGTAGTAGTATGCACAAAGACGGAAATAATGTTTAATACCACTGAATAGGAGTATGAATAGCATTCAGTAGAAGCATAAATAGCCATATGCTTTGCCCAGGATCCATGTGGGGAGGACTAACAGGGGCAGAGATTGCCTGATGCATGTGTTTCCCCATGCTGGATTTGCTAGATGTTTCTCTATTGTTCTTACAGGCTGTACTCTGTCTCTCTGAAGTAAAGGACAGCACTTTTCCTCTTGATTTAGTGACTCAGGCAGGAGCATTAATTGTTTCTTCCTAATATCACAATAAACCCATATTCCCTAAGGCTATGTCACTCCCTGGAACTAAGTTAGCTACTTAGGGAAGATCATTCAACATCTCCAGGTCTCCAGGGTAACATTGCCGGCTTTATTGTTGCAAGTCGACAAATCACCTCCCATCTGTCTAGGCTCACTACGTTACTGCAGCTGCACTGCCCTAGATGGTCCCCTCGTGGTCTGAAAGAATTAATGTGCTTCCCTAAGCATCCAAATTAATGCTAAGGAGGGCCTTCAGCATTGGAGAAAACCCACCTGGCAAAGAAATTCTGGAATGTAGAATGCATGGGGCTTCTTTAGCCATGGTCATGGCTCTGTCCAATGGGAGATGGACAGTCCATCTAAGTCTCACTTAAAGAGCTTAGTGATATATAAAAAGGCTACTGGGAAGCTATGGTTTAGAGGAAATAAGCATCAAGGTCATGTGGCCAATCACAGGCATGGACCAGTATTATGCTGTGCCCTGTCATTGCATAGTATCCACTGAAAAGTGAGCTGGGGTTGGGGGGCTGAGGAAAGGCTAAGGATACTTGAAACCCAGCATTGGGTGGCACTTTGCTGTGTAAGCAGCTTTAGTGCACATACACATCCAGTGGTCACACACTATGACATGAGGGTCCCTCTTCTCTAAAGTTTCAGTGGTGTCAAAGCAGCAGCATGATCAGTTTTGTTTCTACCAAATTTCCTCACAGATTGACTTAAAATCTCACTGTTGTGGCTGCCTCCTGAATCACTAAGCACAGGCTTTATTAGGAGGGATTCTATTATTTCTATCAAAGCAGCTCTGTTCCTTGGGCATAAACAAAACCATCCCTTCTCTCTCTAAATTGGCCAGAGAGCCAACCTTGTAGAAATAAGGACTTCTTAGCTTTGGCTTCATATGTCAGCTCTTTCTCCTGAGGTTTTTACCTACTTAAAATTCACGTATTGCTCTTCAACTTCATATGTAGCTTCAGGCAAAAGTTTAAATTTCTGAAATGAAACCATGTGCCCAAAATAAGCTCAAGGGGGAGGGGGGAGAATAAGGCAAATAAATGGAAAATCCTCCAAAATAAGCAAAGCATTAAAATGATAATGCTCTAACTGTCTGAACTAGCTTCAAAATAATGGGCTCAAAATAAGCTGAAACTTGGGAGACACTCTCTTCTCTTAAGCCTTAAAATAAAAGCAGAATATTACCTTAGATGAAACTTCATTCTATATTATTTCTGTTGCCTGGATCTATCATTAGATATTTTAACTTATAGAGCCTTCACATCTGTATTTTTTAATTTCCCAGGTGAATCTAATGTGCAGTCAGGATTAAGAAACCTACATGAACAATATTTGGAAACTGTTCAAACAGGTGTTGCCTGCTCTCTTCCTCTCAGTACAAATTCTACCAAAGAATTTGCCCCTTCCCAAACATACACACACATTCATACAATGTGAGCACACGCTCCAAATTTCATTCATTTATCTAGTTTAAATTTCCCAAGTTTCATTCATTCATGTAGTCAAGTTGAATTTTGGCTTTGTGCAAGGAGCCAGTTTTAGCTTTGCCCAAGAAGCTCCTAGTCTCAATGTAGAAACAGTATAAAGGGGCATGAAAATGGGGACAACTCCTGCAGTGGAGGGAGGGCAAATGAAAAGTGAGCAATTGTTGTTCTTATTTTTTAAAAGAATTAATTTCCAGTTTTCTGACGATTCTGACCTTTCTTCACACTGACATTAGATATTGGATTGGCTCATTCATATGCAGCAGAAAAAGATGTAAAAATTGACTCACATCTAACATTTTTGGTAATTGTACATTTTGGATTTCCACTTTTCACTGTGACTTTTGTTTATAGTTCAGAAATTGATGGCCTGAATAAATAGAAATGGTTCCTAAATAAGCCAAATTTCCATGAAACTATGTGACCCTGTCTGGCCCCACCAGCCTGTCTCATTACCCATCTAAAAACAAGATTGACACAACTACAATTATTCTCTCATTGGAAGGGACAGTCATACTTATGTAGCCAACTACTATGCTTTCAGGCAAACCAACCCCTGAGCAATTCCAGGCAAATGAACATCAGCAAACACACCTTATAGAGAAGGTGAGCCCACAACTACAATTAACGGGAAACAGCTGGTGCAATGGGGCAGCCCCCATGGTAAGCTCCCAAACACTGAATAGAAGGGTTGACTCTTATATGCACACAGATTTAGCTACAGATGAAATAACATTTTAATAAGGCGTCACTTGAAAGACTGGAAAGCTAAAATGGACCACAGACAGGTAGCCATTTGGGAGAATAAATGAACAGAGAACCGTGGCATCCCACCATGGATTGATGTAGGCCTCCATTTTACTCCTGCTATCCAAAAGGAAAAAACAGGGAGGGTAAAACATTTTTCCTAAAACGTTTCTCTAGTTGTTCCTTTATTTATATTCAAGTGTGCAGAAAAAAGTGGGTTTACAGTTGTGAGTACATAAAACACAAAGTTTATTCTTATATTATTAGTTGTTAATTATTATATTACTAGAGGCCCAGTGCATGAAATTTGTGCACAGGGTGGGGGGTGTTCCTCAGCCCAACCTGCACCCTCTCCAGTCTGGGACCCCTCGAGGGATGTACAACTGCTGGCCCAGTAACCCCACCAGAAGTCAGACATCCCTCTCACAATCCAGGACTACTGGCTCCCAAATGCTCACCTGCCTGCCTGCCTGATTGCCCCTAACCACTTCTGCCTACCAGCCTGATTACTCTCTAACCACTCTCCTGCCAGCCTGATCAATGCCTAACTGCTCCCTTGCCAGTTCAATTACCCCTGAATGCCCTCCCCTGCTGGCCTAGTCACCTCCAACAGCTCTCCCCTGCAGGCCTGGTACCCCCTAACTGCCCTCCACTGTAGGCCTGGTCCCTCCCCCCCACACACACAACTGCCTTCTGCTGCTGGCTTGATCACTCCCAACTGCCCTCCCCTGCCAGCCATCTTGTGGTGGCCATCTTGTGTTCGCATGGGGGCAGCCATCTTTAACCACATGGGGGTGGCCATCTTGTGTGTTGGATTGATGGTCAACTTGCATATTACTCTTTTATTAAATAGAATTTATTTGTATTACAACTATAAACCTACTGTTGTCTGCCCCTGTATATATGTGGTTATCATTCTACACAAATGGGGCAAATGTACAACTAAATATAGCTTATGAGGAATTTCAGAATACAAGCTATGTTCAGGGGAGGAATATCATTAATACAGTTTCAAACAATTCATTGTTAATTATCTCAAGTTTAAAATTGCCTCTATTAAGAACCCACTTTGGACCAAATATTATGCTAGGTGTCAAGGTAAAACAGGTAGAATGAAGCAAAACCCCTACTTAAAATGTACAATTAAAAAGTACCCCCCAGAAGTTTGCAATGTACCCTGACAAGCTCTTCTATAGATTCTGAAGCTGCAATCCACCCTTCAGCAGACAGGGCCTCACACAGAGAACCTTCTTTATCAGCCAAGTGCCAGGCTCTGTCCTTGGTGCTGAAAATGTTGAAAGCTCACCTCTGATTACAAAAGGCTATCACAGCTAGCACCCATCATTTTGCTTGATTTCTTTATTTTCAAAAATTGTGGTTTAAAAAAACACATAACAAAATTTACGATCTTAATCATTTCTCAGGGCACAGTTCAGTAGTCTTAAGTATAGGCACATTGTTGTGCAACAAACCTCCAGAACATTTTCATCTTGCAAAGCTAAAACTGTAAGCTCCTTAAACAAAAACCACTGATGGTAGATATCTAAATATTTAAATTCATAGAAACAGGAAGTAGAATGGTGGTTGCCAGGGATGGAGTCGAGGGGGAAATGAGGAGTTGTTGCCTGGCTTCTTCTTAAGTCTCAGTCTTCCTTTGGCTTCTATTCTAAGTGTGTTGGCCACCTGTCACTACCTCTAAGGATAGACAAAGCTCTGGTTCTGAAGTACGGTATCCTACCTGACAGTAAAGATGCTGCTCCTCTCTGCACCTAGGTTCTGCTAGCTGGATCTGTCTTCTCCTTGTTCTTCTTTATCCTTTCTGCTTTATGCTCACTTGTAATCACTCTGCAACTTACTTGTTTGCTACTTTCACAGGCCTGAGAACACACCACCTCTTAAGTACTCATTATCCACTTCTGCCCTTGATGATTGGACCTTTCCTGTTCCAGAATTCAGTTGACCTCATCCCTTTTTAATATCCTTTATATAACTGCATAATATGCATCAATCCTTCCCAAAATTAATAGCCATAGCCACTATGTTTTGAAAAGTGTTTAAAACCCACCTTTATATTCTGGGTAATAGGGAACAGTGAACTGAATTTAAACCAGAAGAAATCTCAAAAATGTCCTGGTCTTCTCTCCAATATGTGGGAATCAAAGTCTCCAGCACATTGCTATTCATATATCACACAAATGTTCTATAAATTATTACTGAAAAGCATATGCAAATTTAAATACTTTCTAGACAATTCTAAACACCAGTTTCAGTGCAAGATTTTACCTGCTAAAAGCACCTCTTTATAGTTTGACACTATATCTCTAACATTTTGACGTGATACATATTCCATCAGCCTGATACATTGTCACCTCCCACTGAGTCACAGTGTCACTAGCTCAGAATTAAACATGTTGCTAAACCACTTTACAGCCCTTGCAAAGCACAATAAAGGCTGTTTGACAATTACCCCCAGGAAGGCAAATAATCAGCAAACTCTGATTCCCTTATTATTAGCCATTATAAAGGCATGTGCTGTGATAAATGTCCCTAACAAAGACATTGATTTTTACAAGACTTCTCAAGAGAAAAACAGATATATTTGATATAAGAAACCCACAAGGGCCCCCTCCATTTTCCTCTGTGTCTTCTGTTTGAGGGAGCTCCTCCTTTTATGATGTGCTGGCTTTTCACCTGTCAAACTAAGGCTTTGATTACTGAATTATGGGGAAAAATAACTGCCCATTCCCTTAACTATAATACCAAGGGATATCTTACAAAAGAAAATAAATCTCTTTTTTTGGCTGCTTTATAGTAAAAAGACCTTTTATAACCCAAACCCTTTTATTTCTCTTGCCGTTTTTCCCTTTCATCCTTTTTAATTGCTAGTTAGACAAAATAAGTAGGCACTCGGTTAGCACCAAATTACAATATATCTGGAGAAGTCCCTGGTGTTTTTGTTTTGTTTCCTCGTGTCATTGAGGTTACTGGGCCCATTGTTTTATTCTTACTCAAATTACCTGGCACAATCATTCTTCATCAGAATCCTTCTGGTAGGGCCACATAAGCACTTACTTTGGATGCCCAGGGATACTTTTCTAAATATATTCACAATCCCTGTGGTGACACAGGGGGAGTATATTTGACTTCTTTGCAGCATATTTGACTTTATAATTCATAAGGTGTTTTTCATGTTCTAAATGGCTAAAGAAAGGTTTCACTTGAGCTTGCAACAGAGACATGAAAACAGCCCATGGTAAACTTGTTATAATTTTTAAAAATTGAGTCAAACTAACAAAAGCTCTTAGGTTGCAGCACAGTGAAAATGGAAATACACAAGTCTTAAATCAGTGGGGATCTGAGTTCAAATCTAACTTGACCAACTGGTAGTTTACTAGTTATGTGTCCTTAGGTGAGGAAACTGAGCTTCAATAGTCTAATTTACAAAGCAAGAGCTAAGTAGTAGCCAAAACTTAGTGTCTCCAGAGACACTGTGCTAAGTGCTTTGCATATATTAACTCCTTGATCCTCATAACATTCCTGTCCTTATTAATATGTTATAGAAGAAAAATGAAGTCACATAACAGTTAAGCAATATTCTCAAGGACAAATGGCTAGTAAGTATCAGGGACAGGAATTTGAACCCAGCCAACTTGTCTCCAAAGTCTTTGTTTTAACACTAGGCAAAGGTCCCTCTCTGAAATTCTTTATCTTATTATGCCTGGCAAACTGTTGATGTTCATAAGAGTTCATTCCCTCCTTGAAAACAGATAATTAATTCCCTCCTTATAAACAGTCTTGGCCAGTGTGTCTCAATTGGTTGTGCATTGTCCTATGCATCAAGAAGTAGGTGGTTTGCCAAAACTGGTTTGGCTCAGTGGATAGAGCATTGGCCTGCGGACTGAAAGGTCCTGGGTTCGATTCTTGACAAAGGCATGTACTTTGGTTGTGGGCACATCCCCAGTAGGGGGTGTGCAAGAGGCAGCTGGTCGATGTTTCTCTCTCATCGATGTTTCTAGCTCTCTATCCCTCTCTCTTTTTCTCTGTAAAAAATCAATAAAATAAAAAAATAAAAAAGTAGGCAGTTTGATGATCAGGGTACTTTCTGGGTTGCCAGCTCAATTTCCAGTAGTAGGCATTCAAGAGGCAGGTAAGCAATGTTTCTCTCTAAAATCAATAAAAACATATTTTTTAAAAACAGATAATACCATGTTTCCCCGAAAATAAGAAATCCTCCAAAAATAAGACTTAGCACATGGAAAGATAATACATCCCCTGAAAATAAGACCTAGTGCAACTTTGGGAGAAAAAATTAATATAAGACACTGTCTTATTTTCGGGGAAACAGGGTAGCAGTCATTACAATCCTATATAATAAAGAGATAATATGCAAATTGACCATCACTCCAAAACCCAAGATGGCCACCCCCATGTGGTCAAAGATGGCCACCACAAAATAGCTGGCAGGAGAGGGCAGTTGGGGGAACCAGGCCTGCAGGAGAAGGCAGTTTGGGGGGACTGGCCCTGCAGGGAAGGGAAGTTTGGGGGGACTGGCCTTGCAGGAGAAGGCAGTTTTGGGGATCAGGCTTATAGGGGAAGGCAGTTAAGGGCAACCTGGCCAGTAGGGGAGGGCAGTTGGGGGGACCCAGGCCTGCAGGGGAGGGCATTTGGGAGAGACAAGGCATGCATGGGAGGGCAATTGGGGGGTAGCAGGCCTGCACAAGAGGGCAGTTAGGGGTGACCAGGCCTACAGGGGAGGGCAGTTGTGGGGGGAAACCAGTCCTTCAGGGAAGGGCAGTTAGGCACAACCAGCCTGGCAAAGGGAGGACAGTTAGGGCTGACCGGGCCAGCAGGAGAGGGCAGTTGGGGGTGACTAGGCCAGTAAGGAAGGGCAGTTAGGGGCAATCGGCCATCAGGGGAGCAGTTAGGCATCAATCAGACTGGCAGGGGAGTGGTTAGGGGGTGAGCAGGCTGGCAGGCAGAAGTGGTTATGGGCAATCAGGCAGGCAGACAGGTGAGCAATTGGGAGCTAGCAATCCTGGATTGTGAGAGGGATGTTCCAGATTGGAGATGGTGCAGGCTGAGCTGAGGGACATACACACACACACCCATGCATGAATTTCATGCACCAGGCCTCTAGTATAAGAATAATGTTCTTATTTTAATATGACTTCAAAAGATATTTACAAAGGTGCAGAAGTATAATCAAAAATAATTGTCAAATGCCTTTTATTGAGTACTTATTACATACATTATCTTATTAAATATTCACTACTATACTACTAAGTGGGTGTTATTGTCATACCTATATTATGGACAAGGAAGCTGAGATTTATAGCCATTAATAAGTGATAGATATAAAAACCCATGATAATCTAATTACTACACCATACTCTGTCACAATCAGAAGGATAATGGCTTAGCCTATTAGGTTTCTGCAACATCTTATTAATTAGGAGGTCACCAGTAATGTCCCCTCTACCTTCTGGACAGCAATATCTCCTTGTTCTGTAACTACCATAGTAAGATGTAACCATAGAGTAATATGACTGATTTTTGTAAGTGTATCATTGGTGTCACACGGAACAAATTTTTTTATGGAAAGTTTAAAGAATCAAGAAGTAGTCTCCAAATTAGATATTAGTTTGGTAAGTAAAGTCAGTTAATTTTTCTCTTAAGAGATGTTATTATATTACATAAATATTAACTTAGTACCTTCTACTGCATAAAGTTAATTTATTAGGTCTTATCAATGGTATGGGTTATATAAGATATGTTCTCTCCTAGTCAGGCCAAAGGAAGGTTGTGAGTTAAGCACTTGTGTGTTAAATAATTTATCAGAATAGTATGTTGAATAAAGAGGAATTGTACAATTCCAATAATACTTCCTTTAAGAAATTTTGATAAAAGCATCCTTGTAGACTGGAATGATCTTTGAAGACAATGTAGAAGATGTGAGGCTTAATTTGGAAGGAAAGAAACATCAGAAAAATATTTTTGAGACAGTAAAAAGATTAACCTGATTGAACCAAAAGATTCATGCTGTGGAAAATGGGAAATGATTGTAGAATCTGGTTGAGAAGAATTTTCTCATGTATCCAAGATTTGCTTCTTCTAACTAGAAATTTTCTCAATTTCTATCTGTTGAACTTAGTTCACTTATTATGTTTTATTACCATTGGAATATCCAGAATTATACCTGATTCCCAGATTTCTAGTTGCAACCATCCCTTTCTCTCCTCCAGAAAGCATGTTGCATAGATGAGTAAGAAAGAACAGTGACACTGTGATAGAGATAACTGCTCTGATTTATTAAAATTGATAAATGGAGGCCTTAATACTTATTAGTATTCAATGTCTTGTGAATCATATCACCACCAAGCAAGCCAACATATCATTTCACCAGACCCCTGGAGCCAGGAGAGCCAGGAAGCATAAGGCTAGTTAGGAGGAGGGACAAGGGGCCATAGTGGCCACAGTGGACTAGAAAGAAAATAAAATGATTCAAGAAATATTTTAAATGAAGAAGAAATTTCAACAAATATTTATTGAGTGACTAGCATGTTTATGACACCATAATGAACACTATAGGAACTACATAGAAGGGGAAATAAAATAATCACATAGTAAAAAATAGCAGTAACACAAGCCCAGCCATATCGAATAGCCCAGCAGATAAACATTTCACATGTTATGGGATTCAGAAATGAGATGATCCAGTTTCTCACAAAGTAGGTAAATATGTTTAATACTGTTGTACTAATGAAATATTAACCATAAAAATAATAATTTTTCATTATTTTAAATTTTATTGGTGTGACATTAGTCTATATGAACATATAGGTTACATGTGTGGATTACTAATTCACAAAATCTGTATATGGTACCATGTACCCATCATCCAAAGTCAAATTTTTTCCTGTCACCTCATATTAGGATCCCTTTCTCCCCCTACCTCTCTTTCTCTGGCCACCACCACATTGCTGTTTGTGTGCATAAGTTTTGGTTTTATATTTCACATATAAGTTAAATCATATAGTTCTTAGCTTTTTCTGTTTGGCTTATTTCACTTCGCATAATGTTCTGAAGGTCCATCCATGTTGTTGTAAATGACAACATCCTTTCTTATGGCCATGTAATACTCCAATGTGTATATACACCACATCTTCTTTATCCAGTCCTCTATCATAGGGCACTTTGGCTGTTTCCAACTCTCGGCCACCATGAATAATGCTGCAATGAACGTAGGGGTGCATATACCTGAAAAACTTGAAATCATTTATAAAAATAATAATTTTTAAAAAATATTTTATTGATTTTTTTACAGAGAGAAAGGAAGAGGGATAGAGAGTTAGGAACATCAATAAGATGCCTCCTGCACACCCCCCACTGGGGATGTGCCCGAAATCAAGGTATGTGCTTTTGACTGGAATTGAACCTGGGACCTTTCAGTCCACAGGCCAGCGCTCTATCCACTGAGCCAAACCAGTTTTGGCAAAAAAAAAAAATAATAATATTTTTTGTGAATAACAATAATATACTGTTGGAAATTTATATGTAAAAATATATAAGTAATTATGCAATAAATGTGATCAAAATAGATGTATTAGTGGGCAGGATACTCTCTCCTCTAATGCTGTGATTCATTATTAGTATTAAACATAGTGCCTAATTTTTAGTTAATCAAAGGACATGCAAAATCTCTATACCATTAACCATTTGTAGTACTACATTTGGTATTATATATATATAACAATATACTATACATCTAATTATAGTCAATAAGCAATTTATAGGCTATAATACCTTTATCTTATAACATTTGCCTTGGTATAGTTTGATATAGTATTCTAATTTCCCATTCAACCCTGTTTTACCCTCAGACGTCCTAAGCCCTTGACATAGTTCTTTCTATCTGGTTTCTTAGTTGGACTTGCCACTGTTCCTCTCTGTTCCCCTGGCATCCAAGCTAGTTCATGTGGTTCCATTATTGCCTGGAATTCCAGTTATTAAACCTCTGCACAATTTAATCTATAGAAGCAATGCAGTCCAAGAACCAATTCCTGTAACAAAACTTCTTCTGACTCCTGTAAGAATGCTCTTCAAATGTTCTTCCTCTCCTTCCTTCTCCCTGACTTATTTTGTTTGTTAGAGACCAGTGGATGACTATCTGCTGGACAGCCTTCAGGACCAACCTGTGTTTTTCTTTTCTGATTTTCAAATTTAAATTTATACTTATGAAACATTGCATTTAAGTATGATTCTTCTTATCTTGGCCAAACTGAGTGCAGTAAAAGGAGCTATTTCATATTTCATCACATACTTTAACATTAAGAAATTTTAATTAATTAGTATTTATAAATTTGAATCAAGATTTAGAAAATACTTATTCTAATTGTATAATTTATCTGGAGTAATTTTATACTTTGTATTAATGTAAATCAGCCGTTTCTTTTACAATTTGTAATTTCTAAATATAGAAGAAGATTATTTGACTTTGGGTGGTGGGCAAACAGTTCAATACACAGATCATGTATCATACAAATCTACACTTGAAACGTATATAATTTTATTAACCAATGTCACCTCTTTAAGTTTTATTTTTTAAAAGAAGTGTAGCCCTAACAGGTTTGGCTCAGTGGATAGAGCGTGGGCCTGTGGACTAAAAGGTCCCAGGTTCAATTCTGGTCAAAGGCATGTGTACTTTGGTTGCAGGCACATCCTCAGTAGGGGGTGTGCAGGAGGCAACTAATTGATATTTCTAACTCTTTATCCCTCTCCCTTCCTCTCTATTAAAAAAATCAATAAAATATATTTAAATATATATATTTTAAAAAGAAGAGTATTGTTTGTTTTTACATTTGTGAAACTGAATTGTCTATTCTAAAATAATATGTAGTGGTTTTCATCTTGGGAATATAATAGCCTTTACAAAATAATTGTGCTAATCTTCACAGTACAAGTAGTGTACAAGTGCCAATACAAGTATAATACAAGTGTCTAAGGACAAAACAAGTAGTGTAGTACCAATATTTTATCCAGAATAGCTGTTAACCATGGCATTTGGTGAATTGGAAATAGACCTAAATGATGCTTTTCCTTGGGCCTCACATTACGTCCATGAAACCAGACTGTCTCTTCAGATTCACCTTTTCTTCTGATTCTTTAGTTCATGTAAAGTGATAACTGTTTTCCATTGCTCATACATTACATTTGCTTCTCATTGTTCACAGGAGTTATGTTTTATAGAGTTACCGCAAACACTGAATTAGTGAATACTGAACCATTGCTCCTAGTAGAATTACAGGGGTAGGTTCCTATGACCCTCCATCCCAATGTTTTTATCAATTCATACACACATTGTTTTATGAGTACTTCTGTTTTAAGGCACTTCATTAATCTTTAGTCATTAACATCAAACTCATGGCCAGTAGTCTCATTCATGCCTGAATGAAACACTTGTATTTTCTCTTGCAGTTAGGAACAGTAAAGAGAGCCCAACACTATGCATATGGGCCATTTAAACAGCAACAAAAATGTAAAACGTGACACTACGTAGACTCTGAAAAGGATATTTGTTTGTGGTATGAGATGTGAAGCAAGAAGGCAGAGCACTGCCTTGTTCCATCTCTAGGAATGAGCACATTCACACCATGCACATGTCCATGAACAATCAGCAATACTGTGCACTGATTTGGGGGTTACCAATAAATTTTAGCAAGTAGGCAAATTTGCATATGAAATCCACTAATAATAAAGAGCAAGTGTATCACCTTTTAAACAAAAGTAAAAGCCACAATTCAACTTGGGATTTGCAGTATAAAGCAGTGGATACTTAGTGAGTGCCTGCTATGAGCTGGGTGTCCTGCATTTAATAACATATTGACCAGGGACCTGGAGAGTGTGCTTTGAAGTGATTTGCCTTCACTTAGGACAAACATCATTTCTGTATGAAGTTGGCCTGTGTTCTATTCTTGATATGTGACCAACTTATAGTGTATAACACTCAGCAACAAACATAAGCAAAATTGAGGGCATTTATGTCTGGCAGAATATAGTTGTTAAATAGCTGCTCAGTAGAGGCACAGTATGTTTTTATTGTCTAGTTATGTGTTTTTTTAAGGATTGCCGTTGAAATGGAAGTACAGACTTTGCACTAACTAATGTTAAAGTGAAATTCAAAGCTGTCATAATTAAACCAGTACATAACTAGTGCAAGAAAAGACAGAGGGTGACTGATTAGAATATCAAAATACCATTTGCATAAGAATTCATATATACTAAAGCTGGCCATTGAAATTCATGGGAAAAGAAAACAAATCATGCTAAGAAAATTATATGACTATTGTTTTGAAAAATTAAGTTTCTTCCTCACATTATATGCTAAAATAAATCCAAGGAATTAAAGAATTAAAAAAAATCACAATGGTTGGGTGTCTGCCTATGAACCAGGAGGTCACAGTTCAATTCCTAGTGAGGGCACATGCCTGGATTGCAGACTGGATCCCCAGAGGAGGGCATGCAGGAGGCAGCTGATTGATGATTCTCTCTCATCTTTGATGTTCCTATCTCTCTCCTTCTTCCTTCAACTATGAAATCAATTTTTTAAAAAATGTTTTTAAAGTGATACTAAAATGGTTAGTGTTTTTCTAATCTGTAAATGAAAAATCCCTTATACACATAAAGACAATTTGATAGATATGACTATATAACAATTAAAATTTCATGCAAGTAAAAAGATCAGCAAATTAATACAAAAGAACAAGCTGAAAAAAAATCTGTTGACATAAAAGTCATATATCAATATATTTTTAAAACTTTTAAAAATAAACAAGAAAATGTAAAAGATAATGAATCACCAGGTTATAAAGAAAGATCCAGAATTGTTCAATGTATAAAAATAATTAATTACTTCCAATCTAAGAAATACAAACAAAAATAAGAATATTTTATTTCTTAAATTGGTAATATTTTTTTGTTGTTGTTTAGTGAGAGGACATTTTTGATAAGCAATTTTGTAAAATAGATCACTATTTTTAACATCTTTATAGTACTTGAACAGAGATTTTTTTTTTTACTTCTAAAATCATATCCCAGGGAAAGAATTATAAATAAATTTTTTATAGATTGTTCATCTAAAACTTACATTTAATTGTGAAAAATGATTAAACATCTGTCCTCCCGAAAATAAAAAATAATTAAATATATTTAAGTCCAGACGTGCAAAGGTATTTCCTTAAAATGAATCTCCTAAAAATGTATTTGAAGGCTAAATATTTACACAGATACATAAGAATAGCATAGTTTTAATAAATCATCATAGTAGAAAACTGATACAATATTAGCCCAATATTTGTAAAAATACAAATTTACATGAAGCTGAGGAAAAATAATAAAAATGTTAATAGATTATTTCTTGTCAGTGAGTATAGGAGAAATATATATTTTCTTTATAGCTTTCTGTATTCTAAATATAACAAAATATATATTATTCATATACTTTAAAATGTGTATCTTAACTGTCCCTTTTCATTTAACTTGAAATTTGGCCTTGTTTAAGTCTCCAGAGTTAAGTTTCTCAAAATGGTCATACTGAATATTCAACATTCTTTATGTTAATATATTTTTAAATCTTAAAATTTTTTCCTGCTAATATTGTGTATTTTCTTAGCTATGGCTGTGCCTATTCAAACCCAAAATTTCTGCCAGTCTTATAAAAAGTAGAACTCATTATCTGTATTTTTATTTGTAGGATTTACATGTTCTGACTACACTTCATCTGCTTTAGCTAAAGATATGTGACAGAAAGGGGCCTGATTAAATGACCAATAAATACAAAAGAAAATCTGGGATGTTTTTGATTTTATTATTACTTTTTATAACCATTCTGCTTGTAAATTATTTATAACTAGAGGCCCGGTGAATAGTTTCATGTACCAGTGGGGTGCCTCAGCCTGGCCTGTGACCTCTTACAATTCGGAATCTATCAGGAGATGTTGGACTGCCAGTTTTGGCCTGATCCCTGCAGGCCAGACCGACGGACCCCACTGGTGCACAAATCCATGCAACAGGCTTCTAGTATGCATACAAGATCTTTGGTTAATTTCTTCCTGCCCTCTCACCTCCCCTCTTCTCTTTGGGATTCATCAGTCTGTTCCACGTTTCCATGCTTTGCGTTGAGCATCTGCCCCCTGGTGGTCAGTGCATGTCATAGCTACCAGTCAAACATGCAGATGGTCACTTGGGCTTTTATGTATATAGACTAGAGGCCCAGTGCACAAAATTTGTGCATTGGGGAGGCAGTTCCTCAGCCCGGCCTGCACCTCTCGCAGTCCGGGACCCCTCAGAGGATGTCCACCTGCTGGCTTAGACCCATTCCCCAGGGGAACAGGCCTAAGGTGACAGTTGGAAATCCCTCTTGCAGTCCAGAACCTCTTGTTCCTTACCACCTGCCTGCTCACTGGTCCTTACCACTACTGAGAAATTTGGACTCCTTCCTCTGTGTTCACACAACTGTCATACGCCAGACAGTCACTTAGAAATATCTTGGCACCTACCAACTTGTGGAATTCTCTTTTCTCTCTGTTCTCCTGAGCCGGATTCTAGACTGCGGCATTCTCTTGGTCATCATTTTTCTGTTTGTTTGTTTGTTTCCAAAATGTTACAAAGTTTATATGAATATAACATAAAAAGATGCAGCCTTCTTTGTAGGAACAGGGCAGGAAGGGGTGGTTAAGTAAGACACATGGAGCTGCAGCAAGCACCAGCTGTGGGGAGGGCCAAGGGAGAGAGGAGGTTGGTACTGGGGCGAAGCCCTAGAGCCATTGCTGAGGAAGTAGGGATCCCCTCTGAGTGCCACATTCTGAGGATGAACTAATTGGTCAAGCTGAAGCAGAGGTGGGTGGTCATATCAGCCATTTTTGGTACTGTTTACCCTTTCCCACCCCAGCTCTGTTGTAAGACCCCAAGAGCCCTGGATTCCAAAGGTCCCATCCAGAGTAGAGGCCCTGGAAGGGGGTGAGAGGAAGTGAGAGGGGCAAGTTTGAAAGCTAATATGCCTGTGTGGTGAGGGATGGCCAGAGAGAGTGGTGAGAGGTAGAATGGGAAGGGCTATCATGCATACCCTTCTGTGGGGGCCGCAGGTGAAGGAGGCCAGGGGAGTAGGGTAGGTAAGGATGGGGCACTATGGCCCCAGTCTCTTAGGCATCTCTGTCTGTCCTCTGCAGTGTACATGGAGAAAAGGGCTGCTTCGGAGGAGGGGCCAGGCCAGGCCAGGTGACCATCTTGAGTTCTGGCTAAGGTGATGCTCCTCACCCTGCGATACCATCTAACTGGTGACGGCAGAGGGCCCAATGCCTCCTTGCTTCTTGAAAAACATGTAGTCAATGAGGAATGTGGCTCCCAGCAGTACAGCCTTCACTCTCACATCCAGATCCAGCGGAAACTGCAAGCCAAAGTCATCTGCACCAGGGAGGGCTTCCTAGAGCAGCCTTCCTCCCCACCCCCAACACACACACACACACACACACACACACACACACACACACACACACACACTGCTTGCTGATTTGGCCCACACTGTGGGACTCATCCAGAGTCTTCACCTCAAAGTTGATGTCTGTGCCACAGTCACAGGTCCAGCAGGGCCCCACCACTCACAGGATCATATCATGGTCGGCATCTCGAATGGAGAACTTGAGAAGAAGAGATGCCAGGTCTGCAGCACATGGCCAGTGGTGGTGTCTGGTGGCAGAGTTCACCAGATGGACATGAAGGGGCCAGCAGGCACCACAGCAGAGATGTGCACAGCAGATGCTCTCCCCTGAGCACAATTCATACCGGTTACGTGTCTCCCAGCCTAGGACCGTTTCATGCAGCCCTCTGGTGAATCAGAATCTGATCAGTCAGTACCAAGAATTCAAGGCCAGAAGGCACCCTGGGTAGGGGCAAGAGGGGGGCAGCAGGCCCTAGGGCACTGGGGCCAGGCGAGGGGAAGAGAGCGAAGCCGGATGCAGAGGCAGGCACATGGGTGGACACTGGCGCCGGTCCGGGCCCAGGATGCTGCACCTGCTCCGGGTACCCAGCGGTCACAGGGTAAGGAGGAGGGGGCGAAGGGGTATAGCCTGTGGGGGGCAAGTATTCTGCCATAGGAAAGGGATGAGGGTGCGTGGGTTGTCGCTATACCAGAAACTTAGTTCTAGAAGTGGAGGCAAGCTCTGGGACAGCCTGACAGACTCAAAGGCAGACACAAAGGCAAACAGGCAAACCCGGAGAGGCAGCTGTTTCAGGCCTGCCCAGGGTCTCTCAGGCAGCATCTCTGACTCGGGGAGAAACCAAAGGTTTTATTCATGGCGGGGGGGGGGGGGGGGGGGGGGGGGCATAATACCTGGGAACCTGGATTCCCTCAGGGTTTTGCAGAACCTGCCCCTCCCTTTTTCTTCCATTCTCTGAGGAGGCGGCTGTTGGCAGACAGCAGGACAGATAGATCCACAATCAGACTGATGGCCCGACCTCCAGGGAGGTTTCCTGAACCCTCTGCGTCCCCCGCTCACCTGAAGCCCCTAAAATAGCAGGAATGCCCAGCATTCGGAGGATTGCGAGAGCTCGTGGAGGCAGGCCCTTGGTCATCAGTTTTTGGGTTGTTTTTTTTTTCACTACATTTCTTTCGTGTGCAGTGATCACACTTCATCTGAAGCAGGGCGTGCTCAGTTGACCTGGAGGAAGCATGGGAGAGTAGTCAGTTACCGCTCTTCACCCCTGGGGCTGCTGGCGGTATCCTTTCTTCCTTGTGGGAGGGGAAAAGGGCCACATTGCCCAAGGCCAAGTTCCAGAAGGCCAGCAGCGCCCTTGGGATCCTGCGGGAAAGCACTGGTCCCTTGGTGCCTGGCCTGTCCTCTTGAGATTGAACCTGAAAAACTGCTAAGGGAGCCAGTCCCCAGTTCTGCCCCGCCTCTGCCACCAATGGATTGGAGTCTGAGGGCCAGGAGGAGGGACCAAGAGGTCTGCCTTTCAGCTGCTTTCCAGTCACCGCTGCCACTGATTGATCAGCTCCCACTCCCTCAGCTCCCTAGCCTGGTGTTTGGTCGAGACTTCGGTCGTTTTGGATGTTAAGGACCCTGGGTTTTTATATGTTAGGACAGTGCTGGAAAGAATGTTTGGAATCAAGTCTCAGGTCTTGCTTCCAAAGAAAGTGTTTAGTTTTTATCATTCCAAATATTATGACTGTGTTAGGATTACAGGATGAAAGATAAATGTTATGGATTTGTCAGATAATTATGGGGACAATTATGAATGTTCTTTAAAAATAGTCTAAGGCTAAAATATGTAGGCATTGCAAATGTTGTCCTCTTGCTGTCCTGTTGTGTGTCATTCTGGAAGGGCTGAGCCAGAAGGCAGGAGCTCTGGGCAGGAGTCTTCAGTTTCTCCTATTAGTGCTGGAACTGTGGACAGTTTCTCTGAGACAGAGCCTACTTGTCAGTGAAACAGAAGTCGGCAGACATGTATCTAGTAATCACAGAACAGGCCATGACTGCCTCTGCTTAAAGAATTCATCAAGACTTCTCTCACTGGCCTTTTTTGATGAAACTGGATAATTAAGAAACTAGAATTTTATTCTAAGAAGGAAACTGGGGTGCCAGGCATTTTGAGTTGCTGATAGATGAAGTGCATGGCAGCTTTAGCAAACACTGGCAAATTTTTGAAAAATGGGTTTGAATTCCCTAACTACAACTTTGCTAGAATAGAGAGGCCAACCCTCCTCCTTTAGGAAATGGCCATGAATCCACTCCAGGATATAACCACATGGTCACAAAGCTCTGTACTTCTGTGCTGATCATACTCTGAGAAAGCTTTCAAAAGTAGGTCCCACAAATTGCGGACCATGGACAGAAATAAATAATATCAATAAATTCTCAAGTAATCTCTGGGTTTGATCCATCTAGAGTCCTGGTAAGCCTGCCTAAGTATGTATAATGCTAAATGTGCTCCCAAGTAAATAAAGGAATGGACATCTATTATGGCCTTGCTGGAGTTAAAGCACCTGGATGTTGTAAGCTACCTGACAATGGTAATTTTTTGAAATTTTAATATTCATTTAAATATTCTTCCTTATAGTAATTGATTATTAGCTTTTGAAGCCACTTTGATCCTCTCCAATAGCTTCTAGCAAGTTATCATCCTATTTCCTAAGGCAGGAGGCTATGCGTCCATGCCATCTAAAGGAGAGCTCATATCCTGGCCGGGTAGCTCATTTGGTAAGGGTGTCATTCCTATGCTCCGAGGTTTTGGGTTCAATTCCTGGTCAGGACACCTACAAGAATAAACCAATGCCCTAACTGGTTTGGTTCAGTGGATATAGCATTAGCCTACGGACACAGGGGTTCCAGGTTCAATTCCAGTCAAGGGCATATACCTTAGTTTCAGGCACATACCCAGTACAGAGTGTGCAGGAGGCAGCTGATTGATGTTTCTCTCTCATTGATGTTCCTAACTATCCCTCTCCCTTCCTCTCTTATAAAAAAATCAATAAAATGTAAAAAAATAATAAACCAATGAATGCGTAAATAAGTAGAACAACAAATCAATGTTTCTCTCTCTAAAAAAAATCAACAATAATAGATAAAAAGATGTTTTAAAATAATAATAAAAATAAAAGTAGAGATTATAACATGGTAGATCAAGCCAGATTTCCTGCATTAAGGTACAGTTCTGTCACTTAACCACATTTGTAACCTCCAGCAAGCTTTTTTTTATTATTATTATTTCTCTGTTGATTAAGGTATCACATATTTGTCCTCTTCCCCTAATTCCCATTTCAAACCCCTCCCCATGGATGCCCCCGCCCCCCTATTGTCCGTGACCACTGGTTAGGCTTATATGCATCCATACAAGTCCTTTGGTTGATCTCTCCCCTTTACCCCCACCCTCCCCTACCTTCCCTCTGAGGTTTGACAGTCTGATTGATGCTTCCCTATCTCTGAGTCTGTTTTTGTTCATCAGTTTATGTTGTTAATTATTTCCCCTAGATGAGTGAGATCATGTGATACTAGAAATACACTTATAAAAACTGAAAATAAGACAAGCAATAATGATTATGCTGAGAGGCAAATGAATCAGTATGTAGTGAGTTTCTTTTGTGTAAATGTCAGCAATGATAATTCAGTTCTGGATGTGGACTAATGGTGGTAATGCAGGTCAGACCCTCTCTGGTTTGGTCCTGGGCAACCTGCAGCGACGCCATGTGGATTCCTGCAACAGACAGTCCAACAAGCTTTTTATTATACCCTTCAATGTCCTCATCTGGGAAGACAGTAATGATAGCACATATCTTCCAAGATATCAGACACCTACTACAGTGCCAAGTGAGACCTTAATGTCAGTAACATCTATTTTTATAAAACAGAGTATAAATTATAATTCTATTTTACACCGTTCAAAACTGTTTTCAATCTACAAAAAGACTGCTTTGGCCAAACTTTCAATTCTTGCAGCTATTCTGTTGCAATTAAACAAATGCATCTTTAAAGAGGAGTCCATCAGTGTTTTTACTCTTATCATCCCATCACCTTCTTCCAAACAACAATGAGAAGCAGTTCCTCAGATTTAGGTCACCCTGTTTTCATAAAGTAGCCTTGATAACCCAGCTACAGCTAATTAAACCTGGGCTTACAAGTCCATTCCTTAGGCTGATCTGTGTGTTTTTGTCTTCACATGAGAATTCTGCCTAAAAGTAAGTTCTGTACTAACCCAACCCAAGCCTTCCTCGGTGACCTCAGACAAAGACATGTAGCCTGGATAGCATTCTATGGTATAAACAGTTCCCTGACAAATTTTAGTAGACTCACAAGGAGAGAATGAGAGAACAGAATTGAGCCATGGTGGGGAATTTCTTCTGTCATTCCACTTGTGGGATTTTCCAATCATTTTGTGTTTCCATAGGCTAGCTTGATATAGCTGGTTTCCAGGATGTTTCTGTCTAAAAGTCAAGTATGTAGTAGCTTCATTTTGGAAATTCAAATATGTAGTAGCTTCATTTCGAAAGTTATCATAAGATTTTTTGACCTCTCAATGCATATTTCTCTTAGAGCAAAGCTTTGATGGCATTGTTGTTGCATTTTTAACAGTAGAAACCTTTTACTCCCTAATATTCAAACGAAACCCAGAGTAGATTATCTGCTAACCTGATTCATTATTCTTCTGCAAGATGCCCCCTCCCACAGCAATGAAGATGAGACAGAGACAAGATCTGTGATTCTTTGCCTCCCAGAGAGTAAGCTTTCTGCCAAGCTGAGTGTGGTTCTCATATTTTTGTACAATGTGGGTCCTAAGCAGAAAATAGCCTGCCACCCATCCAAAGATACAGTTTTGTGCTAAAGTTTGATTGGTTGTGTTGGAGTTCTGGAGAGAAAATGGGATGTGGTGTTTTCAGGGTTAAGAGCTCTCCTGTGCAATTTGGGCTTTTCTCAATTTTCCGACTTTGCACCAACTTTATTTTTTTAATAAATCTTTATTGTTCAGATTATTGTTCATATTTTTCCCCGTAGCTCCCCCCACCTGGTTCCCACCTCACCCTCTGCCCTTACCCCCCACTGTCCTTATCCATAGGTGTACGATTTTTGTACAGTCTCTTCCCACACCCCCTACACCCTTTTCTCCCTAAGAATTGCCCACTTTAGAACCTGTTCCTCATATAAGCTTTGAATCCACTATAATGGAAAGCTCAAGCTTTATAGCCACACCGAAATGGGTTTGAATCCTGCTTGCATCTCTTGCCCATCTGGCTTTGGGAAAGTTGCTCAGCTTTTCTGGTTCTGCATTTTCTCCTCTGTGTGTGATTGCTGTGAGCATCACAGAGCTCTCAGCACACTATCTCCTATGCAGTAAGAGCCACTGTGGTTGTTAATTTTTTTGAGCAGTGAAGAGATTCACAGACCACAGGCATAACCCAGAGGCAGTATTTCTCATACAGAAGCAGATGCCATGAGGTGGTGAACTGGGGACATGATCATTAGCTGAGAGCTGCTGGGTATTCCAGGTCTCCATGGGGACTAATTGTTCAGTAGTCAGCTTGTAGATATGCATGAGCAAGAAACTCAAGAAAACTGACTTTTGACAATCTGGTGTCAAAAGAGCCTGATATGGCCTGGCTGGAGTGTCAGGTTGGTTGAACATAATCCTGTGCACTGAAATGTTGCCAATTCCTCATCAGGGCACATGCCTGGGTTGTGGGTTTGATCCCCAGTTGAGTATATGGATGGCAACCAATCTATGTTTCTCTCTCTCTCTCTCTCTCTCTCTCTCTCTCTCTCTCTCTCTCTCACACACACACACACACACACACACACACACACACACACACACAACTCCCCTCTTCTCTCTAAGCATGTCCTTGGGTATTGATTCAAAAATCAGATTCTAACATTGTTGAGAGGACTCCGGGTAAAATAGCATGCCTCTTCAACCTGGATTATGAGATTTAAATATCTTTATGAACATGAAGTGACTTGGAAATGATAGAGCCCGATATGAATGTAAGATTGTAGCTGACTATAAATATTAGCAGCATTTTAAGTCAGAGCTTAATGAAATAGAATTTGAATAACAGAATAGAATTCAAAGGACTACATAGTCAAATTTACTTCCTTGAAAACAGATAAACCTCTAACATAGTTGGTTCAGGGGGAAAAAGATCAGCACAAATAAACAATATGGCAAATGAAAGTGGGAAATAATTATAGGCAGACATATTAATGATAATAAAAGAATACCATGAACAAATATTTCTGATACATTTGGAACTAGACAAAATGAATAAATTTCTAGTATAGTATATGTGTATTAGAAAACTATTTCTGTCTTGGTTTTTAAAAGATATTTTCATTAGACATAGAATTCTAGGTTGATAAATTTTTTTTCCTTTTTCTACTTTAAAAAAAAAAACTATTTTCTGGCTTGCATTGTTTCCTACAAGAGATTGGTTATCATTCATATATTTGTTCCTTCCTGTGCAGTTGTATCCTTTGTCTATGTAAATTTCCTTTATAAATGTAGATTCCTTTAGGAAAGGTTAACTTCTGCTCTGACTTTAGGGCTTCTGTGTTTGTAATTTCTCAAAATAACCCTATGAAAAAGAGGCCTATTTGGGGATGGCATATTCTGCTGCCCTTCAGCTACCTGAGGTCCAATGTCTGAAAACTGCTTTCCCTCCCTCCCCACCCCCCCCCATTTTCAGTTGTTTCAGACAACGCAAACCAGGTCCCTTTCTCTTCTTCTTGGCTGAAAGCAAAAGGTTTTAAATTTTTCTATTTTAAAATGTTGTCATCTAATTAAAATGTGAAGTTTTGTAAGGACTTAATACGTGTATGCATATGCTCTGAAGGCTTTCCTGTGTATCAGTTTAGAACCTCAGTCTTAAGAGTTAACTTTGAACTAATATTCTTATTGGAGACAGGGAAGAAAAAGGTGAAGCTTCTATGATCTAAGAAATCCTAATAGGTGACTTCTGAAGAAGATGAGAAAGAAGGTATAATGGTTACAGAAAGATAAGTACCATATGTTCTCACTTATATATGGAATCTAATGAACAAGATAAACTGACAAAATAAAAACAGAGGCATTAATATATGGAACAGATTGACAGCTGTTGGAGGAGTGGAGGATTAAGGGACTGGATGAAAGAAGGTGAATGGATTAACTAAAAAGCATATATGCATAACACATAGACACAGACGAGAGTATGGTGATAGCCAGAGGGAAAGGGACAAATGGGGGTAGGTGGGGGTAGGCAAAAGGGGGGCGGATATGAGGATGGAGAGACTTTGCTTGGGGTGATGAGTGCACAGTGCAGTATGCAGATGTTTTATTGAGTTGCACACTTGAAACTTATATGGTGTTATGAACCAATGTCACCTTAATCAATTCCATTTTTAAAAAGAGGGCATAAGAAATCAAAAAGAGGAGGCAGAGGGGAAATGAGATGTCATCACTGAGGATAATTTCAACTCTAAAACTAAGCCTCCAAGAGATAGCTCAGTGGAATTTGGAAGCCGAAAAAGTCCTTGCTTCAAAAATTAGATCCTAAGTGCTGTCTCTCTTACTATTGACAGCCACTATTCTAAGCCCTTTACATAAGGGCTTATTTAATTATCTGACAACTCCATGAAATTATTATCGTCCTTTAATCAAAAACCTTCAAGGTTGAAAGTCTTTCTGAAAGAAAGTTTTTATTGAGCCTACACTAGCCAGAAAAAAAGGACCAGGTCCTGGGGCATGCATCTTAAACCAGCCGGAGAGGGTTGGATGGAAAAGACAAACATGTCCACTGTCCTGGGATCAATGGGAACTTTTTAAAAATATATATTTATTGATTTTTACAGAGAGGAAGGGGAAGGGATAGAGAGTTAAAAAAAAAATCAATGAGAGAGAAACATCAATCAGCTGCCTCCTGCACACCCCCTATTGGGGATGTGCCCACAAACAAGGCATGTGCCCTTGACCAGTATCGAACCTGGGACCCTTCAGTCCACAGGCCGATGCTCTATCCACTGAGCCAAACCAGTTAGGACTAATGGGTAGTTTTATGCAATGAGTTTAGAGAAGAAAGATGTACATTCTTGTGAAAAAAATTACATTGTCTGGAGATAAAAGGGGCTGAGAAGGCAAAGGAGAGCTAGTTCTGGGACAGGTGCAGAGGTTGGAAGGAAGAAGGGTTTGCTGCTTCTGGATTAATTGTGGTCATGGCTCAGAAAGTTCATGTGTAAGCAAGAGGCAGTGGCATCTGGTCTGGTGGTCAGCTACCCAATTATGGAAACAGACACCTGGAAGTCAACTCAAAGTCTCAGTATACATTCAGGAATGTGCGCAGTTTTTGCTGACTTTGGCCTAAACCTATTAAACAATTAACCTTTTTTGTCTCTTCCTTCCACCTCTGGCCTGCTCTAAGTTAATTTAGGACATCTCAGAATTTTTCTTCATCAATCCCCATTTTACAGATAAGAAAACAGGTTAAGCCAATGGCCCAAGATTCCATAGTTAGTAAATGGCATGGCTCAGATTTAAATCCAAGCTTCTTAACTACTACAGATGCTTCTAAGCATATCAGTCTTATCACATTTCATTCTCTTGTTGTAAACTCACAACATATTAAAAAAGAGAATTTTAGATGCTAAGATGAATTTTCCATTTGAATGACATTGAAAGAATATTTTACCCCAGACTGCACTATACAAATCTTACCTGGTGGAGGCCAATTTATATAGAAAACTTCGTATTCCTGAGCAATACTAGATAGATAAATTAGGAAATTTTTTTAATATTATTCAATAATCCTTTTATATCCTCAATGTGCTAAAAGGAAAGCATTTAAAATTTTTATTTTTTTTTTCAAAATTCTCCCCACGATGATTAAAGTAGAATTTTAAAAGCCCTGTCTATTTCAAAAATAAAGTATCTTCTAGCAATATTATCGCTAGCTTCTCATGGATCAAATGTAGAACATGTCTTGTGATGACTTTTCACTGTTCCCCCAAACATATCCCAGTTTTATGAGGCCAAGTGCAGATATCCCCTTGTCATATGTCATCGGGAGAATGTCACTTCTCCTTAGAATGTGGGTGAAATATCTAGCATGCCACCATCGAAGGAAAACATCACGTCTTGCAGAAGTGAGGGTCATCTGTAAAAATCTTTCAAAGTTGAGGAATCCCAGTAAGGACAGCCTCGTAGGCAACATTGCCCTTTACTGTCATCAGCATCTCCCTTAAAAGGAAGAGAGTAATACTGTTCACATCGTTTCTGAAGGTATGAATTGTGGGTTTTGATTCTTTCCTTATAAATACTCACCTTGTGCAAACTCCTCTTTATTCTCTGCTGTCAGTAAGTTTTATAAATGATGCATACAAGTCTTTAATTCACCAGCCTGCTGGAGGCTTATTTATTTTTTGAAAAAGAGAAGTCATTTGAAAATTCATGGGTGGCTCCCTCTACAAGGTTGTGGTGTGCTCTTAGAAGAGCTGTAAAAACTTCTGAGAACAAACAGTTTTGCTTACTGGTTGTCTGAATAGCACATTAGCTAATCAAGTACACAGTCATCTTTATTCACAAGGTAATAATGTGCTGTATACCCCACACACACACACACACACACAATTATCTATTCTCAGAGCCAGCTTTGTAACTGTTTCTCAGGATTTCCTCATATCCTGCCTCCCTTCTTCACCTCTGAGTACAGAAAATAATAAATAAAAAAAACACTTTAAATCTTCAAGTAAGGGACATCTTCCAAGAGTTAAGCTAAAGCCCATCACATCACCTTCCAAAATTAATGCACATTTGAAATATCTCCAGAGCAAATTCGGCAAATGTTTGCTATAAAAGGCCAGATGTTACGTATTTCAGGCTTTGAGGGCCATGTGGTCTCTGTGGGAACTACTCTACTCCACCATTACACTGGGAAACAGCAATAGACAATGTGTAAAAGGAAGGGTGAGGCTGTGACTCAATGAAACCGTACTTATAGACACTGAAATTTGAATTTCAAAAAAATTTCACATCACCAAATAGTATTTTTTATCTTTTCTTCAATCACTTGAAAAGGCAGAAACCATCCCTAGCCTGTGGGCCATGCAAAAGCAGACACCAGGATGCATTGGAGTCCAGGCCAAATTTGCCAACCCCTTCTCTCAAGGATTAGCAGGGTGTCTGAAAGAGGATTTCTCACCCTTAGTTAGCACTGTTGACGCTTTGAGCCAGACTATGATTTGTTGTGAAGACTAGTACTCCTCTTCCCCCAGTCGTAACAACTATAATGTCTCCAGACATTGACAGCTGTCCCTTGGAGACAAAATTGACCCTGACTGAATCAAGGATCTAAGGCACTGAAAACTTAGGATACACCACATGAAATGTGAGCTGAGGAGCTGTCTAGTACTAGGAAGCTTCAGGCTTTACCTGAGAGAGATCCATGGAATTCTCATGCCTCCAAAGCAGAAAAGACAGTACTTGTACTTGTACTCTTCCCAGTTAACAACCTCTGAGGAAACCCTGGACCTTAGGCCAGCCGTTATGGAACTTGGATGGAGGTGTTAGAGTACAGATGCAGAAATATATACTTTGGACTTAGACATCAGTAGATGTCAGTATTCCCCATGTCTCCCCCCCCCCCCCGTTTTATTTCTTTTTATATCATTTCCCATTCTTCTCTTCATCTTTCACAATCAAACCATATGATATGCACTTGCCTCCACACTACAAGTGTAACTCTGATACTTATATTTGATTATGAACTGATTTCATCAATTTGACCAGAACACCAAGGTAGTAAGGTGGGAGCTACAGGATACATAATTCCTTTAAACTAAGAACCTATATTAATTTCTATAAACCCATCCTACATAAATCCCATTTCTATTCAGACTTCCTTCAAATGTGCAGATGGTGAGAAGTGTATTCTTAGCTCCTTAGATGTTTAGGCCTAAGACATATATTAGGTGATTTTCTTCAATGATGAAAGCAGAGAAACTAATTTTTCTCTACTTTGTTTCACCTCCAGTTTTAAATTATCGGTATGAACCAACTTCTACTTCCCTCTTCAGAATATAAATTTACCAATTTTTACAGTTCATCAAAGGAAGTTTTTCTGATTGCATTAAAAGTTCTTCCATAGAATACCAGATTATATATTCTAAAGAATATTTTCTCTTTTCATTCTTTACAGCCTCAGATATAACTTTTGATCTTCCCTGGGGCATATCATATCCAAATTTGAATATTTTTTGTCTTAACTTTTTGTGAATTTCTCTAGATAATTATTTGATCTCAATATAAGAAAAAAATGAATAATGTATCTTTTGCCTGAAATAAAGGAATTCTTGTGAGTGAAGGACACTATTGAAAAGTAAGGGCTACCTTACTCAGTTCTGTCCACAAAAAGATAGTCCTCTAGGACACGTGTGTATGGGTCACTTTTAGATACACGTAGTAAAAAGATGGAACTTCAGCAACAAAAAAAAAAATCATAACTTTTTAAGAGTCAAACAATGCTTTGAATAGGAATCTGAGTTTTTTACCTCTGACTGCTATAATTGACTGAACCTCAGTTTTCTAATCCCCAAAACCCCTGGGTTGGACTGTATAATTTTAAAATCCCTTGATTTTATGACCTGGCTGTAGCTTGCAACAACAATCACACATCATTATATTTTAGAGCCATTCAAATATTAGTGCTGAAGTGGAGCTAAAATTTAGAACCAGTATTTGGAAAAATGTGGTGATAAATTCAAAACAATATGTATGTCTCTAAATTTTTCCTATAAGAGTCTTTACAGGTATTTATCTGCAAAATATGGGCTATAAGAATGAATGTACAATAAATGATAAACCACATAGTTTGATGTAATGAAAGATTTAGGTTATTATAGAAAACCTAGAATGAGTTAAATTAAAGGTTAAAGAGCAAATTCTAAGTTAACAGCTCAGATACAAAAGTGACATATACTCTCATTTTGTAGATCATTAGTTCTCTCCTGGAGGATTATTCCCCCACACACCCAGGGGACATTAAGCAATAACTGGAGGCGTTTTTGCTTGTCACTCTGAGGAAAGGGGGGATGGATGTGTTAATGGTATCTAGTGGGCAGAGGCCTGGGATGCTGCTAAACATCTAAAACGAGTAGGGCAGGACCACTGCAAAGAAGTAATTGGCCCAAAGTGTCAACAATGCCGAAGTTGTGTAACCCTGGTGTGGACCTATTACAGTGCTGATTTCTAAGTCAATTCCATATCTCTCCTCTTTCTTTGCACCCTCACAGGAGCCTTAGCCTCCTACCAATTAGCAAATGTTCTCTTTTGCTGCATGAAGGCAGCATCCACAGAACATGAATGTTAGCTCAATCAGTTATGAGAAATATTGTGCAAATTCAAACACATTCAGAATGCCGCATTAGAATCTCTCACAGGCCAAATTTGTGTGTGTTTATATAAAATTTTCTTTCCTTCAAGATGCAAAGCTACATACCCAAAACTAAATAGAGATCCCACAGTTACACATTTTGCCTGAATTATCCCATCAATAACAGTATCAACTGACTACTTGCAACTCATTGGATTGGCCTAAAATAGAAAATGCCTTATCCAAGTATTTCAGTTTGTGTTACATACCATACAAGGTCCCAATTAGTTGATATGTGTTGGGTTTTATGTTAAAATAATACTCAATAAATTAAATTATTCTAATCCCATATTTCCCAAAAGTTTTATTGCCAAAATAAAAGACTTCTCATACAAAAGCTGGGATTATACCCACAGAGTTAGTATAGTTATATTCAATTACAACATACCTTAATAAATATAATTTCAGACATACAAAAGATCCAACAATGGACCTGAAGGGGGGGGGGGAGGAGAGAGAGAGAGAGAGAGAGAGAGAGAGAGAGAGAGAGAGAGAGAGAGAAAGAGAGAGAGAGAGAGAGGGAGAGAGAGAGACAAGAGAGAGTGTGAGAGTAACACATAATTTGATGCCTCCCAAACACATTTAGACTGGGACCCAGGATTGAACCTGTAACCCAGGTAAGGGCCCTTGACCAGGAATCAAACCCTGTGACCCTTCAGTGCATGGGCTCATGCTTTAGGCACCAAACCATACTGGCTAGGGCTCAATAATTCATTTTTTAATTGCATGATCTTTCTGCCCTCCACTTGAATCTTAATAAATAATAAAGAAAAATATTAATATTTATTTTAATATTCTTATCTTGCTCTTCCAAGAAGAAATATTTACATAGAATTTAATGATAAATGTGTTGAAATTTAAATTTCAAAATTTGTTTTTCTCACACTAATTTAAAATTTCAAGAAAATTCAGCAAATAGTGTTTGTAGAAGGGAAAAGTGAATAGGAGAAGAAATTGTATTGTTACCAGAACCTCATGTTTTTTCCTTGAGTTTGACTTCCTGTATGCACTAGCCCAAAAAAATACATGAATACGAATTTGCAGTTTAGAAAGATAGAGAAAAAAAATGTGTGTGTGTGTGTGTGTGTGTGTGTGTGTAGTAAAAAATGTATATGTACTTTGAATGATTATAAAGTCATTGTTTGTTGACATATAGTTTTTTTTCAAATTTTAAAAGAATATACAGAAATGAATAGTATTTTTTCTCAATGCCTATTTTCAAACTGATGACCATAACTCAAAGCAATGGAATCGCAAACATCAAGAATCATTTCATTCAGTATTTGTGTGCCCTCAATTTGTCAACTATTGCTGGGTTTGTACTGCAAACTTTATTTTTTATGAATTCCCATTTTTTAAAAAGTTTGGTGGCACTTTGGAGTAAATTTTCTTTGTTCAAAGCTTAGTGTGACTTCACCCTATATTTCAAATCATGTAAACCTAGAAAAGAATGAAAATTGAGTGAGTTTTCAGCTGTTAAAGTGTGTGTATACATTTTTCTGGGATGAGAGAGAGAGAGAGAGAGAGAGAGAGAGAGAGAGAGAGAGAGAGAGAGAGAGAGAGAGATTTCTAAAGTTAGGACTTAAAACTAAATTTTATCAACGTTATAGGGACCCCCAGTTTCAGTATCTGCACTTTGAGAATTTCTCACCATGTATTTGTGATCCTACACACCAGTATTCTGGTTCTCCTCCTTTAGAGCACTTGGTTGGGTTGCATTTCCCCTCTTTCTTTTGCTAAAGTTCAAACCTTATTACCTGCTGCCACCTGGTGGTCAATATGTGAGAGTTTATGGAGGCTCCTGGTGGTGGTAGGTCTGAGATCTTCAATCTTAGAACCCCACAGGGTGATCAAAGAGCAGGTCTTTCTATTCAACTCCCTGGCAATGAAACCGCAGTCTTGGCTCATTGCCCATAGACTGGGCAGATTGTCACATTTCAGATGCCTGCAGCATTTTTCTCTTCTTTGATCTTTAGACTCCTGTGGCTCTCAGCCCTTGAATGTACTTCTTTCCCAAAGATTCTTTAAAAACATTTGTTCTTCCTTTGTGCTTTCTTCTTCCTTTCTTTCTTTCTTTTTCTGAGGTATGCTAGAGGCAGGGGGGAGGGGATGGTCATTTTAATGTAAAAAAGATTGCCTTAAAATGACATAATTTGCTTAATTTCATTAACTCACTGCAATAACCATCTAGAATGACAGGTCATTTCATTTTAGTCACCCACGTCTCCTGTGCAGAGAAATCATGAGGCGAAGCTTGCAAGGTGCTTTTATTATGATCATAAATTATCTGCACCCACTCAGAGGAGGAACATACAGAAAAATGACATTGTTTTGTTTAATAAAGTTTCATTCCTGGTGATTTGGTTGGTTTTTCCATCAAGCATAATGAGAAAACAAGCCAGTGCTGATATTAAATACCTCAAATGATCCCTCAAGCTTTTTATCCCATAAGTCAACACTCAGTTGTTCCGCTTTATGCCTTACCCACGACAGTCATTTAGTAGGTCAATTTCAAGCTAGTGATAAAACTTTGAGTAATAGTAGAGCAATATTGATGCTCCCTATTCTCTGTGAGGAGATGTCTGTAAATTAAAGTTCCCAGGTTCACACTCAATTTTGTATTTAACAGCCATCATGAAGTGTAATATCTTAGTAAAACTGGATTAGGGCCCACATATATGGAAAACTAATTAAAGCTGTTGGAAACAGCCCATTTCTCCTCTGAATATTTATATAAATACCCAGAGATTGGAAAATTTAGTGCAAGTCAGATGTGTTCCTATCTAGGGCTATTACATAAAGCAAAGAACATTTAATAAGGAAAATGGTGATTCTTAAAGGTCGAACTCCAAGTATGAGTTTTCTGATTTTTATAAGAATAGTTTGGGTTAATAACCATCTGTGCTTTACAAAATAATGTTTTATTCTCACATGTTAAAATGTCTTATAAAATCTCCTTTATTAAAAAAACACTAGAGACCCAGTGCACAAATTCGTGCACCAGTGGGGTCCCTTGGCCTGGCCTACAGGATCTGGCCAAAAATGACTCTCCATCATTCCCTGAGGGGTCCCAGATTGGGAGAGTTTGGAGGCCAGGCCAAGAGACCCCACCAGTGCACAATTGGGGCCAGGGAGGGACATGGGAGATTGCCCAGCCCAGAAGGGGCCGCCGGAAGGCTCCAGGATGTGAGCAGCTGATCTTGCTCAGTCCCAATCTGCTGGACCCCAACAGCAAGCTAACCAACCAGTTGGAGAGTCTGCCCCCTGATGGTCAGTGTACATCATTGCAAGCAGTTGCGTGGCCTTAGCATATCATTAGCATATTACGCTTTGAGTGGTTGAACAGACAACTGGACCATCGGACACTTAGCATACTAAGCTTTTATTATATAGAATATAATCTTTACTAGTTGACTAATCCATTTGCTCTATCTCTTTTATTAAAATATGTGTAATCTTTACTAGTTGACTATTTCATCTGCTCTAAATTCTATATCTAAACTAATTTTAAAAGAATACCCATGCTTTTTCAGCTTTCAAAGTGAAAAGATTAGCAGTTATTACTGTAATTTCTCACCTTTTAATAAAATTTCCATTCATTTCAGAGTGTTAAAATTTTTGATAGTTGTTTTAAATATATGTAATATTTCTTCTTAGAACTTTCTAAAATTAAACATGCTCTTCTTTAAAAAAAAAAAAGTGTTTGGATGAAATAGCATCTGTATTTACCATGCCTGATCTTTGTTTACACTGAAGCATAGAGGATAGTCCATGTGCTCTATGTGTTATGTGGAATCAGGCGTGACGGTGGAGAAGGCAAAGATGAAAGCAAAATGTGACCAATCATGGAGCTGGACAAAGCAGATGGAGACAGAGTGCTGAGTGTGCAGTGCGGTGCTGTAGATGTGGCCAGGTATTGAATGGTGACCTTCCTGCACAGCCCACATGGAGGGTGGAGCAACTTGTGGGTTGCTGTAGCAAGTGTGGATGCATTGGAGTGGTGAAGAAGAGAAGTAAGCATGAGTAGTGACCTACCTTCAATTTTAACAATCATACCAAAAATGTTCACTTATATTTTCACAATAGGGTTTTATTCTTATTGTTTTGTTTTGTTTTGTTGTGGGTTTTGCTTCTAAACTCTCACCCACTAAGATTGGCAGGACATCCAAGAGCAGTCATTGAGGGGTGTTCCATTTACAGTTAGAAAGGGCACAGGGAAGAGACTTATGTGGTCCAAGAGAATTGAAGAATCCCATGCTCTCCTCACTGCCTGCTTGTGACTATCATTCGGTCACCTTTCTGAACCTGTATGGATAAAAACAGTTTGGAGTCAAAATCTAGTTGAAAATCTGTTACACAAAGTTGAGAAGATAATCAATTGACTCTATCCAAGATATGCTTACCAACACTAATATCCCGTAAGGGTTATGCTATCCTCACTTCAATTCAAGGCACCAGACTCCATCCCCTCCCCCTCTAAAAAATTAATTGAGCCCAGCCGGCATGGCTTAGTGGTTGAGCATGGGCCTATGAACTAAATTATCTTCTGAAGGTCCTGGTTCATGGGGCACGTGCCTGTGTTGCAGGCTCAGTCCCCAGTGTGGGGTGTGCAGGAGGCAGCCAATCAATTATTCTCTCTCATCATTGGTGTTTCTATCTCTCTCTCCGTCTCCCTTCATCTATGAAATCAATAAAAATATATATATTTTTTTAATCCATTGAATATGGCCCTTTGAAATCATTGACCTGTTAACTCCATCTGGCAGAGATCACAGACCTCCAAAATCCAGTGTTCCCATTACCCTTTTAGCAAAGACAATAATAGCATGACCCAGCCAGACATTTTTTCAATCCGTTTTATTCTACCATATTAAATTTCTGCTACATTTATTGTGTTTCTCTAAGCCTGGATCTGCTCCTATTAAATCATTAAATGTTGTCTCATTTAGTTCTTAAATGATATTCAGGTGCAATGTTGAGAAGAAAAGAGTCCTGGGATTAACTTGACCAAGCAGAAATTTACAATTATTTTACAAGAACTTGAAAAAAAATATTTACAAGAATTTGAAATTATGTCTTCATGGTAACGCATACTTTAATGTCAAAGGGGTTTTAGTTCAATCCTTTCTGTCTCAGTCTGCTCAGGATGCTATAACTGAATGCCATAGACTGAGTGGCTTATAAACAACAGAAATTTATTTCTCAGTTCTGGAGGCTGAGAAGTTCAATATCAAGACTGGAAAAAAATAGAATACCTATGGTCAAGGACAATGGGGGGAGTAAGGGAATAAGATGGGGTGGGAACCGGGTGGAGGGGAGCTATTGGGAGAAAAAGGAGGAACAACTTTAATAATCTGAACAATAAAGACTTATTTTTTTAAAAAGGAGAGAGAGAGAGAGTGACAGGCAGATTCAGTATCTGGCCATCTTCACAGATGGCCATCTTCTCACTGTGTCCTCACATGGCAGAAGGGACTTCAAGGAAACTCTCTGGGGTGTCTTTTGATAAGGGCACTAATACCAAACATGAGGGCTCCATCCTCATGACTTAATGGCCTCCAGAAAGCACTACTTTCATATATTAGTATCATCACACTGCATGTTAACATTCAACATGTGAAGTAGGGAAACACAAACATTCAGTCTATGCCACTTCCTTTAGAAGGAAATACATTTTTTCCTTTGTGCTTTCATTAGGGACCTTTTTTTTTTTTTTTTTAAGTGTATGAATTAAGCAATTTCGTGCACCCAGCCTCTAATATACTATATAATTTATAGTCAGGAATATAATTGGCAGGGGAAACAAAATAACTATTTTAACACCCTGATAAACATGCCTGGTTTTGTTCACCCTTCTTTGTATTATAACTCTCTTTTATGTGCCTTATATTAACTCTTTTCTAAGTATTATAAGCAAATAACCTTTTGGAGACTAGGCTCTGCTTCTTTCATTCAACCATAATTTATGCTCACTGTGTTCTCTCTTACACACAATGCCAAATCATCAAAATTTGGCCAACAGGAGTCTCTCTAACCTGGCCCCATTTTTTCAGTGTTTTAGTACTATATTTGCTTTCTGGCAATAACAAGATGTTTCCAGACCCATTCCAATTTTTTTGTTTGTTCCAAGACATGGACTCAGCACCTCTTCCAAAGGTAGCAGAGGATAGCATGGAATAATATTTAAGTCCAAGATCTGGGTACAAGGGGTAACAAGGACAGTTGATGGTAGGTAAAAAATGCTGCTGTTTCTTGACCATATTTAATGATGGCAGAAGAAAAAAAAGCAAGTTATTTTAATGTTGTACGTTCATAGTGATATTTCCAAGTGAGAATATATACGGTTGTGCTGTACTTTTCTCAGAGTGCATTTTCATTGACCACTAGCACTTTTTTACATTGCAACATTTTACCCTTAGTTTTTGTGCTTAGGCAAAATACACTAAAAGATTCCTGATGGCCCAGTTTTGTAAGGATTCCAAACCACATAGAATTGTGTTTAGGTTTTTCTGCATGTGGATGTATAAATGCAAGAATGAACTAGAATGTAGATTTACCTGCCAGCAGCAGGGAATCTCCTTTTACCTGGCCCTTAGGTATCTATATATCACACTTGGCTTTCCACCCTTCCCCCAACCCCAATGAGTAAATATAAACTATGACCTTCATTTAAATTTCCTTTGTTTTTATACTTGTCTGAATCTGCTATTCATATTCTCACATATCAATTTACACCCACTTTTTGGAATAATATACTTATCCCAGTTCTCAAAATTGACAAGTAATGAAGCAAAGGATGAATTTACCTAATTTCAGTTATGTAAGGTTGGGAGAAGCCAGTGCCAATGAGACAAAATGAGGAAGAAAAAGGCAATGTTCTATAGATTTTAAAAAGTCATCAAATGGAAATATTGGTTATTCTAAGAAATAGTTATTTATGATATAAGGAAAAATAGATAAAACCCAAGATTGGAAAAAGTTATTTCTTCACTCTTTTTTCCATATATAGTCTTTATCTTGAATGATTTTTAATACATCCGAATTATTGATATATCTGCTACATCTGGTATTGAACTATATCCATAGGTCAATTTGTAACCTTGAAGATACCAATTTGTAACCTTGAAGATACCACAACCCAAAGATAACCCCCAGCATTATAGTGAGAGAGGAAGGAAAATCTGTTTAAACTGGTTGGGTGTTGATGCACTTGTGGACATGGGAAAATTAAAAGAGGCCTAGAACCACAGGGTCCAGATCAGACCACCTCCCTCAGGTTTAAGAGACATAAAGTAAAGAACTGATGGTCCTCAGGAAGGAGGGAATTTGATGAAATTTCCACCATGCAACTAAAAAGAGGAAGGATGCAGGCATGTGTTAATAATGCCAAAGTGGCCTAGAGGTGGCCTTCTTTTTGCCAATGATTTACTTGAAAGTAATATGCATTCACATAAGGAAAACAGAGTAAGCTCAGACAAGTTTCTGATCTGGGTCACCTGTCTCGCTTCCTTGGAGAAACAGGTTCCTAACTCTAACAGCTGTTGTTTGAATGTTGACCATCAAAAGCAGATGTTGTGTGTGACAGGGAAAAATCCTCATTTTCTGTTTAGTTCTGTTGACCTACACAGAAATAGTCATCCCATGCTTCCATCTGAACAAAGGTCCCCATTCCAAAAGGGCAGAAAGCCAGGAGAGCTCTCAAGCATCCCTGCAGAGAATGGAGATGCATGTCGTGTTTTACTCTTGGCTTGCCTGGGTAATGGAGCAGGCAGGCAGATCATATGCATTGTGGAACCTGGGGGAGGCTGCCCTTGTGAGTAGTTGAGGATCTTGCTGCCAAGGACCAAAGCCCAACAGTTTGGAGTAAGGAGAGAGCTTTGAAACATTTTTGCTATGGTTTAAAGAGAACAGGCTCCACTCTTGTTCTTTCAGGACAGCTTGGATTCCCAAGGAAGCGGAACCTGGTAATGGTGGGTGTCTGCTTCCACAAATGCCTTGATTCATGTTAGGGGAAAGCAGTTACAGAAAGCAGAGCCTCTCCATGCTTATCTTAAGAGCCTGTGAATATAAGAAAAAATAAAGAGAATACATGAATGATGATTAGATGTACAAAGAGAGTTGCAAAAAAGAAATGACCCACAGTCTTTTTTCTTTAAAAAAATCAGGCTTTGTTTCATGAATCTGCCTCCTGAAGATACAGGTCAACACTTTAATTTATCATCCTCCACATCTTCTCAAACACAGTGATTGCTCCAGTTTCTAAATAGAATAAAAACTTGGTGATGCTCTTCAATACATAAGTGGGTTTTAAGTAAAAATAAATAGCATCATCTGTATGTTTCGAATGCAAAGACTGACTCTGTATTAACAGGTGGCTCTTCAGCACTTCCCATTTAGGTATATTTCAGAGCTATGTTGCTGTTGTTTTTTTAATTAAAAGTTAGCATTGTGGTCAAATGTATTTAAAAGCAAGTATACTCCCCTCTGAGAATCACAATACCTAGTAACTGTGAGACATCCTGCAGTAAAGAACCTTTTTAACATTTTTTTATCCAGGTTTTGACATTCCAAAATTCTGGAACTAGTTTTCTGGTGAAAGTACTTGGGGAAATAATTAACAAATCTATTAACACTGTGAGAAGTTTCAGAGTTCCTCAGTCATTAACAGCTAATACATTTGAAAGACTGTTAGCATAGAAAGTAAATCGTGACTCTAGAAAGCTGGGCTGTAGGTTTTGTCCTCTTTGACATATGTTTATTTTATAAGCAACATAGTGAGAAACTCACCGTGACCTACCTGGTGGATCATGTTCAAACCCATAACTACACCCAAGGGAGTGTCTAAAGTGATTTTAAATGCATGTGGGAGGAATACTCTCCTTAGGATTATTTAAAGTTGATAAAAATAGGCAGAGGGAAGTGATTAGGGGTGCAGGCTTTGGATTCAGACAGAGCTGCCCTGCAGCCCCCCTTACTACTCATGTGAACTTCAGCAACTTAATCTCTCTAAGTTCAACTGCCCCATCTGCAAAGGGGAATACCAGCAGCACCTACTTTTTAGGGTTTTTATGAAATTCAAGTGGAATAATGCATACTAAGTTCCTAGCACATTGAATGACACATAGTACCAGTAAACTGTCTACAAATAACAGCTATTATATTTTATCATTATTATCTCTACAAATAATAGCATTTTTGTTAATTATGACTAAGAAGAAAATAAGGAACACAAAAGTACAATGTCATTGCAGGTAGAAGGGGTGAATCTGCCACCAAGATTTGTAACATGTGTTCAGAAAGTCTGTGTTCAGAAAGCTCCTGTTGGCTCAGTGGAGGGTGACACCAGAGATATGAGTATTTAAGCTAGGGAGACAGAGCAATGGGAAAAAGAAGAGGAAACAACTTGAGAGACACTTTAGGGATGAAGTTGGCAGAATGTGGCATCTGGTTGTCCATAAACAGAGAAGTTGTGGCTCAGAGTAGAGCCTAGAGCTTCCTAACCACTGGGTTCCTTCCTGAACAGTGATATTTTTAAGATGAAGATCACAAGAGGAGCCAACCTCAGGGTGAGGCAATGGCTTTGGTTTTATACTTGCTCTTTCCAAGCTTCTGGCAGGAGATCTGAAAAGACACACTTGTCCTCCTGGAGTTCTGGCACTTAGCTCTAGATCTCTGGTTGGAGGTCTGTGCTGGAGACATGGATGGTAGTTACCGATGGGAGGATGGTGGAGGTCACACAGAGAGACAGTATGAAGAGAGAAGAACAGGAGGGGATCTCTGGAAAACATAAATATTAGGAAATGTTTAGAGGGAGTGGAGCCAACGAATGGATCAATGATAAAATGGAAGGAAAAGAACCAAAGAGAATAATGTATCAAGAGCTGAGTAACCAGCATAGAAACCAAGAATAAAGGCTGCAGACCCAAGTCTCTGACCATCCTCCTTGCTGGATTATGGGCTGAACCCAAAGGTCTGTTTTCCCCAGAGACCCACGGGGAAGCCAAATTCAGCTGTCACAGTGCAGCCATCTGTAGAGGAGGAAAAGTCCTCACCTACACTGATGGACCTGCTCTCTGTGTCTGGGTGCCTTCCAACTTACCCTGCTCACTAAAACCTAAGTCAGGAGCCAGGCACCATTTCTTTTTTTAATCTTTATTGTTGAAAGTATTGCAAGTGTCCCTTTTCCCCACTTTGACCCCTTCTAGCCCTCCCCCTTCGACACCCTGTTGTCTGTGCCCATGGGTTATGCATATATGCATACAAACCAGTTCTTTGGTTGATCTCTTTCGAACCACCCTCCCACCTATGCCTTCCCTCTGAGAGTCAACAGTCTGTTCCACTGTTCCATGCTTCTGTGTCTCTGGTTCTATTTTGCTCATCAGTTTATTTTGTTCATTGGATTCCATATATGAATGAACTTACGTGATACTTGTCTTTTTCTGACTGGCTTATTTCGCTTAGCATAATACTCTGACAATATCCTTGTGTCTCAGTGTGAAGCCTCTGATCTGACTGCACCAATAACATGAATTAATGTCATGTTCATCCTTCACAAAGCTCAAAATTATCCAGGCTTCTAATAAGTGATTGGAGTATTACACCGACTCCAAAACCATGTTTGCAAAACTTCTGTCGTTTCCAGGAGGTGCTGAGGTTCTTTTTAAAAGGGAGGTTCCTGAGCCCAGAACTGAGTGATTCCAAATGGTCAGAATATGGCTCAGAAAGCTGCATGTTTAGCAAGCCCTGCAAGATTACTTTAGTGCCCAATGAGTTTGTGAGCTGATGATTATAAAGAATTGAATATCAAGTTGAAACTTGCAAAAAGAGCACAACCGGGGAAAATAATCTGAAGGGAATAATGTGTTTCACTCATGGAAAGTAATCCTTAACAGAATTGTGGAAACTAATCAGGTCTGGTCTCTCATCTCCCAAATTATTTCTGTGAAAATATCCTCCCTTCTTGCTCTGCATTTTCTGATTAAAATACACTGGAATGCTCTAGTTTCTTAAGCATGTGAAATAGAGAGGATATGTTCCTGTGGATTTTCTTCAAAGAAAGATATTTTCGAGTTTAGTTTTAAGATGAAAAGTCATGAAGTAGTTTAACCTTTTTCATGAAGTGTGGCGTGTTGCATTCACACTGTTATTTTTTTCATTAAGCACATTTCAACATATGTGGTATTTTTCTTAAGTATAAAAATGGACCCTTTTTTTCCTTCTTAAAACTATCAATGTCCAAATTCATTTTCACATGTAAACCTTAGAAATCACTACTTGGTTCTCAATAGTGGAGAAAATTATAATAGTTTTTGTTCCGTGGTGTTATTCTAATATTGTCTCCTCATTCATCATGATTTTGAAGCTGAACATTTTTCTGTGTGTCCAGCCAGTGAAATGTAGATCCTGGCTACAAGGCAACAACTAGATAATCATTATAAGTATAAATATAAACCATGATTAGAGATATATTTATCTTCACCCTGGGCCGATACTTGAAATCAGACCATTAGAGATTAATTAGCTTGGATATTAAAAGCATTTCAATCTGCAGGAGTCCCTTATTTATATTATAAAAAGCCAGTGCTGTAACAACCAAATGACCAGTCACCCTGAAGTGCATGGAGCTCCTCTTGGTCCCTCTCCCATGGCACACAGGCTTTGATTGCAGCAAGGCTGGTGGCTGGCAGGCAGATGGGGTGGCGGGTGAGGCAAGCACAGTGAGCTGGCACGGCGAGGCTGGCGTGGCAAGGCAGGCGCAGTGAGGCACATGCGGGTGAGCAGGGACCACATGATTTAGTGCACTGGGCCTCTAGTTAAAATAATAATTAAAAAAAAACACGGGTGAATAATCATTAAGCTGTTATCAGCCACCACATTATGGAGGTTCCATTGATTGATATCTGCCAGCAGGATTAGTAAAGGTGACATAAGAGACCCAACTGGAGATCAGGGTTACAAGCAACAGAAGGGCACCAAGATTACCTTCTTGCCTTCCTAAAGTATCTCAGTGGGCAATTCTTCTCATTTCTGCAAAAGCCTGTGCGGTGAAGGCAAGCACATCATCAAAAGACTTATCCTTGGTAAGCACTGGAACACACACCTTACCCAAAGAGTAAAAGAGCAAGACCCTAATATTCCTGATGAGCCTAAAAATCATCAGCCAGGCTGAGAGAAGAGGAGAGACTTAGAGCGTAGGTAGAATTATTGGGTGAAGTAGGCCCAGCAACCAACCTGCACTTAATCTAGAGCTTCTTGGAGATATCAGAGAGGGAGAATGCCTTCTTCCAGCCAGATTCACACTCCAGGAAACAGGTGCAGGGTTGTTAAATATGGTAAACGTCATTGTGAAGTATTATAGCACAAACTTCAATTCATGTGGGAAAACTGAACATTTCCCACATAGCCCAACCCAGTGTTTAGTCAGCATTGCACATTTTCAAACTACTTTGTGAGTATAAGACGTTAGTAAGCTGCACCATCCAAGCCGATTTTAGAACAATTGGCCTCTTCCATGTGAGCTTTCCACCTCAGTGCTACCAATCTTATCTCCACAGGACACATGGAACCAGAATATGTATTGTTTAATTCAGCTCCATGTCATTTGAGAGAGAAAAAATCACAAATACTTTGACAAGGCATATCATAGGCTTTGGAATAAAGAATTAATATTTTTAGTATTTTGTCATATGAGATCACATTTAGGCTTATCTGAATAACTTCAATGTTATTACTGAGCTCATCCCTTCCCTGATATAATAATAAGATATCATTTACTCAAGTAACAATTTCAGCCTCATATAGAGATTGAGTTTTGGAAATCTTCCTTGGCTGTTAGACTACATGATGCACAGCTCCCAAATGCGTAGACCTAAGGCGATATGTCTCATTCATTCATTTCTTGAGCACCTACTATGTGTTAAGTAAGGTCTAAGCACTAGAAGCACAGAAGAGGGGAAAACAGGCAAAGCAAGCTCGTGCGTGGACTTTACTATCTCAGACCAGGAAGGACAGTAAGCAAATAAGTAAACCTGGCATCTAAATGGATATTTCAGGTAGTGAAATATGAATATAAAAAATGAAATCCACATGGAATGGCGAGAGTGACTTTAGGATGGATTTCCCATTTCTTTGAGAAGATGGCATTGGATCTGAAGAGTGACTGGCTTCTGAAAGATGAGAAGTCAGTCCTGCAGAGATATTTGGAAAGCATTTTAGGAAGAAGAAAAAGATCCGAAGATTGAAATAAGCTTGGCATTTTGAAAAAGGGATAGTGTGGCTAGAGCCTAATGAACAAGGGAGAGAGTGGACCAGGATGATATCAGAAGCAGAGCAAAATTCTGAGGTGCTAGCTCTCCCATGAAGTGTGTGGCTGGGCATGATATAGAGTAGGTTCTCAGTAGAGGCATGAAGCAAAATGTACTCGTTTTCCCCTCCCCAACCTATCCCAGGTACCTGAGCAATACAGGAGAATCTCCCCTTAGTCTTCTTCAGCCAAAATATATGGGCAGGCCTACAATAGCATCTCCTTTGAGAGGTCAGGAAAGACCAGGATAAAACCTCTTAGGAATTTTCAGAGGGTCTTATTTACAAGAAGAAGTGAAGGCTGTGGGGGAGTAGAAAGGAAATGATTTATTTTTTAAAATGGCAGCATTTTTTATGGAAAGAGCATTTGCATTAAAGCTATGAGACCTTGGCTTAAAATGAAACTCATATCAAACTTTCTGTGCCTCGGTTTCCTCATATGAAAAAGGGAAGTAATATTAATACTCCAAATGATGTTGTGAAGGTTCAATAATTGAGATCATGCCTATATTAACATTGCTTGGAACATAGTTTGAAAGGTTTTAGCTGCTATAAATAGCTGTTAATAAACCTGTGAAGTTAATTATTCATAAGTACTAATAACTTTATGAAGTTCAAAATCTTAATGGAATAAGTATTGATGAAAAAATACTTATTCCATTAAGAAATACTTATGACCAGGAGAATTCATTGTAAGAAGTAAGCTTTACAGCAGCATAGTTTAGCGAGTTAGTTAGGCATTGGTAGTTAATAGTTCAGAAATGTCTCTGTGGCATCGAAGCTGTGCATGGGAATGGTACGGTCTCAGGAGCCTCATTCTTTCTCAGCATGAGGAACAATGTCCCTTCTTCCTGTTGCAGCTACTGTGTGGGTTAAGGGTGAGGCCCAGAGGCTTAGAGTCCAAAAGCAAAAGCTGAGGGCTTCCTCTAATTCATCTAGATAGTGCTGACACGGGCATTCTTTAAAAAAAAAAAAAAAAAAAAAAAAAAAAACATAGTCCAATAACCAAAATATGGGGGGAAATCTAACCTTTACTTGTATCTTACATGACTTGTAAAGTTCATGTAAGTTAAGGCACAGGGCACTTTTAAATCATCTTCACTCTGCTCTGTGCCCAGGCATCTGTCCTGGTCCCACTTACATGCACACCTCCTCATCTTCCCAAGGACTCCTTCCTTCCAGGCATCTAAGACTCTCGTCTCTGCTTCTCCTTACTCTCTCCTTTCTCTTTCTGTACTCTTTCACAAACACACACGTGTATGTGTGTATTACATGTGTGTGTGTGTGTGCACATAAAGTAGGTCCTCGGGTTACATCGGAGATCCATTCCTACGGCATGATTTAACTCGATTTTTGCCGTAAGTCAGAACCCACCTATATAAGCAACTGCCTCACTCACATGGAGCATATACACAGCAGTAATGAAGTGAAACAGTAAAAAAAAATTTAAATATAACAATCCTGACCTTTACTTGTGGTACATAAATAATAAAAAACATAAAACACATATGTACATATGTTGAAATGACAGAACTTTTATATATATATATATATATATATATATATATATATATATATATATATATATATATATATAAACTAGAGACCCAGTGCATGAAATTCATGCATTTGGGGGCAGGGGGTCCCCTCAGCCCAGCCTGGCCCCTCTCACAGTCTAGGAGCCCTCAGCAGATGCCCTCTTGACAGTTTAGGCCTGCTCTCCCTGAGGAATGGGCCTAGCCACAGTCTGGCCTCCCTCTACGGGAGGTGACTAGCTGATCAGGGGAAGTCACCACCACCATCACCCTGCTGCTGCTGCCACTGCCAGCTGCCACAGCCACCGAGGTGTTTTCCTGAACACAGATTCCAGTCCCTTCACCACAGAAAAAATGTCTGTGTCTGCTCCAGGCCCGCTCAAACTGCACCGTGGCAGCTTGGGCAGGCCCCCTGTCTGTGACCCCACCCATCAGCTCCTGCCTGCATGTGGCTCTGTCAGGAGCAGCCTCTGCCTCTGAGGCAGTGTGATATTAGTGCTTGGCAGGCCTTTGTGCGCCTCTGCTGGGGGCGGAAGTCTCTGCCCCTGTCCCCACCCACCAGCTCCTGTGCAGGTGCTGCCTGTTTACCAGGGATGACTGGGACACTGTTAGGACCAATTAGCATATTACCTCTTTATATATATATGGATGGGAGATGGCAACGTAACCACAAAACGACGTACATCGAGTCTGACGTAACCTGAGGATTGCCTGTATATGTATCAGGGTGCATATACCTTTTAACAAAATGGAGCTACAATATACATTTTATTCTGAAAATTGCTTGCCCCTTACAATATACAGTTGAGAATTTGCCTAAGTCTATTTCACTGCTTGTGCCACATTGCATTTTATTTTTCTGAATATCCCACACTAGATTTTTAATTCTGGTTGCTTCCATACTTTTGCTATTAAAAACTCTTTAAAGTTTTACAAACTACTCAAGCCTCAAACTAAAAATGCGTGTGTGTGTGTGTGTGTGTGTGTATGTGTGTGTGTGTGTGGTATTCCAGTCGAGGTGGAGGATGGAAGATTAAGGAGAAAATCAAGTGGATTGAAATCAGCACTAAAGCGACTGTTCTCCAATACTAAATGTACTTGAAATTTATTCCCCTGCATTGGTAGGTAAATGTCCTTCAGTTCTTGAAACAATAAATCCCACAAACTTCCCATAAGCTTTGCAGAAGTGAACTGTGAGATTGGTTCCATTGGCATCCATTCGGGTCTGGATTGGAAAGCCAGTTTTTCTCTCCTGAGCCCTGGACCGAGGAAAGGTCAGATGGTGCCATGTTTCAGAGCTGCTGTACTCTGGAGGCTACCAGACTGATGGAGTATTTGTTTCCAAAACTCAGACTTTGCCACCATCTCCTCAGGTTCAAATTAGCATAACCAGCAGCACCCCGCCATGGCAGTTAAAACGTTAACGGGCACTTCTTATTATAATCTAACTGCACTCCTCAGCATATTGAAATTCCCAAGCAGCTCAGCTCTGGACAGGCAGTTTTCCCATGGCTCCCAGTAACCACAAAAGCAAGGCTGAGACACCACAGCCTCTAGTTCACAACTTGAAATCTTGTTGTGGGAAAATGTAAGTGCAACCATCAGTAGCATTAATCAGTATTTCATTATCTGGGCATGTTCCTTTGTGCTATGTTCTGATCAATAAGTGTGGAGGGAGGTCCGCTATGTGAGGTTGCAGCAGGCTCGTTGTTCAGTGAAAATCCTTTATGCTGTGGCCCTGGCAGATCTAGAGAGCTGTTGGGTTTGTGTGTGCCCTCTGGATCCCCGCACACTCAGCAGTATCTTTCTGTGAAAACACTACTCACTCTTGAGGCATTTCAGCCACTCGTCATCCTCACACAGTCTATCCTGCCCTTATACAAACTCCCAGATTTCTTGAAAATCAAAACTGCTCCAGTTCAACCTATCGGATGCCATTGCACCAACCTTACCATTTGTTTTCATTAAGTAACACAAAGTTAGAAAAGCCCTGCTAGTCTTACATAACCTCAGACCCATGGGTATCCCCTGTGATCGGCTGGAATTCCATTTCATGATCCTTATCCCAGGCTGACCACAGCCAGACTCAGGGTCTGTGTACCAGCAAAAAACTGCAACTGGAACATAGGACCATGGCCTCTTTTCATCTTCAAAATCTGAACTTTTGTTTTGGCATAGATTTGCTATTTTTATATTAGAAATTATGTTCACTTAGCCGCTGAATGGAATGTGATGTCAGGCCTTCTCCCGACTGTCCCCTTCTCGAGGATTTATGAGCCATTGGGAAACTCCAACTTGTTCTGTATAAGTCAGAGCAACCATCTCATCCCTATACAAAAAGTCTGTTATTTTCTATTATTATTCGTAAATACAGGCATAGAGAAAATGGTTTGCCTTTTCACAGCTCTTTCATATTTCATAATTCTGCTTTACATTCTTGCAACTGCCCTGTGGACAAAGGAACTATGTTTCCAATTTACAAATAAAGAAGCAGGTTTTAAAAGCCAGCATCCACTTACTCATCTCCTCTTTGCATGATGCTTTACTGATCACACCCCTGGAGACATGGGGACTTTGGTAGTTTTCAGTAGGAAAATGACAGTATCTATGACTAGGATAAAGGAATCTTTTTATTTCCTATAATGAGAAGAGCACAAAAAGGAAACTTTGGTTCGTGTAACATAATTGTGCGGGTCATATCAATCCATTATTCCGCTGTGTAGAGCAGTTTGCAATTTTCCCATCCACCCTTCTGCCAAAATGGGAGGCTTTTTTCACATTGTACTTACCTAATGGATTTGATATAAAATCTGTTTTTCTGTGGAGGTAGGGCTCTGGGATTTTGTAGACTATCAATAGGTGAGGGCCTAACAGCCATCTCACATTATAGCACCCTTCCACTGCACAGCGGCAGAGTGTGGCCAGATGTATCACAGTCAGTTCCACTTCTTCTGTGACCATTCTTCATGTCAACAGGGCAGACAGTAAAAGGGGAACTTAATGGTATTAGGCCTGAATTACGAAGATGAGGAGAGAAATTGATACAAGGAAGTAGATACCAATGGGAGACACCGTAAAGACAGAGTGATATGCTTGGGGTTATCATAGCTCTGATACCCTCAGAGCTATCCTTGGACTAATGACTAGTGACTAGTGACTAGTGACTAGTGACTAGTGACCTGTGACTAGTAGTTAAAACCATGAATGTGGGTGAAATGGCCCAGGAAAATTAATTAAAGCAGATATATCCCTGGACAGACACACAAACTTTTAAACGCTGGACAATCCCCAGAGTCGCCCTCCCGTGGTGACTTCTGTGTACTACACTACTTATTAAATATTTTTAGCTTCAACTTGCATATAATAATTACTAGCAGCCCTGTGCACAAAATTCATACACTGGAGTGTATTCCTCTCAACCCAGCCTGCACCCTTTCTAATCCGGGGCATCCCTCTCACAATCCAGGAGTACAAGCTAGGACCATGGTTATACAGAGAGCTCGCAGTGTGTTTTGCAGGCTTTTAGAACCATCAGGGGCTTCCCTCATGGGAGTGAAATAGCCAGTTGTGCATTTTAGAGAGATTTCTCTGTTGGCTTTTTAAAGGCTGGATTTATGATAAACAATACTGGAGTTCATATGCATCCAGGTGGGAGAGGGTGGCCTGAGCCCAGCAGCAGGAGGAATGAAGAGGAGGGATGTAGGGCAGAATGTGTCAGAGGATGGTTATCAGGCCTTGGAGTTCGGTTGGATGCCCAGGAATGACTCTCATGTTTCTGGCTTGAGTGGCAAAGTGGGAACAGCTCTGATGTAGAGTATACTGCAGGTATAGTTAATTTGGAGAAAAATGTGTTCACTTTCAGTCATAGTGTTTAAAGAAGGTACTTGTAGGAAAAGGGTAAGCTTTCCAGTAAGAAATGCATATCCTAATCTTAAAGTCATGGTAGAAATCTAACTGTATGCTTAAATTTGGGAATTATTGACCTGTGATTAGTAGTTAAAACCATGAATGTGGGTGAAATGGCCCAGGAAAATTAATTAAAGCAGATATATCCCTGGACAGACACACAAACTTTTAAATGCTGGACAATCCCCAGAGTCGCCCTCCCATGGTGACTTCTGTGTACTACATTACTTATTAAATATTTTTAACTTCAACTTGCATATAATAATTACTAGCAGCCCGGTGCACAAAATTCATTCACTGGAGTGGATTCCTCTCAACCCAGCCTGCACCCTTTTTAATCCAGGGCATCCCTCTCACAATCCAGGACTGCTGGCTCCTAACTGCTCACCAGCCTGCCTGCCTGATTGCCCCTAACTGCCCCCTGTGCCAGCCTGATCACTCCTAACCACCTCTGCCTGCCAGCCTGAACATCCCTAACTGCTACCTCTGCTGGCCTTGTCACCCCCTAACTGCCCCCCACCCCCCTGCCGCTGCCGGCCTAATTGCCCCTTACTGCCCCCCTGCCAGCCTGGTCTCCCCACACAGCCTGCTGTTCAGTCGTTTGATCGTCCTTCACTACCCCCCTTGTTGCCGTGGTCAACCCACAAGCCTGCTGTTCAGTTGTCCGTCAGTTGTTTCAGTAGTGGTGGCCCCTAGCTTTTTACATATTAGGATAGTAGATATGATAAATTTGTCCTGCAACCTCCAGATGGAAAAAAGTTTTAGTTTGCTAAATCAGACAGATCTCCCCCCAGCCGTTTATTCACCAAGGTGTGAAAGGTTCCCGCTTGCTATTCCCTCATTCTTTGGAGTCAGTCACATGGAAACCTTTCGGATTGACCCAAGACAGAAATTTGAGTCAAGAACAAGGAGCCCACATGTCCCCATTCTACACCTAGTTATTCATTTCACTACTTTTGCTTATTAACTTTTCACTTTCAATCCCAATACACTTAGGATGACTCGTATAATATAGGCATAACTAATAGCCCCAAATGAGGAAAGTTTGAGGAAATGTTGGAATTGATTGTGGGGACCCTGAAGAGCTTTACAAAAAAACTTAGACCTGCCCCCACACGGCCAAGCATCCCAGTTCACATAACTGTTTCAAGCATTCATAGAATGAAATGGAATTATCTCTTACGTACCCCTAGTTTAAATGCACCATTGGCAGATACGACACAGGAGTTTTCATGACTAATTAGTAACAAACCATTTTATCACATCCCCCATGGTCTGGCGATTAAGCAGCCCACAGCTGTGCAAGAAGTGTCCTGAGCATCGTGACCTTTAGGATTTCACCATCGTGTTCTTTTTCTCCTTGGGACTCTATCGCCCTTCTTGCCCAGTTATATTGTTGACTCCTCCCACAAGTGTATAACAGCCCCTCTTTGGCTGTAGCAATGGAAAAGGCTTTCTGGAGAGGGTGAAACTGCCAAGGGAGCAGCATTTTAACATGCACCCCTTCATTTTGACTTTAATTTGCCCTGTATAATGAAGCTGAGAGCTGAACAAAGCAACTTTTACCTTCCCTGAAAGTACAAGGTGGTTTAATTAAGGGAGTAACTTTTTTCTCCCTGTAAAGACACCTCTGCAAATAAACTCAAATGTGTATGCAAAAAAGATGTCTAGTTTATTGTTGTAAATTGCACCCAGCCATCATAAAAAAACAAAAGACTCCGTGTACAACCCAAAGAACATTCAAATTTCTAAGCTGCGGGTCACTAACATTTTCAGAGTAACTAGCCTCCTAGTAAATTTTTTTACAATACAAAGTGCCCCTTAAAGTTGAAGCCTTGTAAGCATCTTAATGCAGTGTCTCTAGGAAACTGCTGAATCTGAGAGGATGGACAAGCCTCCTGGCGTCCAGATAGCACCTGCAGCCACACACCTCAGTAAACCACAGCCAGCAGAGCCCACAGACTGTCTCCTCCACTCAGCCAAATGTCAACTGGTCCAGCCACTGCCTCTTCAACTTTCCTAATTACTTATCTCCCCTCTGGCGGGAAGGAAAGCGCAAAGTCCTGGTACTAAGGTGAGACATGAACACACTCCTCTCTGCCCATCAGCACTCGGTCTACCTTTGTTCAGACACAATTATTGATATGTTTGGGTTACTCTACTTCCTTTGTTGCTCACTCATTCTTTCTCTCATCGTATTTTATTTAATGGATACTCTACAAAACCATACAGTACATTATGGGTTCAAGGATATTCCCATTTGTGTGTCCTGAATGGAGTTTTATCTAGGTCAGTAAGGAGATGAAGAGATAGGGAGCAAACAGTTCTGAAAGGCAAGGAGCAAGAGCAGAGGAGTGAGAAAAGAAAAGAACAGGACAGAAGGGCAGAAGTAGATATGGGTCTGAGATGAGCTGACAGCTGGAGAAATGAATACTGTAAGGAGAGCTCATAGTTGCTGCTTCCCTTAGAGAATTGGCCCGCTGAGATAAAGTAGGCTGGGGAGGAGCCAGGGTTTGTTGATGCTATTCACCTTTTTAAGGAAAGGAGCCCCATTTCCCATTCTCCCCACCTTGGCCAAGTCCTTAGGCAGTGACTGTACATGATACTGTAGCCATCAGTTCAGTGGTGATGAATAACATGTGTTGAACGTTTATTTTGTGTCAGCACTCTGCTAAGTGTTTTTTTATCATCTCCTGTGATTTTCAACACCCTATGAGAGTTTCCATTGTTATTCCATTGTACAAGGGAGGAAATTGCAATTCAGGAAGATCAAGATATCTGGCCAAAGTTGCCCAGGGGTTAGGGATGATGAAGCCAGATGGTCTGACTCAGGAACCTACACGTGGGGAATACATAGCATCTGCACCAAGTGACAGACGGCCCAGAGCAGTCCCCTAAGTTCACCTGCTGTTATCCCTCCCACCTCCCCACCAGCACATCCTCATGGTCCCGCCCTTGCCAACATGACCACCTCAGAGGGGACCTCAGTGCTCCTCATGTTCTTTTGCTCCTTGTGAACGTACAAGAAAATCAGCAAGTGCAGGCTGTTGACAGGCAGCTGAGAAGCACATTGCAAAACTCCAGGAGATTCAAGAATTAGAATATATTGAATTTCAATACAAACAAAAAGCTATTATTTGGCTGTTTGGGGAGAATACGGAGAGAGGGAGCAGGGAGGTTGGCTTGTAAAAATGCTCAGTCCTCATCTTGCATTCAGGAACGCCAATAGAGACTATCTAAGATGCATAAATTTATAAATATCTACACAGATATATTTTAGGCATACAGAGATATACTTTAAAAAGTTAAAGGTGCAGAAGGAGTTTTTGCTAAATTGGGTTTGGGATGGGAAGAGGTGAAGCAGGATCTGCGTTTTACTCTATCCCTTCTAGCACCACTTGATTTTGAAAATTATGTATGTGCAATGCTTTGTTAGAAATTAAAATTAGGCTTACAGTGAATTGCTGTTCATCAGAAAATATCCTTAGAAATTTTGAAGTCAGAATCCCATACCAAACAATTATGGGTGAGATCAAAGGAAATGGGTGTTGAAAAGGGTTTGGATGAGGAGGTGATGCTGCATTTTCTGCTGATGGTTCACTGAAGTCTGAGTGATGTGTCAGCCATGTCTGATTGGCTACCCCAGCCCTGTTCTCCGGCATCACCTGCAGGTACCACCTGGTTCCTCTCCCCACAGGGGAGGAGCCCAGAATATATTTAAAATGCTGTCATATGCCCCAGTCATGTTCAACCTTCTAGAGCCATCAACCTCCCCCAGCCATTTCGCCCAGCCTCTGATAACTGTTGTCCCACCCTTGGCTGGGCTTCTGACCTCTCCCAAGGGCCTCATCATTGTTAGTACTGACTAATCCCTCCAGGCTCAGATATATATTTCAGCTCTGCTTCACCTTTCCCCATAAATGTCCACCCTTGCCCCCTTCTGCCTGTCCACACTGGCCATCCCTGCCTCCTGCTTTGGCACGAGTCCTTGTTTTATTTCCCACTTGGCCTTCTCATCCAATGTCACTTTACCTTCCACAGCACTGACCTTGATTGTAGGTATGAATTTCACCTGTTGTAATAACCTTAAGGTTATGAGGCCATCAGTCTTGCAAATGCATGGCATTGTTCAATGAGCTCTATAGGGATCCATAGAAAGTAAGTCATGGGTCAGAAAATGCTGGTGTGCTAGTGGAAGCCATATCCAGTTACCAGTGGGTGCTAAAGCAGCATTAGCTTTGATTTCTATTTATTTAGAACCTTCAATACTCAACTTACTATAAAGTAAATGTTGTCCCATGAGGAGTTTTCCTGTGGACTGGGATTGAATATAATCGAGAGATATAGCTATTCGCTTACTCGCTGATTTAGTAATTATTTATTGAGTACTTACTTTTTGTTCTGGCCCAAAGGTTAAGAAGAAGAAATGGTTTGCTCCCAGCTTTCAAGGAGTTTGCAGTCTATTAGAAGTATTATAAACAAATAATAACAATGCTATAAGCTCCTAGCATTGTGAAGTGCAAGGAGCTCCAGCAAAGGCATGCATGTTAGTATCTTGTCACGACCCATCAGTACAGGCCTTACAGAAATTCATCAGGGTATGTACCCTGCTCATTAAAACCTTTAAGTACACATTACCATAAACATGAATAGAATTTATGTAATCTAATGTAATCATATGTTGTGTATATCATAATATATAACCAACATAGATATTTTAAAGAATGAGGATTTTAAAGTAAGTGTAATTAAAGTTTCTCCCTCATCACCTCCTGGGTAGATACCTCAATTCTGACATAACCAGTCAGCGTAGAGTCCTCACCATCACTGGGCAAGAATCTGGTCTGAGTAGATCTGGGGCAGCCCACGGTGACAGCTCCAAAGATACTATGGGATAATCCAGACATTTCCAGAAGAACAGCTGGTAACCACCATTTGTACAAGTTGTATTTTCCCTACCAATAGGTCCATTCAAGAGACCAAATTGCTCGAAACTGCTTAATGAGCACACAGTTCAAACAAATGTGATCAGCATCTGTAAGGATATCTCGCCAAACTAGAATAACTGATTGAACTGTCCTTCTCCTTTCTGGTGATATTTCTGTCTGTATAGCCAGTGCTGGACCTCTGATGTGTTTGACTTCTTGCTTTCTTTTTTCTAGAATCACTTTAGACAGTTACCCTCAAGTTAACACATCACCACCTCAGAAAATAAGAATGATGCTAATGAACAAAATAAACTGATCAACAAAATAGAACTAGAGGCATGAACATGGAACAGACTGACAGATGTCAGAGGGGAGGTGGGTGGGGCAGATGGGATGAAAGAAGTGAAAAGCATAGCCAAGAACGTATATGCATAGCCCTTGGACACAGGCAACAATGTGGTGAAGCTAAGCAGGAGGAGAGGGGAGGAGTCTGGGTGGAAGGAAGAAAAGGAGTGGAAATGGGAGACATCTGTAATAATGTCAATAGTAAAATAAATAGAATGCACTAGATTGGATTGCAGCTTGGAAAATGTTGATTTACATTCATGTCCTGGGGATTCTGCCTAAAGAGACAGAATTGCCCTGCTTCCGACTGACATATGTCTGGAGGCACATCCTCCCAGACTCCTAAGGTTGTTAAAGGTTCTGCCCCAATTAGATGAGCTGAAACCTGCTGGCCTAGGGCCTGTGGCTTCATTCCCTCCTAGAACTCTGACTGGTGATTGGATTGCAACTGCTAGGTTGATTTAGGTTTTATTTCAAGAGATCTTCATTTTCAGCCAGCTGGTCAGGGTGAGCCTGAATTCCTCTGACCAGATATTAAGCCAGATCTCAAGCCAGAAAGAGGACTCAGATCCCAGAGGACAGTAACTTAAATTGTAAAATTAAGATTCTTTCTTCTCAGGTATTAGACTGACCGATGTCAAGTAATATCCTTCTCCTCAAGAAAAAACTAGTCTATTGTTCTCCCACTGAAAGCTATGATATTGCTATGTTTAAAAATATATAGCTTAAACCTTCATGAAGACTTTGGCAATACTTTAAACAATAAACTCTACCACCACCCTTGGTTTTACCTTACTGCAGACATTTGTAAATATACAATAGTTTACACTGACTTACTGGTTATATATTACCATTCATTCATCTACATGTCATTATATTCTACATGTCTCTAAGAACAACAACAAATAGCATTAATTAAATAAGAGGTTATTTTAATATCTCATAAGTTAACAATATTCTATATTTAATTTAAAATTACAGCTTAAGCATAACAGTATCAACACCAAGTTAATTTTATTTAATAGTAGTTGAACTGAATATTACATCTGTGCATAATTTGCATAAAATAAAGGGAAAGTCCTATATAATAAAAGCCCAGCGACCAAATGGCAGGACAACCAGAACAACGGTTGATAGGTCGCTATGATGCACCTTGACCACAAGGGGGCATAGTCTCAATGCAGGAGCTTCCCCCTGATGGTCAGTGCCCTCCCACAGTGGGAACACTGCTGGGCTGAGCAGGATGAATGGCACTCCCACAGCAGGCTGATCGCACAGGCCATGCCCCCCCAGCAGTGCAAAAATCCTGTGCACTGAGCCTCTAATATTCTATATATTAAAGAGGGAATATGCTAATTGACCATCACACCCTCACAAAGTTGGCAGTGCCCACAGCCAATAAGGAGGGAATAAGCTAATTGACTGGTACACCCTCAAAGATGGTGGCGACCATAGCAACAAGATGGCGGCGCCCAGGCCCCTCAGCCCTGCCAGGGTGGCAGGTGCATGCTTGCCTCCAGAGTCCCCCAGTCTCCTCAGATACCCAGGGCTGGTGTGAGGTACAGGCAAGCCTAGGACGGTGGCTACCCAGCCTCCAAGGGCTAACCGAGGCTCAGGTAACCAGGGCCAGCTGAGGCTTGTGCTGCTAGCAGTGGCAGAAGCAGAGGTGTGATGGGGGTATTGCCTTCCCCTGATTTACAGGTCACTCCCACCCTGAGGGCTCCCAGACTGTGAGAGGGGCAGGCCGGGCTGAGAGACCCCCTCTGCCCCTCTCCAGTGCATGAGTTTTCATGCACAGGGCCTCTAGTAATTTTACCCAGACAATTTGCTGATTTAGTAGGCATTTAATTCAGCAATTCATGGATTGGGAAGCATCCATTTTAGAAGATAGAAATGAGCTCTGAGGAGCTTACAAGGCAGAGATTTTATAGCCCCAGTAAGCAGAAACAAACAAACAAAAAGTTATACTGGGTATCTTCTGATTGGTTAGAGCAAGGTTACTTCCTTATGTGGACCAAAGAGAAGACTTGGAATGGGTCAGATAACTTGTGCTGAGCAAGTGCTAATTGACTGACCTAGGTCTTCCTTTTTTGGGAGAGGTGAGCATAGAAACTTAATTAAGCTTTGGTTTGCTGACATGGGGCTTAGCATGAGTGACTCCATCTTGGCCTAATCTGGTGAAAGTAACATATGTTTAGCATTAAAGTTAAAGGCTTTAGTAACTGTTTTAAAGCACATTCATGTACGTTAGACTTTAGCTGTGATAGTAAATGTACTCAGAATTGTATATATTCGAAGGGAATCTCTGCCCTGGTAATCAAGTTGAGAATGAGCTGTTGGTCTCAGTTTCAATGTTGGTCTTAGTCTCAGTTCATCTGTTCTAATGAAATGTGACTCATCCAGAGTGGTATTTTTATTTTGTCCTGTAAGCTACTTTTCTCTTGGGGACACTGGCTAAGACAGTCATGTCTTCTCCATGAGCTGAAGGGAAGAGGCTCATTAGGAGCCCATCAGTGGGCTTAGCTCAACACTCCCCACCCCCTACAGGTAAGAGGTACTCCCCACCCCCAGGGAGTAAGAGGTACTCCCCCAGTTGTAATTGTCCCATGTTCCATTTTTGAGTGGCTGCTAACTGGTTATTCCACACAAAGGTGGATGATCAGCAAGGGCAGAATACCAAAGACCTCGCTCCCATTTTCTCCCACTGGGCTCAGCCCAGGTGCTTCCTGTACCAAACAAAGGGGCCAGCACACATGCAGGAGCTCCACACTGCCCCACCACCACACACAGTGTCCCCAGAAGTGTCTCCCAATTTCACCTCTATTGGATCTGCTCCCCACAGACCCTACAGTGCCACTCTCAATCTTTAATAAAATATTGTATATACGTACACACAGATAACTTTTGGAAAGCCAGAGGTATGCTGTGGGGCTTGTTGTTCCGCAGGATGGGAGGAAACAGAATGATTGCCCATGGAAAGTTATTAAAACTCAAGGAAAGATCAAGGTGTCAATGGCCCATGTGTTTCTCTTTTCTTCCCACAGGGAATTATTGGAATGCTGCCTCTTTCCCAAATCCGTCATCCTATCTGCACTTCTCGACTTTCCAGGGGGAAACCAGTGCTGACATTTCTTTCTACTTCAAAACATTAATCCCACAGGGAGTATTTCTGGAAAATCTGGGGAACACGGATTTCATCAAACTCGAGCTAAAATGTGAGTATAAGATCTTTATCAACTCTTGTCACTCATTCTGTGCTGGCTCTGGCCCTGACTGCAAATGTCACTGGAGTCAAACATCAAGGGCTTCTTTGCCCCAGGAACAGTGCTAAAGAGTAAATACACAAAGTGAGGAAGGACCTAGGTCCTTGTCCTGGGATTGCTCACAGGATGCAGGCCTGTACAGAGATTCCCAAGCAAAGGTCTTCAAAGAAGGAAGAGAAAATAAATTGCCCTAACAATATGGAAGAAGAGTGGGTATTTAGATTAAAATTATAGAGTATGAGGAGGCAGGCAGGGAGGGAGGGAGGGAAGGAGCGAGGCTGAATTTCTCTGACAAAATTGGAGAAGAATGAATATTTCAATTTTCTTTTTGTGTTTATTGTCCAAGGAGACAGGATGAAGAGTAGATAGAGAATTGTGTAAAGAGACCAGGAATAAGGCATGAGAGAGTGGAGAGAAACACAAAGGCATTAGAAATAATATCAATAAAACAACATCTGTCTGAGTTCATAAAGCAGCATGGATAGTCATACTGAGTAATGTGATGAAACTTTATACCTGCAGCTTTCCAGAAGAGACCCCACACCTACACACCCTCTAAAGGGTTCAGTTCAGAATTTATTTAGCCAAGGAAATAGAGACTAACAGAATCAGGGCAGGGGCTGTTGCTGCCTAGCTCAGCTCAATTTGCCTTGGTTCCCAAAAACCCTCACAAGGTCACACTGGGGGATGCCCTCTGTGGGAGGTAGGGGGTTCTCTGCATCTGAAAAGTGCCATCCTTGTCATATCAGGGCCCTCACCTCATTGGGCAGCAGTACAGCTTTAGGAATTTACAGTCCACAGACTTCCAAGTTTGGTGAATCTGCTGGCTGATTAGAAAAATACAGAACCAGCAAGACAACAGATGCAACCAGAAGGGGAAACTAGTCCATCGGGATCCCTCCACAGGGATTTGTTGCCCCCTCCCCACATCAGAAAGTTTCCTTCCTCCTAGTCCAATGATCTCAAAACCTTGTCCTAGAAATATCTGCTGCAATATTTTTCTTATTTTGTAATTTTCATTATGCATTCTGGTCTTTAAAAGAAGGAATCTGAGAAAAATGTCTTTCTGCTAAGATCCTATGGGATTCTTTGTATGAAATGGTGGATAGGTGTAACAGGAAGTGTGCAAACTTTGGAGTTAGCATTCACAGACTGAATCCCAATTCTTGGGTAAATTGCTTCATCTCTTTGAATCCCAATTTTCTAACCAAAAAATGGTAATTTCTGGGGATTGTTATAATGATAGGATATAGATGTTCATTAAGTATTTATTTCAGTGAAGTAGTTGTAATTTATCATTTTTCCAGGAATGCTCATTGTAGATCTAATCTGAGCCAGATCTGACTGAAAATGAGACAAAGGATAGTCTAGCCCCAGAATTAATAAATAAATAAATAGGAATCCTCTCTTTTCATCAATTATGCATTGTAATTACTTTAAAGAGAGTTTTACTTTCCAGAGTTAAAAGTAATTGAGTCAAACTATTTTCTGACTTGCACATTAGTTGGATTGTATTTCAGGATTATCTCATGGCAAAAAAGTTTGACAATTCAATATTTGAGTAATTTTATACTTTTCTACAGAATTACTTGAACTCACCTGTCCTTGCTTTATATTCCCAAGTTTTGTAAACCTTTGTCTGGGTTGGAAAGAAGGTAAACCAGGTATAGAAAGAGCAGTGCTTCTATTTGTACATTTTATGGGCCATTGAGTCAGCTCTGACTCCTGGTGACCCCATGAATGAGTGTCATCCATAGTGTCCAGTCCTCAAAAGCCCTGCTCAGCTCCTGCAGACTCAACCTATGGCTGATTTTGTACAGTCAGTCCACCTCATATTTTGTCTTCCTCTTCTCCCGCTGCCTTCTTTTTTTCTAAGTATTCTTGTCTTTTCCAAAGAACCCTGACTTCTCATGATGTATGGAATTAGGACAGCTTCAGTTTTGTCATTTTTGCCCCTAGTAATATTTCAAGAGAGCTCTATAGACTTCTCTAGATCCCTTTTCTGACCAAGACAATAATCACGACCATGTTTCTATCATCAGGCCATCACTTCCTAAGCGCCTACTGTGTCAGGGGCAATGGGATGGATTCTGGAATTTCTAAGATGAAGACAAGATCACCCAATACCCTCACCTAGTAATGGAGACAGTCACATGAGTAGCAGTATGGATAAATAACTTCTATTGAGAGTTTTCTAACTGCCAGACACATCAGGAAGGTGTGACTACATCACACACTGATACAGTGAGGGATATGGAAGAGTGTATACCATTGTATCTCTTGGGCAGAATAGCACATAACATGTGGCAGCTGCTGACTCGGCATTTATTGAGTAAAGGAAGTGAATGAATAGGCTGCTAATCTAAATGGAGGACCATGGAAGATCTAGCTGCAGATCACCACAATTGTGGGGCTGGTGATCAAAATGATGACAAAGAATAGAGTGAAAGGTGAAAGGAGAGGATATGCTTGGGCAAGTCAGGATTTCCCAGGAAAGCAGTTTGGGTGATAAGAGGATTGAGGAAGCATCATTTGGCCATGCAAGTGAGACTTTGGTTGTTTGAAAAGGCTATTAAGAACATCAAGGAGATGGTTGCCTGGTCACCCGCATCACTGTTGAGGCTCCTATTGCCAATAGCAAGGGTCAGAGTGGTCAGGAAGTCTGTGAGCCAAGTGTTATAGTCCTCAGGGTCACAGTATGATAGCCAAAGAATGGGGAGAGGGTGTGTCACAGGAGGGCACATTGCTAAGTGGGGCTCTGGTGCCGTAGAATAGAAGAAGTGCTAACAGGTGAAGAGGATGCCCACTGCCCACCTAGCTCAGGTACAGACGGCCCCTGGGGAAAGGGTTGCAATGCCAACTGTTAGGTAGCCTGTAATCAGAGGAAGGAAGTGTTCCAAAGTGTTTGATGATAGCAACCGTGGCACTTTCATTTTTGTTCAATAATTTAAGAGACTTTAAAGGACACAGCAGAAATTTTTGAAGGGGATGTTCACTGACTTGTAGACACTGAGGAAAAGCATCCAGAAATGTTGTAATGCGTTAGCACAAGCATCCACATTGACCACGTTTGAGCTTTTCCCAATATCAGGATGACTCAGAGAAAACATTTGCATTTAGCAGACATAGCTCCCAAAAAAGAAAATGTGGAGGCAGCAGTCTAATATCCTGCTAATCTGAAGAAAGGGTATTAAGGGACAACTTTCATTTTCCAAGATGCAGCCTTCTGTAATACACATGCTTGGGAAGGAGAAGAAAACATTCTGCAATATATAGAAAATGATGAATCAGAAGAAACAAACTAGAGGCAATTTATCTTACATTATTTCAGAATTAGAACAGCTTTTTATATTAAAAGAGCTTCACATATGTAGGCATGAGGAATGCCTAATTCCACTCCACTGACCTGTTGTGCCTTTGGGATATTAGGATGTTTTATCTTTTTTATATATACTTAGTTTTTATTAATACAAATCAGGTGTTAGTACCTACATTTTTCCTCTCACTTATCCAATCCAACTTACATTATCAATATAGATGTTTTTCTCATCAACTGTCCAACTTTCTACTTAGCACCTCAATAATAGAAATTTTACTTATTGTAATGTTTCTACTATTTTGCAAGTCTAACTATGAGTTCAATTTATATTAAAGATTTTGGAATCTAAAGAATGATTCTGACTTGGTCATTATAATATATAAGAAAAGAAATTACCTCTTCAAGAAAAATTTTTAAAACCAGACTAGCAACACCATTGTAAAATTTTAAATGTTTAATAAATTTCTCCAGCTTTTGATTTAAACCTTTTCAATTTCAATTATGGGGGGGGGGAGTTTAGAGATATAAATTCAAAATGAAATTTGTGCTATGTTACAGCTTTTACTATATTAATTTTTATTAAGTGTTAAAAGATATACAAATAATTGGTAAATAATAAAGTCACATTGAATTTACCCAAATTTATTTGTCAATCTTACTAAAGGAACAGCTATTTGAGTATATGGTGTAGGTATCCTAGAGTTAGAAGGAGACTGTCCTCTAATGGGAAAAATTGCCCAAGCTACTTTAGATGCTACTGATCCACCCATGTCTGCTGATTTGAAAATTTCTAGAAGCAATTGTGAACTCTTCTTATGCTGGCCAGATGGAGTCACCTCTCTCTACAGAGCTGTGGTCCGGCTCTTCTTTCTCCACATCCCGAGGGTACCTTTAGAAGTTTGCCCTGCTACTGAAATCCTGCCCATGCAAAATATTTTTTTATTGCACCTTGATTTATAAAACATATATAAGGCAGAAGTAGCTCTAGCAGGTATGTCTCAGTTCTTTGGGGCATCACTCTGTGCACTGGAGATCATGGGTTCGATTCCTGGTCAGGGTAATCGATGGATATCTCTCTCACACATATCAATGTGTTTTTGTTTTTGTTTTCTCTCTCTCCCTTCTTCCCTCTCTCTCTCTAAAAAAAAAAAAAAAAGAAAAGAAAAAAAAGAAAAAGAAAGAAAAAAAAAGAAGTCTTCCCTTTTTTAAAAAAACAACAAATTTCTACAAGGCAATTAATTCAGTGCATTGCCTAGAAAATAATGGGCATCCTCATTAAAGAGCATCTTCACATGGTGTTTGAAAACTGAATATGTTTTGTGCCATTACTATAGAGAAATGCTAAACTTTCAGAGTTTTTTTTTCTGATTTTCTCTGATTCTAATGTTTCATGCATTATTTATTGTGTGGAGAAGGCCACAGAATCTTTCTCTTCAAAAAGATGGCATGATAAAACGTCAAAAAGACCAACCACTAGAATCAGCCTGCCTCTGACCAGCTGGAAAACAGCAGGTATTCTACGGGGAGAAGAGATTAAAGAAGCTTGAATTCATAATTCCAATCTGAGACAAGGACAGGAGAAAGTATATTGGTATTACTCAATAATAAACATGTGGACTAATGGAAACAGTAGAAATATGTATGTGGAGTTATAATCAGGTTAGGGACCCTACAGCTGTCATTCTAGAAGCTAACAGCATCTCTGCAGAGTTGGTGTTTTTATAAAAACAAGTACTTCAGGAAGAGCGAGTCAGTGCCATCGTTAGTGGATGTTACTAATGCTGGAGAATTGATTCAAGTAAGGATGACACTTGGGACCAATTAATTCAAAGCTGGTTCTAAAAAAAAAAGAAGAAGAGATACAATAAATCAGAGAATGACGCTTCATTTAAATATACTGAGTAAGTGACTGGGAAAATCACTGAAATATCTCAAAACAGAACTATCTCAAAGGGCCATCCAAAGACAGCCACAGTACAACAATGCTAGGCTTTTACAAGATATCAGACAAGCACCTACATGAAAGCCATTTGACAAAGCATTGGCCAACTGATGTCAACTGGAAACCTTTAAAAAATATATATTTTACAAATGAATTCAGGGAGTTACCTTTTAAGACAGGCATTTTGCTCAAGTTACAGGATAGTTGTTTTTATCCTTACCTAAGGATATGGTTTTTTAAAATTAAATCTTTATTGTTGAAAGTACTAAACTTTTGTCTCCCTTTTTCCCCCCATTGACCCATTCTGGCCCAGCCCTGTTCCCAGCCCCAGGCCTTCACTACCCTATTGTCTGTGTCCGTGGGTTATACATGCATACCCGTTGATCTCTTTTGTTGATCTCTTCTCCCACCTCTGCCTTCCTTGTGAAATTCCACAGTCTGTTCTAAGCTTCTGTGTCTCTGAATCTATTTTGTTCATCAGTTAATTTTGTTTATTAGATTCCATATATGAGTGAGATCATGGGATACTTGTCTTTCCCTGACTAGCTTATTTCCCTTAGCATAATACTTTCCAGATCCCCCATGCTGTCTCAAATGGTAAGAGATCCCTTTTTTTTTTTACTGATGCATAGTATTCCTTGGAGTAAATGTACCACAGCTTTTTTATCCACTCATTATTGATTAGCACTTGTGCTGTTTCCAGATTTAGCTATTGTAAATTGTGCTCCCATGAACATAGGGTTGCATACATTCTTTTTGATTTGTATTTCTAGTCTCCTAGGATATATTCCTAGAAGTGGGATCATTGAGTCAAATGCCAGATCCATATTTAATTTTTTGAGAAAATTCCACACCGTTTTTCATAATGGCTGCACTAGTCTGAATCCCCACCAGCAGTGTTCTAGGGTTCCCTTTCCTCCACATCCTCACCTGCTCTTGTCATTTGTTGATTTGTTGATGATAGCCATTTTGACAGGTATAAGGCGATACCTCATTATCATTTTAATTTACATCTCTCTGATGACTGGTGACTTTGAGCATGTTTTCATATGTCTCTTGGCCATCTGTATGTCCAAGAGGTTTCTATTTAGGTCCTTTGCCAATTTTTTAATTAGATTGTTTTCCTTCCATTAAATTGTATGAGTTCCTTAGATATTTTGTATATTAACCCTTTATCAGATGTATCATTGTCTAATACGTTATCCCATCTATGGGGCCCCCTTTTAATTTTATTAATGGTTTCTTTTGCTGTGCATAAGCTTTTTTATTTTATGTAGTCCCATTTGTTTACTTTCTCCTTAGTTTCCTTTGCCCTAGGAGATGTGTCATAAACATATTGCTATGAGAGATGTCTGAGATTTTGCACCCTCTGGTTTCTTCTAGGATTTTTATAGCTTCACATCTTACATTTAAGTCTTTTTATCTATTTTGAGTTTAGTCTTGTGTATGTTTTACTTGGTAGTCTAGTTTCTTTCTCTTTTTTTGCATGTATCTACCTAATTATCCCATCACCATTTGTTGAAGAGACTGCCTTGACTCTATTTTATGTTCTTGCCTCCTTTGTCAAATATTAATTGAGTGTAATTGCTTGGGTCAATTACTGGGTTCTCTGTTCTGTTTTCCTGTTCTTATACCAGAACCAGGCAGTTTTTATTACAGTGGCTTTATAGTATAACTTGATATCTGTTATTGTGATTTCTCCAACTTTGTTCTTCTTTCTCAAGAACAGGTAGCTATTTGTGGTCTTTTTTGATTTCATATAAATTTTTGGAGTACTTGTTCTAGATCTGTGAAATACATCATTAGTATTTAATAGGAATTGCATTGAATTTGTAGACTGCTTTGGGTAGTATGGGCATTTTATTGATGTTAATTCTATCAGTCCAAAAACATGATATATTCTTTCATTTGTTTATATCTTACTCTATCTCTTTTTATAACATCCTGTAGTTTTTGGAGTACAAGTCCTTTGCCTCCCTGGTTAAGTTTATTTCTAAGATCTTAATTTTTTTATTATAATGGTAAATGGGATTGTTTGTTTAGTTTCTCCTTCTGAAAATTCTGAGAAAGAGGAAAGAAGATAGATAAACATTGATGTGAGAGAGGGCAGGGGTGAGAGCCTGTAGCTACCCCCTCACCAGTCCTTCACCCTGATCAGGATCAAGCCCACAACCTAAGTATATGCCCTGACTGGGAACTGAACCCACAACCTTTGAGTGTTCAGATGATGCTCTAACTAACTGAGCTACCTGGCAAAGGCCCACATAATGTTTAATAGCAATGACAATAGAAACTCTGAGGAGACAAGAAATATAAAGGCTTAAATAAGATCTGATATAGGACTCAGGTCATAGGAATATATTCTTCTCAAATAGGAAAGGAAGATGATTCTGTCTCTATAGTATTTATGTTTTACTTTTCAAGAAGTTGTCTAGTTTAGGCACTTCTCTATTTACCAAGGAACTATGTTTTAAGAGGTTATTCAGAACCTGGAATTATTATTATTTGTCTGTAGACATAACATTGTAAATAGTGCTCATATTCCATGGCTGGTCATAGAAAATTGCTTTTTTAAAAAATATATTGATTTTTAGAGAGAGAGTGAGAAGGAAAGAGAGAGAAACATTTATATGAGAGCAAAACATTGATCGCTGCCTTCTGTACACCCCCTACTAAGAATAGAGCCCACAACCCAGGCATGTGCCCTGATCGGGAATCAAACTAGCAACCTTTGGTGCACAGGACAATGTCCAGCCAACAGAGCCAAACCGGCCAGGACTTACTTGCTTATAAAGTGTAGCTGAAAAGTAGAGCTGCAGGTGTCAGCTTGGGGTCTGGGTTCTAGATTCTGGAGTCCATTCAATACAATAAAAATGTTGGAGAACAAAGAACTTCAGCCCAGATTTCTGAATGCCGAGCTTGTCCTTGACAGACTTCTCAATAAGGACATTTTTGTTTGCCTTTAGGAGATTCAAGCACAGTGCTACCTGTCTTTTCTTTGGGACAACAGCTAATGGTTTAGTAAAGGAGGGTTGGACATTCACAAGAGCATGTACCAGTTTACAGCTCCCAGCCACTTTACTTTGCTGTAAAACTTTATAGTTTCAGGAATTACAGGATTCCACCAATTCATCATCTTAATAAAGAGCTAATATGCAAAGGTTAGGACGCCATAACCACGGACCTCACGCAGGATGCTGCCTGTATGTGTGCAGCAGGGCGTTGCTCCAGAGGCGGGCAGAAGCAGAGGCGCCTGAAGGAGGCAGGACTATCCTGTGCCAGGGAGGGCAGGGGTGAGAGCCTGTAGCTACCCCCTCACCAGTCCTTCACCACCCACTGCTCGCATTCAGAGCACCCCACTGCCCACCTAACAGGGGAAGGGGCACAGAGCAGCAGGTGGGAGGCTTCTAGCTCTCCTCCAGAGCCAGGAAGGGGCTGAGCCATCACATTGCTCTGGAGATGGGGCGGAAGGGGGAGGCTCCCTGAGAAGGTGGGACCAGTCCAAGGTAACTGGAGGGACTGAGGGTGGGGCTTAAAGCGGCCAGGGAAGGCCAGAGGGGTCGGCCCTGGAGCTCTGCAAGGAGAGGTTCAGGTGTCAAAGCAGGGTGAGCAGGCAGGGCAGCACGTTTTCACAAGCTGGGCTCCTAGTTTGAATATAATATCACAACCTATATATTTTTGATTGTTACAATATTTTAATACAGAGCTGGTATTGGAACCAGAGTAAGGCCATTACATCACAACTCATCCCTTCAAAATTCCAGTGGCCTGATGGAGAAGATCCTTTGGTTAGTTACTTAAGCATATAAATAAATTAAAAAATGTGACAAGGTCATGAGAGATTTAGCAATCAGAAATATTCTTATTGAAGAATAAGTGAAGCTGCCGTGACAGGTAAAATCCCAGGTTTGAGTGGCTGTTGCAGTCTAACAGCACGCTCTGATCAGGAAGTCCTCCCACACTGTGATTTGAGATCAAGGCTCCCTTCTCGCTGTAGGTCCACCTTCTCCTACAGCCTTGGAATTTCTAAGTCTAGTTGGCCAATAGAGAAGGGGAGGGTGGAGAGCCTTCTCTTTGTTTTCATTCCATTGGTGGTAACTAGTCATATGGTTCCACCTAGGTAGGTGCCTGGGGACTGGGTCAGGCAGCTCTTGGATGCATGGCTGCTTTTATGGGTGACTATGGGAAGAAGAAAAGAAACTTCTCATGAAAACTTAGCCATCTCTGCCACAGGTACCATGGCAACTAGAAGGAGTAAGCTTTAACCTCACCTGAAGACTTAGAGGTAGGCTTCCAGAAGATGCAGCATGTGAGTTGCCTTGAAGGCAAATAAATGAGATAAAGGCATCTTTCCAGAGAGTAAACAGCTTAGGCAAAAAGCAAGGAGCAGGGATATTATGGAGCATTTGAGGAATTGAAAAGAATTGAAAAGCTAAAGCCCAGGGACCAGTTAAAGGACATGTTTCATTAAAGCAATGACCCAACCACATAGCTGAGTTAAGAGTTTAACAGAAGGAAGCTAACCGGACTTCAGACCTCTTAGGAAATCATGTGTTTTACTTGTCTTTGCCCATAGTGTTAAAATGATCAGATTTGGTTTTCTGCATCTCTGAATTTGATGCCTCTGATGAGGACTGATGAGAATGCCAAATGACTTTTTCTGAAGAGTGGTTGATATTTAGTATTCTGCAGGGTCTTTCTAGGGAAGTGCAACCACAGCCAGTGAATAATAAAACAGTGTATATCTGTCAAGTGTAATTATAACACTGAATTATGCTCATCTTGCTTCCCAGTTCCTGTAGACATCAGTTTAAACATCTGAACATACTGGCACTTCGGACCTGAGAGGATTTTACTATGAAATATAGCATGCCCTTCTTTTTAGCCATTTTTAATGGGAAGAAAATTCACATCCTGTTAAAAAATATTCTTTGATGAAGTTTGACCACTCTTTTTGTAATCTTCTCAGGAATCTTAAAACTAGGAAAGAAGTAAAGAAGGTTTTGATTCCTTTTTATTCTCTGTATTTAAATAAAATCCCCCATTTTTGCATTTTTATTAACCCCTCTAATTAAACACTTGTTAAAATTATAGAACATAGTTGCTTAAAATGTCATCAACCTTCACAAAAGAAGTGAACATTATCAAGTGGTAACTTTTTCTAAAATTATACAAATATTGCTTATTTTGAATGATTTAAAAATCCAAAGAAGCAAAAACAAATAAACTGAATAAATCAGCTATGATCTCAAATATGTTTGATATACTTTCATATATATATATATATATATATATATATATATATATATATATATGTATATAATATACTTTTACCAACATTTTTCTATGCACTTCTATATAATTGTTTACCAACATGAGATCATATGCTACATACTGTTTCTAACCTACTTGTTTCATGTAACAGTATTTTAGAAACACATTTCCATGTCAAATTTATAAAAACTGCACAACAGTGATTTTTGTTTTCAACTTAGGGCAGAGAATAATATATCAGAATCTCCAGGAGAGCATAGTAGTTTGGAAAATCATAATTTCATATTTATAAAACAAAACAAAAAAAATCTATTGTTTTTATTATCCAGTCTACAGAATGTAATGCACAATTTCATTGGCTGGGAAGATGTTTATCAGAGGTTTTCAGGGGTTGTTTTATTCCCCATCAGCCTGCTACATCTGGGTATATCAGCATCTGGAGATGATAATTAGATTGTTAGGTCACATATGGGAACATGGTTTAGAAGAGATTGGGAAACACACTATCTTGACTGACAAGTGTTCCATTTAACCAATGAGTCCTTACTGTTGGGCTTACCTGTTAAAGGATACTTTTTTGTTCTAATCTACTGGCTTCCTGTCACTCATTCTCAGACCATCATTTCACACATGGAAGACCTGTGGGAAGGCCATACCAGGATGTGCCCATGGGGTCAGTGTTCCTGATGGATGACCCTGTTCCCACAGTCATTCTATTAATTCATCTTGTTGAGGGTATGTCAAACCAACCAGAGGCAGAGGTTGACAAGTAGCTCAACCTACTCTCAAAGGAGGTATTCTAGAGCAGTGTTTTTCAACCTTTTTTGGGCAAAGGCACACTTGTTTCATGAAAAAAATCACGAGGCACACCACCATTAGAAAATGTTAAAAAATTTAACTCTGTGCCTATATTGACTATATATAAAGTAATTCTCTTGTATAGGAATCAAATAAACACAAAGAAAGTATTTTATAATTACTTTATTATGAAATATTAAGTAAACAAAATAGTGAAAAATTATAAAAATTCTTGTCTTGTCTGCACCTACGGCACACCAGGCAACATCTCGCGGCACACTAGTGTGCCGCGGAACAGCGGTTGAAAAACGCTGTTCTAGAGAGAAACCATGTCCCATTAGTTCAGCAAATTGTGGAGGGAAAAAGTAAATATAGTTGTTTGAACTTTGTACAAACTGGCCCTAAAAAGAAAGTTCTAAGGTGTTTCTTGTATGCAATCTCTAGGGAGGCAAAATGTTTATTTGTGCAATGTAATCAGGAAAGTTATGTTTTTAATTATTATCATCAGAAATGAGGGGAAAGGAAAAGTAGTCTATGATGAATTATTATTATTATTTAACATTCTCCATTTCCAGAGTAATGCTTTGTTCAAATGGAAATTGGTTGGCATAGCCATAAGGAATTCTGTGAAGTAATTTTTTCTGTCTTTTTTCAGTGGAGGCAATATATGACTTCAAGGTCTATTAACTCTTCTACAGTGTTAATTGAGCTTTTATCCTAGGACATTTCAACAGTAGGATTCTGAGATCCCATATTTTTCAGATTTAATCTAAAATTCATCATTTCTAACATTCCTACTAAATAGAATATAATGAACAAAGTTAGGTAATCACAGTCAGAGAAAACTAATATCACTTATATTAGTTATGCAACCCTTGCAGAGATTCCAAGTAAAAGGGAACTTCTATAGAAGTCTTTCTCACTTTAAGGTAGCTTGTTAAGAGGAAGAGATGCTCCTGCTCTTTCAAATCTCTCTGCCTCCCCATATAAATCCTCTGTTGGCATGGTTTCACTTTTTCCCCACTTTTTGTTCAATATTGCTAATACACTGTAGTTGAAGTACCCCTGTGTTGTAATGGAAAACAGAGTATATAAATCTTTTTTTTCTCTCCCTTCTATGTCCATAACATGGAATCTTCATTGGGCTTTTTTTTTCCCATTAGAAATGTCTTATCTGAAATCACACCAAGGTAGCAATGAAAGGATATGCTATATAGGAACAATTTGCTGAGAAAAGCAGAGCCTGTGATAGGACCTACAGGCTGGGCTGAAACTCAGTCATGGCAACCAGGAAGCAGATGTCTCCTTGCCTGTTGTCCTTAGGATAATCACTCTTGGCTCTCACAGGCAGGCTTGCTCCTTCCAAAGCCTTATTCTTTTCTCCTAAGACCTTGCCTTTGGCTCTTACCCATTACCAGTGAGTGTCCCCATAAGCATAGCCAGCCAGTGCTCAGTCATTTAGAAGTTATAGTTCATTAACTCACTGGTATGGTGTGTCCTTAGAAGCTTTAGCTTGGTCCACAGTAACATCTGTCAGTTTTTTTCCCAATTCAAGCTGTTTCAGCAACGGTTTTACTACCTCCTTTGGACTCCAAATCCTTGTCCATTCTCCTCTGATATCACCCGAAATCAACCCATAAACTACCCCTAGTCCTCCTCCAAAGCACATCTCCTTCCATGAGTGCTTTTAACTTTGCTGTACAATCTGACATGGTCCAAAGGAAAACTTTGACATGTGTCCCCTCTTTTACCACTCTCCTCTCCATCTTTGGAGAATCTGTAGGCATCCAATCTCACAATTTCTCTAAATCAGCTTCTGCAATTCCATTTATCACCAATGCTGTCTCCTCTTAGTCACCATCTGGGACTTTGATCTACTCTTATAAATTGGTCCCTCCCTGCCCAGCAAGTCTCTACTGATTCCAAACACAAGGACATTTAAAACCTCACCAAGGACAGGTGCTGTTTCAAGCCACACGTCATTTTGGAAAGGTTTTTGTCTTTTTCCTTTTTCAATCATGTAGGTCCATTAATATTCAATAAGCTATTCTCAGAAGTTGGTGAAATGCATGGAGGAAACTGAAATTAGAAAGGCTTTGCATTTTAAAGAGAAGCTCTCTGTTTCTATGTGGCCAATAGTAACTCCCTTTTGCTTCCTTTTCTCCATGGATGCCTTTGTTTGGGAAGTTATTTTCTTCACTATAATAAAAATCTTAAAGGCCAAAATACATATGGAGAAATATTTCTCATACTCAAGAGGTTAGCAACATACCAGAGGTTTTAAAAATAAATTCATAGCATTGATTCTAAAGCTCTAGGCATTTCCTTGAAGAATTTCCAAAAGACTTCAAATAAATTTTCCTTGCCAGTGTTCATTTTCAGATGTGTTTGACATGGAGTTTTTAGGTGTGAATATGCATATTTGGCTCGAAAAACTTCTATATTCACAAACTAAAACTGTACTAAAGGAAAAATAAGTTATTTTTCTTCCTTGCATAATTTGAAAGGCGGTGCAGTATGGTTAGAATATCAGAAGCTCTGTACTTAGTTCTCATTATGTCAGCATCTAGACTCAATTTTCTTATGCAGGCAGTGAAGCTGGGTTTGGAAATTGGACTCCATTCTAGGAAGTCTTTTAGTCTTAACATTGCTGACTTCCGTCACACCCTTCTAAACAGAAGTGATTGTTTTGGTTTTAGTTTTGGTTTTGCATAGAATTAGACCAACTGCAAACTTAGAAAAACTGCAGCCCTCACAAGTTTGCATACACTTCTGACACCCACTTCAAGTTCACGGAGTCCCTGAAACCACCCTCAGTTTTGATAATTCTCTAGAAAAATTCACAAAACTTACTAAAGGTGGCTGGACTTAATCATGGTTACCGTTATTACAGGAAAAGAAGACAGATTCGAATCAGACTAGAGAAGGTGCACAGAGGGCAAACACTAGAAAAAGTACCAGATGCCAACCTTCCAGGTGTGCCCCTCCTATGGAATCCCAGTCCCGTTACTTTCCCAGAATTGATTATGACAGTATTCACGGAGGACTGCCAACAAAGACAGCTCCCATAAGCCTTGGTGTTAAGAGTCTTTATTCAGGCTCCATTACGTAGGAATGGTTGACAGCCCACATAGCTGGCCTCAGTTTCCAGTTACTCCAAATACAGACTCCAGGGTCCTTCCCCAACTAATAAGAGCTTGAACTGTGTGACCCAAAACTTCACCCTATATCACATTCTCTGTCTATCTGGGTGGTCAGCCCTCACCCAAAATTACATCACAAACTCTGACATGACCCAGGGCTCTCAAGCAAAGATATTTATCTCAGACATAACATTTCAAGGGTTCAGACACTACCTTCTCAAAGTCAAGGGCAACATCTAGATCTCTCTTTGAACAAGGTTAAACTTTTTACCACAGAGTTTGAAAATCTTTGTCTTTTTTTTTTTTTTTAATACATTTTATTGATTTTTTACAGAGAGGAAGGAAGAGGGATAGAGAGTTAGAAACATTGATCAGCTGCCTCCTACACACCTCCTACTGGGGATGTGCCCACAACCAAGGTACATGCCCTTGACTGGAATCGAACCTGGGACCTTTCAGTCCACAGGCCGGAGCTCTATCCACTGAGCATACTGGTTAGGGTGAAAATCTTTGTCTTGATGACAAGGAAGCCAGAGAGATTCCTCAGACCTTCCTGCTAAAAGGAAACGTGTCAATCCCAGTGTTTCTTAGGTGGGATTCCAGGGCCACTTGGTTTGGAGTCACCTGGCACCAACCAAAGATAAACTCCAGGATCCTGCCTCAACTGATCGGAACTCTCTGAGAGGAGCCTTGAAATACTTCATTTTCAGCATGTTTCATCAGCATGTTCTGTGTAAGCTAGAATTTGAGAAATTATGATCCAAGGTCCTTTTCCTAAAATTTGAATAATTGTGGTCCAAGCAATGTCCTTGTTGTTCCTATGAATAGAATGATGAAAATAGCATGAGATGTAGAAATGAGAGAAAATTCTGCTTCTGTATCCACTGCTGTTTTCTAGGCCAAACTTTTGCTCCTTAAATGTCACATATTTGAAAGAATATTTACTGCATTTTGTTTCCAACAGACATAAGTAATGTATCAAGCTCTTAGACTGAGAAAATATACAGGATGGGGAAAAATATTGGGTCGGCAGCTAAGTAATTGCGGATTTTTTAAAGAAAATCAAAGACAATTTTTTCATGGAACTAAATAACTTTATTCTTTAATGTATTGCCCATTTTGATCAGTGACCTTTTGCCATCTTTCAGGCAGCATCATAATCCCACGTTCAAAAAACTTCTGTTTTTTATTAGCAAAAAACTGAATCAGGTACGATTTGACATCATCATCATTATTGAAATTTTTACCATTCAAGGAGTTTTGTAAAGATCGAAACAAAAAGTAATCAGATGGTGCAAGGTCAGGACTATATGGTGGATGTGGCAAAACATCCCAACCAAGCTCCATTAATTTTTGCCGAGTGACCAAAGATGTGTGTGGCCTTGCATTGTCATGATGGAATACAACACCTTTTCGATTTGTCAATTCGGGCCGCTTTTCTTCAACTGCATTGTTTAATTTCGTTAGTTGTTCAATGTAGACATCAGAATTGATCGTTCGGTTGGGTGGTAAGAGTTCAAAGTAGACAATTCCTTTGTAATCCCACCAAACTGATAACAAAACCTTCTTTTGATGAATATCAGCTTTTGATGTTGTTTGAGTTGGTTCACCTGGCCTGCTCCACGATCTTTTCCGCTTGATATTGTTGTAAACAACCCATTTTTCATCGCCAGTTATCAGTCGTTTTAAAAATGGATCATTTTCATTAAGTTTCTTTAGCAAATCGCAGCTGCTAATGCGTTGCGTTAACTGTGATTCTTTCAGTTCGTGAGGAACCCATGTATCGAGTTTTTGAACATAGCCAAGTTGTTTTAAGTGATTTTCAATGCATGTATGTGATACATGAAGCTTCTCTGCAATCTCACGTGTTGTACTGTGACAGTCCGAATTGATTATTGCTTTGATTAGGGCGTCATCAACTTCAACTGGACGACCAGAGCGTCTTTCATCTTTGAGTGAAAAATTACCAGAACGAAATTTGGCAAACCAATTTTGACACTGCCGTTCTTTTAAGGCTTCGTCACCATAAACAGCACATAACTTTTTATGAGCTTGTGATGCGTTTTTCCCTTGTGGAAATAAAAAAGCAAAATATGACGAAAATGTTCCTTTTGATTTTCCATTTTTCAACGAACGCCAAACAAAAACTAAAAAACAGATAAAAAAAACTTTTTTTACTGATTAACAGCTGAATAGCCAACTATCAAATACAAAATGTGTTTTACATTTGTACTACGTCTGCAAACCTAAAAATTCAACTGAAGCCATATATGTGTGAAACCCGCAATTACTTAGTTGCCGACCCAATAGCTTTACAGCTGTGAGCATGTGAAACAGTCTATTCTCATATTATTTATTAATTATTGCATTAGTTTCCATAAGAACAACTGTAAACCTAGTTTTAACCCACCCTGTACATTGTTACCTTACATTCTTAGGCAAGATGTTTGTGGGATATAAGATAGCATTTCTTATATATGCTAGTGTGCTAAATTATGGGTTACCTTAGGAAAATGTGTGGGTTTCTTTTTTTAGAGTATCTATTTTGTAATTGTTTGGCTTCCTTGGCAGGAATATTCCTACTCCTTCTTTGATTCATTCACTCGTTCATTTATTTACAAATTGTTGAGTTCAGGCATTGTTCCACATACTGAGGATGTAGCAAACATAAACAAAATAGAAAAATGCTTCTGTTTTAGTGAGGCCAGAAGCACATATACATATTGTGCCAGATGGTAATTCAAAAAAATCAGGATAAAGGGAAAAAGGCAGCTGAGAGAGGGGTTTTCTGTTTAACATAGAATGCTTAGGAAAGGAATCTCTAATATGAGGCCTTGTGCACAGAAAGATAAATGAGGAGCCATAGAGTTAGTTGAGTAAAAGGAACAGAAAGTGCTAAGGCCCCAAGGCAGGAACATCTTCATTATGAAGTGCTAGAGAAAGCTTCAGGTGATGGTATTAGAGAAAGACAGAGGAGAAGACACAGATATGGAGACAGAAGTCTCTGTGCGGGCAGTGCTAATGAGGAATTGGCAACAAAGGGGAGCAAGAAAAGTAGATAATAGGTTAAGAGTGTTTTTGTGATGGTGGCTGTGAGGATTAGAGACATACAAAAAGTATTGATGCTGTAGAAGAGGGGAAATTGCTGCAGTGATGTCCTTGAGAGAGAAGAAGGTATGGCATCTAAGGCACAGGTGGGACACCTAGACTAAGATGGGAACATAGATATTCCCTTGGCTTCTTCCTCCCTACCTCGTTTCTCTGACTCCCACAGAGACCTCATTTTCAGCCTTCCTACTTTGCCTCCTTATAACTCTCTCATGGTGCATATATTATTTTGTCTCCTGGTGTACACTTTGCCCTTTTTTTTCCATAAAAAAAGAAAACAGAATATATATTCATAGCATTCTTCACTTTAGAGTGAGGCTAAAATATCTGCTCCGTCTATTACCAGTTTTGTTGTATGGCTAAATGAGATTTTGTTCATAACATCCCTTTGGAAGTTTTCCATCCTTGAACTTCATCTTAGAATGGAAGGAACAAATCATTATCGAAACTGCAGCAGTGTTAGCCGGTGCTTACTGTGTGTAGCTTGCTTTCCTTGTCTTTTCTCTTTGCCTGTGCTATATTGAATGACCAAATATTTTCTGCTACTGCCAACTGACACTTTGAGTCTGATGTCTAAATGTTACCTGACCTGCTGGGAGAATTCAGAGCCCAGAAGTATACTATTCTGGTCAGTTGTTAAATTTGTCACTGAATACATTAAACCTGGAGTGATTTGTTTGAGGAGACTTAAGTAAGAATGAGAGCAAATAGCACCACCTGCTGGAATGAATAGGAGAGGAGGAAGAATACCAAGAGCTGTCCATGGTTCTGTCCAGTTCATTGTTTTATCACTCAGAGGAAGTCATGACCCAGGTGTATTCAAAGTTAATTTCTGTTATCTAAACTTGTTTCTGATGTCAATGTGCAACCTCATGCATTTCTCTTTTGATGTCTCTTTTCTCCCTATAGTGATGCAATATCAAAAACTAACATTAAGACTAGCTGTATTTAATTTTATTATTTCTCTTAGAATCTTTGGAAATTAGATCATAGGATGATAGCATTTGAAGGAAGCTTAGAGATCACTTAGTTCAGTTTTCCAAACACATTTTGGACACAGAAACTGGAAAGCTATTGGTGTACTTCTCATTTCATAAACCAATAAATTGGGGCCGAAAAAAGGTGAAAAACCAAAGACTAGAATACTCAAATATACTGGTTGCTAAACCCTCCCTTATATCAGTTAAGGTGCATTCAGGTGCTATAAAAATGGCTTAAACAATAACATTTACCTCTCATAAGAAGTATTGAGGTGGCTGAAGGAATACTTTAGGGTAGGGGTGTCGAACTCAATCAGAGAAGGGGCCAAAATCTAAAATCCAGCCTAAATCGCAGGCCGAATGGTTTACTGAACAGTCATAAACTGACAATGTCATAAACTGACAGCGGAGTGCAGTGATGACAGCGCGGTGCGGGCCACATTGCAAGGCCTGGCGGGCTGGATTTGGCCCGCGGGCCTTGTGTTTGACACATGTGCTTTAGGGCCTTAGCAATGTCACCAAAGACTCAAGTCACCATCCCATTGACCTCCATGTTCTTCTTGGTGTTTAGTGTTTACAAGGTGGGGTCAGCAACATTAGGAACCACAATCTTCACTCAAGACAAAAGGGCAGGAAGAGACTGACTATTTCTTTTATGAGCTAAGAAACTTATCCCAAATGGCCCCCTCAAGAATTCCTCTCATGTCTTACTGGCCAGGAAAGCATAATATGTCCCATCCTAATGAGTTTTCTTTTGAGGAGCATGGAATTGGCACGTTTGACTTAGACAAATCCAAATTCACCCTCTGGGCCTAGTGTGGGGTTATTCTTAAATGATGCATAAGATTCTGTGGAAGCACATAGATGCCTGGGCAAAACTGGGTGAGCTCACAAAGGAAAGGTGGGGAGTGGCTAATTGTTGGGGAATTTCCATGGAGTCTCTCCCATTTCTGCTTGACTTCTGAGCATGAAGCAGTGATAGCTTTGTTTATACCCTTTTAAGGATACTTGTATAGGTGACAGCCTTGGAAGATAGTGTTTTCCTACAATACAGATGACAGATTTATTTTCTGACCAGGATAATAAAGCTCATGTGTCTCCTCAGGGCAATAGTTGAGCAGCTTTGCTGGCAGCCTTTTGAAAAGACTGTGGTTCCCTGAGTTCAGAATTCTTAATAAAAACTCCATCTAGGCTGTTTCACATACCCCGGTGGGACTATGGGAAACCCATGTGGACAAGAAGTTCATTTTGCCTGTTCAGTGTGAATAAGAAAAGTCCTTTGTATCTGGCCCATGTGTCTCCTGTCTTCAGCCAACATCTATGGAGCTATGCAGGATAACATGTTTGGTTGCAAGTAGGATGAATCTTAGATGCTTCCTCATTCTTGATACTAATGGAAAGGCACTCTTAGTGTTTGCTACTATGTTCTTTCCAATTAACCACACAAGATACATCCAAGTCCCAAATACTTTCTTCTGAAAGTAAGAACATTTTCAGTATGGAAGAAATTCCTTTTCCATGGGCAGAAACAGGCAACACTTGTCTACAACTGGAGATGCACATTAAGCAAGGACAGAGTCACTGGCTCTGGTGTCTTTCATGCTGCCTCCCTTTTATACACTCTCTAACTCTCTGTGTAATTATCTCTTTTAAAATGTCAGTTCCTCTCACCCAGAAGACCAAAGCAATCAGCCCGCCACACACTGAACTCAGAAGCTTTTAAAGTGCGCTTGCCATTTGCCTGGGAGATGGCGTTTCTCAAAGGCATCCCTTAGCAATGTCAGAGACTCACATGAATGACTGAGAAAAGGGAACCCTTTCTTTGGCTCCCACACTGAGCTTGCAGTCTCCTTCCTGCAGTCTCCTTCCCCAGGAAGCACCTGAAGGGAAGAGGAGTGTGCTGAAACCGTGAATATTGCTTCAGCAAAACCCAAATGTAGGCTCTTTAAGGAGGGTTATGCCCCCAGAGGACCTCAGTCTTGAGGTCCTGACTCTCTCTCATGGTCCCCTGACTAAGCTACAGCAGGATTTGCTTCTCTAGAAAGAAATATTGATGTTAAGAAGAGCCACAGTCCAGAGGAAGAAACAGGAGATCCAGTGTGACAAGCTGAGAAAAATATGCGTATGTCCCAGTTAACTTCTGGTCCTCGGAGTTTCTCTAAATGGTGGCACTTAAAGACCTGGACAAGAATTCATCATAGCAGGAGGAGAGGAAATTAGAGCAGCGTCTGTCCCTCCGAGTCAAACCTTAGGGTTAAACTCAATTTATCCCTAGATTCTATTTCCCTGATGGCTGTTCATATCTTTAAAATGAAACAATCTTTTCCGCTTAGCTCAGGAAATCTTGTGCTCTTGCTGTTCTGACAACTTACATTTTAAAATGCATCTGCTAAAACATAGCACTACAAGAACATAACAGATTCAATATTAAGACTGGGGATGCTTTTTCCCCCTTAACTATACCAGAAAGACGGGGGAAAATCTTTCAGTGGATGAGTCAGAGGATTGTCAACCTGCATTCTTACTTCCTTAGAAACCTTGATGAAGGTCACGGGCCTCCATTGTGTCACAGTGACTCCTGGAGGCAGGAGCTCCTAATTTGCAGGAGGTATTTCACTAGAGTGTGTGCAGGAACTGCCACAGGTGTTGAAATTAAAGTTCCCTTTCTGGTGACATAATAGATCAAAATTCCTCAGCACAATTAGGTTGATTAAATTGAGCTCCGCATCTAATATCCGTGTAGCTCAGTAACGTTAATGCAGCTTTCAGAGGGCCCTGACCCAAAGGCAGGGAACAGTCCAAGTCCTGGCAGAACCTGGCCTACTGTGGTTTTTAAATTAGAAGTTTGATTGCTTGTGACATCATCTCAAAATGGTACCAGTCCGGAGAAGCGGAATTTTCCATTAGCCTGGAAAAAAAATTAAACTGCTTAGAGATTAGGCCAAGGCTTAATGGTAGATAGAGGGGCTAAATCTTTTTATGAGCAAAGTTAGAAAATCTGGTGGGCCACCTCTTTAAGATGGAAAAGAATTCACCAAGCCTGAGAAACTAAGGATATGTGCTGCCTCTCCTGCTGATTGCAAGAAAAATATACATTTAGAAACCATGTTTGTAAAACATTGATAACTTTAACGCTTTGCACTCCGCTGTCCCCTCTTAGGGGACATCGGAATTCTAGCATATCACTCGGATGTCCCCTCTCAGGGGAGACATTGCAGTTTATTAGTGATTATGGGGAATTGAGTTATTTCAATGCACGTTTCCGCCGCAAAGTAGCATCGAGTAGCTGGTAGCCAATGTCCAGAATGGTTCAGAGTGCAAACGGTTAAAAAAACACAACTGAAATGTGAAGCAGGAAAACTGCTTACAAGCAAAATAGTCTAAGCAACCACGGAATCCATTTTCTAGTGTTGGTGGTTTATTGCAGAAGAAGGCTCATTTGCAGCAGATCTATGAAAAAGATTGATGTGGTCAGTGCTGGAGGGTAGGTGTCTGGAAGGATTCAGCATCATGGGGTGGGGTGGGGAGGAATGACCCAGGGGTGCAACGAATGATTCCCAAAAGGAGGTTAGTTGGCCGGGATGTGGAACTGCCTTCCGCACAGCCTCACATAGTCTGAGGAGATACAGGTCACCTTTATTGACATTCATCAACAATTCATGACTCCCTCACTTCCAGTAGGAACTGCAATGATTGGATTAATGAAAAGAAGTTTTGTGAATTCCCCAAAAGCAGTAGCTCTCTATTAATATTTTTCCAGGAAGCTTTAAAAAATACCAATGCCTTCATCAGACCAACTGAGCCAGGATCTCTGGGGATGGAGGAGGAAAAGGGTGTTTTATGAAGCTCTTTCTGGGAGTTATTGAAGAGTTAGATTGGACCCTAGCTGGATTTGTTCAGTGGATAGAGCATCAGCCTGGAGACTGAAGGGTACCAGGTCCAACTCCAGCCAAGGGCACATGCCAGTAGGGAGCATGCTGGAGGCAGCCAATCAGTGATTCTCTCTCATTGATGTTTCTGTCTCTCTATCCCTCTCCCTTCCTCTCTGAAATCAATAAAAATACATTTTTTAAAAATAGGGTAATATTGGGTATAGAATCAAAAATCCAGGCTCTGGCCCATCCAGTGTGGTTCCATGGTTGAGAGAACTGCAATCACAGTTTGATTCCCAGCCAGGCACATGCCCGGGTTGTGGGCTCAACACCCAGTGGGTGTGAGGGGCATGCAAGAAGCAGCCGATCAATGATTCTCTCTCATCATTGAGCTCTCTCTCTCTCTCTCTCTCTCTCTCTCTCTCTCTCTCTCTCTCTCTCTCTCTCCCTCTCTCTCTGTCTCTCTCCCCCTCCCTCCCCACTCTCCTTCCTCTCTGAAATCAATAAAAAAAAAAAAGTGTGTGTGTGTTTTTTTTTAAATCCAGGCTCTGAAAAACCTGGCAAGCCTGGGTTCACATCCCGACTTCATTATTCATGGAATCTAAGACACTCTATATGTGCTTAACTTTTCCAGACCTCAGTTTTCTTATCTAGAGTCAACAATGGTAACTTCTCCATAAGCCTCTAAAGATAAAGAAAATAAATATATGCCTGGCCCCTGATACCAAGTCTGTTTTCCTCCCCTTGGTTATTAATCCTTATTGATTCTTATTCAAACGATTGTCTTTCATGGACCTTTATAGGAAGTAACAGGCTTAGATTATTTTTCTCACCCTGTTTTGTTTCTCTTCTGCTCTTTGGTATCTCGAAGGAGAATATTCACATGCTTCCCATGCTTTCTGCTTCTCCAGCTGCCACAGAAGTGTCCTTTTCATTTGATGTTGGAAATGGGCCCGTGGAGATCGTGGTGAGGTCGCCCACACCTCTCAATGATGACCAGTGGCACCGAGTCACCGCCGAGAGGAACGTCAAGCAGGCCAGCCTGCAGGTGGACCGGCTGCCACAGCAGATCCGGAAGGCCCCGACAGAGGGTCACACCCGCCTGGAACTCTACAGCCAGCTGTTTGTGGGTGAGTGATGTCAAGGCCACTGTCTTTCCCCCCCGCTGGTTTTACTAACGTTCACAATGGGAAAAAATAAAGCCCCTTATGGAGTGATTGCAGGAGATCTTTCTAAAAGTAATTATCTAGGCCTCTTGTAGTCTCTCCCCAGACAGAATGGAACGAGAGAGAGGATTTGAGAGACCGATGTCCAGTCCCACTTCCCACTGTCTAGAGCTCACAGTCCTGGTCTACAGAACCAGAGGGGAGCCAGGGACATCTCTGAGGTCTCTAACCTATTCAACTTTAGGTTTGTGGTTTTAGAACTGTACAAAATCCTTTGATAATTTGGAACATTGGTACTGTACAAAGGAAGGAAGGAAAGGAGGGGTGGAGGGATGAAGGAGGAAATATGGGCTCTCTAAATTCAGGTTTGCTTGCAATGACAAATAGAAGCCCATTCCCTCCTTTAGACTTCTTGCAAAGATTCCTCCTACATTGGAAAAAGGTCAACACTGGGACAAAATTTAAGCAGCAAACTGTTAAGCAGCCTGTGCAAGAAGTAGGTTCAGCCTCACAGTTTGTCTTTGCTTTGACCTGGTCCAGCTGGACCTGACACTACTTCATATCAAGTCCTATTTCCACAGCTTGTTCAATTTTAATTTTTTTTCCTGAAAAAACTAACAGTTTAGAAAATTAGCCATTTCCTCTCTGTTGAATTAAAAGAAAGCAGGTTTGGCCATAGCTAGTTTGGCTCACTAGTTAGAGTTTCAGCCTGAAGACTGAAGGGTCTCTGGTTCAATTCCAGTTAAGGGAATATACCTTGGTTTTAAGCTCAGTCCCCATCCTAGTCAGGGTGCATGCAGGAGGCAGCCAATCAATGTGTCTCTCTCACATCAATGTTTTTCTCTCTTTCGGTCTCTCCCCCTCCCTTCCACTCTCTCTAAAAACGTCAATGGAAAAAAAAAAATAATCCTTAGGTAAAGATTAACAAAAAACAAACAAACAAAAAAAAAAAACTTTGAAGGACTTTGAGGCCAGATTCCACCTTATACTTAGACACTCCCTCCCTCTCTCTGAGTTTCTAGGGGTCAGTTCAGCAAGTTGATCAACTGTGACAGGTTCAGACCAAGCAAAAGCAGATATGACCGGGTTGCTGTCCATATTAATAACTCCCAATGTCCTATATGCCCAGAGACTCACCAGGGATCAGTTCATTTTAATAAGGGTCAGAGTGCATACAGTGACTTTCCTAGTTGTGTGGAGATGCTTTCAGAACATTAGATTTACAATAGCTAAGATCTGAAACAGCTCAAATGCCCGTCCATAGATGAGTGGATAGAGATGTGGTACATTTACACAATGGAATACTATACAGCTGTAAAAAAAATAAAAATTAAAAAAAGGATTTATGACCCTTTGAGACTGCATGGAGAGACCTGGAGAGAATTATGCTAGGTGAAATAAGTCAGTCAGAGAAAGACACATTATCTCACTTACATGTGGGATCTAACGAACAAAATAAACTGACGAACAAGATTGATCCAGAAATATGGAAGCATGGAGCAGACTAACCAATTTCAGAGGGAAGGGGGTGGGGGTGGGAAGAGATTAACCAAAGAATTTATATGTATCTATGCATAACCCGTGGACAAATACAGTAGTGTGGTGAAGGCCTACAGTTGGGGGCAGGTGTGAGTCGGGTGGTCCATGGGGAGGAAGAGGGAGATATCTATAAAGATAATTTTTTAAGAAAGGAAATATTAAAAGTCACAAAAAGGAAGGTAAACTTGGATATCCACCTGTTTGCTGTGATGTGAGCCAACTACAGAGCGTTGGCTTAGTCCATTCATTTTGGAGGTAAGACTGGCTTGTTAAAAAGCCATGTCAGCCTGGGGCCAGGAAAGAAGCCTGGATTGTGAAGTAAAATACTGACTCCTCCATGCCAACTAGAATTAGTCCCTTCCAAATCCTTCCCTCAATTTATAGTTCTCAAAATTACATTGTTTTTAAATTATTTTGTATGAGGTAAACACCAGGCTCGCTGATTCCTGCTAAACATTGTGAGCAAAGTTCACTTTATCAATATGTCCTGCCCAGATTACCTAAGACAAGTTTCTTCCAAAACCCTGTTAGTCCCAAGCAGGCTGGTTAGGTTCTACCCTAATTGACCAGTTTTTCTTTGTTTGTTTGTTTTTTAACTTGTCCCTGGATATAGAAGTCCAACTTTACTGTTATCACTTCCTGTTCACTAACTATAGTTGTCTTTATGGAATTTGGAGACTAAGTAAAGTCATAACGCAAGAGAGGGTGATGTGAAACATTTATTATGATCTTGGAAAAGTTTTGATTTGTTTAAACAAGAACAACTTATAAAAAGAGAAGAATACTGGGCTGGGGCTGAATTAGATAAAATAATTAATCGTAAGGGACAGGCAAAAAGACGGTATATCAGGAAGAAGAATAAAGAGGAACAGAAAGGACAAGCAAGGAAATAAAAAACTTGGGATGGGGGTCACAGGAGTTTTGTGAGATTCCCTTTGTTTATTATGACAATAAAGAACATGTGTTGTTCTTTATTGTCATAAATTAAACTAGAAAGTGTCCTTTGAATTTAGTAATTATGAAAACATAATTGGAAGGAGAAGTTTTAGATGAAAAAAGAATGTTTCATATCTTTTTTTTTTCATCTGCCTAATAAAGCATTTGGATTATTTGGTTCCCAAAATTTCTTCCAATTTTAACCATTTATGATTATGTGTTTAGTAATGGTTAAAAAGGCCTGAGCTGCCAAGCAGTTCTTTCCACAATGTCATGTGGGCTTTGAATTCCACCTGTGCCCGCCACTTCCTAGCTGAGAGACCACTGACAGGTTCTTTAATATTTCTGTGTTAAAAAGAGACACAGTTTCTGCATCTCAGGAGGATGTGATGAGATAATCCATGGGAAGCAGTGCAGAGTTCCTGGCATGGTCAGTAAGCATTGAGCCCCTTCTCTATATTTTACCTTTACTCTCAGCTTTCTTCTTCTTCCATGTAACGTTCACCTCCTCCATGGTTGCCTCAGCCAGCCCACAGACTCAGAACTGTGCTCAGGGTGGCAGCCTCGGTCAGCCCTGGGACAGATTTTTCCTTGTGTTTGGAGAGCAGCAGAGATGCTCAAAGTCATTATCTAAGCATGAACAACACCAGGCTGGAATGAGCCAAAGCCCTTTATAGCACAGACACCTGCCAGGGAGTTCGGGGCTCTGGCCACTGATCATGGTGCCTGGGCTGTGAGGCCTGGAGCCCCATGGCCAGCCTAGGAGCTGGCCAGAGAGTTGGCAAGCATGAGCCATAGAAGACAGGACTATGCAGGGCAGATGGCTGATGGAAAGGTGAATTTGCAGTCAGCTTCAGCCAGGCCAGAGCATGTAACTGTTCTTGGGTTAGTTTAAGGAGGAGGTCAAAGTTCAAGAGAGCTGAGAGAAAGCCTCAGGAAGGAGTCAAGCTCCTAAGTGGCTCATAGAAAAGATTAGAAATCTTTTTGAATGAGAAATGTCCAGCCTCAACTCATTTAGCTCAGACATCTTCCAAATTGCCCTAGGAGTAAGGGAGCCATGCTTCTGTGCAAGATGTCAGCCCAAAGCAGCCGAAAACTTAATTCTCACTCTTTCAGGATCTTCTGTGCTGTGCGAGGGGCCCAGTTGGTGACTCCGAGTAGATGGAGTGTCTTCATGCGGGCTAATGGGGAGCAGGGGAGCTCATTGACACCCATTTCACAGAGCCCAAAATTTGAGGTTACCTTTAACATCCTCCCTTTCCTTCATTACTGCCCATCAATACTAAGTTTGTGATTCTACTTCCAGACTGAGCCCCAGATGCATACCCTCTGCTCTGCTGACACAGGTCCCACCCCAGTCAAGGCCACATGCTGCTTACTTGGACTACTGCAATTAGTCTCCTAAATGGTCTCCTAATTTGTCTCCTAATTGGTCTAACTAGTCCCTTAACTAGTCTCCTAACTAATCTCTTAACTGATTTCCTTACTAGTCACCTAACTGGTCTCCAGAGTCTTGAGATGTCCCTCGAATACCCCAAGCTTTCTCCTGCTTTAGAGCAAGCTGTTCCCTCTGCCTGAAATACCTCCCTAGACATTGACACAGCTGACTGACTCCTTCACATCACTCATCTCTGCTTTGGTACCTCCTCAGAGAGGCCTTCTCTGACCACTCTGACTAGAGTTATTTATCATTATGCATTCTCCTTACAACTTGTAATCTTTTCATTTATGTTTTTGCTCCCCCCACCCCCAGAAGGTAAGCTACGTGATATCCAAGATCTAGAATAAGACTATGGTGCTTGTCCAATGATTATTTGCTGAGGGAGTCCTCAACTGAATAAATAAGTGAAATATTATATATATTTTTTGTTACCTCTTTGAGTTAATTGTTATATTTAAACTTAGTTCATCCCATCTGCAAAGAAAGAAGGTATTTTTTCTTATATACTTTCTCCAAAATTCTTTTCTCAAAATGTGGTATTTTCCATCTTTGGAAATATCTTTTTGCTAGGAGCCACAGACTGAAATCAGGCATGACAAAAACCTGAAAAAAAGCCACAGAGAAAGTTAGACTGTTATGAAAGACAGCTTCTCAGAGCAGCCTGGACCCTAGATCTAGTAGTCAGTCTCCCTCCCTGAAATTGAGGTCTCTCCTGTTTGGCATCAGTGAAATGGTGGCTGGGACTCTAATGTAGTTTCTGCCCTGACCCTTATAACTGGTGCTCTGGCTCCCCACCCAGACACAGGCAGGGAGTGATCTCATGCCTGGAAACACCTGCCCAAGTACAGAAAGAAGAGAAAATGATTTGCTAGATTAAAGAAATCACTAGACTAAATCAATGAACTATCTACAAAGCAAAGATGCAGACAAACAGCAGAAGCTGCTCTGTGAATGCCTTCACTGCGGGTCACAGGTTACCAGCTTCATTCACTTCTCAACCTGACCTCCGCCTCCAGCCTCTGCAGGAGGCCGTGCTGAGTGAGCAGCGCTCTTCTCAGTGGGAAGACCCTCTCCTGCCTCAGGTGAAGGATGGCCCTTCCCCACGAAGACTCACCATATGTCTTTCCTACCCTTTGCCCTTTAGCGGTCAAAACTAATTAACTTTTGTAATTCCAGCTGTCTATTTTACAGTTTGAGTTTTAACATATTAAAGAAGTTATGAGAGAGCTAATTTTTACCTTTTTTAAAATATATACTTCCGCCAAAACCGGTTTGGCTCAGTGGATAGAGAGTCAGCCTGCGAACTGAAAGGTCCCGGGTTCGATTCCAGTCAAGGACATGTACCTTGTTTGCAGGCATTTATGGTTTTGTCCCCAGTAGGGGGTGTGCAAGAGGCAGCTGATCGATGATTCTCTCTCATTGATGTTTCTAACTATCCCACTCTTCCTCTCTGTAAAAAAATCAATAATATATATATATATATTTGCAACATAATCAAATTGACAGTGTACTTTTAACCTTTTTGAACCTTTAACTAAAACATAGCCTGCTAATTAACTATTTTCATAGGGGCTTTTCTAAGGCAGGGGTTATATGTGCCAAAACTTTTCGAGAGAGATTTCAAATCTAAGAAAGGAGCTAATCCTACAGCCCACCTTCGGTGTAAAATAGCTCACCCGCCCCGAGAGCACAGCTGCAGGGACTCTCTGGCCTTCCACACCGGTTTTCTCCTGGCGATTGGAATGACCTGATCTAGAGAAGACATTTTAATTTTGCAATCAATATGGGAAAATTTTTTCAACAAATTTATTAAATAATTTTCCATATGGGCATGTATGTAGGTTGTAGGTTCAATCCCCAGCCTTGGTTGGGGTGCATGCAGGAGGCAACCTATTAAAATGTCTCTCTCACATCAGTGTTTCTTCTCTCGAAAAAAAAATTAAAATATAAATAGATATAGATATATATATCTTCCCCTCCCTTCCACTCTCTTTAAAAAATCAATAAAATATTCTCCAGTGAGGATTCATAATAATAATAATAATAGTAATTATTATTATTATTATTATTATTATTATTATTTCCCATATAGATTTATTACTTTTTCACTAAGTACTGAACTAGAAACTTTATGATAATAAATGGCACTTGTCACATGGGAATAAGACTGTAAAAAAGGAAATTAGCCTCAGTGACACAGATATTGAGAAAGGGATAGGAACTCACAACCCTATAGTCTGTCCTGTGATACTCTAAGAGAGTGAGAGGAGAGGATCCACATTTATTAGCTCAAATAAATAGTTGTTTTGCACAAAATGCTCCCCAGGTCCGGAGGAGGGGGGACCTGGGGGCGCCGGTTAGCATTGCATAGGACTCACTCTTCATTTCATGGTCCTATTGGCATATCCTACAATGTCCTTTATTCATTTTAATGTCACTTTACTATTTTTCCTCTTTTTTTCACCATTCTGAATTCCATTCTCTCAACATTGCTGGTACCCAACTGAGTGTATTTTATGTATGTCTGTTATATATTTGTTCAAATATATGTATGTTCTAGAAAATTCATAGTATTGCCTTTCTGTGTTATTCTTTATTGTAGTATAGCTCTCATTCTGTGTTTTACTCTTTCACTCAGCTTTGTGTTTTTTTTTAATATATTTTTATTTATCTCAGAGAGGAAGGGAAGTAGAGAGAAACATCAGTGATGAAAGAAAAAATTCCTCTGGTTCATGATTTTGCCATTTTGTTTAATTTAATACCTGATTATGTTGCCTCAATCTCCTGTGCAATCTCCTGTGCACTTGATGGTGTACCATTCATTATGGGTAGTTACAGAATTTTCATAATTAATCTGTAATTGCAATACTTGCATAGCATTTCCCATGAAAAATGATTTACAAATTAAACCCAATCTCACCTTATATAATTATCACAGGTCTGACTGACAAATGTGTGTGAAGCCCTTGTGTGATGGGGCTCTCTCTAATGACAATGTGTTGATTTTCTAATCAACAAAGGTTAAGTAGCATTTTTGCTTGCAGACCTACAATTTAAACTTATGGCATTTGTCATCAAGAAAGATTTCTGTAGAGCACATGAGTTAAACTCAAATAATTATCAGGAGTTCTACTGCATTAACATCTTTTGCATAATATATAATAACCATTTTCAGCACACAAAAAATTTCTTCATATGGACTAAATCAGTGAAAGTACTTTCCAGCTCACTGACCAATTTAATAAATCAGAGGCTATCTAAATAAGAAAAGAGCATCATTTATTCAGTTTTTCTTTCAAAAGAAATGACGTCCCACTTATCTGCTTTATAAATTATAAAGAGAGAGTACAAAACTTTATTTAATGGAGGCAACAAATACAAATTAGACTATAGTCATCTGTTAATTGTCAATTAATAGAAGGAAGAGGGGAAGTCAGGCAGCAGTGCAATGAAGGAAAAGGAAGAAAAGGAAATTTAGGGCAAATTGAAAGTAATTTACTCAAATATAGAGATGGAGACATATAAGTACAGACATATAAGAGAAAGGTTGTACATCACAGAGCAACTTAGAGCTGGAAGAAATCAAAGACATCACCTAGTTCAACCTCCTTTTTTATGGATAGGAAAAACTGATGCTGAGAAGAGACTAAGAGGTTTGATGAAAGCCACACAGCTAACCCAAAACAATCAATCAATAGTCCTGATGGGGAGAGAGAGACAGGAAGAAAGACTGACAAATGCAAAAGCTCAGAAAGACCCAGGACCAGCTTTCTGGTCAAAGACAGAGCAGCAGAGAAACAGAAAAGGCTGCCCCCTCTAGCCCTTTATGGAATGAGGCCTACATACATGAAATATCTAAGTATTTGCCTTAATAAGAATAAAATTATGATCTAATTTTTACTTGCCCTGCCAATTGGCCCTTTTTTAATCTCTGATTTTTTTTTGTCATATTAACAATTACTTAGAGTCTTTTAACAATCTCTTTTTCAAACTCTCAGCTATTACTGAGACCCAAAATGAATTCTTTCCTAATTAAATAAATCCCATATAGATTGAAAGAGTAGAATATTAAGAGAAATTACATCATTAAAGTGCTAGAAGAAAATATAGTTGAATAATTATATTATTTTGGATATGAGAAATTTGTTCTAAGTCTAATACCAAAGGCAGAAATCATACAGAAAGGTCAAGGGTTCAAATAAAATACAAATGTATATAACTACATAAACATTCAAAACTTTCAAAGGGAAAAAGAAACATTATATAGTATTAACAGGCACAACTGGAAGGGGGTAGTTATCATATTTACAAGAGTTACAGCCCCAAATCCTCCTATATAATAAAGGAGGATTTATTTGACGTGTATAAATTAACCCACATGCCATCACAACATGGCTGCACCCACAGCGGAGGCAGGGTTCCCGTAATGAGCAATCAGCAAGGACCAGAGGCTGCATGGCGCCAGGCCAGGGTGGGAGACCTCTGACCGTGCCACCCACCCAAAGGGGAGACCTCCTTTTTTTAATTTATAATGCAGATAAGTGGGACGTCATTTCTTTTGAAAGAAAAACTGAATAAATGATGCTCTTTTCTTATTTAGATAGCCTCTGATTTATTTATTAAATTGATGGGAGACCTCAAGGTGCACCCTTCGCCCTTCTCCCCAGGCTGGGGGACCTGAGGCCACGTTCCCTTTACCCCCCCTCCAAGAGCCTGGACAAGGAACCTCAGGCCATACCCTTTGCCCCAGGCCAGGGGACCTGAGGGTGTCCCTGGGGACTTGAGGCTGTGCTCCCCGCCCAGCAGGGCTTGATGGGGGACCTGAGACTGTGTCCCTCACCCAGCAGGACTTGACAGGGGTGGGGTCAGCTGGGTCTGGATCTCGCCCAATTGGGGTGGGGCCAGCCAGGTCTGGGTCTCGCTCAATTTTGAGGCGCGCACAGGTCAGCAGGGACTTAACTCTGTCCCACAGTGTGCCCGGGACTCTGACAGGAGGAAGATTTTCATATACATTTTACTAATTTTCTTTCATCTCTGACACTTCTGTTATAGAGAAAGGGCAAATTGCAATATTAAAATATTTCCTCTAATTAATTCCCTTTTAATGTGCATGAATTTTGTGCACTGGCCCGCTAGAATGATTATAAATGAATAAGAAATAGAACTTCTCCTTCCCCCCAAGAAGCAGCAAAATATAAGAATTGGTAACACACAAAAATCATTCAAATCACAGTATTTGAAGCAATGAACTCTTCTCCCCTCAACCTATAAATTCAAAAGGCTCCTGCCTAATATTAGACTTGATGTGAAGAAGGTGGGCATATCATACTCCATGGGTGAAATACAAATTAATAACTTATTTTTATAGGAAAATATACTTCCAATGCCTTTAAAGATGTAGCTCTGGCTGGGGTTGCTCAATGGTTAGAGAGTTAGCCTGTCTACTAAAAGTTCAAGGGTTTAATTCCTGGTCAAGGGCACATCCCCCTGGGTTGTAAGTTCAATCCCCAGCCCCCAGTCAAAGCATGTACAGGAGGCAACCAATCAATGTGTCTCTCTCACATTGATGTTTCTAGCTCTCTCCTCTTTCTCCTCTCTCTCTACCCCCGCTTCCCACTCTCTCTGCAAATTAATGGAAAAAATTATCCTTGGGTGAGTATTTTTAAAATGATACTAACAAAAGTAAAATGTATATACTCAGCAATTACATAACTATAAGAATTAATTCTACGTAAAAACTGGACAAGTGTACAAAGGTTCTTATAGGGATATTCATTACACTATCATATAAAATGGAAATTGGTTGGTAGTCCAAAGGTTGTGGAAGAGCAAACTAAGTTCTCATAGGGTGAGCTACTGTGCAGGCTTAAACAAGATGTTCTAGTTACACATTGCTTAGAAAATTTTTTGTGATATATTGAGTGCAAAAAAGCATATTTCAAAACAATGTGTATATCATGATTGCATTTCTTCCTTTGCCTTATTTTTTACACATGTGTAAGCTCATAAATAAAAGTAGAAAAGGCTATTTGTTAAAGTGAAAGTTATATCTGTGTAGCATTACAGATTCTCTTTTTCATTTCACTTATCAGTATGTTTGCAATTTCCACAGTGAAAAACTGTTACATTTGTAATAAGGGGAAAAGAAAGGGTGATATCTAAAAACAAGGATTTTTAAATTTTAGCATATTTTGATAGAATGTAGTGGTGAAAATTTAAATGGCAAAGCCTTAATGGACAAAAAGCCCTTGAGAAACCCTCATTTCAAAAACAAAACCAAGAGGCTAAAATTATAGAAGCCAAATTAAAAATTTAACACATCAAAGGTGACTAATTGATTGAAATTCTTCCAAATCATGGTAAAGGCCCCAATTCTCTGCAGCACACAGGTGTGGGGCTGAGCTGACCAGCAGATTACATAATGAGTAGTCCTTCCAAGTGGTTGTTTCTTATAACTTTTTTGTCAACTACTATCCCATAGCTTTGATCAAAAAGGTCATTGGACTCCCTTCAATTAATCCTGTCTTTATATCTTTTCTTTAATAAATAATCCCTGAAGAATCATTCTTCAAATTTATGAACTACCCAGTGAGAGAATGCTAGCCTTGGGTTTATAAAAATAATAGAGTGCTTTGTTTGTCATTTCATGGCCAAGGATTTTCAGGTCCAAGAAAATCCTAATCTGTCTCTGCAGCTAAGGCCCTGTCTGCTGAATCTCACACATTGTACACTTTTTCTCAACATAATAGAACAAGTGATGGGAATCAAACCCCCAACTACCAACCTCCCCTAACTGTCACAGTCCTACAGACCACTCCATCTTTGAAAACCTCCAAAATATATGGACATCTATGGGCATTGACCCTAACGCTCTTCTTCTGCATCAGATGGTCAATACCAAACAGAGTTTAAGACCATAGGCAAAAGAATAAGGCAGATACAACACAATGTTCTGGAGCTTTGACTCCTTGAGTAAACTTCTGAATTTCTCTAAGCCTCAGTTTTCTCATCTGTACAATGCTGTAGTGATAATAATGCCTACCTGGCATTGTGAGAACCAGGTGATGAACATATATAAGGCATGTGGGAGGAAATCTACTACATAGCCTCCAATAAAAGTATAACTTTTATTAACAGTATCTTTTTTATAAATCTCATCACATATTTTGTTTAGTAATTTTAACTATAATTCAGTTTATTTAATGTCCAGAAAAATTGTTACTGTAAAATACAGACATATATATAAACTTGAGTTCCTCCCTTTGTAACAACTGCTTTAAAAAACAAAACAAAACATAACTAAAGTCATTACAGACACAATTAAACCCACCTAGATAAAATGCTCCAACAAATCCTTCTATGAAATTGGTTAGGAATATTTTAATATTTTCATGTTCATGGGCCTCCATCTAACTCTGTAACTTACCCCAAAAATCACAATGAGCTTGCTCTTTGTGCTGTATGTCTTGCAGTGACAGTTAGACAAAAGCAATGAATTGCTTTTGTGGTTGATTTTTGTGAAAAATTATTAATTCCAATTTCCAACCACTCCAGACAAGGACCTGGAAATCCTTACCATGAAAAGCATTTCATGAGACAACCACTTTTCAAATGGACCTATCCTTTCCAACTTCATAACTACATTAATATACTCATGTCTCTCTGCCTTTGTATATTTCTGTCAATAGATAGTGGAACTGAAGGACATGAGATTAAAGAGCAAAAAACCCAGAGATTTCTATAAACTTCTTTTCTATAGGAAACTAGATAAGACTTCCAAAACAGCTTATATATTTTTTGTGTATCTCTAAACATTTTTATTTCTGTAGCCAAATGATTGCAGCTCAGAAGACAGCCTCTTTTAATTAGGCATTATAGCTTTAGGGAAGAAAGCATCTAGTTTCTCTATTAAGCAAGACCCATTTGAAAGTGAGCCTGCCAGCCTGGGCAGCTTGACTCAGTGGTTGTGCATTGACCTATGAACCAAGAGGTCATGGTTCCATTCCTGGGCAGGGCACATGCTTGGATTGCAGGCTCAATCCCCAGTGTGGGACATGCAGGAGGCAGCCAACCGATTCTCTCTCACTTTTGATATTTCTATCTCTCCCTCCCTCTCCATTCTTCTATGAAATCAATAAAAATGTTTTTAAAAAAGAAAGAAAATGAGTATGCTAATTGTGCTTGTCCATCTCATCTCCTCCCACAATTGTTCAATGCATGATGAATGAAAACAGAGCTATAACAGGTTCTTCCATCTGAGCTACATGCCTTCTGTCATTCCCAGGTGGTGCTGGAGGTCAGCAGGGCTTCCTGGGCTGCATCCGCTCCCTGAGGATGAATGGGGTGACCCTGGATCTGGAGGAAAGAGCAAAGGTCACTTCCGGGTTCAAATCCGGGTGCTCGGGCCACTGCACCAGTTATGGGGCTAACTGTGAGAATGGAGGCAAATGCATAGAGAAATATCATGGTTACTCCTGTGACTGCTCCAACACGGCCTATGATGGAACATTTTGCAACAAAGGTAAGGCAGAACCAGTTTCTGGTCCTGTTTACACATCTCTTTAAGCCTAAATCAACTGCATAATGATTTCTCAGCTGCACAAAACGCACCTTTATTCTCAAAATATTCAGAATTCTTCTCCCACCTTAAGTAGGGAGTCTCCATCAGTCCCTAATCTGATGTTTACTACGATGAGATATGAGATGCTTTGAGTGAGATGCAGAATTTCCCCCAAATTCCAACAAACTGTGCACTGACTACATTACCAAGCAAATAGCTATGTCACGCCTTACTGTTGAGTGACAAAGTAGTCTCTGAAAGGGGACTTGAGCCTGATGCTCCCACTTAGAGACATCACAGGGGTCAACACACTGGATGGATGGGTTGCCAAAAGATTCAGTGAATGCAACCCAGACATCGATCCTACCCTCACCTCTGGTTGCTAAGAGACTGGATTCAAGCTGGACTTCCAAGAAAGCCCATTTATCTGGTTACTGTCATTGTCATCATTGTGACTCCTACACAGGATCCTCTGGGGTAGTTCTTAGCCTCAGTTATACTGAGGAAAACCTGAGAGACCATATCTAACTATTCAGCTCAGAGCATCTGTTATTACTTTTCTTTTCAGTCTTGAGTGATTTCTTTTATCCCCAGGAAAGTCTGCAGAGCCAGTCAGCAGACTACAAGAACCTGGTGCACTTGCATGTTTTCATACACCTTGGGGTCCTGTGTGACCAGAAAAATTTCACTCAACTGAATGCAAACTGGGCTGCATCCCCTTCCAATAAGTAAACAAGAGGGCTGGAGAGAAGCAGGCTGGCCCCTTTCCTGAGCTACACCTGAAATGCATGTGAATCTCTCTTCTCTTTCTAAATGAATGTGCAGCCTTTGGGTAACATTTTCTGGACATGGTTGGTATGTCTCTTCATAAGAAGCTTTACATAAGCAGCCTATTCATACTCTTGGAAATACATACAGGGTGATTGTGTTGGCATTATTCACACATGATGCCACCCAGAAGGAGGAATTATTCCACAGCATTCTCTGTACATCCAGGCTACTGTCTGGAGGTGCTGTCATATGAGCATACAGATGAGGTCAAACAGGGCTTGAAGAATGAGCAAAAGACGACAGCTGAGGCAGGAAGGAACACCACCACTGAATAATGCCACTGCACATCAATGGGGTGACTCCAGGGCGTCTTTCTGCTCGGGACCACGTGGTTCCATGATTTTCCTGTCGCACACAATGGGATGGGTTTGCAGAACACATTAATTCTGCAATTGTAGAAATGACAGTCTTGCAATTACTATCCGTTGTGCTTGATGCTAATTTAATGCAGTCATTCCATTGCCAAAGTGATGTCTGAATGCAGTCAAGTGAGCACTAATGCCTGAGAGATTTCACTCATGAATGCCCATTTAAAGAAAATTGCAGGCCCCTTGCTTTTGGAGAGTTAGGTTATACGTGGTAGTTCATACAAAACCTCTGGGGTTAATAGGCAATATTCACAAATAAGAAAGGCAGCTTTGCCCATATTGGAGATAAAGTCAAGTGAAGGCTGTGGGTGTCCTTTGACCTTTTCTCAAAGGGTTTACACAAAAGACACCTAAATATTCTTGGTATCTGTTTAGCTGGAGGGGTTTACATTTGACTCAGTTAGTGGCTAGAGCCAAAAATTTTTTAAATAAAAAACTGCAGAACATATTTGGAAAGTATTTGGGCATGCTTCTGAATCCAAACAAGTTTCTTCTTGACTTGGGAGAATGATGTGTTGCTGGTCAGAGGAGTCTTGCAGCCTCCTGGGAAAGTGTTGTTTGCAGAAAGATAAGCTCACTCATGGACAGGGATCTCCCCTCTCAAACCTCTAGCCAAGTACCCCTCGTTTCTGGGCCACACCTCTCAGGTAGCCTGGTGTTTACACAGCAGCTTCTAGGACCACACCCTCATGGTGGGGCTGCAGCAAATAGCTTGGCTTCTAGAAAGAGCAGCCATAGTCACCCACCAGCAAAAGAGCTCATGAAAGTCCTTGGCAGACCTTCCTTTGATAGCACAGTCTGTACCTCTGAATGTGGAGTTAATGTTCACAGTACTTAGCTAAGTGAATAAAGCAGGTCCTAACACCACCCACAGTCTGATTTGTTTATACAAAATCACACACAGAGAAGCAAACTGTAGAAAATGCCCTGGCTGGTTTGGCTCAGTGGATAGAGTGACAGCCTGGGAACTAAAGGGTCCTGGGTTTGATTCTGGTCAAGAGCACATGCCAAGACTGTGGGCTTGATCCTTAGTAGGGGGCATGCAGGAGGCAGCTAATCAATGACTCTCATCATTGATGTTTCTATCTCTCTCTTCCTCTCCCTTCCTCTCTGAGTCTTGTGTCCTGGAATAGATGATCTCTTTAGTGAGATTCTTGCAAAGCATAGTATGTTGCCATTCAAAAGCTACCAGGATCTCTGGATGGTCTGGCTGAGTTGGTTGGGCATTGTCCCATGCACCAAAAGGTTGCCTTTTCGATTCGCAGTCTGAGCACATGCCTGGGTTGAGGACTTGATCCCCGGGGGGCAGGGGGGGGGGGCCATTCAGGAGGCAGCCAATTTATGTTTTGCTCTCACATTGATGTTTCTTTCTTTCTCTCACTCTCCCTTCCTCTCTTTCTAAAAACCAAAAATATTTTTCAGAGCCACAGTGCTCAGAACTTTTCTGCCCACATTGGTAGTGTTGCCATAACTGAAAGCAGAGAGCTCTGCCTGCCCCCTATTTACATGTGCACTTGACCACATCTCTGTATAGTAGTTACGTGCAATGTCTGGAAGCTCAACGATTCAAAATTCAGCCTAGCCTGCAGACCTCAGAGCTACACTATTTTGTGGCCTGCTGCTGCGATCATAGTTAGTCCAGCAGGTGAACGCTGTGGCCCTGGAATCGCCATGAATCTTTTGGTCCGGAACACCATTTATGGAACACCATTTATGCAGCAAGCACCCTTGAGATTAAGTCAGAGTGGAGTTGGAAGCATCCTCATGGGGTTATTATTGAGGTCTTCAAAAAATCATATCGGTTCCTTGAATACTTACAGAGTTTCAAGAAATAAAAAGTGACTGCTCTATTCTAGAAACCTCATCTATAATTTCCCCTTTCTTCAAGTGGATAATGGTCTCTCTTCCTCTCCCACCCCCACATTAAGGATGACAACTCCAGTTCCCATTGATGAGTTCAGGTATTTCTCTTCTTTAATCTGAACGTAACCCAAATATTTGCACAAGTCCAGTGCTAATCACTTCTTAGTTTTTTTAGAATCAGAGATTAATAAGGTTTTAAGTAAAATTCTTTCTAAAACTTTACTAATTGAAGTAATCTAATTTAAATCCCTTTTAAGTAGGACTGTTTTAACCTGTTGCCTTTTATAATTCCTTAATAAATGTCTCTTAAGCCGAAGCCGGTTTGGCTCAGTCTTAGAGCGTCGGTCTGCGGACTGAAAGGTCCCGGGTTCGATTCTGGTCAAGGGCATGTACATTGGTTGCGGGCACATCGCCGGTGGAGGGTGTGCAAGAGGCGGCTGGTCGATGTTTCTCTCTCATCGACGTTTCTAGCTCTCTATCCCTCTCTCCTCCTCTCTGTAAAAAATCAATAAAAATATCTTTTTTAATAAATAAATAAATAAATAAATGTCTCTTAAAATGGAATCTTATAAATTCAGTTAAAAAATATAAATGAAGTCCCACAAATCAAATTAAAACAGTAGACCAAGTTGTAAAATTCAAACAAGTTTATTCCCCCCTTCCCCCCGTTAAATAAGGGAAAATGTTATCTCATGTGACATGGCTCAGTGGTTGTGTCAACCTATGAACCAGGAGGTCACAGTTCGATTCCTGATCAGAGGCACATGCCCAGGTTGCGGACTCCATCTGATTATCCCTCATCATTGATGCTTCTATCTCTCCCTCTCTGTGGATCTGCAACCCAGGTACCTGCCCTTGACCAGGGATCAAACCTAGGACTGGTCGGTGGGCTGATGCTGTAATCACTGAACCACACTGGCCATGATGCAACATGCTTTTTCTTGCAGACCTATACACAGGCTCAGAGAAGCAGACTTGTAAAGTGCCTACAGAATCACAAGCTACATGTAGTTATTACCATACTTCATAACATCTTTAAAAATAGCAAGGAATATTTCAAGCAGTTTTCTTTTTATTCCTATAATGAATTTGTCACTGTTCAGACTTTCAGCTTTTGCCCTAACATTCAAATGTCACTGGGTTACTTATTTCAACAATTCTTCAATTACTCTTGAATTGTTAAGGATTTGTGAAGCTCTTTTTGTCCGAAGATCAAAGTATCTCATGGTTGAAATGACATTTTGCTGACCACCTCCTTTTATGCCAGACACTAAACTAAGTATATTCACAATAGCTTACCTTATTTATTCATCACAGCAATTTTGAGACATAGAAGTTAGTGCTCTCATTTTTGAAAATGAAGGAACTGACACTTCTAAAAGGTTATTATCTGAAGACACATGGCTGGTAAATGACAGATTGGAATTGGAACCCTAAGGCCCTGATTCCAAGCCTGGTATTTTCTCTGCCATGTACACACCAAGATAGCATACTTTTCATGACACGGTCACTGGGTGGGAACCAAGCTGTGCTTGATAGAGGACTGGAGAGGCACATGGGACAGCCTGCTCCAGATTCGGATGTGTCTGACACTTAGAGAGCTTCTCTTATCTTTCAGCTTCATCTCCATTTATGACAGAAAATGTCTTCAGGAAGACTCAGTGGATGTCAACTCTGGGTTCCAATCCCTGTCAGTTTAAGAACTCTGGGACATCCATGACCTTCAGAACTCAGGGAAATCCATGCATCCTCAGAACTCAGGGACATCCAGGCACCTTCAGAATCCCCAACTCCAGGAATATAAATAAAAGCACCTCACCTAAAGCTGATCAGTTCCACACTCTTTCATATACTGAAGGCTTAGGGACCCTAAACCTGAGATGCTCAGGGACAAGATGACATGACTCAACTGGCAGTGACTGTCCCCCCAACCACCTCATAAAGCCTTTAAATAATCAACTGTAATTAATGTGAAGTTTACAAAAATCATGCTATCTTTTCTCACATAGTACCTTCATAATTTCAGCTAAAACTCTATATGTTTCTTTTCTTTCATAAATATAAAAAGAAGCAAAATAATGAATTGTTCAGGGTATTTTACTTTTAAAGCTCTCACATTTTCAGCTTCACCAAAAGCAGGTCTGTTCACCACCATCCAAATTTTCCATGAGCACTTTAACCCATCTGCATGGCACCCCTCCCTTGGTGGTGGTCCTATGTGTTATGGCATATTAGTGATTCCATGGAAAGAAGCCAATACATCCTACACATTTGTCTCTCTTTCTATATCATACATACCACATGAAGGCTGAGTATAGGGCTAAATCCCAAAAGTTCTGAATAATTTTCCCTTCTATCTTTGCCTTTCTTCCTGGGACTCTCTCTGTGTGGCTGAGTAAACACACGCACACTCCACAGAAAAACAGCCAGAATTGAATTGGGCCTTTCTAACAATAGGTCACAGATAAAAAGCTATTTCTTTGTATTTTATGGCACATCCACATACCATAGCTATGATTTTGTGTTAACAGTGGAGAAGACCTTTCACTACAAATATGTAATGTGAGGTTTGGAACAAGGGGCATGGAGGGTCTGACCAAAGAAATTCTTCTATGAGAGAGCAGTCTAAACTGCTTGCTTGCTTTCTTTCTTTCTTTCTTTCTTTCTTTCTTTCTTTCTCTATTTCTATTTTTTTTTTTTATTGCCTAAAGTTTTACATATGTCTTCTTTTTCCCCAATTGACCACCTCCCCTCCCCCGCCCTGAGCCATTCCTACCCCCGGGCAAGCCCCCACCAACCCAGTGTCTGTGTCCATTGGTTATGCTAATATGCATATATGCATGCATACAAATAATTTGGTTGCTCTCTAACCCCCCCCCCTACCCTTTGTCTCTGGATCTATTCTTGTTCATCAATTTGTGTTGAACATTATATTCCATTTATGAGTGAGATCATGTGATATTTACCTTTCTCCAACTGGCTTATTTCGCTTAGCTGCATAATGTTCTCTAGTTCCTTCCATGCTGTTGCAAATGGTAAAAGTTCCTTTTTTTATTGCAGCATAGTATTCCATTGGGTAGATGTACCAGTTTTTTAACCCACTCATCTGCTGATAGGCACTTAGGCTGTTTCCAAATCTCAGCTATGGTGAATTGTGCTGCTATAAACATAGGGGTGCATATGTTCTTTCTCATTGGGGTTTCTGGTTCTTAGGATATATTCCTAGACGTGGGATCACTGGGTCAAATGGGAGTTCCATTTTAACTTTTGGAGGAAACTCCATACTGTCTTCCACAGTGGCTGCACCAGTCTGCATTCCCACCAGCAGTGCACGAGGGTTCCTTTTTCTCCACATCCTGGCCAGCACTTGTCATTTGTTTATTTGTTGATGATAGCCATTTTGACAGGTGTGAAATGGTATGTCATTGATGTTTTGATTTGCATCTCTCAGATGATTAGTGACTTTGAGCATGTTTTCATATGTCTCTGGGCCTTCTGTATGTCCTCTTTTGAAAAGGTTCTACTTAGATCCTTCTCCCATTTTTTTATTGGATTGTTTATCTTCCTTTTGTTAAGTTGTATGAGTTCTCTGTAAATTTTGCAGATTAAACCCTTATCGGAAATATCATGGGCAAATATGTTCTCCCATGAAATGGGCTTTCTTGTTGTTTTGTTGATGGTTTATTTTGCTGTGCATAAGCTTCTTATTTTGATCTCCATTGCCCTAGGAGCTGTATCTGTAAAGATACAGTTCCTAGGGCAATGGAGAAGATGCTTGATATGATTTCTATCTTTTTGAATTTGAAAAGACTTTGCCTGTGTCCCAATATGTGGTCTATATTTGAAAATGACCCATGTGTACTTGAGAATAATGTATATTCTGTGGCTTTGGAGTGAAATGTTCTGAAGATGTCAATTAAGTCCATCTGATCTAGTGAGTCATTTAGGATTGATGTTTATTTGAGGACAGAGAGCTGAGGGGCTTTAAAAGAGGCTGGAAGGGTATCTTAGGAGGGAGAGCTGGTCAGGGCCACTCTTCTCTCACGATCAACCTGAGGCCAGTCCTGCACTGGCCAAGAAAGAGGAAACTTACCCTCACTCTTATGCAGCTCAGATCCAGAAATTAGGCTGATTGTATTAGTGCTGTAACTTAGTTACATTACCAAATAAATAATCTTTAGTTATTGATTCATATAGAATATTGTACTGTAGGAAAATGTATTCTGAGTTCCTAAATCAATGTATACTATTACAATTACTATGGATCATTCTGTATATAGCATTAGCATATATAGCATAAACATTTTTCCTTGAAACCCTTGGTCTTCATGCCTTCCATTAAAAAAGACTGCTTAATATTCTATCCAGCGGATTTACCAAAATGTATTTAATCTACTAGTAAGTGTCACACAAGAGGGAAATGGCAATTTCTGTTTCTGCTCTTGAAATTGTTTCCAATTTTTTTATTGTACATAACACTGCAGTAAGTGTTTTTTGTAAACGGCATTTCAGTGTTTTACATTATGACTTGGCTAGATTGCCATATGGGAGAGGAGGGTTAGAGGGTATAAAGGATGATGGCTTTTCATACATGGAGCCAACCTGATTTCCCAAAATGCAATGCCCACGTCCCAGCACTAGTGAGGAAGTCTGCTTCTCAGAACACCAACAGTGTTTCCTCTTTGTCTTTTCTTCATTGTTGTGAATAAGCCAGAAATGGTTCTTTATAATTTAATTCACTCTTCTTTAGTTACTGAAGAACAAACAATTTAAAAGAAAGGTCTGGCAAGATCGATGTGTCGCTGAGAAAGGCCCACTCAAGGGAGGCCGAGGGCCTACACAGGGTCCCATTTATAACAGTGAAGTCACTACCAGGTTGAAAAGTTCCACTTGCCCATGTCCCAGCATGGACAGGAGTGTAGATTCTGACCCTTCCAACCCTGACAAAGTCCATCAGAGACTGCGCAAAAATGAACTTCAGGGTCAATCAAATATTATCTATCAAAATGTCACCTATGGCCTGACCAGTTTGGCTCAGTGGATAGAGAATCAGCCTGCGTACTGAAGGGGCCTGGCTTCAATTCTGGTCAAGGGCACGTACCTTGGTTGCAGGCATGTACAGGAGGTAACCAATAGATGTGTTTCTCTCACACTGATATTTCTCTCTGTCTTTCCCTCTCTTTTCCACTGTCTCTAAAACATCAGTGGAAAACTATCCTCAGATAAGGATTTTTTTTTTAATGTAACCTATGTACATTCTATTTAACCCAGTAATTATACTCAAGAAATCTAACCTAGAGAAATACTAGTAAAATAGATATAAACAAGGGTTGGCAAAAGTGGGTTTACAGTTGTTCATATGGAAAAATACATGCAGGTTATGATTATTACTAATAAATAAATGATAAAACAAAAATACAGTGTTTCATGTACTCAAAACTATAAACCTACTTTTTCCCACCCCTGTATAATTATTTTACCACTTTGCTGTACACTTGTAACTAATACAAAATAATATTTAAAGTAAACTGTAATTGAAAAATTCAAAAAGAGAGATGAGGGGAAGGAGTGCACAAGCTCAAAATAAATAAAATATAAATAATATTTTAAAAGGAATACTTGCATTGATAACATCCATAAAAATGATGACCTTAAATACCACATTAAAATAATTGCTGAAAAATTCAAATAAAAATATTCTAGAATAAAGACATTTTTATTCCTTCCCTCAATGCCACTGATATCAAAAGAAGGAAATAAAGGACCAAAAAAAATGTATCTTAAACAAAATATGGAAATAGCCATTACAACAAACCACAAGTTAGGACAAATGAATGTCAGATACTTTGAAATTTGGATCAGAATGAGAAAGGAAGCAATGAAACCGAGTTGTCTTTTAATTGATTTTAGAGAGAGCTTGGTGGAGAATGGGGGGGGGGGAGAGAGAGAGAGAGAGAGAGAGAGAGAGAGAGAGAGAGAGAGAGAGAGAGAGAAAGAAACATTATTGATTGCCTCTGGTCTGCACCCCAACCAGCGCTGGGCATCAAACCTGCAACCCAAGTACCTGACCAGGAATCTCATCTGAGATCCTTTGGTGTGTGGTCCAGTGCCCTAACCTTTGAGCCACTGGCCAGGCCATCAAGATGCCTTTTAAGATGACTTTAGCCTCAAGTGGCCTGTGCTATGTACAAAAGCACTTAACATTTTCTAACAAATTGCTTTGTCTTATTTCATCTTGTGTTACCTCATCCCTAGTCATCTTGTGGGGTGCTGGGCATGAGCAGCACTCACTGGACACCCAGTTAATGGGTGGAAGCCTCTGACCATTCCTCCAGCCATAATGAGATCTAGTACTACCTCTTCTAGGCCCCTGGAATAGGGGTGGCTTTCCTTTCTCTTTCTTATATTTCTCAGGAGTTTGAGACACCTGTCACAATGTCTGACTGAAAATTGCTTCAAGACAAGGGTTAAGATCTTTTTATGCTTGTATCCCTAGTCCCAGCATAATGCCTGACACAAACTGAATATTTGAAGAAGAAGCATTTTCTAGAACCACCTTTTCAATTGAATCTCTCAGTTCTAAATATTTTTCATGTTAACTCCCCACCCCTAGAAAAAAAAATAGGAATAAAAAAGCCAGCTTAAAAGCAGAATGAAAATGGTGAAAGCGATTTCCATAGAAGTTTTAGATGACTTTTTAGAGTTTCTTACCCTGCAGCATTGAATTCACAGCCTAAATTATAACTAGCTTTTCCGACTACATGAGCATCACATGCTAATACAATCGATCTTGTTTTAGTGTGTGTCTTTGGGCAATGAAATGTCACAAAGACATCTCCTGCCTCTTCTATTGATGCAATTTTTTATAATCTGAGGTCCCAGCGATGGACAACTCCACAGCTGTGATATTCATTAAATCAGCCAAGTCAGGATGCAATATATCCTGTAATTGAGACTCTTATAAAACCATGCCAGGTACCTGAAGGCCACTCTTATTTCTCTGTTTTCTTGGTGTCCTGAACAACTACTTTCCAAGAAATCATTAATATTTTCCCTGGAGTCGAACCACAGAAAAGGCCATGGGGAGAGGAAATGGGGCTGCTCAGGCATTCAGAGCACACGATCCTACAAATGCATCCCACTGTCCTGCCAATGGCAGTGGGAATAGGAAATGCCTTCCAAAAAGCACCTGCATCAACATTTGACCTGTCAAATCTAATGGTCTTTGTCTTGGTCATTGCACTGGGTTTCACTGTTAGCTTTGCAAACATTGATGAAAGCAAAAGCACAAACAGCATTTTTAACGAATTTTTAAAGAACCTCCCATTTGCACACACCTATACAATTAACTCCCCGGAGCTGACCACATTCAGGATCCATTGACTACTGATCTCAAAGAGCAATCTAGCAAGGGAAATAATATTTTGAAAGTATAATTCAAATGGCTCATGCCTTAATCTCCAATGAAACAAATCAACCATTAATTAGACCTTCCTGATTCCTAATGTGTCCAAACATGGAAGAGTTCACAGGGACAGAATTGAGATGAGATGAGGAGGTGGGATGCGGCTGGTTGGAAACTCACCCCTGAGTGAGGGAGTTGTTGGGAGCAGAATGCTGACTGGCTCCTTGCACTGAGATCAGGGAAGTTCACTGCATGCCAGACACTCTCCTAAGCATTCTGCATGTATTCCTTAATTCCCTGATTACTAGATGCATTTTATGGACATGAAAACTGATGCCTAAAGAAATTAAGGAGTTTGCCGGAGGTTATTCATCTAAGTGGCTGAGTAAGGATTTGGGCTTAGACAATTTAGCTCTAACGCCTGTCCCCTTAACCTCCAGAGATAATGAAGAAGCTGCTTTTTCAGGCAGAGGACAGGGAACAGCCACTGAGCTGTGGGAGCAGTCCGTACGCAGAGACACATTGATGTCCTTCCAGGAAAGTCCCAGCTTGCAGTGGGATCTGGGCTCAGGGAGAGAATCATCTCGAGCTGGCACTCCCCTTTGAGACTGTGCATCCCTGACTCTGTGAATGCAGGTTTCTAGTGGAAAAAAACAATATTAAGTATGAGTCCCGATTTGTACACTTTCATTTGTATGTTCATTTCCCAATTTTGTACATATGCTACTAAATTAATGTGCATCATAAAATATGCACAAAAGGAAAAATTATCCTCTTATACCAAAAACTTAACCATAAATCCATTTCAAATAGTATACACCTGTACTAGCACTGGAAATGTGTGTTCCTGGCCAAACACATTTTTAAAAAATAATTTGGGTCTAGTTTTATTTTGAAGTTTATCCGAATTTCTTGGTCTAGAACCCAGTTTTCCTATAATTATTTACTAATTATTTATGAGCATTTATCCAAATATCGATGATTACTTGAAAAAAAGTGCAATGCAAGACCTTTGATGTATTACATGATCCAAAAAGTATATATTAAAACAAAAACAAAAAAGCCTTTTTTAAAAGCCTGCAGCAATACAAAAAATAAAAAGGTCACCCAAGAAGAAAAATTCTCTCTATAACAATTGTTTTAAAATCCAGAAACAAAGCCAAAATGTCAAACCATTCTTTTTAACATTTTTCACAGCAAAACAACAGCCATTGTACAGAAACTATTGGCATTAAAACTTTCTAATCTGCCAGTGACAAACCATGTCTCATTCAGGACAAACATTTATTTTTCTGTTCATGGAAATAACACACACACAAAATGAAAAATTAAACTAAAAGAAAGCATTTCAGCAATCCTGAAGGGCTTGAGCCCTCTGACAACTCATCGTACCGCATCAGCCCATCATTGTCGCACTGCAGAAGCAGCTAGCTGCCTTTTAAAACGAAAACTAATGGAAAGAGGAGGAGCTTAGCAAAGCAGCTTAAACATCTCACCTGAAAAGCTCATTTAAAACTAAGATTTTGTTTTTTCAATCTTTAGAACTTAATTTGCACAAGGTAAATATTAAATATTTTCTGTATATCATTATGATATTGTTATACACATATTACACATTTTATGTGCCAGAAGCCTTAAAGATCTTCCTGTGCAAATGTGATAATTATTTCACATTTAATATGTAGAGAGGAATAGGGATTAGCTTATGTTCGTTTTGGAAAACTTTAAAGACTACTGGAGGTTCCAGACATCTTGATTTTAATTAAAGTAAAATGATAAAGTCATTATGTAGTTCTAATGCTAATATCCTAATATAATATATATATTAGGATATTAGCATTTATGTACTATATATATATATACATATATATACATATATATATATATATATATATATACTAAAATTGTTAAGCAAAATAGTGCCTAATTTGTTGGCTTACAAGTGTTCTAGAGTCTATAGCTTGTTAATATTCTATTCCTACTTTAAGAACTTAGTTGCTCACTTTTTCTAAAAGCTGTGTCAAATAAGTTGATGTCAAGTTGGTTTTCACTAAAGCTACTGAGATATCTGCCTCTTCGGAAAATGTATTGATTTTTATTCCCTGTTTAATAAAAGCAAGTATATGTTTTTTAAAAATAACTAGGGTTCCTGCCAATCATGGTCTGGACCATTCCCCTCCATCCTGCACAGAGAGATTAGTTCTTCCAGCTCCATGGGTGTGGGCACCACCTGGGGTCTCCCTGAAGCCCTGGGAAGGCTAGAGGGTTCTTTCCTACTGGACCCTGAACCCATGTATCCTTTCCCTGCACAGATCTCAACCTGACAGCAACTGTGAAATGAGAACCCTGACTTCCACATTAAGGGGACAATGTCAAGGTGGCCGATAAGATTGAGGGTGGTTAGGTCGCAAACAGGTTGACCCAGGCAACCCAAGCCAGGCCTATAGCAACCAAGGCTGTTGTCTGCTACTCAGAGCTCCAACCTCTAGGGTGGCAGGTTACAGCCTTGTTCTAGTTTTATTTTGAAGCCTCGGGATAGGGAGGGCAGCTCAATGCAATTTGTTTTTGAGGTGACAGGTCTGGCAGTGGGAAGTTACCTAAGAATTAAAACATCTCTGAGAGTGTTTTATAAAAGTTTATAAGTCATTGGGTACCTAATGTAGATTATTAATTGCCTATATGCTTTAAAGTGACTCCTAATCTGGGTGCCTCATTGAGGTGCCTAGTGGTTAAGATAAATCAGTATCTGCTACAGCCCCTTTAAAATCTCCTGTGTGAAAATAACTGCACCCCTGCACTAGGGCTGTGAGGATTGGGGCAGCCATGTCCTCCCCGTGCGTAGCATACCGAACAGTTTCTTTGTTCTTGTGTGTGGAGTCTCTATATTAACGCGCAGTGGCCGTCCTTTCAGATATGTCCTTGTTAGGCACTGGAACTTACAGGAGAACATTGTAGTCCTGCAGTTGGTTAAAGCTCCATGGAGTGTTTACGTTCAAAGTGCTAGTTAGAAAACATGACCTGAATTCACTGTTTTTTTCGTGCTTCCCGGAAGCTCTGTGGAGAAAAAAAAACAAAAGAAAAGAAAACTATTTATTATAGTACGATAGCCAAGAGGCCATCCACTGCCCTGGCACTCAGAGCTTCTTAAAAATATTGATCTCTAAGCCCCGGCTAGAAATTGGTCCAATGGGGATGCTCAGAGAACACAGAGGCCATTGAGGAGGGAGTGGAGTGGGCAGCAAGGGGAAGAACAGAGGGAAATGCAGTGAGGAGGCAGCAGGGCCTGGGAATGGGGAGAAAAGGCCATGATCACTAGGGGTAGTAGGTCATGGTAAGAGAATGGCCTTTACTCAGAGAAAGACAGAGATCCATTCAAGGGAGTTTTGAGCAGAGGAGTGATGTACGTTATGGAGTGATCACTTTGGCTAAATTATCTCCTCTTTCCTAACTCAGAAAAGCAATTTTCTAAGCTACTATGCAAATGTCTGATAGTGAGAAATGGCCTGGATTTTAAATGCCACACTCTTCCATGTATCATCTCCCCGGATTCCTGAAAGAGATAGGTGGGAGGCATATTTTAAACAACTTTAAGGTTTTTGTTTTGTTTTTTTACTCTAAGAGCCTTGAACTAGAAATATGAATTTTCAAGTTCCTTTTTGCTTAGGTACATCCAAAGGCCATTACCAGAAATTCTCATTCAATGGTGTGGGATAGAATGTAGGCATCTTTATAGTTAAAAGGATGATTTTAACGCACACATAAAAACCTCACCTCCCCAGAGGTAGCGGAAACAGCTGACATTGGCAAATGCTTTTATTTTTCCCCTTTCTTTCGTTAGGGCTGTGCTGTCCAGTGTGGTAGCTGCTACCTATGTGTGGTTTTTGAGCACTTGCAATGGGACCAGTACAAACTGTGATGTGCTAGAAGCAGAAAACACTCAAGGGTTTTTAAAGATGTTGAGTGAAAAAAAAAATAGATGTAAAATGTCTCAGTAATTTCGATATCAAATGCATGTTGAAAGGATAATATTTTGGATATGCTAAATTAAATACATTATTTAAATGAATTCATGACCTTTTTCTTTCTTCACTTTTTTAATGTGGCTACAAGAGAATTTAAAATCATCAATGTGGCTCATGCTATATTCCTATTGGACAGTGCTGATGGAGAGCATTTCAAAGACTCCTGGGTAGCAGAAACCATAGCCCTCTTGCCTGCCAGAGCTTCAAAACATGCCTACTCGGCTCCCACCCTCCTGAGTCAGTTTTTAAAAAGGAGAAATGCTAAGTTGCATTTTTTAGATCTTTATTCTAGATAAAGGATGAGTATAAAACATTGGATGGCAGCACTAGATAATAGTTAATAGCAAGAACTTGCTTGCTGTGTGTCCTCAGGCAAGTTACTTGCCTTCTCTGAGTCTCTGATCCCTCATCTGTAGAGCCTAGATAATGACATGTATTCCAAGGAACTGCAAGGCTAAATGACATTGTTTCTAACTTTCTGTAAGTGGTAGACACCCTCAGAATTGGCCCTGAGCTCTAGAGAAAGTGGGGAAGCATCTGATTCAGATGATGAGACTTAGCAGAAGCAGTGATGCCCCTCTTCCCTACCATCAACAGAGGGACAGAAGTTCATCGCCTACCTCTCTGCTCCTGAGTTTTCTCTACATTATGCTTCCTTCATCTAATTGGAAGTAAACTCTCAGAATGTCAGATTTACATTCAAATACAAGTATGAAAGAATTAAAAAGCAAAATGTTATTTGGAAAGAGTATTTATTTTTATTGATTTTAGAAACAGAATGGAAGTGAGAGAGAGAGAGAGAAACATTGATCTGTTGTACTTATCTATGCATTCATTGTTGATTCTTGTATGTGCCCTGGCTGGGGATCGAACCTGCAACCTTTGCATCAGGATGATGCTCTAACAATCTGACCTACCCAGCCAGGGTGGAAAGAGTATTCTTAATGACCAGACTGTGACTGCCATGTGGCTTTCACGATATAGCATGACAAAAGAGAAAGGCATGAGAATGTCTGGCATGAGAAAGGAGGGATGGCCAAAGTCTGCAAACACCTCACACTCCAGTTACACGGTTTTATGTGTGATAGTTTGCTTTATCATGCTATTTAAGTTTTTCCACCTTTGGACCTCATACCCATTACCTAATAATGCTCATCAGTCTCAAAATGTAAAATTTTATGTTTACACTATTTCATCTCATTTCTCCCATTGCCAAATACAAGAACTTTCTTTAAAAAGAAAGAAAGAAAGAAAGAAAGAAAGAAAGAAAGAAAGAAAGAAAGAAAGAAACTTTAAGACTGAATTCATTAAACCAGTTTGTCTTCAAAGGTTTCCCTTTTTCATCGACATGAGAAGACTCACATAGTTGGTTTTCCTGATTCTCAGGAGACAATCCAGTTAAGCTGAAGCAGGATTTGTATGCAACCAGGCTTCCTACCCTTCTCAGGGGGTCAGTTCCAATTAGAATGAAGCCAGGGATGGGCAGGCTCTGTACATTTTAACGCACCATCTCGGGTCTCCATTCTTTCTAAACAAAAGTGCCATTTGAACAAGGCTATGTTTGCAGACATTTGTTTACACTCAGGACTATTGGAAAATGAGAAACTAGAAAGAAGTAACTTTTAAACCTTCCCCAAACTATGGAACAAAAGAAATGATAAGAGGCAGGGAAATATTCTAGTTTTAAAATGTGATATATGTGGCTGTTGAGCTCTATTTCTGGAACAGAATATTACAAGCAGAAAAGGCAAATGAATACATTGGAATAGGGACAATCTCACTTCCTGAGTCAGGATCCTCTACATTAAACAGAAGATCGAAGCCTTAAAATACCAGAAACCTGTGCCTTCGGGTTGTGTTTCTTTGAGTGATTGGCCTGGATGCTGAAATAATACATAGAGCCTTTCGGGCAATTCTGAACTTGCAGCAGCATTTTCTGTGTGGGGCACTTTTTCCCTGGGCTGTCCTCTCACCTGCTGGTGGGACTTGCTCTTGCAAGGACAGGTCAGTAAGAAAACTCGGGTCAGGTCACTAAGCAGCAAATGCTTTTCGGAAAACCATGTTGAGATATTCCAGATAGTGTGTGTGTGTGTGTGTGTGTGTGTGTGTGTGCGCGCGCATGCATTTTCATATATTTTTCTGAGGGAAAATATATGCATACACATTTACATACATATGTCCCAAAAATACACATACATATGTATTTTCTGCAAGACCATTTGGAGTTTAATTTTATATATGTGTACAGTATATATATCAAGAGAGCTACAGAAAGCTTTTTGCAAGTATTTTTAACTTATTCCATATAAGAATAACTGTGTTTTATACAATAATGAATACCTCTATTGTTTTTGCACAGATGTGGTAGGAAAAAAAAAGGGAAAGCTTCTAACAGAGAGGAAAATATTAGTAACATTTTCGTTGTCAATTTTATGACTGAAGCTGTTTTCTCAATTGAGAATATTGTCTCCCTCGAAGCAGAAGGAAAAGAGGGTCTGGCAAGGGGCCCACAATGTTCCTTACCTGAGCAAGTGACAGGCTTCCCCAGGCAGCTGTCAGGAGGGTTCTTTCTGCTGGTGGCACACGGAGTGGGTCATCCAAGACCATGTGTGCAATGTGATGGATTATCAAAATGTATTATTTTTCTTCTTTTCCTTTTTCCTCTTACCATTTGACTTCCTTTCTCCTTTTGCCGAAGGGCAAAGGGTAATAACTTTTCAATAACAACCTCATTTCTGGAACACAGATAATTCATAATCCTAAACTTATTTTTTTCCAAAATGTACTGATAGATAATTTCTTGATTTATTTGAGGTGAATCTTTGCTTTTCACCTCATATTATAACTTCTTTGGAGAAACAACCCTTGAAAAATTATAGCTAGTGATAGAAACATTGCCAACATGTCTTAGAGTGTCCATTAAGCTGTAAGTCACTTAATTCTTTTAGATATATTATTTTACATGTATCTTATCATACTTTCATTATTTGACTGCTATTTTACTTCACAATGATTTCTAAGTTGATGGGATAGCATTTCTCTCAAGAAGCCACTTTACAAGGAAAATTAAACTGAAAAATATCACCTAAGAAAGGTCAGTGTGGACCAGCTAGTTGAAGTATATACTGTTGCTATTTAAAAATTCAACTTCAGTTCAGCTCAATTCAAGATATATTTATTGCGTACCTGCTGGAGGCCAGGGGCTGGCTGAGGGCACAAAGTTCTTACTCTCAAAAGCTCACATTCTCGTGAGCTACTTGGTTCCATGATTTTCCTGTGGCACACAGGGGGACGGGTTTTCAGAACACCCATGTTCCTTCTCTCTCTTCCCTTCCCAGAATGAAAGAGTTAGTGGTAGGCCCCTGTATTAACCTATCTTCAAAAAAAGTTTTGCATGGAAATACATATACATGTACACATACATATACATATAGATATACATAGTCTCAAAATGGTTTTCCAAAATTATTTGTGTATATACAGATATTTATGTTTGTTTATATTTTTTTCAGAAATGGGAAAATAGTATTGTATCATTGTTGGTTTCTTCACTTCAACTTGCTCTCAAATGGTTCAGGAATTAGTCTCCATGTGTATATATATTACATGTGTATTTCTAATACACAGACACAGATAAATGAGGTAAAGTATTAAAAGTTGGGGGAATCTGGTTATGGAGGATATGGGAATTCTTTGTGCTAAACCTGCAAGTTTTCTGCGATTCAAAAACTTTATAGCCAGCGACAGGTCACCCCACATCTAAAGCAGTGATGCATAGTCCTGGCTGAACATGAGACTTAGCTGAGCAAAAGATAAAGTATACAGTAGGTAGGCCTTTCTGCAGACCAGTCCAATCAGAACTCCTACGAGTTTGCCTCAGACATATAATTCTCAAAGCACAGCCAAGATTGAGACGTTTTGATCTAATTTCTTAAACCCCACACTGGTTCATCCTCCTGTGTTTGTGTTCCTGCTATCTCCTGTGCTAGGAAAACCCTTACCCTCCAGTTCACCTTGCAAATACGTTCCCACTTGTCCACACCCAACTCAGAGCCAGCTGCCTAGTGAAGTAATCCAGACAATCCCACATCCCACCCACAGAAAGAGCTCATCTTTCTCTCCTCCTGTTGTTTCTCCCCCCACACTCTGTTATTCTATATCACATGCTGTATTCAAATTATGTGTTTACTCTGTCTCCCAGCCAGTAGTGAACTCCTTTAGGCAACAGGTCCTCATCATGTTTGCTTTCATCATCAGCATGGGCCGGGCATATAGGAGGTTCCACGGCGTGTTCACTAACTTGAAAGCAAACAGGATCACACTTGTTGGAGACAAGTTATAAGGAGGAGCTATGAGAACTTAGGAGGAGCCCTGTGTATGGCATGTGGCACTTAGGGAAGGAGATGGAATCCAAGCATGAGTAAGGAGGAGAGATGGATGGGAAGGAAGTACATATGATAAGCCAATAAGACAATCAGGCTGGACCACATGCAGAGTATGCAGAGGGAGGGCGGGGGGGAGAGGGAGATGTGGCTGAGAAGGGAGCAGGGCCAGACAGTGAGGGTAACACAGGTCATTCTGGAAGCTGAGTCTGCATCTAGCACAGTGCCTAACTACACTGAGCATCTCAATGTATTGTTTGTCAGGCAATAATGAGTGAATTAATTTTTTATTACTGCTGAATCTTTTGAGGGTGAGGTCATGAAATCTCATGAAAACTATTAACCCTTTCCCCAGAAAAAGGCATACACACATACTGTTGCTGGAAATTTCATAAGATCTATAGATTCTCTGAAATATATCCAGTGATACACACACACACACACACACACACACACACACACACATTATATCCCAACATTAAAAGGGATATAATTGAAGTTTAGGAGCAACACACATAAGGATGGTCACTCTGAAAGACTGTGAATAAGACCCATCAGAAGACACTTTTTATGAAGTCACTGCAGTTTTCCGAGTGGGACCTGGGTGTCTGAAGTTGAGGCACAACAGAGGAGATCCAGAGATGAGAACAGTCAAGAGACAGTTATGAGACAATGGAAACAAGGGAACCCAGGGTGACTCCTGCCTTTATTTTTAGAACTCACATTTTACTGTATTTAAGAAGTATTTATACAGTGACATTTACTGTGTGCCAGACTCTTTCCAAAAACTTAATAAATATGAACTCATTTAATTCTCATATCAACCCTGGATGATAGATATCATTATCACCATTTTATCGATGAGGAAACCCAAACAGGGGTATGTAACTTCCCCAAGATCACACAGCTTGTAAGTGGCACAGCTGGGATTCAGATGCATGGGATTCTGGCCACAGAGTCGGTGATCTTAAGTCTGTGATGCTTCTTTTTATAATTAACTTTTATTGGGTTTATTGGGTTGACATTGATTAATAAAATCATATAGATTTCAAGGGTACAATTCTATAATACATCATCTGTATATTGTATTGTGTATTCACCATGCCAAGTCAAGTCTCCTTCCATCACTATTTATCCCCAACACCCCACCCCACCCCCACCGCCCCATACCTTCTTCTACCTCCCTACACCTCCCTTTCTGTCTGGTACTCATCATACTGTTGTCTGTCTTTGAGGTCTTTTTGTCATTGTTTGTTTTGTTTGGTTGGTTTGGTTTAGGGTTTGATTTGTTTGTTTGTTTTTAACTTAATGACTCCTGTCTTCTTATCTTTGAGTGACTGCTGGATGGTGTGTCATTTGTCAAAAATAGAAAATCCAGGAGAGAAACAGATTTGCATAATGATAATTTGGTTTTGTATGTCTTGTGTTTGAGTTTCCCAGGGAAAGAGTAGATGGAGTTTCCCTGTAGGAATTGGCAGATGATGGGTGATAAGATGGGGTGCTGCCAGTTGTCTGGTGAGAGAGGGCTGGGCTCAATGCACCAACATTTTCAGGGGACAGAGGCAGAAGAGTCAGTGATGAGACAGACACACAACATAGAAAAAGGTCAAAGGAAACAGTTTCCAAAGGTCAAAGTGTCCTTCATTCAGTAAGGACAGAGATTGTTTTTCATTTTGGCAGATGAAAATTCATGGTGGTCTCAGTGAGAGCAACTCTATGAATGGAAGCCATATAAAGCATCTGAGAGAGTAAAAGTGCAGAGACCAGAGGGCTTCTGGAACTGTCCCTCTGAAAGAAAATGTAGCTGGTTCTCTGGACAACTTTCTGACCTTGACCAGTTCCTCCTCCTTGAAAAATCCACTTTCTTCTAATCATTCTGGTCCCTTCATCTCCACTTACCCATCTTTAAAGTGTTGATTTTCTCAGAAATTATTCCTAAGCTTCCCTTTCTTCTAAGAAACTTCCTTTAGGCAACCCCTGCAGGCTTGTGGTGTTAAGTACCATCTCTAGTAATGACTCTAAAGTGCATATTTCTAGCCCATCTCTCTTCTGTCTATCACGCATCTCTGCTTTTCTGACTCAAAGGCAATTCAAACTTTACCTGTTCAAAACTGAACTCATGATACCTGCCACATCCCCACCCCCACCAGGACCACCTCTGTGTTCCCTTTATCAGGGACATTGCCAACACTCATCCAGAAATACAGGAGACTTCCTTAACACCTGTCTTTCACTTTCCTGCTTCTTAATTATCTCGGGTTGTGTCCACTTTACCCTTTAAAAGTGTCTTGATTCTAGCTACTCATCCACAGGTTTGTAGGCAATGATGAATGGTCCAAACCATTGCCATGATTCCTCTGAATCATTGGAACAGTCTCTTTCATGGTCTACCTATATCCCCTCTCCTTTCCCTCCAATGCATTTGCCAAACTGAAGCCAGAATGATCTTTGAAAACGCAAATCAGATTACATCACCTGTGTATAAAACCCTTCAGAGTTACCCATTACTTTCTGTAGACCAAAATCCTCAAAACTTTACTCCCTAACTCAGATGAAGTTGGTTGCGGCAAAGTCCTCATCTCATTTGCTCTCCCTAAAGCACTCTAACCTGCTGACTGCCATACATGCCTAATGCTTATTAACACAGTTTCAGAAGCATGACCCTGGAATTGTGGATGCAAACTCTCTTCCTGTTAAAATTCAAGGCAAGTCTTTCAGTGCCGTTGGCTCTTAAACTCCAACCCAGGGGGTCCTTTCTACACAGTCAACTCATAGACCATAGTGCTTACTGGTGTGTTTAAAGTAATATACATTATATTTGTGTCTTGTGGGGAACATGAGATTTTTTTTTGGCATTTCTTCAAGATTTAGACACTTGAAGCTTATTACATAGAAACTGACTTGAAAGTCATCTGGCCTTTAGAGAGAATTGTAAGAATGTGGTTACAATGGCTATGCATTCACCTGGGGAAATAGAACAGGCACAGGTGAACATTCAACCATCCCAGGTACAATGTTGTTAGTCCAAAATGAATAGAGTAAATTGAAGAAAACATGAAACAAAAAAACAGAATAAAAAAATTAGGAGGAAAGTCAGCATGGAGTACTGTGGATAAAAGCAGATTTTGCCAATGTAAAGCCAGGAGAGAAACATTGCATTTCAGGACTGCAGAGCCTTGGGAGTACAGTGGGAAACACATTTAAACCAAGCTGGGCCTTGCAGATGGCCCTGGAAGGAGCTGGGCCTGATGCAGAATGGGGCTGCCTACAAGGAGGTGATACCCCGCATCACTAGGAACACAACTCCATAGAACTCACTTCACTTTTTTACTAGATGATAAATTGAAGAGCAGTTAATGAGTGTGATTATTCTGGGCAATGGAATTCAGCCATAAAAGAATGTAATGACCCTGTGCTTCCTCAGTGTCAATTACCCAGCTGTTACAGTTGTTATGGAAGCTGTGCAGAGCTTTCAGGATGTGGGGTAGCTGGAATGAGGTAGAGGAGAACTTTGGAAGGCAAGAAGGAGTAAGCAAATTCTACAGCATTTATGTACAGTAGAAAATACAAAGAAAGAAGTTTTATTACGGACTGAATGCTTATGTCTTCCCCCAAATTCATATGCTGATGCAACAAATCCCAATGTGATGGTATTTAGAGATGAGGTTTTGGAAGGTAATTAGGTTTATAGAAAGTCATGATGATGGGGCTTTCCTGATGAGATTAGTGCCCTGATTAGAAGAGACAGGAAAGAGTTCACGCGATCCACACCACACATCTCTCTCTCTCTCTCTCTCTCTCTCTCTCTTCTCTCTCTCTCTCTCTCTCTCTCTCTCTCTCTCTCTCTCTCTCTCTCTCTCTCTCTCACACACACACACACACACACACACACACACACACACCAAGAAGGCAGCTGTCTGCAAGGCAGGGAAAGAGACCTCACCAGGGATAAAATCAGTTGCCACCTTGATCTTGAACTTACAGACAACAGAACTGTGAGAATACATTTCTGTTGTATAAGCCACTCAGTTATGGTACTTAGTTATAGCAGCCCAAGCTAAGACAGCCACCATGAGGGGGGCTCAGTACATATGGTTTGTATGAATGACTGGGTCACAGACTGGGGGAGTAGAGGAAAAGCACATGTAGGAGGCATTTCACAGGCTTGGAGAACAATTGTGAACATCACTTCTCAGCTCCATATTTAGTGATATCATGTCAGCAGCTTGAAATAAGCCAAAGTATGAGTGTTCACACCATCCGAACAGGCAAACACAAAAAAAAATCAAGGTTTTTCTCACTGGAGAGCCAGCTGTTTAACATTAACCAGTGTACCATTGGATACATGAGATGAAATCTTTGTGGGAACAGAGGTCCATGGAGTTCTTGTATTCATAATAAACCCTAACCTTTTTGTTGTGGTTGCTATCTCTGTTTTAATTACTAATACACAATGGCACTCTTCAATTATCTTTTATTACCCATCCAGAGTGATTCAGCATTTGTAGACTCTCCTGGCAAAGTTAACCATCATTTAAAGTATTGTTTCTATGGGGAACTATTTCCAAATTGCAAGTTACTGACTTTAAAATAAACTTTTAGAAAATAGCACATTTGTGAGTTGGGAGCTTTCAATTCTGGGTCCTTGTGGGGAGGTTAGAGAACAAAAAGAATCATGTTGATTTAAAAAATACAAGTTGCAAGAGAAATCCTAAGTGAAAAGGCAAAAGGAATAGAATTATTGAACTTGGAGGAAAAAGAGATGAGGAGCAATTTAGTCACAGGGTTGAGTGCCAGCTGGGTGTTTGTTTTTTCTACCATAAACATAAGGGATTTGGGTCGACAAGGGGGAAATGTCTTTATGGTGCTATTCTGGGATGTAGTGCTTGTGGATTTTATTTTGAACATTTCCAAACTTATCTTCTCTGATCAGGAGTAGTTTACATAGGATCCGTTTTGAGGACCAAGAAATGTTAAGATGAGATTACTTGTCTTCAAGGTTCCTATCACCTTCATGTCCCCATTAAGATGGCATATGTATTTCAAATTTTTAAGAAACATTATATAATTCAATAATACTTTTTGTAACACATCTTGGAATATAGTCATCATACATCTTAGAATAACTAGAACCAAAATGTATCAGTTTCTATCAAAAAATGAATATCACAAAATTTAAGCTATCTAATATTAGTATAAATACCTCAAATCAACTACTCTAAATGAATACTTTTTGACCATTTAATGGGGGGAAAGATGTTATTTGGGGATTGATAAATCAGTGTTATTTTAGTTATTCATATGGAAGCGTTGGGGACACTATTTTCCTGAACGATATTGCAGTACCCTGATTTGGCATTTCCTGAAAATAATATGGAACAAAGAAATTATAGCTGTAACTCTGTCGCTTCAAACCTTAAATGTTTCACAGCACTCCCCGGTCCTGGTTTAATAGTTGCTTTATGATGCGGTTTCAGAATAACGCTCCTAAGCATGGAATAACCCATCTTCCAAAACTGTCATGAATCCATAAAGCTTGTTAACGATGACTATAAAATCCACTGACAGTATTCTCTGTGGCATATTTTTGGTTTATTTTCTAAAATCCTTAGCTTTCTGAATGTCCCTTCATGATCAGTCTTGCTCATCTCCAGTTTATCTGAGAAATGCATACTATTTCCCTGTGGTTGGCCCCCTCCTCTTCTTCACCTTTACTTAGTGACGGCCTCTGGCTCTTTGGGTCCTGGCTCCAATGTCTTTTCTCTCAGGTAGTCTTCCTAGGGCCCTGGAGGCCAGGCTAGTGTCCCGGTGTTGCAGGTTCCCCATTGTACACTCTGATCCTGTACTCACCACACTGCCTTCTAACAATGTCTGCTAGTTAAAACATCCCCTAGACCAGCAGTCACCAACTGGTGGTCCGCAGACCACTGGTGGTCCATGAGGTCCGAATGGTTGGCGACTGCTGCTGAGAGTTCCTTGAGAGCTCAGGATCTTCTAAGCGGCAAGATAGCAAGATAGGGCTCACATCACATAGCCTGCCAAGAAAACCACAGAACACTCACCCTATACTCAGAACACACGCCCCATGTGTTCAGGTTGTTGATGCATCTCCTCCACACTCACAGCTAGGAGCTTTCCCCAAGGGTGGTGATGCATTTCATGCATCTTTACAATCCAGTGAGTCATGCAGTGACTAGTTTGGGTTAAGTGTATGTTTAATCCTGTGTTTGCCAACAAGAACACCGGCATTTTTGAGCAAGACAATTCTTAATTGTACAAGACAGTCCCACAAATTAGAGGGCATCAACAGTCCTGCCCCTACCCACTAAATGCCAGTGGTACCCCCCATCATTTAAAAAACACCCTCCCATAAACACATACTAATACATACACATGCACACACAACCATGCGAATGCATACCCATGCACATACACATGTGAATACACGCACACCTGCACATGCACACACATTTGTAAATGTTCTTGGGATAGGGGCAGGGGGCTCAAGAGGAAAATAGTATTCCCCATAGTTGAGAGCCTGTAGCCTACTGAACTCTTTTTGCGACAACTCAGTGAAAAGCAGAACATGGTAGTCTCTGCAACAGTGCTAGGTGACTTACAGGAGGATTGCATGTGCGTGGTAGTGTCAGGTGGGGTACATAGTGACATCTGTACCCTCAATAAAACACAGTAACATGTCTTTGTAATATAACTAACTAAACTTTATTGAATGTTTATCACATATCCCACACACTGGGTTAAGTGTTATACTTTGTTAATTTTATTCTCACAACAACCTGTGTGGCCCCCTTTTTCATGGAAGGAAACTGAGGCTTAGAGGGTTTCAAGCCATGAACCAGGTTAGCACCTTGGGTTCGCATCAAGGCCAAGATTCATCCACAGGAGCCTGACTCCAGACCCTGAGTCACCATGCCGTGTTGGCTCTGCTAGACTATTTAACAAGAGGAAACTTCAAAATTCCCGGATGAAAGAACCCTTTGCAAGTGTGTCCCTCCTATTGATTATAATACAGATTGCGTTTCACAAAATATATTCTGTGTAGTATTAATTTAGTGGGGTGAGAATAATGGGTTCCGTGGGCAAAGAAGTTTGAGAAACCCTTTCAGAAGGGCATGAGTACAGGGCAATGAAACAGTAACTCTGAAAACCCAACAAACCTCAGAAGGGTGCCTCGGTGTTTCACAGTGAGTCCAGAGGTGATTTCAGAACATTCGGAAGCAAACAGTGGGAAAAACTACAGCAGGAGCTGATCTGCCAGGAAATGATTAAAAGCCGGTTAGCACTGATTAGGCTACAGGAAAAGACTGATAAAGGGTTAGTGGCCTTTCTTCTGGTTTCATCATAACAATAAGTACAATTTCTTATGTGCAAATTGAGTATCTTTTGTAATTTTCGCTATTATGATATCCCTTTCACAGATAAAGTACTAAGTCCTAGAGAAGTTGGTGAAGTAGCTTCCCCTAAGGCCGCTTAACTGTATTTAATGGCAGTTCCAAATTTGAACCCAGTTCCAATCGCATGTCTTGTGATTTGAAACACTCTCCACAAAGCTCCCAGGACTTATGGTTTGCTCAGGGTCTCTCTAAGTGAGTGAATGTCCAAAGTGAAACCACCTCAAAGACCATGCCTGCGAGTGCCTTGAATTAGTGATTCATGTTACATCACCGCCTTCATTTCAGTGTATCTCTTCAATCTAAATTAGTTATCGGGTCTGAGTACTAAACTTGAAGTTTCTTTCTGGTATGATTTACATTTCTTACTTTTATTAATATATTTTAAATGTTAAATTTACAGATCTCTACATTGTTGCATGATTCTTTCTTTTTTTTCTTTTTTCTTTTTTTGTGGATTTGGGTTGATGAAATGACATCCATCTGCCTAGAAGTGCATCCAGTCTGATCCCCTTCCTGTAGTCAGAGTGTGTCCTTGGTGAACTGCCTTAGCGGCCACTCCAGAACTGACCATTGACCAGAGTTTAAATTGTTGGTGATACCTGCATCCAACTTGTCATTTTTTTCAATTTCTTCTTTCCTTTTCTTTTCAACAGATGTTGGTGCATTTTTTGAAGAGGGGATGTGGCTACGGTATAACTTCCAGGCACCCGGGATCAACAGCAAAGAACTGGGCAGCAGATCGGAGAGTTCACCCGATCCACAGGGCCCACTGCCAGACCTGGCCCAGGAGCAGATTCGGTTCAGCTTCAGTACCTCCAAGGCGCCCTGCATTCTCCTCTACGTCAGTTCTCTCACCACTGACTTCTTGGCAGTCCTCGTCAAACCCACTGGTAAGGACAAAGATAGCTAGCCGTTGAACTAAGTAGGGATGAGCTTTAAAGCAGTAAAATTAATTTTATATAAATCAATGAGTTATCCTGATTATGATAATGATCAATAGGTTCCTACAGAACATACGGATATTTAGTAGAAATAGAGAATCAGAGGAATTTGCATTCCTAACCAGTCACAGGATTTTACATTCATAAAATATCCCTAACATAAAGGTCACTTAAAACAGGGGTATATTTACACTTGTAATATGAATCAAAGAGGGTCAGGCAGGTGGCTCAGACGGGTTTCCTGGTGGCAATGTGAGCATGGCCTTGTGGCCTGACTTAGAGAGAAGTATAAACCTTCCTAATGCGTATAAACTTGAGATCTAAGATACCTAAAGATTTAAGATCACTTTTTTTTTTTTTTTTTTTTTTTTACTAATGAGGTGTATCAAGGAGCAAATCTCTCTAACTCATTTCCCAGAGAGCTTGTGTAGCTGGCGCTGTGGAGATCCTCTCTCATCATCTTGCTCTTCAGTGGTTAGGCTCTGCAGCCTTCTTTGATGGTGACTGCAGGTTGTAACATCTGAAAGATCAAGGGCTTCTTCCAAGGGAACCGAGAATTATTACTAACATAATTCAGCTCGAGTTTTAAAAAATAGCAAATTCTTCAACTTGTTCTTTGGACAATACACTGTAAGTTTAAAAGATGGGTAGATAAATGCTAGGATTTTCCCTTTTAGAAATTATTCCTAAAGTGATTAGCCAAAAATTAGATAGAAATTTAGCATGAGGTGTCCATCATGGTGTTACTTATAGAAAGGACTGAGAAGTTTAACTTGAGTAAAATTTTGGTTTGTGAAAGAGGGAATCACAATTTTATGCAATGTTATATATCCATTAAGAATACAATTCATGAGGAATAATTAATGGCATGGAGAAAAATATTTTAGCGGTATCATGTAAAACCAAAAAAAGAGGCAAGATACAGTTTTGACTGTCTAATGTCAGTCTGACTTTGTGAAAAATATATGGATAGCCAGAAAAGCAACAATGTGAACATCAGGTGTCTGTTTGGATGTTGGTTTGCTGCTCCTTAGTAACACTCTTCTACACAAGTCAGTGCCCACACTGAGCAAAGATCACTATTCTAAATAGCAAAAATAATACATAAAATCAGAGAGGCTTGAAGATGGCGACCGAACATATGGACTTGTTCTGACCCCGGTCCCAAAACAGATAGAAGCAACATCTGAGTCGCTCAGGGAATGTTGATTAGCAGCTAAGGGGCAGCGGATCACTCTAGGAAGGTAAGGAAGTGTCCGCTGGACAATTTTTCCTGACCAAGCGGCCAGCACTCCCGACTTCTCCCGGAGCTCCGGGCTCGGCGCAAAGGTGGCGCCACCCTACCAGGAAGGGAGCAGCTTCTCTGAGGCCTGGAAAACCCACAGCCGAGGAGTCCATCGAGCACCTGTGGCGCCCCGATCGGAGCAAGTGCGTGGATTCAAGGAAGCTCTTCAACCACCCACAGAAAGGTCAGAGTTTGCGTGGCTAGGCTGAGAGTTCAGGCTGCGATAGCCCCATTGCTCCCGCGAGGCCCCGCCCCCAGAGCGGCCCTGAGCGCCGCGGCCCCGAGCGCCGCGAGGCCCCGCCCCCAGTGCGGCCCAGAGCGCCGCGGCCCCGGAGCACCGCGAGGCCCCGCCCCCAGTGCGGCCCTGAGCACCACGGCCCCACCTATTGATATATTGTAGCACCAAAGCGCCGCGAGGCCCCGCCCCCAGTGCGGCCCTGAGCGCCGCGGCCCCGGAGCGCCGCGAGGCCCTGCCCCCAGTGCGGTCCTGAGCGCTGCGCCCCGGAGCGCCGCGAGGCCCCGCCCCCAGTGCGGCCGCGGCCCCGCCTATATTGTAGCCCAGGAGAGCTGCGAGGGCCCGCCCCCAGAGAGAAAGAAGGCCAGAGCAACCAAAGTCTGGGAGGTCAAACCGGTAACACTGACACCTAAGGGCTGAACTACAAACTGCCTTTTTTTTTTTTTTTCTTTTTTCTTTTTCTTTTTCTTTTAATTAATCAAAAATAAATGGACACAAATAACTAAGATTTAGCCTACCTAAAATTAAGGACTACCTTACAAAACTGAGGTGCAGTGGAAAGCTGGGAACTGCAAGACTCTCTGATCCAAGAACCAGGCATACCAAATACAATAACAGAGGAAGTGATTGAACTCTACTGGACAATTTTATGCTAATTATACTATTCTTTATTTTATTTTCATTTTTTACATTTTTTATTTAATTTTCATTTTTTACATCTTTTACTTCAGAAACGATTTTTTTTTCTTTTTTCCTTACTTGATTTTACCTTTTCAATTATTACATTTTTCAATCTCTATCTTCACTATTACTACTGCTATTTTGCAATTTTTTTTTCTTTTTCTTTTCCTCCCCAGTACCATTTTACTTCGTCTTTATTTTACATTGGGAGTAACCTTCATTCTATTTTAATCTCTACTATAGCATCATTCAACCCTATCTCAATTCGACCTTTACCCCATCACTCTCTTACTAAACTTTAACCTTTTAGTCTCCAGTTTATCCTATCCCTTTCCGGCTTTAGTTTTTCCTCTATTCTTTCTGTATACCCCCTGCTAAAGCTCTCACTATACTCATAGACCTAAGTTCCAACCCCTGATACAAGTGTATAAATATCACTCTCTGCACTATATTAACTAGTTAAAAAAAAAAAAAAAAAAAAAAACACAAAAAAAAACGGTTCTACTTTCTATCCTTTTCTCATTGTTTGAGTGAAGGTTGATTATTGTGAATATTTGTGCTTTTCAGTGAAATTGTTATGCTTATTCCAGTGTTGTTATTGTTGCTTTATATTTTTTTTTAAATCCTCTGTTTTTGTTTGTTTCTTTGACTTCTGTATATCATAACCTTACTTAATAATAGTGGATATTGTATTGTAGTTTGTATTAATCTCCAAGTATTGTTACCGGCATTGGCTGGGCTCAGTGGTTGATCTATGGCAATTTTCTCCACATATATATAGTTTGTTTCCCATTTTTTTAGTTTGCTTCTTCTCTCTCTCTCTCTCTCTCTCTCTCTCTCTCTCTCTTTCTCTCTCTCTCTCTTACTCTCTCTTCTTTTTCTCCCTGTTTTCTAACTTCATTTTGTCATTACTTTATTTCTTCTTTGACTTTTTTTTTTTTAATTTTTCTTTATTTTATTTTTACCTTCCTTCCTTCCTTCTCTCCTATAGCCTAATTTGCCTATCGCTAGGTGTTACCTTTATTAGAGGTTATTAATATTGTAAATACATTCCTGTTAAGTGCCTCTCGTGTTGTACCTGGTAGTGTTGTATTTTGCACCTATAAATTAACGCAAGAGAAAGAACACCACATAACCAGACATCCTGAAAAGAGATACCATGGGAAGACAAAGAAACACCCCACAAATGAAAGAAAAGCAGGCATCACCAGAAAAGGAAGTAAACGAGCCAGAGGCAAGCAGCCTACCAGAGCAAGAGTTCAGAATAATGATTATTGGTTGGCTAAAAAGAATGGAAGAGAAATTTGACAATAACCAAGAAGAAATGAGGAAGAACCATCAGGAATTGAGGAAGAACCAAGAAGAAATGAAAAATGACATCGCTACCATGAAGAACTCAATAGAAAGCATCAAGAGTAGACTAGATGAAGCGGAAGACCGCATCAGTGAGCTAGAAGACAAGATGGAAAAAAATACCCAATTAGAGCAGCTTCTAGAAAAAAAGATTAAAAAGCAGGAGGAGAGCCTACAGGAGCTTTGGGACATTACAAAACAAAATAATATTCGAATAATAGGGGTTCCAGAAGGAAAGGAAACTGAGGTAGACGTGGAAAAAGTATTTCAAGAAATAATGACAGAAAACTTTCCTGAGATAGAAAAGAAAAAACCCACACAAATCCAAGATGCTCGCAGAGTCCCAAGCAAAATGAATCCCAGAAGACAGACGCCAAGGCACATTATAATTAAAGTGGCAAACAACAACGACAAAGTAAGAATCTTAAAAGCAGCCAGAGAGAGACAGAAAGTTACTTACAAAGGAACCCCCATCAGACTAGCAACTGATTTCTCAACAGAAACATATCAGGCCAGAAGGGAATGGGATGAAATATACAAAGTCATGCAAAGGAAGGGTTTGAATCCAAGAATACTGTACCCAGCAAGACTATCAATCAAAATTGAAGGGGAAATCAGGAGCTTCACAGACAAAAAAAGACTGAAGGAATTTATCTCCACCAAACCAGCAATGCAAGAAATGCTAAAGGGTCTACTGTAAAAATAAAGAAATAGGAATTGAAGAAGGAACATGGGTATAGAATAAAAATGCCATCAAATGAGTACCTATCAATAATAACCTTAAATGTAAATGGATTAAATGCTCCAATCAAAAGACATAGGGTGTCAGATTGGATAAGAAAACAAGACCCTTACATCTGTTGCCTACAAGAAACCCACCTCAGAAAAAAAGATGCACACAGACTGAGGGTGAAGGGATGGAAAAAAGTTTTCCAGGCAAATGGAAAGGAAAGAAAAGCTGGGGTAGCAATACTTATATCTGACAAATTAGATCTCAGAGTGAAGGACATAACAAGAGATAATGAAGGCCACTTCATAATACTAAAGGGTACAATCCAACAAGAAGAAATAACCCTGGTAAATATATATGCACCCAATACAGGAGCACCCAAATACATAAAAAAAAACTGCTGGAGGACATTAAGGGAGAGATTAATAACAATACAATCATAGTAGGAGATTTTAATACCCCACTGTCACCCTTCGACAAATCATCTAAACAAAAAATCAGCAAAGAAATATCAATCCTAAACGACTCACTAGACCAGATGGAATTAATTGACATCTTTAGAACATTCCACCCCAAAGCCACAGAATATACATTCTTCTCAAGTGCACATGGGACATTCTCAAAGATAGACCACATTTTGGGACATAGGCAAAGTCTCTTCAAATTCAAGAAGATAGAAATTATATCAAGCATCTTCTCAGACCATAGTGGCATAAAACTGGAAATTAATTACAATAAAAATAATCCAAAGAAATCAAATACATGGAGACTAAACAACATGCTATTAAACAAGGACTGGGTTACCAGAGAAATCAAGGAAGAAATTAAAAACATCCTGGCAACAAATGACAATGAAAACACAACAATCCAAAATCTATGGGACACAGCAAAAGCAGTTTTGAGAGGGAAGTTCATATCCTTACAAGCCTATTGCAAAAAACTAGAAAAAATGGTAACAGATGAACTAACTCTACAACTCAAAGAGTTAGAAAAAGAGCAACAAGAAAAGCCCAGTGTAAGCAGAAGGAAGGAAATAACAAAAATCAGAGCACAGATAAATGACATAGAGACCAAAGAAACAATACATAAGATCAACAAAACCAAGAGCTGGTTCTTCGAAAGGATAAACAAGATTGATGGACCTCTAGCCAGGCTAACCAAGAAACAAAGAGAGAGGACCCAAATAAACAAAATCAGAAATGAAAGAGGTGAAATAACAACAGACCCCACCGAAATACAACAGATTGTTACAAAATACTACGAACAACTCTATTCCAACAAACTAAACAACCTGGAGGAAATGGACATATTCCTAGAAAAATACAAACTGCCAAAACTCAATCAGGAAGAATCTAAAAATCTCAATAGACCAGTGACGTGGGAAGAAATTGAAACCGTCATCAAAAAGCTTCCAGCAAACAAAAGCCCAGGGCCAGATGGCTTCACAGGAGAGTTTTACCAAACATTCAAGGAAGAACTAAAACCTATCCTCCTCAGACTATTCCAAAAAATCCAAGAGGAAGGAACACTTCCGAACTCCTTCTATGAAGCCAACATCACCCTAATACCAAAACCAGATAAAGACAACTCAATGAAAGAGAATTACAGGCCAATATCCCTCATGAACATAGATGCCAAAATCCTCAACAAAATTCTAGCAAATCGACTCCAGAAGAACATCACAAAGATCATACACCATGACCAAGTAGGATTTATTCCAGGAATGCAAGGATGGTACAATATCCGCAAATCAATAAACGTGATACATCACATAAACAAATTGAAAGATAAAAATCATATAGTCATATCAATTGACGCAGAAAAAGCATTTGACAAAATCCAACACCCTTTCCTGTTAAAAACTCTTAAAAAGGTGGGAGTACAAGGATCATACCTCAACATAATAAAAGCTATATATGATAAACCCACAGCCAACATTATACTCAATGGGCAAAAACTAAAACCATTCCCTCTAAGAACAGGAACAAGACAGGGATGCCCACTCTCGCCACTCCTGTTTGACATAGTTCTGGAAGTACTAGCCATTGCAATTAGACAAGAGGAGGAAATAAAAGGCATCCAAATTGGAAAAGAAGAAGTAAAGTTATCCTTATTTGCAGATGACATGATATTGTACATAAAAAACCCAAAAGACTCCATTAAAAAACTAATTGACTTAATAAATGAATTTGGCAACGTAGCAGGATATAAAATTAATGCCAAGAAATCCATGGCATTTCTATACACCAACAGTGAAACTACAGAAACAGAGGCTAAAAAAGCAATTCCATTCACCATCGCACCAAAAAAATTAAGATACGTAGGAATAAATTTAACTAAAGAAATAAAGGACCTATTTGCGGAAAACTACACGACACTGAAAAAAGAGATAGAGGAAGATGTAAGGAGATGGAAGAACATACCATGTTCATGGATTGGTAGAATCAACATCATCAAAATGTCCATACTTCCTAAAGCAATCTATAGGTTCAATGCACTCCCCATTAAAATACCAATGACATATTTCACTGACCTAGAAAGAACTCTCCAAAAGTTCATTTGGAACAATAAAAGACCCCAAATAGCCACAGCAATTCTGAGAAAGAAGAGTAAAGTAGGAGGGATCTCAATACCAGACTTCAAACTATACTACAAAGCCACTGTTCTCAAAACAGCCTGGTACTGGCACAAGAACAGACCAATAGATCAATGGAATAGAATTGAGAACCCAGATATCAACCCAAATCACTATGCTCAATTAATATTTGACAAAGGAGGCACGAATATACAATGGAGTCAAGACAGTCTCTTCAATAAATGGTGCTGGGAAAATTGGACAGACACATGCAAAAGAATGAAACTAGATCACCAACTTACACCATTCACAAGGATAAACTCAAAATGGATACAGGACTTAAACATCAGACGGGAAACCATAAAAATACTAGAAGCATCCATAGGTAGCAAAATCTCAGATGTATGCCAAAATAACTTCTTCACTGATACTGCCCCTAGGGCAATGGAAGCTAAAAAGAAAATAAACAAATGGGACTACTTCAAAATAAAAAGCTTTTTTACAGCAAAAGAAACCATCAATAAAACAACAAGAAAGCCCACGGTGTGGGAGATCATATTTGCAAATATTACCACTGATAAAGGTTTAATCTCCAACATTTACAGACAGCTTATACAACTAAATAAAAGGAAGATGAATGATCCAATTAAAAAATGGGCAATGGACCTAAACAGAATATTTTCAAAAGAAGACAGAAGGAAGGCCAAAAGGCACATGAAAACATGCTCAAAGTCACTAATTATCCGAGAGGTGCAAATCAAAACAACAATGCGGTACCATCTCACACCTGTCAGAATGGCCAACATCAACAAATCAACAAACGACAAGTGTTGGCGAGGTTGCGGAGAAAAAGGAACCCTCGTGCACTGCTGGTGGGAATGCAGACTGGTGCAACCACTGTGGAGAACAGTGTGGAGTTTCCTCAAAAAACTGAAAATGGAACTCCCATTTGACCCAGTAATCCCACTTCTAGGAATATATCCCAAGAAACTAGAAACACCAATCAGAAAGGATATATGCACCCCTATGTTCATAGCAGCACAATCTACAATAGCCAGAATTTGGAAACAGCCTAGGTGCCCGTCAGCAGATGATTGGATCCAAAAACTATGGTACATCTACACAATGGAATACTATGCTGCCATAAAGAAGAAGGAATTCTCATCATTTGCAGCAACCTGGATGGAATTGGAGAGCATCATGCTGAGTGAAATAAGCCAATCAACGAAAGAGAAACACCACATGACCTCACACATCGGTGGATGATAAAGATCTTTATAAACTGATGAACCAAGAGACAGATATAGAGAAAGTAAAGCAACAGGCAGACTGTCAAATTACAGTGGGGAGGGTAGGGATATCAGGGGGAGATAATAGATCAACCGAAGGACTTGTATAAATGCATATAAGTACAACCAATGGACATAAAACTATGGGGAGGGAGGGGATGTGTGGAAGGGAGGGAGGGGGGCAATAAAAAAAAAATCAAGAAAATATGTAAAAAATAAATAAATAAATTAATTTAAAAAATAATAAAAAAAATAAAAATAAAAATAAATAAAAAAATAAAAAAATAATACATAAAATCAGTGAGGAAGCAGGAGGTAAAGGTACATAGCCCCTGCTTTTCAAGAGTTTACATCTCCTGGATCTGGCTAAATAGATTTGTAATCCAATGATGTTGTCCAACCTCGTTGGGCAGGGATGATGGTCCTCACATTTAGCTTGTCAAGAATTTAATGTACACAACCCAGTAGATTCTGTGCTGTCTGATCCTCAAGACATGGCCATACAAAAATGTGGTTCCCAGCTGTATTCAGTAACTTAACAGCCAACACCCACCCTGAGAGTACGCATGCTGGTGTTTGTGGGCATTTGTCACAGACAAGGATTTTCACTTAATATCAGTTGCTGGCAAGGGTTTTCATTTAATAGTAAATTGATTTAATATCAGTGACTACCATGGAATAATGCCCAAAGCATGCTATTCCTGTGAACACATATCTTCATTCCATAGACACTATTCTATCCCCTTTCTACAGGTGACCTGCGGTACATAGGTTCAGTGACTTGCGCAAACAGTGGGTGATGGCAAACCCAGGCTACTAAGCCTGGGTTCCAGGCCCAGAGCTCTGAGCTGCTCTCTCCATGCTGCAGAGACCCCAGGATCCTCTCGGTGCATTTGCAAAGCATAGCCAGCCGGCTTCTGTCAGATTATCACAAGGCCATCTTCAGACTGCTGATGAAAATGTAGCTTTTTTATACTTCAAATACTGACTTTTTTATTAACTGATATATTAAGCAAAAAAAAGTTGAGGAAGTCATTTGTGGGGGGGGGGGGGGGGGATCAACAAGGACTCTGCCAAAATATATTTTTTTAAAAAACTAGAATGTCTTATCTAAATGTCTTGGCACCCCTCTAACTTGACATAGTCAAGCTGTGTTCTCTTCACTGTTCCCCAGAGGCAGGTCCTCCCCCAGTTCTGACAGTGCTCTGACTCAGACACCCAGACTCACAAGCCTGGTATCGTCCATGCACATTCCACCCTTCCCCATCTTGTGGGCCATCAGGCAAAACAGTCCTATGGAGTTTGTGTTTGGGAGGCTACCCCCAGCGTCTTTAGCAGCCCTTGCCTCCCATAGGGGTCCTGGGGACCCGTTACTCCTTCATGGGACAGCAGGGCCCCTCCGTGTGTCCACCAGGGTGCTATGTTCCAATCAAGCTCTCTTCTTCCAGTCCCTTCCACCTTAACACCCACCACAGCCAGAGTGGCCCTTCCTTTATGCACAGTATCCCTATCATAGAAGGAGTAGTGCCTTCTTCTCCCCCGAGGACCACAGGAGAAATCCAAAATCCTGTAACCTTCCAACCGAGCCCCACCACCTGCCTCATGGGGAAGAGCTCCAAGTGTGGAACCAAAATGCCAGGGTTTGAATTCTGCATTTACATTTGTGGGTAGTGAGATGTAAGTTTCTATCTGTAAAACACTTTCTGCCGCATAGGATGTTGTGAAAATCTATGTGTAAAACAATTACATGTAAATGTTAGAGGTTATTATGATCCACATCCCCTGTCTTGTCACACATTCAGTGACAAAGGAATTTGTTCTACCCCAAGGGCTCTGTGGACATCTGTCTCCCTACCCATTACATTCCCTTTCATGGAAAAGTCCCATTTTTCTCTCTGATCTAAGACATGCCTTTCTTTCTTTCTTTCTTTCTTTCTTTCTTTCTTTCTTTCTTTCTTTCTTTCTTTCTTTTCTTTCTTTCTTTCTTTCTTTCTTTCCTTTTTCCTTTCTTTCTTTCTTTCTTTCTTTCTTTCTTTCTTTCTTTATTTATTTATTTTCTCCTCTCTTTTTTTCCAGTTACAGTTCACATTCAGTATCAGTTTGAATCTGTTTCAGTATACAGCTTGGTGGTTAGACAATCACATACTTTACAAAGTGTTCCACCCGGTATTGCAACGTAGACCCAGGTTAAGTATTGTTTCCTTTCAATGATGATTCCTTACTTTAAACTCCTGTTACACTTATTTTCAATGTCATCTACTTGGCACTTAGTGCCCTGTGTTGTTATCTGCCTTTGTTATAAGTACTCCCTGTCTTCCCAGTGAGATGAGAGGCCTGAGCCCACACTAGTTGCCAATAGCTGAGTGTTTACAATGACAGTGGTGGTGACCAGGAGAGAGTAAATCTGGAAAGCACATGAGTGGCGGCAGTCAGTACAGGAGCAGTTCCTTAAGGCTGCTTTCATGCCCTCAGGAGATGAATATTTTATTTTAATGAACAAATATTAATATTTCTCCCTATCATCATGTTGTACTTCTTTTGTGCTATCATTTGAAAGCAATCAATATAGCATTTGAATTTATTATTCAAGCATACTGCTATTATGGTTTATAGATATTTATTATATATAATTTAAAGATCTAGCTCATCTTTTTTCAAAGCAAATAATTTCTGTTGCCATTGAGGGAAACAGTTATAGACATCTTAAATCATGTTTACAAAGTTCAAGAAAGCAAGAAAAGAGAGAAATATTTTTAAAAACCACAACTGAATACTAATTTGAATGAGATTGGGGAACTTAAAGGGACCAACAACAGAGACAATAGAAAGGAGAATGTTCACTTTTTTGCATAATTACCAGTACTTCTGACCTCTGGCCATCAAAGGTAGAGCCTTCCTTTACTTCTCTCTGTCTTCCCAGACCCAGGCACAGCTGGCCCACACTGGGGAACTGGGGCTGGTTGTATGAGAAGTGACTCTACACTTACAGAAAAACAGATAGCCTACTTTCAGACTCTGAAAATTGGATTCAACAGTGCTTTGCACAATCACTAATGTGTTCTGAAGAAATGAATAAATAAATGATGAATGAATACAGCTATGTGTTTAAGAAAGTTGGTTGAGATTATACAAGGTTAGAACACCAGAAGGAAAAGGGAGTCAAGACAGTCAACTTTCTGCATGTTCAAATAACCGCCTGATCATCTCCTTCACTCTGAAACTTTATATTATTTTTAGTGCTGTTAGGATAAAGAGAAAATGGGTAAAACCTTGAAGAAGGGGGAAGAGAAGCAACTCAGGAAAAGGCAGCAGCATATTCCAAGATCCTGAGGTAGGAAGGAGAATTTAATTTCTAGGGCATACGAGAAGTTGAAGGTAACAAACGTGAAAAGAGAGAAGGTAAATGGTATGATTTGAAAATAAAGTTAACAGGCAGAACTCAGACCAAACAGGGCATTATAAGGTACAATAAGAATGTATGTCTTCATCTTATGAGCAACTGGAAGACTTTGAAAAATGTTAAGTAAGGCATTGAAATAATCAGTTATGCATTTTGAAAAGACCTGTCTGCAAAGAAAATGTGGGAAAGAAAAAAAGCACAGAAGCAGGGAGATCATCGTTCATTCATTCAACAAATATTTATTCACACCTACCAAGTATCAGACATTATACTCTACATTGGAATAATATCATAAATGATATATACAAAAGTCCTTGCTCTCATGAAACACATTTAAGTGGAAAAACACAGATAATAAAATAAGGACAATATGTAGTACAATGTATAATAAGAACTATAATAGGGGGGGAAAATAAAGCAGAAAAGGGAGGGCCTGGACAACAGAAAGCTATTCAAAGGAATGGGTAAATTCTGCTTTTAATGAAAAAGCCACCAAAATAATCACTAAGAAGATGATATTTGAGCAAAGACCTAAAGGGAGTGAGGAGTCAGCCAGATAGATAACTGGGGTGTAAGCATCCTAGATGGAAGAATCAGTAAGTACAAAGGTCCTGAGGAAGGAACATGCTGGCTTCTGGAGAAACAGCAAGGAGGCTACAGTGAGCAAGGAGGGGAATAATAAGAGATTATGTCAGAGGTGATAGTGGAAGATCATATAGGGCCTAGAGAGCCATTATGAAGAGTTCCATTTTTACTACAAGTGAGATAGGTGGAAGGCATTAGAAGGTTCTGAGCAGGGGATCATTTGAAGTATCAGGTGGAGAGGATATGGGTCTGTGAGGGGCAGAGAACAGGGTGGGGGAGGTGAGGGTAGGGCAGAAGCAAGAGGTTAGCTTGGAGGCTAGTACAATAACTCAGGCCAAAGATGATGGTGGCTTGGTCTAGGGGTAGTAATGGTGATGATAAAAAGCAATAAGATTCGAGGTATATTTTGAAGAGCCAAGAAGATTTGTTGACAGACTATACGTGTATTCTAGAAGGAAGAGGGGAGTCAAGGCAGTGGATCTTTTGGCAGGAGTAGCTGGAGGGATGAAAGAAAATGTGAAAACTGCAGTGGAATATGGGGGGGGGGGGGGAGGGTAAGATTAAGAGTCTGTTTTTGCCTCTGTTGGGTTTGAGGTGTTGATAAGAGAATGGGAAGAGCAGAGAAACAGGAGTCTCACCAGAGAGTGAGGTGAGGTCAAGACAGTCACTAATATGGAGTGGTCAACAAAGACACCAGGAGCGAGAGGCAAGGGGCTCTGATGAAGCTGAGATAGCAGGGGAGTCGGTCTTGTGCGTTTCACACAAGGCGTTCTAAGCACCATGGAGCTCCTGTGGGTACAGAGATGGAGAAGAATGGGGCAATTTAGACACATTTCAGAGATGAAAACAACAATGTTTGATTGAAATGCTGTGAGTAAAGGGATCTAGTATAAATACTAAAGTAAAAATCAGAACTAGCGGAGGTTTGTTGAATTTGCTTCAAGTGCAAAAATAGGAAATGCCAATTCATTCTTGATCATCCTAATGAATGTTTCTTTCAACTCTGGGAACTTGGCAGAATATTTTAAGTAGCACTTATAATGCTGGGGTGCCTAGATGAGGAAAGGCAGCATTTAGGAACTATTGCATTTATTTGTGTATATATAAGAGCATGAGGAATATCTGGAAGGTGATATGGCCAGAGAGTTAGAGTAGTTACCTTGGGTTGGTGAGGTTTCCAGTGACTATCTTTTTTATTTCTGTGTACTAAATTTTAATTATTATGTTTTATTTCACAACTTAAAAATCAGAATATCAGTTTTGTTCCTATAGAAGATGCATGAAAGAGGCCACAAGGAATCCATGAGGTGATTTGCAATTGGTCAGACTCCCTTTTTTAACCTTGGAGATGTTAGCTATTGAAATGAAGATTCCAATTTGAGTGAAAAATTAGGTAAAAACATTGGTCTTTAAAAATCATAAATAAGACAATAAAGTTACGTTTGCCATGCAGATTAATTAAAAACAGGATCTACAATATTACATGTATCTTCTTGAATATCGTTTGTCATTATTGGGAAGAAACAAGAAGGAGGGAACAAAGAGTAATACATCCAGTCAAAGTGAGCTTTCACAGAAGCGACCAGGACTCAGGGCCTGGGAAGCCCATCATTTCCTTTGTTTTGCATTTGGATTGAAGCAATCTCTAACCTCAAATAAAAGTAATCGCTTTGCTCTCTTGGTATCAGCAAAGCCACCCCAAACCCCATATGTTTACCTTTTATAAGTTAGGTTTGTTTTTAATATTATATGCTCATGATTCTTTCATACAGCAAATGGCATGCTTTGCCAATGCTGTGAGACTGTCCCTATGTCCTGCATTTTTTTTTCTTCAGAGTATTTTGTGGAGCCTCCACATTCCTATATTGTATATTTTCATTCTTTTTTCCCAGGCACATTCCTACCTTGGATCATTTTATACCTTTTGCTGCTCAAACTTTGAGATCATGGTCACTGATGGCTCACTGTTTGTAGATTGTAAACAAGCGGGTGCCAAGTGCTATTAACCCTCATGGATGAGTGTGCCTCAGAGCTAGTGACTCAGAATTCAGAATGGCAGATGTAATTGATGGACATCAAAGGAGGGAGCAGGGTTCAATGCAAATCTAAATGTGAAACCTGGAAAAAAATTACTGAGTTTTTTTTCCCCCTATTCCTTATATAGGAAATCTTCAGATTCGCTACAACCTGGGTGGCACCAGAGAACCGTATAATATCGATGTAGACCACAGGAATGTGGCCAATGGACAACCCCACAGTGTTAACATCACCCGTCATGAGAAGACCATACTGCTCAAGGTACACATATGTGTGCATATCAATTGTGTATGATATATTGTAGTATGATAACCTCTATAATACTTGGCCATTGGTTTTACTTGGTTTTGTTTTGGAGGTGGGACAGATGGAAGAAATGCATGCTCATACTTTCTCCTACAGATTCCTAATTAGTGAAGTAGAAAGATGCATAGTTCTTCTAGCAAAGACAATGATGAAGTTGATGGAAATGAAATTTCATAGGGAGAAGCTAGAATAAATGTTGACTCTGTATATTCTCGTAGCTTTTTTCCTATGGTCCACACAGCCATCAACCTACTGTTTTTATCCACGGCACCATCTTTTTCCTCCATGTGCTCAGATGTCTGAGGCTTAACGTTTCCCAGCAAAAGCTACTTTGGTTTATCTGACCTATTTCTTTCACTCTTCTGACATGATATGCATAATTGTATTTTTTTTTTTTTGTCTCTGTGGATACTTTGTCTTAAAAATCTTCAGAACACAAACCTTCCACAGAATCTCAGGCCCTGCTTGTAGACTCTTAGCACACAAAGGGATGGTTTTATCATGATGCTTGAATTTTATGTCAGGTTCATTGTATTATGCCTACTCCTACCACCAATTTTTACAATAAAGAAACCAGCCTGGGAGGCACCATGAATAAAACATAGCATGAGGAGGTCTCCCTGGGAACCAAGCCAAAAGATCAAGGATAGGAATTGTCACTGCCTTCTCCAGGAGTTCAGAAAAGATACCTGTCGGCAGGAAGAACTGCGGGGATGCTGTTCTGTCAGTGGAGTGGAGTGTCATTTGGCAGGGGTTCAGCTGCCTCTCAGACCTCGTTCAGATTTGGCTCCTTGCTGAGGGAAGTGCAGGTTGTAAGAAAAGGTGCAGCCCTGTCTCTTTCTGAGCACAGGTGGATGTCAAATTCATAGCTTGATAGGGAGTTTATGCTTGGCCTATAGCCATCAATGCTAGCGGGTATTTTAAGGATAGGTCTTTCTAGAGAAAGAATAACAACGGGAAGTTACAGCTTATTGTGTAGCCAAACGTAGTAGAAATAAGGTGACTTCACAGTGACAGCAGAGTCTCTGTGCCCAGCGAAGTGCCTGGCACATAGTAGGTCCTGCAAATTATTTACTAAGTAAACCAAGCCCATCTGTATCCATGACTCCTGTTTTATAGCACTTTATCAACATGTGTTTATTGGCTTTTCATTGGAACCATTCTCTTGTTTTAAACAATGCAATCTCATTTATTTTAAAGTAAGTGATTTATCTTGCCATTTTACAATTGCAAAATAATATTAAAAGATAAAAAGAGCTCAATAATTGACTCTAAAGACAGTATAACAGAAGAGACCTGCAACAGCTGTAGATTCATGCAAGGCTAACCCTCACTCTCTCCAAGAAAATACCCGTCTATTAAGACCGAGCACTCTGGGTGGCAGAACCACAGGCAAAAATGAGGATGGGGTGAGTGGGAGCAAAGAGTAGAGGGATAGGCTAACTAATTCTATTTCTGGATATATTTTCCAAAATGAGAGCTTGGAGATAGGGTAGGTTAAGAAGGACTTCCTTCTGGTACATTTCATTAAGTCCACACACTGGGGATCAAGCCCATAACCGGGCATGTGCCCTGACCAGGAATCAAACTGTGACCTCTTGATTTTTAGGTCAATGCTCAACCACTGAGTCACGCTGGCTTGGCTAACCAGCAACTTTTTAAGAACAAATATCAACTTAATCAGAGCGGCAGTTTGCCACAGTGAATTAGAGCGGGACGGACTATTTTCAGAACCTGGAGTTTTAGAGCTTGAAAAGCCAGGGAAATTCCGATAGTGGGTTATACAGAGACAGCCAAGAACCCAGGGAAGAGTCTGTTCCCATTGCTCAGGATTATTTGGTTGCCAGTAACCAAAGACTAATTCAAAGATGAGTTTTAAAGTACTATAGAATAATGTCTTTGGAATTAAGGTGAAATTTTATATATACTCAGACATCCTATAATTTAGGTGCTGTTTATCTGTGTTTATGGTGTTTTTAAAAGCAGATTTACTTCCTTAGCAGGGTTTGACCAAAGCTAACATTAAGATAATTTGCATTTCCTGAGCACATGACCTGGTGCTGAGCACTTGAGGGAAATTGACCTTGGGTAAAACATTTGCTTCCAAAAAACAACATTCCTCGTCTCCACATAGATAATGAAGAACTGATTCCAGGAATTGTCAGACACCAGCATGAACCAGAACCCGTGACAACCCTCAAGTGGTATCATTTGTGAAAACTCACATTTGCACCAGGGATAATAGCTAAAGGCTTAATGCCAGTCAAAATGTAAAACAAATCCCGGAAGGCAGAGAGCACCTGAAAAAGTACTGTATGTGATGAAAAATCATGCTGATTAGCATGCATCCAAAAGCTGAACATCACAATGAATAATTTCAACAACTTGTATCACAAATCCTTTCTTTCTACTCTCCTTTCTTCCTGCTGTCCATGGTGGTTTTCTTCTTTCTTCCATTTTATCCCGACCACATTGCACAAAGGATCTAAGGTTTATAAAGGGAACATAAAATGAAATTGAAAATTAAAGTAAGTTACAAAAAGTAGGGCTCCAAGACAAGGGGAAAATAGATCATAATTACCCAGGTCATAGTTCTCACCCATATGGGTAAATTTGGCCCTTAACTTCTTCATGGCCAGAAGTACACAACCCATGAGGATAAAACATACCAGTTCCTCTAGGAACTGAAACTTTTCCCACTCTATTCTTATTTTTCTTTTTTAACACCATGGATAATATTCACTGCTAGAGAAAGCTGCCCATAGCATGGTCCACTTAGACAATCTCACACTGTGATAAGAGCTCACTTACATTGATGCTTACCGTGTTCCAGGCACTCCACTAAGCACATTATACACATTCTTCCATTTAGTCCTCACAAAGCATGATGTGAAACTCGCCAGTAGAAAGCAGGAAGTAGAAAAAGCATGGTTGAACCTAGGTCTATTACACTTAGGAGTTTACCCAGGCTCTCATCACTACCTAATAGATGTCTGGAAAGAAGGTCATAAAACTTTCAAAGTGGATACCACTGGCCAGTAAAAATTGAGTGGTAGTGGTGGAAATGTTACTATTACTATAAAGTAGTTCAAAAATTTGCAAAAGCATAGATAAAATAAATGCACACATATGTAGCCACCCCCAAAACATTACAAAACATTGCTCTATTTCTTCAGATATTTTTAAAAATGCCGTGACAGTTGAGACCCTTCATCCTCTTTGTCACATAGTGAGCCCAAGTAAGAAAGCAGACCATGTCTTCAACAACATTTCTACAACAACATTTTTCACAAGAATCATTAGGAAAGTCAAGCGTAACCTAAAAATGGACTTTATCACAAACAATTTCACAGGCAGTGGATGGGGGAAAAGGGCTGAAGTGATATAGCTTTCTGATATTCTGCCCTAGTCTAAGGATAAAACTAACTCAAAAAAAAATTTGAATAAGTTGTATGTTATTTGAATAACTATAGCATATCTTTTGGGGTTTTGGTGGAAGTTAGACAATAGAGAGTTCAGGGATATGTCCTCTGGCACAAATACTTAGAATCTATATTTTCTAAAAGTTAAATGTGCATATGGTAAGGACATATTATTTTGGCTCTCATTAAACTGGAGAGCCATCCCATTTTTATCAAGAAGATGGTTACAGATTTTCTGCAAGCAAAAAAAGGACTTTCTTTATAAATTCTTCCAAGTCCCCATGAACAAACAATGACGAGGTTCCCAAATTCTTCTACTACATAGACCATGACCAGTTATTTTCACTAGGAATTTTTAAAACAAATATTCAAAAAAAATCAATGACATCTCTTAAAATAAAGATAATTATTTATTACCTGCTATTAATCAGAATTTCAACCAGATTGTATAAAACCAGTTGCATCAATGGTTAATTGAGCTACATATTGAGTATGAATCCTAAAAAGGTCCAGAGAAGTATTACCTACAGCAATAACAGTGTGTGCTAAATGCTAAGGATAAAAAAATATATATACAAGCATTATGGTAAAAGCAGTTGCTATGACAAGTAAACTCCGAAATATCAATGATTCATCCCAATAAAAGTTGGTCTTATATCAGATATCATTTTAGAAAAGGAAAGTCTTGCAGTCTCTAGCAGGGAGGAAATCATGCTGGGTAGACATTCTGAGTACCCATGGACACCAATCCTCTCATATCCCTTGGCAGTGGTCTGTTTTCTTAATTTGGTCAAATTCTTGTCCATTACTTGCCTGGCTCTCCATGGCTCCATATTCTGGGAGGCTCTTCCTCTTCCAAGATCTGCCATGGCCACTGCTGAACAGAGTGTTCGGATGATGCCTTCCTTGAAGCTGTGAAGCCCTGAGGGTTCGTTTCCTGCAGTTTTCAATTATACTAAGGGTTATTTTATATTCTTAAGCCCCTTATAGATCAGACCTCTTTCTTGTCTCTTTTCCAGCATAACAACCTTCAAAATCTGAGTTGGTTTCTGATCTTTTTGTTGAAGTCAATTTTGTGTAGATACACCCTACATTTCTTCCTAGATGTAAATCTTCAACCCACATAATTATTTGCTTCCTAGTGCCCATGCCCCTCTTTCAAGGTCATGGCAGCTACCTTGAGGCCATCTGAAACAAAAGGCTTGGGTGAAAAGGAAAGACTCTCAATTTTAACTTCACCCGTGGGGCTGAGTCAATTTGCTGAGCTAAGAAATCTTAACATGCCTTTGTTAGTAAAAAATGTTGGCATTTTTATTTCTTACTCTCTGATGAAGGCTCAAAAATTTTGGTCTTTTCTCTAGGTCCTTTCACCAATATTTGGAAACTGGCCAGTTCTTTTTTTAACTCATTTCTCTCTTGACATAAGCAGCCAGAATAAGCTGACACCCATGAACATTCCTGCTGTTTTGAAGCTATAGGTTACAGGCACTTAGTCTGTCTTCTAGGTTATGTGAGGTGACAGTTTTACAAAATATTGCATGCCTTCATCATAAGTTGATAAAGAGTTGTTTGTACTAATGCCAGAAAATGATAGAATAACAGATATAGTAGCTCATTGCTATAACTATAAGGTTTCAAAGAAAGGGTAGGACACTGACACATGGGGATAAGGGAGTCACACATACTCCATCCCTTTCTCCATGTGATGGAGAGCATGGAGGAACAGGGAGTGTATGTGCTCCAAATGAGAACACAGTGCTAAACAAAGATGCAGGAATATGAGTACTTTGTAGATTTATCCTTTTTTTATCCCATAAGTTGAAAATACCACCACTGGAAAAGGCTCAGTGACAAGTATTTCCTGGAGAAATAATAACTCTGAAATGGGTAACATCAAATGGTTCATAGTCCTGTATAGATACTAAATGCTATAAAACCAATAGTCTGGGGTACATGCAGAAATTTGTCACAAATTATTAGAGGGACAAATCCCACATATATGATTAATCTATGACAGATTCATAATCAGAAGCAGAGAATAGAATTCTGGTTGCCAGGGAAATGTGGCATATTAGTCAAGGGATACAAAATTTTGGTTGTACAAGATGAATAAGTCCTAGAGATCTGTACAGCACAGTGCTTATGGTTAACAATACTGTATTGTGTACTTAAACATTTTTGAAGAGAGTAGATGTTAAGTATTCTTATATAGTAATAATAATAATACTAATAAAGAAAAGGTCAGGAGGAAACTTGTGGGGGGAATGGATATGTTTATAGCATAGATGGTGATGATGGTTTCAGGTGAATATCTCCAAACTCACCAAGCCCTATGCCTTGATTATGTACTGCTTTTTGTAAATCAAAAATAAGTAAATAATATAGATAACAGCAACAATGAAAAATTGTCAGAGGAATTGTATTAGCAGTAAAATGAAATGTAATTGCTTCCTAGGGAAGCAATATAGTATGTTAATGTCATGAAACATTGATGGGCAGAGACCACTAATACCACTTTCTGTGTGTGGAGAACTGGTCAGTTGGAAGGCATTTTAGGTAATCTCCTCTATTCAAGAGAGATTCTCTGCACAGGAAGGGATTTAATGATCATGTTATGTAGGTCTCCGAACACTTTCATAAGATCCTTCATTGATATGCTCAACCTTATGAGCTGGGAAAAGCTAATGCTATTAGGCCCATGAAGGAGCTTGGAAAACAGAGATTAAGGGGATTTAGGGGACTAAGAAAGTCCCAGGGCCCACAAGAGACAGACCCTTCTCCACTGGCCAGTCATACCATTGACTCAGTCACCTTTGCAAGCAGTCAAGGGGTCAAGGCTCATCTTGGATAGTTTGCTTTATAGACTTTTGGAAATGTTTACATAAAACTAAGTCTCTGGGGGCATTCATGTTTTGTTTGGAGTCGATTAAGGTAGCAGTGGGAGACAGTTAGTAGCATGCTTGTCTGATAACTGTTTAGACCTATGTTGTGTTCAGAGACAGGAAGATGGAGAGAGCAGTCTAGAAGGTGATGAGACAATCTTCTCCATGGCTCAGAAAATGCTACCTGCAGCTGGGAGGTAGTATAGGCAGGTTAAAAGAATCTTTAGGAAAAGAGGTTAATAGAACAGCTTTTTAAAAATTGTTAGACCTGCTATAAAGATTGTGTAATTTTTTTCTCAAGAATATTTATAAAGATGCTGGGAATTACATCTTATCCCAATAAGAGAAAACTCTATTAGATCAATAACCCTAATATATAAAAGGCCAGGGTCTGTAATGTCCAAAATGACCGAAGGCTCAACCAAACACCAGAAGTCAGTCCTGTAGTCAGTGCTGGGTTGCCATGGTGACCCAGCACTGACTGCCACCGTTGTGGGCACAGCAACCCAGCATTAACTGCCAAGGGGACTGCAGATCAGGCCTAGAGAGAGGCCCAAAGAGAGAAGCAGGGTCTGATTCACAGCCTCTGTAGCAGCTGTTGATCAGCTGTTGCTTCTCTCTTTCTCTCTGGGCTTTGGCAGCAGCTGTGCCTTTAATTCTCTCCAGGCTTCCAAGGGATCTGCTGATCAGCCCCACATCTCTGATCAGGCCCAGAGATAGGCCTGGAAATACTGACTGGCATAGAAACCGACCAGTCAGAATCAAGTCTGGGAGAACTGTGAGGAGCCAATGGCTGCCTAGGAGTTGGAGTTTTTGGTGCTGACTGCCATAGAAACTGACCAATCAGAACCAAATTGGCCGGCAGGGAGGGCAGTTGGGGGAGAGATCAGGCCGGCATGAGAGGGCAGTTAGGGATGATCAGGCTGGCAGAGGCAGTTAGGGGTGATCAGGCTGGCAAAGGAAAGCAGAGGTGAGATCATACCAGCAGGGGAGGGCCATTGGGGGCAAGATCAGGCCAGCAGGGGAGGGCAATTGTGGGCAACCAAGCTGGCAGGGGAAGGCAGTTGGGGCAAGATCAGGCCAGCAGGGGGTGGCCATTGGGGGCAAGATCAGGCCGGCAGGGAAGGGCCATTAAGGGGCAAGATCAGGCTTGCAGGGGCGGGCAGTTAGAGGTGATCAGGCAGGCAGAGGCAGTTGGGGGCATGATTAGGCCGGCAGGGGAGAGCACTTGGGGATGAGATCAGGCCAGCAGAAGAGGGCAGTTAAGAGCAATTAGGCAGGCAGACATGGGTGATCAGGCAGGCAGACAGAGGGGTTAGGGGCAATTAGGCAGGCAGGCAGAAGCAGTTGGGGGCATGATTAGGCCGGCAGGGGAGAGCACTTGGGGATGAGATCAGGCCAGCAGAAGAGGGCAGTTAAGAGCAATCAGGCAGGCAGACAGGGGTGATCAGGCAGGCAGACAGAGGGGTTAGGGGCAATTAGGCAGGCAGGCAGAGGCAGTTAGGGGTGATCAGGGAGCCAGGCAGGAGAGCAGTTAGGAGCCAGCAGTCCCAGATTGTGAGAGGGATGTCTGACTGACGGTTTAGGCCAGACCTCTGTGGGATCGGGCCTAAACCAGCAGTCGGACATCCCCCAAGGGGTCCCTGATTAGAGAGGGTACAGGTTGGGCTGAGGGAAGCCCCTTCCACACACAAATTTTGTGCACCGGGCCACTAGTCCTATATAATAAACAGCTAATATGCTAATGGTGATCATGCCATCACACCGTAACAACTGATCAGCAGGAGGCTATGTGCACAGCAGGCGCAGCATGCATGGGTAGGTAGGGACTTGATGCTTCTTTCTTCCAGACAAAACCTCTGTGGTTGCCTGAGGCTCAAGCAAGCCGCAGTTGGCAGCTGCCGCTGCCCAGGGCGAGCCCAAAGCTCAGGCAATCTGTGGATGGCTGTGGCCGCTGCCCAAGACCCAAAGCTCAGGCAAACTGCAGTGGCTGTGAGGGCCAAGACTCAGGCAGCCACACGGCTGGCAGTGGCAGTAGCAGAGGCATGATGGGGGCATCGCCTCCCCCTCATCGCTGGGTCGCCTCCTGTAGAGGGAGGCCAGAGGTAGCAGCAGCAAAGAGGTGATAGGGTCAGTGCCTTCCCCTGATTGGCTATGGGGAGCAGGCCTAAGCCGTCAGTAGGACATCCCCTGAGGGCTCCCAGACTGTGAGAGGGGGCAGGTTAGCCTGAGGGATCCCTCCCCAGTACATGAATTTTCATGCACCAGGCCTCTAGTAATACTAATACCAATAGTAGTAGTAACAGTAACGGCAGTAGTAGTAGTAGTAGTAGTAGTAGTAGTAGTAGTAAGGGTAACCGATGTTTCTTGATTATGCTATGAATCAGTCCCTTTTCTTAGTGCTTCAAAGGATGTACTTCATGCAACTCACATGCCTATGAGATAGGTACAATTATTCCCACTTTACAGATGATTAAACAGAAACACAGAGAAGTCAGCTGAGGCACAAATCCAGGTCTGCCTGATTCACAAGCCCAGACTCTAAACACTGGTCTTTAATTGGACACGGATTAGTTAGGCTTCTCAGATGCAATAGAGGACCCTTCCTCAAATAGGCCAGCACATCTGCCTAATTAGGAAACCAAGTTAAAAAAAAACTTGACTTGGCATGATTTCTGATGTGGGAAAGAATAAATTTTCCTCTACCCTTCCAGGTTCTGCCAGCTGGTTTAATCATTAAACCTACATGAGACAGATTAACAAAAGAAAATAACCAAATTTAATTACATACATATGGGAACTCTACATACATGAGAGAGTCAGAGATCCCCCTCTATGAAAGGTTACAGAGACAGAAAGTTAAAATGAGATATAAATGGCATTGTGAGCTAAGGAGTAATATTAGGTGCCTGAGGCTTTGGAAAGCAGGAGGGTTGTTCTCAGATCGATAACAAGGGCAGATGTTCAGTAATCAGATATATGCCCTGCCATTTAGATAGGTTTAAAAAAAAAAAAAGAAAAGGTTATCTCTGGTAATAACTCTTATGATGGACAAGGCCCTCAATTTAGATTCTTCTAGATAGTTAAGGGAGGAAGTTTCTCCTTAGCCTGCAAGTCTTCATTGCCTTCTGCTCAAAATAATCCACATGGCAAAGTCTTACATCTTGGGGAGCCCTGTTCTAAATCCCTTCACTGCAGTGTATTGATAGATAACAAAAAAGGTATATAAAAGTGGATATAGCAATATCTCAGTTTTATAAAACTAATATGATGGGGTCTTTAAAATAAAACATGAATAGTGTTTGTGCTAAATAAGATATATTACCTATTGCAATCTATGAAAAATTACATTCACTTTTGAAATTTGAAATTAGGTGATAATCTCCTTAGGAAAAAAAATAACAATGTAATGGAGGTGAAAACACATTTCTTTAAAAGAAATGACTGAATGGCATTTGCTGAGTGTCATAAAATTGTAACTTTAAAAGTAAAAAGAACTAAGAAGTCCAACTTTGAGGCCAGTGTTGTTGTTTTTTGTCACACACACGAAAAAATTCCACATCAGATCTTTAAGTAAACATGAACAGCACCTCCTGTTCTTTCCATTTTAGCATCCTTTCTTCTTTGGTAACATGGAGCCTGGACTGAAGTTAGACACTGAAACTCAGATCAATTATTAAAAAACGTGTGCCTTTGTTACCTTTCGACTTTCTGCCAATAAAGAACAATAAAGAAAAAGTATATAGCTGTAAACACTCCTGAAAATTTTAATATCAGAGGTTGTTCAAGCCTTTATTAAAGAAAATGACACGTTTGGAAGTATTAAATCTTTTTAGGGATGTCAGAACAAATAAAGAAAATTGACCTAGCTAGCCTAAGGCCATTTTCTGGAAATTACATTTACTGTAACTTCTTGCCTGTGGCTCATTTAGTGTTTATCTACTCTAGATGATGAACTCACAGCCTTGGTGTACACTACAAGTGTGCTTGACAGGAGGGAGGTGAATTCAAGAATAATGATGAGCCCTTCCAAGTCCCCACGTCTCCCTTCCTGGAAACACTCTGAGCCACGTAGTCACTCTTGGGATTCTGAGCAAGTAATTACTACCTCCCCTTCCACTTTGATGGAAGACTGACTCATTACATCTAATTCTGTGGAGGGCCTAGGTCAGTATGTTATTAGCTTCTTATATCATTACAAGGGTTTAATTCCATAAAAGATATCTGGGAAGAGAAGACAGAAGGATATAAAATTGGATACTTCCCCATCAATTTGGTCTCTTTGCTAGTCAGAGTTTGTTCTCTTTTCAGTATTTCCATGTATCCAGAGAAGCCTATTCACAATTGAATACACCCCAAAAGCCCCATTACTTCATTAGCTTTTTGTAATTTGGTTTTAGGTTGGGCTATAGGTCCTTGGCCCTTAGAAGGGTATTATAGCAAGTTTGCCTTGTTTAATTCTGAACAGAGAGTAGAACTATATGGTGAAGTGTCTCCAAAAAAGAGAAAGCAGATACACAGTTATTTGTTCCCAGGATACCACCCACTGCCAAGGTGACCTACAGCTGTAAACTGGGGCCAGCTCTTCACTTAGAGGTTTGGGCACCCCCGGATATAAAGAAACAAATTCTGGGTGTGCAGTGGAGATGTGGTGAAGGTCCCACTGGAGAAGGCAAAATGTTCTCAAGATGGTTTTGGACTGTTCCATCAACAATGCACCTTTCTTACATTGAAAACCATATGAGGATTGCTAAGAATTTAACTCAATAACATCTCATTACCATAATATCTTACCCATGACTTACCACCCAGCCCACCACATGTTGGAAAAATTCTAAGCAGCAACCATTCCTTAAGCCTGGCCTGGACGAAGTTTGGTGGTCATCAGCACCATAACATGCTTTCTGATAGGAGGTGACACTGAGATAAACTCAAACTCATTCAAAATAAATTCAAAGAGAATCAATAGTTTCTGGCTACCTAGTGAAAAAAATTCAGATAAACGATGAGTTGGTGAGGCAGGAGGGATGAACAAAGTATGACTTTTACCATTAAGGAGTTTATATTTGGGCAGGAGAGAAAAGATGTATACACTCTCTAAACACATTTCTCCAGATAGTAGAAACCTGTTCTGCCTCATCTTCCTCTAAAAGAGATTTATCAAGTTGGACTCCCTATCAACATGTAAATAATAGAAAGGGGGTATAGCAGAAGGAAGTATTAGCAGTTTGGGCTGGTAATCGAACTATAGCTCATAAAGAGAGATTTCCTTTGAGGGTGGTATGAGTCTAAGCAGAGACCCCCATAGAATTGGATGGCTACATTCATAGGTTGTCACTAAACCATAAATAAAATGGAGTCTTTACTGTAACTCTATGTTTTCTGGCAAGTTACCAAACTACCTGTTTCCTTATTTGCGAACTAGGAATAAGGCTGCCTGTTTTACTGGAGCTTGTGAGTGTTTAGTGAAAATACATAGGAAAACATCTAGCATAGTCCATCTGCCAATAAATGCTACTTCCCTTTCCTCCTTCCCAATTCCCTCCTTCCCAATTCCCTTCTCTTTCTTAAAAGGAGAGAGAGAGAGAGAGAGAGAGAGAGAGAGAGAGAGAGAGAGAGAGAGAGAGAGAGAGAGAGAGAGAGAGAGAGAGAGAGAGAGAGAATATCAACCAAGTCATTATCAACATGGCCTTCAGATGCATTGGTTTGCAGATTAAGCCATGGAGCAAGTCCTTGGCACCTAGTAGGCAGACAGTGTGGCTGTTGCCTCCATAAGCCACAGTCCAGCAGAAGGGACCATCAACCACACAGACATGAACCAAGGCCCAACTGAAGTGTGAACTTGTGCTGAGGAAACACTTGTGCTGAGAAAGGGACAAAATTAATCACCAGAGCGGGTGGAGGGAGGAAGCTATCAGAGGAGACTTTACAAAGGCAGCTGGGCTATTTCTTAAAGGTTTTCCATGGGGGTGGGAGGACTACATTCTTTTACTTACCTTTTGCTGTAGGAATTCAAAGTTTACTCTTCTGCAATTCTTAAAAATTATACAGAGGAAACTAAGAAAAAAAATAGTTCAACCCATCTGCACATCTGATCAGAAATAGGAAAAGACACCTAATGAATATGTCAACACTTCCAAGGTTTTCATTTCTTTTCTAAAGCAGTTTCATCTGCAGATGAATTATGCAGGGCTGGATGGGACCTCCATTCCCTCCACACCAGAAAAATGTGTTTACTCCACTGTACATTTCTTACAGCTCAGTGGGAAAGCGGTCGCAATGCAATTTCTGACCCAGCTCAGGATTTGCGATGTCACTTCTCTCTTTCCTTCTCTAGAACATAGCCAAAGCTTATAAACCCAGCAACGCAGAGTTCATTTTTTTCCTCCCAAACACATTAAACACATAAATCATCTCTAAGAAAGAAGATAAGGTTCCTAGATTTCTATTTTGTCTGGCATGAAAACCAGAGTTCAATCTGAGAGGCATTCTATTGTTATATCCTTCTGCGGAGCACTGAAATCGCTCTCAGAGCTTGTAATTCTCAAAGCTATTTCTTAGTGCAATAGGCAGAGAGGGTTGTTTCCCATGCATAGTTAACTGAAAGCAAGCTCCGGGCTCACATAAATTTATCTTCACCCTAAAAAAATAAATGAATCTCAACATGAGGCCCAGGTTCTGAAGGGTCACCTACTGCCCTTCACACACATCCCTACTCAAGAGAGGGATGTGTCAGCCTTGGGACTGAGTGAGGGTTTTGATAGACCAGGTAGCCTGGAGCAGTTCCTGAGCTAGTGTTAAGATGCCCTCTAGTGGTCATTAGTATTAACTAGTGCTGTGATAGCAATGGCACTTGCTTATATAAATGGAAGTCTGCCCTTGTGTTCAAACTGGGAGGGTTTACTTAGCCTTGCACATCTCAGTCTATTTTGTTCTCTCTCTCTCTCTCTCTCTCTCTCTCTCTCTCTCTCTCTCTCTCTCTCTCTCTCTCTCTCTCTCACACACACACACACACACACACACACACACACCACACAGTCTGAGTCACAAGAAAAAGAGTGAACGCTCTTCTCTCTCACACATCATGTCTCCAAGTCTTTTCTATTTCCCATTCCCCACCCCTACTAAATCCTCCCTCCCCACCTTCTACTTCTTGGAACAGGCTCCGAACATAGCTGTAACAAATCTGAGTGTTTTCAGGGAGCTCAGTTTTCCTGCTTTCTATATGTTAGCAGATCTGGTCATCAAGCTGAGCTTTATGCCCATGGCATGTTCCCACATTCTGAAGTTGCTCTGTATATACCAGTTTTCTGGATGCATGTTTCCACTCTTCCACCTGGAACAGGATTTGAAGGATGTGGTTTTCAGGCCTCTGATAATGCCAATGTTTACACTCCCTCCTGAATATTGTTATTGCTGCCAAAACCTCCTGGCAAAGTAATATCGATAGAGCTTCCGCACTAAAAAGGATGTGTTTGCTGAGATTTTTTTTTTTAATAACAAGGATTTTAACTATATTACAGTTAAAATCAATAGAAATATAACCTTTTCAGCCACATAAAATGAATTCATTTTTATTATTAGTCTTTTCCTGTCATTACAGTGTCATGATTGCAAAAGGAACCAGGTCAGCTTAGCTTTATTAAAAGACCATTAAAGAAACAAATTCAAACTCATTTAAATACTGAAGCCAGTGCATTAAAAAGATCAATAAAGTAAAAGCACCTGGGATTGCTTTATTTAAACACCTCTCAAATGAGAACCATTCCACAGTCACGATTTTAGCAAATCTATATCCTAGACCAGCCAATAAAGGAAAAATGCTGTTTCATTAAATAGGCTTAGAACCATAAAGCCCTTATAAGTCTGATTAGACATTCAGCACTTACATTTTCTCTCAGTGTTTTAAATATCATCTGGCAAAGAACCATTGATCAATGAATACTATTTACTTAAAAGCCATTAGCTCCCAGGGTCAGGAGAATGACAATGATAGAAAAATGAAAAATAAGAAACAGGATTAGACTCTTGTGACAGGGAGTCCTAGAATTGCAGGAAGTCGGGAAATTTTATTTCTAATGACACTTATCAGGATACTTTGCACATAACATTATATAACACAAATATGTATTAAAGTGAATATTTATTGCTGACTCTAAGCATGGGCTTGGGTTAGGCACAAACCTCTTGGTGCCTCAGTTTCTCCAGAACTGATTATAATAATATCCTTTCTACCTCCTTCCCTAGATATGAGAACAAAAATGATTGTCACAAACCTCTTCAAAATTTTTCCTTATAAACTATAATGTAAATTACAAACTTCAGTGGTAGTATTTGTATAGAATAATTTTATAATCAGAATGGCCCATGTGGACCATTAATTCCAACCCCCAACCTAACTTAGAATTGCCACCAGCCCCTGCCTGACATCCCCAGACATAGAACACATGATAATCTTCTCTTTAAAATGCCACTTAGTGTGCTTTTCTAATTCAGAAAAAAACACAAAGGAAAATTAAGTTTGCTTGAGAGTCCCATTTAACACCAGTTTCTCCATTTTTCCACTCAACCCCTCTTGCCTACTCAAGACACTTCTCTGTCTTCCTTCTCTTCTGGCTCATTCCCAGCAGCAAACAAACCCTATTTCTCCTACTTAAAATAAAATTTCCTCCTGGCCCCACTTTCCCCATTTCTTCATTTTTATACAAACATGGGTTAGTGTGACCTGTTCCATACCTTTGTATAAATCATAGAGTATATGTAATCTTTTATGCCTGGCACATTGCACTCTGCATGGTAGTTCTGAGATTCATTCTTCTGTTGTGTATGTTGTGGTTCTATTTTAATTGCCGCACAGTATTGCATATAAGACTATACTTCCATTGGTTTATTCTTTCATGTTTTAATGGACATAGGGATCATTTCCAGTTTGGGGATACTGTGAACACACCTGATATGAACATTTACATGCTTATGTAGATTGGGACATGCTTTTTTCATTTTTCTTGATTAAATATCTGGGAATGGGATTGATGGGTTGCATGGTATGTCTATGTTTAACTTCATAAGAAATTGTTTTCTATTTTATGTTCCCTTCAGCAAAGATCCATATAACACCAGTATTTGATATTGTCTTTCTGATTATATCCACTCAAGTGGGCACATAGTAGTGTCTAAGTGGTGTTGAGTAGCTTTTCATGTGCCAATTGGTAAATATTTTGTAAAATGTGTCTGATTAAGTCTTTTGTCCTTTTTTTATTGGACCATTGTCATTTTACTTCTGAGTTATGAGAGTTCTTTACGTATTCTGGACAGGAGTCCATTGTCAGATGCATGTATCATGATGATTTTTCTCTTACGTTTCCTCTTATAGCCATTTCCAGGCAGGCTTTTGTCCACTCCCCTAAAGCTATTCTTATCAAGATCATCAATGACCTCCTCACTTTAATTCAGTTCTCATATTATTCCACCTACTAGTAAAGGTGATATTCAATATAAGTAACCCTTTGCCTTTGAGAACACTACCCTCTTCTTATTTCCTGCCTTTTTGACCGACCCTTCTGTTCAATATCCTTTTACTAACCATTCTTCAGTTAGCATACTTATGGGTTCAGTCTTTAGTCCTTTCTCTTTTTTGTTTTTATGGACTCCTTTGGTGACTTTAAATTTTATCAATATGCCCTAAACTCCCAAATTATTATCTCAACCTAGACCTTCAGATCCATAAGCCAAACTGACTACTGGACATCTAAGCAACTACTAGATGTCTAATACACAGTTCAAACTCAGTACTCTCCCCAAAACAGGGTCCAGACTTTTAGGCCCAGAGCAATCAGGTGCTCAGAAGACATAATATCTTGAATTTTCCCTCCTTTATAAAGAAATTGAGATTACAGACAACAACCATAACAAGTTGGTGGAGATATTCACCAGAATAATCTTTAAAAACTATAACCCTAACTATGTCTGGATCAAATCCAAACATTACACCTGGCATTCAGAGCCCTCCACAATCTAGCTTCCTTTACTACCTTCCATTGTCATCTCCCATTTCTCTCCAGAACACATCCTAAGGACCAATGCGGCCAGTCACCTCAATACCCTGACAAATTGGTATATGTACATATCCTTCCTCAAAATGCTTCCACTCTGCCATTCTAGGTGTTTAAACCATGATGGCAATTATTCTCCATGTCATACATTTTAGAATTTAAGGTAATATCTTATATTCTGTTTTATATGTTGTTTTATAAGTCTTATTTCCAAAACAAGAGTCTAAGCACCTTGACCACATCTGGGAACATCTGTATATATAAATCTTCAACTTAGCTCCGGGCCCAGTTCACAAGGTTCCTGGACAGCAAAATCACATGAAAGTCCTTGTGGAGCATTAGGAGGTCATAGGAGTCATGTCATTTACTGAAAGATCGCTGCCTAGAAGGAGATGTGGTCAGAGGAGTCATTTGAACCTCATGTCAAGGTCTCCCTCTTCCTGCAGGGACACCTCCTCAGCAGTCAAGCCATGCTGTGATCATCGTTCTCCTGTTCTCAGGGTGGCCTATAGGAGGGGCATACCATAGAAGGTGTACCCTTCCCAGGAGGCCACATTGGCAAGTGCCTCCAGCCCATGCAGTCGACATGCTCACATCCAAAAATTTGACTACATTTCTGTGAGGGGCATCTTCAAATAACATCCTTGTATCTGGACCTGTGAGGTCCCCACATTTAAAAAAAACTTGACTATCGCCAAAACCTGTTTGGCTCAGTGGATAGAGTGTCAGCCTGCGGACTGAAAGGTCCCAGGTTCGATTTCGGTCAAGGGCATGTTCCTTGGTTGCGGGCACATCCCCAGTGGGAGGTGTGCAAGAGGCAGCTGATTGATGTTTCTAACTCTCTATCGCTCTCCCTTCCTCTCTGTAAAAAATCAATAAAATATATTAAAAAAAAAAAAACTTGACTATCAGAGTAGCCACCCACTGAGGAGTCTCAGCCTCAACAGATAAACAGCATGACATGGATAGCATCACATGCACCAGACTACAACACTTTCCCTATTTGTAGATTCACTGAACAGATATTTCCTGAGTTTACTGACCGCCTTATTAAAACTGCCCACACACAGCTTACCCAGGAATTCACAGAAACCAAGTTTAAACAACCCCTGAAAACATGTGTGTGACAAATCAAGGTTACAAAGGCAAATAAAAACTAAAATAGAAAGACTCGATCATATTTGTCGTACATATATTGTTTCTCATTCATATCTTTATTCTTTTATGTAATTACTAAAAAAAAGTGCCATTCCATTATATCATTTTAGCAACATTATATTTGTTAATTAATACCTATTTTCAAAACTGACCAGTTCTAATTTTATTTTTCACTTGAATTCTTGGTTTTCTTCCTCCTTTTTTTCATCCACCTATTTATTTTTCCTTATTCCTGGAAGGTTATTTTACAATTTAGCAAAATGTGTTTGCCTTGAAATCATCAGAAAAAAATATGCTGTATGAAGTGATTTAATTTATGCTAATTATGTTAATTATTATGTAAACCACCCATTATACATACTGATTAAATTTGGTGGTTATTCAAGTGATTTGAAACATAAAAGTTTATAAAAACCATGAGTACATTTATACCATATCTCTAAGAAGGAAATTAGAGGTAAAATAACTAGTATCTATAATAATTAAACAAAATATGCTAATTAAACCAGACAGCTGAATTCCCTTCTAGAAATCGTGCTAGATGTCCTTCTGAATGAAGCCATGGTAGCAGGGGCTAAGGCAGAGGTGGTTAGGGGCTATCAGGCAGACAGGCAGAGTGGTTGGGGTGACCAGGCAGGCAGGTAGAGTGTTTATGGGCAATCAGGCAGGCAGGTAGGTGAGCAGTTGGGAACTAGCAGTCCCAGATTGTGAGAGGACTGTTCAACTGCTGGTTTAGGTCTTGCGGGATCAGGCCTACACCAACAGTCAGACATCTCCCGAGGTGTTCCAGATTCCGAGAGGGTACAGTCTGGGCTGAGGGACCATCCCCATGCATGACTTTCGTGCCCCAGGTCTCTAGTTGCTTTATAATCAGCTTCTGAATTGTCTTGTAAGATAATGACAGTGGGTGATATCCAGCATCTAAGAGGGTTCAGGAATTTGGAGAAGGTGCTGTGGCATAAATTAATAAAGAGACTAGGAATATAATATAAATTTGTAATCCATGGGGGCACCAGAGGAGGGCTTAGCTTCAGGAACCAAGTTCCCCAAATCTCCAGACCCCTAGCTCTTTTATGAACACAAATTTCCCAGAGGCAAAGGAGATATACATATCAAAGGCTAAGGTTTATTATACAGCAGGCATTGTTAGTTTTGGGGGAACTGCCTTTGGCTGTTCAATTGTTTGGCCAGCAGGAGGCAATAATATGTAAATTAAAATGCCCTCAGCTGTCTGGCAGCAAACAATCATTTATGCATCTTTTTCAAGTTTGGGAAATGCTTTTTGGCTATTCCAGTAGGTAATAACATATTATTCAGCCCTGCTGAATAAGCCCCAAGTTCCATCAACCTTTTGATGAAGCTTTTTGCATTTATGACCTGCTGGAATTAGCCTGCAGCAATATGAGTCAAAACACAAACTTGGAAGTCCTACATATTTTCAGACCAGATTCTTGAAAAAAAAATTATATAAATTTTATAGCCATTTCTGCTCTAAAAGTCTTTGAAATTAATGGTACTTCAGCTATGAAATGAGAATTTCTCCTCTTATTCATTGATATTTATTAAAATATATATATACAGTTTATTAATACAAAATCAGGTTTAAAAAAAAACAAAAAAACAGTTTTTGAAAACACTTTCTTCTTTAAGTTGTATTCAGGGGTTCTCCAGTAGGTGGGGTATTAGACCCAGAAAGTATATCACCTTTTAGAAGCTAACTTTTTCCTTTTTACTATTTTGAGAATTTTTAATATACTAAAACATAAATCACCTAAAAGGCTCACGAATTCTTTTAACTGCATCCATTCTGCAGAATTTCAAATGTACTAGACCTTAAGAGGAGGTAAATTGTGCTGATTGCATTACCATAATAATGACGGCTTATAGACAAGAGGAAGCACTTGGAATGACTCCCATTTTGAAACTTATCAAGCCATGAAACCTCCTGACACCTCTGGGAGAGAAGTAATGCACACATACAGCAAAGAATGCTGTCTCTTCAATCCTTTGTTTCTCAAGCATTTCTGGAAAAGAACATTCCTCGTGAGTTTAATATAGGTTCAAGGCTTATGCTCCCACTTCTCATCTGTGAACGTGAGCAGAGCACTAACTCTCTCTGGGACCTCACTCCCTCTCCTACATTGGTGGGGGAAAGGTGATAAACTAACTGTTTCTAAAGCTTTTCCTTGCTAGAACTTTTTCAACTAAGCCTGATCTTTTCCCAAGTAAACTTGAACTTTATGTAAACACTAGTGGCCCGGTGCATGAAATTCATGCACATTAAAAGGGGATTAATTAGAGGAAATATTTTAATATTGCTATTTGCCCTTTCACTATAATAGAAGTGTCAGAGATCAAAGAAAATTATATATGAAAATCTTCCTCCTGTCAGAGTCTGGGGCGTGCCACAGGACCCAGAGTCAAGTCCCTGCCCACCCGCACTGCCTCAAAATCACGTGAGACCCAGACCCACCTGGCCCCACCCCCACTGAGTGAGATCCAGACCTGGCCAGCCCCATCCCTGCCAAGCCCAACCAGGTCGGGGGCACAGCTTCAGGTCCCCCATGAAGCCCCACTGGGTGAGGGGCATAGCCTCAGGGCCCTCATCAAGCTCTGCAGGGTGGGAGGCACAGCCCCAGATCCCCAGGTGCATGCAAGGTGGGGGACTCAGGATCAGGTCCCCCAGTGCATCCTCAAGTCCCCTGGCTCAGCACCCAGGTGGGGGCATGGCCTGAGGTCCCCTAGCCTGGGCCGAGGGCAGGGGGCGCACCTTGAGTGCCCCATCAAGCTACACCAGGTGGGGGACGCAGCCTGAGATTCCCCCATCAAGCCCTGCTGGGCAGGGGGCACAGTCTCAGGGAAGTGTTACTTGGCCTCTTTCTTTTCCTTAAATATATTTATCAGCCAGTAAGGTTTATGAGCAGCTTAGGCCAGCAGCAAACTAAGGTGGAAGGTGGTGTGACCTCCCAGATTGTGACCTGCTGTCTGCATCCTTGGTGGCTCTTGGAATTGTATGGAGGGCCCTATGGCTGGGGACCAAAGGCTGGGAAGAGGCTGGCATGCTGTCCCCTACAGTGATGCCATATGGTCCCAGGAATGGGTTATGCCAAACTCAAAGATCCAGTAGTAATGGGAGCATTCCATAACATTAACATTCAGGGTCTCAAGTTAGCCATCAGTCCTTCCGCAATCTTTAGTATGGAGTCGGGCTCACTCACCCAACCAAATGGTCATAAAATTATATGGGCTTCCATCAATTCGATCATCCGTGGAGCTCTTTTCTAGACTAGAAGTTCTGTGCTAGCTCTTGGAGAAGGACAGGGAAAGGAGTGTGGCCCTTGTCCTCACAGTCACTGTTCAGCCAAGGGACAGGCTGCAACTCCATCGCTGGTAGCAGACCCACAATGAATGTTTTTTGTCTCCCATCCCACACTCTAAGTTTATCCTGTGTGTCCTCTGCATTAACGAGAACAGGTTGAGTTGGAGTTGGGAAGAAATGGGAAACATTTGGAGGACTGGCCTTTGGTGCTGGGTGGGCTCCTGCTCCTTCCAGTTCTCAGGGGAGAATAGCCTGAGGCTTGGGACCCCCAGCTATGAACCCCAGGTGGGCTGGAGAGTAAAGTAGGAGAGAAGGCTACGGTCTCCTGTAAAGTCTACAGAGTTTCAGGTTAGAAGGGATAAGCAGAGATGGGTGCAGGGGCCTGAAGCTGTGGGGATCTCCCTTTTCCATGTCCCACATGGAAAGAGAGATGAACAAACTGGTTCTAAGTGGAGGTGCCCAGGGATTGAGAAATATTAGAAATAAAGAGAGAAGGCATAGAAATAGATTTCAAGCTGGGAGCTGGGAGGGCCGCGCTGACCTCCTCTGCTGGAGAGACAGACTGACGATCTCCTGAGCCACACAGTACATCTATTTATACTCCAACCCAACAAGGGGTTTCAAAGAAAACAAGAAGCCTGGGAGAGCTCAGGTCCCACCCACTCCTTCCTCCTGAACAAACACTAAGAACATCTCCGCACTCCCAGGGCGGGAGTGCAACTGACATGATTCTGTCAATATCCCCGGCCCAGTCAACAACAATCTAAAGAATGTCCAGGTATCTTCCCATTTGGCCCTCCACAGATGGGTAATGGTTGAGACAAGCGAGTCTGTGTTTCTCATCCCTAACACCCCTTTGCTTTGGCTTTATTCATATCTAACCATTGAGCTTCAACTTAGAGTAAAATATTCAAGATGGTATATTCCCAATTCAATGTCTCTGGGCTAACTCCAAGTATTCCCTACAATTAAGGATTCAGAAAGAAGGCAAGAACTCTCAGGCCCTTGTCCAGAGCCCCGCCTGGCAATATTTCATGCGCCTTCTCAGATGTGCCCCTCCGGTGGTGAGAGGTCACCCACGCTGCTTAGGTCTTTCTTCTCTGTTCCTCCCCCACTTTCTCCATTTCACCCCCAAACATAAACAGGTTGACGAAATCCTTTCAAACTCTGCCAAGGCCGATTGTGGCTTAAAAATGGAAGTGCACTGAAATCACACAATAATATCTGAACGGACACTAATGCTCTAATTCTGAGTGAGACAGGAGCCCCTGCCTGAACCAGTATGCTTTTAACAACTTAATAGCATCTGTTGAACAAATTAGTGTTCCCTGAAGGTTGTCCTAGGGCACACAGAGTCACAGTCTTTAACTTTAATGAGCCTCTGTTGCACAGGCTCTGACTGCCAGGGGAGTGACTACCAGCTAAATGTACAGCAAAATAGCTCACCTGGACCCCAAAGAAATTACCTTGAAATTATCCCACTCGGCCATGGCAATACAAGTGTGATGACACAATGTGACGTGTCCTCAGGCTTTTCGGGTTGAGCTGGTCTTGCCTGATCCGATTGGATGCATTTTCTCTTTTAAATGTCAATATTTCAAATGCAGGTGATCGTCTCCCTTCCTGAGTTGAAAGTGCTGGGCTATGCCAGGACTGGTTTGGCTCAGTGGATAGAGCGTCGGCCTGTGGACTGAAAGGTCCCGGGTTCGATTCCGGTCAAGGGCATGTACCTTGGCTCCAGGCACATCCCCAGTTGGGGGGGTGCAAGAGGCAGCTGGTCGATGTTTCTCTCTCATCGACGTTTCTAACTCTCTGTCCCTCTCAATTCCTCTCTGTGTAAAATCAATAAAATATATTAAAAAAAAAAAAAAAAAAAAAAGTGCTGGGCTAGGTTAGAGACTGTCACCTTGTAGCCAGATACACAGGTTAGCCAATTCTGCCACTACTCTCTTTCTGACTTTGGGCACTTTTTGTGACGGTAAAGCAGTGAACTGCTATTTGATGTCTGTTCAATAAGATGTGAAAAGCCTGGCACAAACCTTGCACGCAGTAGTTGCTCAATACATGCTTCCTCTTTTCCTATCTGAGTCCAATCAGGAGCTAGAAACCACAAAACAGGTTGAACTTGGGATGGTAGGTGTAAGAATTGACTGCGATAAAGGGAAATTCTAAGACCTAAGGAAACCCCTGTGGAGTCTTCTAGGGCAGAGGTCGCCAACCTTTTGGACCTCATGAACCACCAGTGATCTGCGGACCACCGGTTGGCGACCGCTGTAGGGTACCCCTTAGACTGAGAGAGAAAGCACCCACGTGAGGACCAAGAAGGGCTGTGCTTATTCAGCTCCCCAGAGAGCAGAGAGGTTCCGAAGTGGCCAGGCTGGAGCCGGTCAGGAGTTGTTGGGCCAGCAAAAGGCCACCCTCCAGAGTGCAGGTGAGGAAGCAGGAGCTCAGCAGCCGTGTGTGTGTGTGTGTGTGTGTGTGTGTGTGTGTATTTGTGTGTGTGCAATGGGACATAAGAGGCCTTCAGAGCACAAGGCCACATCACAGCTGCACAGGGTCTCCATTTTCCAGTTGAGAGTCTTGTCACCAGGCTATAGGGTCACAGAGGGATCACGCTGTGTGCCTGTGGCAAAGGCAGGCTCCACAGTATGTCCTCACACTCTTGGCAGTGTTGGAAATTTCCAGAAGCCCCTTCCTCCTGCAGTGTCCCTCCAGTGCCCTCTACTGGGAAAGCTTCATGCTGTGCTCACTTTAAAAGAGATGAGAGAAATCCGTGCTTATCATGGAGCATATACGAAAGGGTGCAGTTAAGGCCTGATTTTTGACACAGACTCGCATACCAAGGACAGGGATGGGAAAGAGCTTATTTCAGGATGGGCCTGTGCTGGGAGGATGCAGGAGAGCGGGCTGTCTTCTGGATTGGGTGGTCTCAGGGAGCAGGGCAATCCAGTAACTGGGCATTTTATATTTTTCATGTGGGAGGCAGGAAGAACAGAACCAGATAAAAGTTGTCATTAGGGAAATGATCTTGGGAGAAGAGAGTGTCTGGTCATTATTGTTTTATTACATAGTGGTATTTTTTTTGTAATTTCTTGTATTATTTTTCCATTGCTGCTGTAACGAATTTAAGGGCTTAAAACACCACTACAGTTCTAGAGGCCAGATGCCCAAAGTTAGTATTGCTGTGTTGATGAAAGTATTGGCAGGGCTGCCTCCTGGTGGAGGCTCTCTGCCTTTTTTCACCTTCTAGAAGCCACCTGCATTCTTGGCTCAGCCCAGATAATCCAGGATAAACTCCTTCTTTCAGACCCTTAATTTAATCACATATATGCCATGTCCCAGAGCTCCTTTCCCTTCCCCACTGTGCTCTGCACTGGCACTCAGCCTCTCCCCACAATCCCACCTGCACCCCCCACCAGGACACAAAGCAGGGAAGAGCTTAAGACAGAAGGATTAAAGAAGCACAGGTTCTTGTCTCCTAGTGAAGGAAAAGGTATAGGTCACCCATGAGGAGCAAGGAGGAACCCCATCCCAGGGTTCCAGTGCCAGGAGGAAAAGTCCCCATAACCTTTGGCAGGAAAAACCAGCAGGGATTGAGGCTGAGGAAGACAGAGGCTGCTGGAGTCCCAGGTAGTTCCTTTTTTTTTTTTTTTTTTTTTTTTTTTTACATATTTTATTGATTTTTTACAGGAGAGGGATAGAAAGTTAAAAACATTGATGGGAGAGAAACATCAATCAGCTGCCTCCTCCACACCCCCTACTGGGGATGTGCCCTCAACCAAGGTACATGCCCTTGACCGGAATCAAACCTGGGACCTTTCAGTCTGCAAGCCAACGCTCTATCCACTGAGCCAAACCAGTTAGAGATGGTAGTTCCTCTTAAAGGGCCTCACATATGGACTTACTTGGACTCACTCCCTCTGGGCTCCAGCATGGGGACAGCAGCTTAAAAGGCACCAGAGACGCTCCCAGACAAAAGTGCTGCCAGAGACCATTGTCCCTTTTCTGCTCCCTTCACTACAGATCCGGCAAATGGGCACCATATCTGAGACTCCATCAACTTGGCTCACACTGTTTGCCTCACCCTGTTGACTCCCTGACCACCCCTAACCACTCCGCCTGCCTGTCCTGATTGCCCCTAACTCCTTGCCTGCCCTAATTGCCTCTGCCTGGGCTCCACCGCCACAGCTTCATCTGGAAGGTCTTTATGCTGTCCAGTCTAATTAGCATGTTACACTTTTATTATTATAGGTAATTAAATAATGAAAAGCAAATGCAAAGCAATATGTGTAGCTGAGTTCCATCCAATTTTTGTAAAAACTTGAAAGAATGTACAAATAGATTTTTAAAAAAATTAACGTAGCTTTATTTTTAAATTTGTATATTTGCAACAATACCATATAAGTCAGAATTAAAAGCCTTTCACAATAAACTCATCCTATTCCAAAAAAATAAAAATTAACATTATCACAAGCTGTTTTTTTCTGCAAGTATATATTATTTTTATTTAATGAGCATATGTTGTTTGTATAATTTTTCAGTTTTTTTTAATAGGATAGATTAAATTATTAGGAGTACTTAAAGGGAGATCATCACTGTGATGCATTATAGAATCGCCTATTAGTTACATTGGCCTTTTGCTATTAGCTTTTTTGACAACAGATAATAGAAATGTGTGGAGGGACAGCAGCATTTATGCATGGGTGCCACTAGATGGAGCCAAAGCAGTTCCTAATATTTGGCAGCGGAAAAAAATAATAAAAAAACGGAATCACCTTGCTCCAAAGAAACAACTTCAAATATTTAAGATTTCTGACCAGAATAAAATGCTTTGTTGATGAGGCACTTAAAATTATTGTTTTAACTTTTCGAAATTATAGCCAAGGACATCTGTAATACTTTCAACAATAAAGATAATTTTTTTAAATTAGAGTTGAACATGCCAATGTTCTCTTTAATGTTCGTTTTTGGATTTTTGTTACGGTATTACCAAATACCCAGGCACGGAGACTTACAGTTCTGCAGGTCAGAACTCCCCAAATTCCTGAGATGTGTGACTTTTTCACTCCTCACATGACTTTCTCAATGACCTCTAGTTTTCTAGTAAACAGAGGGAATTAGTTCCTTTCCTCTCACACTTGCCAGCCACCCTCTGGTCCCCAAAACAGGCTGGTTTCCTGCATCTTTGCCCTCTTTAGCCCTTGCTAGCCAGGACCTGGGCGTGGATTCAGTCCCTGGAGTCTGCGCTGTCAACTTCAGCAAGCTGCTTGTTGTACACAGTTCCCCCAGGAATCCCTGTGCTGGACAGTGACCCAGGTTTTTCTACTGATGCACCCCCTCCTTCATGCTTTCCTCCTCAGGTATTGAACTCTCCTCAGAGAAAAAGTTACAAAGGGAGTTTTTCACGGGTGCAAATAAAGAAGCACTGAAGGCTCTAGGCGCTCGTCTTTGGGGAAACACAATCGGACTGTATGCTTTTTAAGGCAGGAAAAGCCACATGGGGACACAAAGGACAAGTCCTCTGATTTCAGGACAGCCTCATTGGCACTATACGCATGGAAAGCGTAGTGAGAAATGTGCATTGCTCCCACCCCAACTATGTAAGCTGTTTCCATTGGCTTCCTCCTCCCTCTCTCTGTGGCCAACTCACCTGCACTGTGGTAGAAAGGAGAAGTTACCCTAATTTTGATAAGCAAGACAACTAAGTATGTTTACCCGACCTGAACCTCAACATTTGAATATATATTTGTACTAGAAGCCTGGTGCATGAAATTTGTGGGGGGGTGAGGAGGGGGTCCCTCAACCCAGCCGGCACCCTCTCCAATCAGAGACCCCTTGAGGGATGTCTGACTGCCCTCTCACAATCCAGGACTACTGGCTCCCAACTGCTCGCCTGCCTGCCTCTGATTGCCCCTAACCGCTTCTGCCTGCCAGCCTGATCGATGCCTAACTACTCCCCTGCTGGCCCGATCACCCCTCACTGCCCTCCCTTGCCAGCCTGGTCACTCCTAACTGCCCTCTCCTGCCAGCCTGGTCACCCTTAACTGTCCTCCCCTTTAGGCCTGGTCCTCCTGAAATGCCCTTCCCTGCAGGCCTTGTCCCCCACAACTGCCCTTCCCTGCAGGCCGTGTCCCTTCCAACTGCCCTCCCCTGCAGACCTGGTCATCCCCCCCCCCAAATGCCCTCCCCTGTAGGCCTGGGTCCCCCCCCAACTGCCCTCCCCTACAGGCCTGATCACCCCCAACTGCCCTCCCTTGCAATCCCTCCCAACTGTCCTCCCCTGCTGGCCTGATCACCTACAACTGCCCTCCCCTGAAGCCATCTTGTGGCAGCCATCTTGTGTCCACATGGGGGTGGCCATCTTTGACCACATGGGGGCAGCCAACTTGTGTGTTGGAGTGATGGTCAATTTGCATATTATCTATTTATTATATAGGATATAAAATATATATTCATATTCATATTTGAATATATATATTCTGAAGATCAATATTGGTCTATAAGCTGATAGTACAAAAGGGTGAAGAAAGTGGGGCAATAAAAGGATCCTAAACAAAATTTATTGCTATGGTGTAGCATTTTCTACCTCAGAAATCAGTACTGGAGATTTGATTAAGCAGATTTTAGCCCAATTCAGTAAGCAAGGATCATAATCCAGGAGGTAAATTATCCACAGAATATATGCATAAACTGTAGAACAGTTCATAAAGGGTCTTCACTTCCAAGTTCACATTGCTTTCAAAGACCTATGAAGAAACAGTCAAACTTCTAATGAAATAAGATATCTCAAAACCAAGGTTCAAAGAGTGATGTCATCCCACCGAGTAGATTTGAGTCCAGTGCAAGATAGTGCTATTCTTCTAAAAGTGACTCTTTCTCCTTCCTGCAGCTGGATCATTATCCTTCTGTGAGTTACCACCTGCCAAGCTCATCTGACACGCTGTTCAACGCTCCCAAATCACTCTTCCTAGGAAAAGTTATAGGTAAGAATTTGGGGCAAATTGCTCACGTCCTATATTCTAAAGCTGCTAGTTCCCCTTTTAAACAGATTGTGGTTGGTGATTGGGGTGTCCAAGTCAATGATATTTAGAATCAGTGTTATTTGGTGTGTGGTCCACACGAAAACACAACTAAAAGTAAGTGTCTGCTCCTGGCTTCTTTACTCGTATATAAAAAGTGTTCATTGGTTTCTTAAAGACCTCTGCCTGCTGACGATATTTAAATCAATTTTTTTTTTATTCTAAGCATATCAATGTGATTCTTTCTTCCTCTCACTCCTGAGAATAGGTCACCTGATACTATTTGAAAATTAGAAGGCCAATAGGAATTGAAAAATTGTGACAGAATAACCTCCCCTGTATGTGATTGTGGCTTTATGAGTCATCCTTGCCCTTTTATTTATTATCAATCAGTGCTATAGAAACTTAAATATTGATATGATTGACTAGGTATTTTAAAATTACTAAGCCAATGGATTTTTTACTGTGAGAATGTATATTATGAACCCAAGATGGAAATAGTAAGATGGTGGATAATGTGTTGGCCAAGGAGAAGGGTGGCTCTCTGTCCAGTGGATAGTGGTATGAGGATGGTATTAATCATAAAAGACATTCATTATTTTTAAAATGGAGGTGGGAGGGACAGCTAATAAGAGAATAAGAGACCCAACCTATAATAAAAATAACAATAATATACACAATAACATAGGACTTATTGCAGGCCCAACTCCATTTTAAGCACTTTTGATATATGAACTCATTTAATCTCTGTAGCAATTCCATAAGATAATCAAGATTATTATCTCCATTTTACAGATGGCAAGACTGAGGCACAGAGAGGTTAAATAACTTGCCCTACTTAATAAGTGGAACCAAACCTTGAACCCAGATAGTCAGGTACCTGAGTCTATGCTCCTAATATAATCTCTGTGATGGTTGACTTACAAACGAGAAGGAAAAAAAAGAATAAGAAGAAAACTTGGGCAGAGAAGGATGACTAGTTGAGAGATAAGCCCTACATCTCATGCCAGAGAGGGGCCAACAACAAAAAATATCCCCAGACTTAGAACCAGGAACATACTAGGCAAAATAACAAGCAAGCAGAGTTTTATGTGAGGCCACAGAGGAAAAGAGAAGGCATGGGACAGGGGTGGTGGTGACAATGGCTCAGTGAGTGGGTGGGAAAGGAAAGGGAATGATGGCTAACCTTCACTGACCACTTACATTGTTTCAGGTATCATACCAAACATTTTATGTGTATAAATATAAACATTAAATGTCCCAACAATCCAGTTAATTATCTTCATTTTACAGATGAGAAAACCGAAACTGAGGGAGGTCACCTTGCCAAAGTTACTCAACTGATATGTGGTCTTAGACAGATTAAAAGAACTTGACATTAAGGGTCAAGGTCCAGAAGGGCTGCAGCTGAAAGTCAAGTGTTGTCATTAATGAGGAACAGGAAGTGGCCATTCAGTGGGGTAGAGCCCTGGCATTCACAAAGCAAATAACCTGAGATATTGGCGAGTATCCAAATGCCGCCATGTGCATTCCCACAACTCAGTCAAGTACTTTTGAAAATATTATGTGTTCCTTCATGGCCATTGACCTTTAATTCCATCAAACTCTACATTATGAAACTAGGATAGTCATAAAGACATTATATACACTGTGACTCTCCTAGAGTAATATCTACCATGAACATACCTAAAACAATGGACTGTCTTGCTTTATGAAGCTCACAAAGTCAAGTTTTGACAGGACTGTTGAGGGATTGCTAGATTCCCTCACTATAAATGAAACTCTCTGGTTCATCAGTATTTCAGGTCACATGATGAAAGTCATACTTTGTCAAAACTACCTATGCAATGTGGCTAAGACATTCAAGGTCCTAAACAAGTAACATCATAAAGGTAATGTCTTCTGTAACTAAGAATCTACTGTGCTGTAAAACTGTGCCAACCGAAAAGCATAACACAAACCTCAAATATCTGAGTGTGACACCCAGGGATTTATTCCCACCAAAGGAAAATTGCATTGTGTGGGTAAACTAACTGTGTGTGGCAATGAGTAGTGTAAAGAATTTTAAGGAAGCCCATAGTCCCAAGATGGAGATGGCATCATACACATGCAAGCAAGTTGGAATGCTGCCAGGGGCCCCCAAATGATAACATCTAGCAGTGATGGGCTCATCCGCACCAGCACATGAGCTCCTTGCAGATCGAGACAGTATCTCATAGCCCCATGGTCCCCTAACAAGGGGCAAATAAATATTTGTTGAATTAATAAAGACTAAAAGGGGAAAGAAACATAATGAATATCATCATAGAAGTATACTACAGCATGCAAGGATATGGATGCTGCTGCTAATACAATCAAGAGAGTTAATACAGAAGAAAATGTGCACTTCTCTTATGTCTTGTGATCTGGTTTTTCTCAAAGCAGTATTTGGTAGTCAATGAAGTTGAAAGAATGTCAGCTCTGAAATCAGGCAGCATTTGTATCTTAGTTAGGCTGCTATAACAGAATACCATAGTCTGGGTGGCTTAAACATCAGAAATTAATTGCTCACAGTCTGAAGGCTGGGAAGTCCAAGATCAAGGTGCCAGTAGATCAGGTGTCTGGTAAGGACCTGCTTCCTAGTTTGCAGATAGACAGCCATCTTCTCATTGTACCATCACATGGTGGACAGAGGGAAAGCGAGCTTTCTCACCTCCCTTTTTATGAGGGCATTAATTTCATTCACGAGAGCTTTACCTTCATGATCTAATTGCCTCACAAAGGTCCTACATCCTAGTGTCATCCTCTGGGGGTTAGGATGTGAGCATATAAGTTTGGGAGAACACAAACATTCAGTTCATAGCAGCTAATAATATTTGAATCCAGGCTCTGTCTCTTATTAGACTGAACCCTTAGGCATGTTCTTGAACCTCTGAGTCTGGATTCTCTCACAAGCTGGGGACACAAATGCCTACTTGCAGGTTGTTATCTCTTGGAGAGGAAGTGTGTTTTTTTCTTTTTAAACTAATACAAGAGGCCTGGTGCATGGAATTTGAGCACTGGGGGTAGGGGGTGTTCCTCAGACCAGTCTGCACCCTCTCCAATCTGGATATCTGACTGCCAGTTTAGGCCAAGACATCCCCTGAGAGGTCCCAGATTGAAGAGGACATCCCTCTCACAATCTGGGACTGCTGGCTCCTAACCACTCACCTGCCTGCCACTCTGATTACCCCATAACCACTTCCCTGCCGGCGTGATTAACACCTAACTGCTCCCCTGCTGGCCTGATTGCCCCCAACTGCCCTCCCCTGCCATCCTGATTGCCCCTAACTGCCCTTCCCTGCAGGCCTGGTCATCCCCTAACTGCCCTCCCTTGCCAGCCATCTTGTGACAATGTGGGGGTGGCCATCTTGTGATGACATGGGGTGGCCATTTTGTGGCAGCCATCTTGTGATGACGTGGAAGTGGCCTTCTTGTGATGTGAGGGCATGAAGATTAATTTGCACATTAGCTCTTTATTATATAGGGTATTTGCACCCTCATTATCATTTTAATTTGCATCTCTCTGATGATTAGTGACATTGAGTATCTTTTCATATCTCTCTCTTGGCCATTTGTATGCCGCTCTGCATTTAAGTGCTATCTTATCTTGCTCACAACACTGCCCTAGACCACCATTACCCTCATTGTATGGAAGGTGAAATCAAGGCTAGGAAAACTTAAGTTATTTTCTTAAAACAGCACTATTAGCACTTAGGGTCAGATAGGTCTTATTGGGAGGAGGGGATTGTCCTGTCCATTGTGGAATGTTTAGCCACTTCCCTGGCCTCTACCAACTAGGTACAAGTAATGCCATCTCCTAGTTGTGGATTTAGTAAGAACAGATTATATAAAGCCTTAACCCTTTGACACAATAGCATATATGATCTGAATAATTTTCTTTTCTCTTTTTTTAGTGAGAAGTGCAATATTAAAGTACAGGAGGTTCTGTTCCATGTGAGAACTAGAAGGGTAATTCTATTCAGGGTTCCTTGCTCTTATTATGGATGTACAAAGATATGGATTTAGAAGCGTGTCAAAACTCAGTGCTCATCACATCACCATAAATGCAGTGTTATTAAATAGCCTCTGTATTCAAGATGGTGCTATCCATTTTCATTTTAGAAAGTTAAATCTGAGCCCTCTTTTTATTAATTTCTTCAAACTATTTCTGCCATTGTGGTGATTCATGATAACATAAAATCATAATGAAGTAGATCTATTCCATAATAAAAATGCATTAATTTCTCTGCATCAATGTGAGAAACTGTGTTTGGAAAGAAAATTAATATTAATGTGAAGTCATAATTGCTTTACCAATCATTGCTAGTTGTCAGTGGCAAGGTCTGGGGAGGTAAAATTAAAGGTGAACACCTATCTATCTGTATTTAATGTAGTTTGTAATTATATTGGTTCCATATCCTAATATTTTCCATACTATCATTATTAAAAGCAACTCTGATAGGAGATGTACTTATTAATAACCCCTAAATTATGTGTATTTTGGTCTAAAATGTGAATATTATGATTTGTTAATAAGAGATACTATTCTTGGGTTTTCTGGAACTTTAGCCAAGGCTCCTCACACATTAAGGAATTAATACTTATAACTTTATTTTTTTTTTAAATACATTTTATTGATTTTTTACAGAGAGGAAAAGAGAGGGATAGAGAGTTAGAAACATCAATGAGAGAGAATCATCCATCAGCTGCCTCTTGCACACCCACTACTGGGGATGTACCCGCAACCATGGTACATGCCCTTGACCGGAATCGAACCTGGGACCTTTCAGTCCGCAGGCCGACGCTCTATCCACTGAGCCAAACCGGTTTCAGCATAACTTTATTAATTGCTGAGTTTGTATGGGTGGTAGGCATTCTTGCTTGCTAAATATTTTCAGCAAAGAAGTTTTTAGTAGAAAAAAAATGTGCATTTGGGGGGCTAGAACATTTAGTGGCTGATGCCAGAAGCTCTCAAGTCCTTCTGTTCCTTCGGTGTGGTAACTAGCAAATCTCAAGACAGCAGCTATTCCATCACCTGGTCACCTCTGTAACCGCTAGGACCAGGGAACTCTGTCAACTCATGATGAATCTCTAGCATAAGAAGGAAAAAGCCTTTGCCTTTTTAAGCTATAGAGACAATGGGGCTATTTGTTACTGTGGCACAACTTGACCTGTCCTGATTGGAACATGGGATTTCAGTTAAGAGCAACAGCATTTGTCATCATGCATGTGGGTTTGCATTCTTACTATATACATTATTTACAAACTCTACGACTTGGGCAAGTCACCTCACCTCTTGTGTATTTTGTTTCTTCATGTATAAAAGAGAAATAGTAATGGTTCCTACTTTACTGGACTCAGCAAAATGATATATTTAACAAGTAGCAGAGGGTCCTCTACATAGTATGTATAAGCTACAATAGTTATTTGTATTCAGTCATAACTAAACAATAATATAACCATTGTTTGTCATGTGCCATTGGGACATCAGTGATATCCACACACAGGCACAGTTTCTGCCTTTAGAGGCTTATTTCTAACCAGAAGAGAGGAGAAAATGTTGGAAAGGCAACCAGAAGTGGATAGGCATGTGGGAGATGGAAGTACGGGGTTCTTTGGAAGCAAGAAGGAAGGGCACTTTACCCAGTCCAGGAATTGAGAGAAGGCATGCCAGAGGAAGCAAAGTAGAAGTTGAGACCCAAATTATACCTTAGAATTCTCTGGCAAAGCAATGGCATGGAGTGGAAGGCAGGAAGAGGGGGTTTTTTCAGCTCTCTGTTGCTTTGCAGCAATCCAACACTCGGTGGTTTAAACAATACTCTATTACTTCACATTATTCTGGGGCCTGCCTGGATGTCATTTTTGCTCTATGTGGTCTGAGCTTGGGCCTCAGGATGACTGTCTAGATGGTCTAACTGGGCCTCAACCACATGGTTGCCCAGGAGTTTAGTTAAGACTGTTGTCCAGGAGCCTTGGTTTCCCCTCACGGACTCTACATCATGGCAGCTGGGCCCTAAAAAGAATCATTCCAAAAGCAAAGATGCCAGCTGGTGACCTCGATGACCCAGCCTCAGAAGTTACACACATCCCTCTGACCACATGCTGTTGGCCCAGATCTGGGCTTCAGCCCACACTCAGGGGAGGGAAAGCAGGTTCTATCTATTTGGTGGCTTAGTGGCCAGGTCACATTGCCAAGGAGCATGTGATATGAGGGCTGCTGTCACCACCTCCGGAAACACACTGTGCGATGAGGGAAATTGGAGAGCCTGTTTCATTCAGAATGGTGAAACCGAGGCACGTGATAAAAATGCTGCAGCAGTAAGCAGGGCTCAGATCAAAACAGCCTTTAGAAGTCCGTCCACACATTCTGATCTGCTCCAGGACAGTCCCAATTTCCGTCTGCTGGGACAAGAGGGATTGACCAGCAATGCCCACTTCACGATAACCATGTGAGCTAGTGTAGATTGATAAACTGTATGATCACCTGTCCTGTGTGTGGTTCTCCATTGAGATCAGAGCTTCAGCCCACGTTCCAGGGAGGGAAAAGCCTCTTGGTGGAGTAGAGACCAGGAGATGAGAAGAGGGGTGGCCCGGAGATGCAGATTTGAATACGAGTTCATAAGGGAGGAGATCCCAGGAAATGTTAGTAGGGGAATGCAGAAATGAAACAGGGAAAGGAATGGAGCGTTATCAAATCCCTCACCATTGCACGGGACCAGCACTCACTGCTACTGAGAGCTCTGGGAGGTGTGTAGGTCATGCCTCAGGAGGAAGTCAGGGCTCCTCCTCCCCACCCAGGCCCCCTCCCCAGCATGCTGAGAGCTGCTTCCAGGAGTATTAGCTCCCCAGCAGTTCTGGTTTGCCCATGTCCCACCCACCCTGCTCCCCAGGTCAGAAGAAAGCTCAGAGCACGGGAGCTCCCAGGCAGTGGTCCTTGGTCTGGAGTTAGAGGGGAATGGGAGCTAAGGCAGGCTTTCACCATGACTACCATATTACAGGATTTACTTACAAGTCATGCTAAGGTTCTAATGTTATCCTTGTGGCAAAAGAATGTCATTGAAGCATTTTTTTTTAAATTAGGAGAATAACCTGATCAGGTTGATACATTAGGAAAATACCACATCCGCAGAGTGAAAAATGTATAACAGAGTGAGTGAGAGGCTGCAGGGAGACCACTGGAGGTTGCTATGGTTATAACAGAGCTACACGATGGAATGCACAAGCAGCTTGGATACCAGAGAACATGCAGTGTCCCCATTTGTATGTGATGATCTGATACTCCTCCTGGTCAGCAAGGGCAAATAAACAAACATCCAGCCCGGTAGGCAGTGATCATCCCAACAGTTGCTCCTGGCTGTGCTCTGTTCCTCTGGAAGAAATGTTCAGTCTCTCAAGTAGCCGTACCCATCCCCTGCCTCTTTCTATATGATGGTGAATGCAGAGGGAATGGGCAGCAAGAGGCTGCTGCTCAAGTGGTCTTGGACATCATCATAGGGAGAGTTCTGGATTCATGCTGGTCCTTGAGTTTGCATGACCTGCCGTCTGCTGGCCACCTGGTCACTGGGTGCTCCTCTGGCCATGGGTGATAAAATCTGTGGGTGAAGAAGGTATCATCCCTCTTTGATGCAGGCAGTGCTCCAGGTCATCTGCCATCTTTGCCTGCTTCTGTTCCCTCATCTCTCACTCAAGACAGGCCCCTGGTCTCTGCCACATCCTGCACCCTCCCCATCTCATGCAGAGGCACTGAGAGCAAGGTCACTCATACAATCACTTTTCAAGTCTTTGGTCTCTTCATGCCCTCTAATGTGCCAAAATCCATAGTAAGTCACATGGCCTAAGGCAGAGTCAAGAGAGGAAATAGATTGTGCTTTTTTAGTGGGAAGAACAGCAAGTGAAGTGGCAAAGGGCACAGATGGGCTGGGGGAGGAACTGGGGGCATTAATACAACCTACCACATTCCCTGTCATTAAATTCTCCTACAACTAGAAATAGCCTCACGTCTTCCCCGTGTTAACTAGGAGGCTGGATACTGCCTCTACATTACAGGAAAACTGTAACCTGCTTACTCCTTAGTGAGCTAAAAGGTTAAGAGTAAAGGAATTTGGGGAAGTCATTAATTCATTCAAAAGTATGTTGAATGCTTATAGATATATCACCTGGTATATACAAGTCCTTGCCCTTATAAAGCATATATTCTAGTGGGCTTGGAGAAATAACTGCAGACTGTAGAATGAGCTAGTGATAAGTGCTATGGAGGAAAATAAAGAACCATAATGGGCAGAGGGGGTTGAGATGCGCAGGAAGACCCTCGCTGAGGGGGTAACATGTAAGCAAAGGCCAAATGTTTCCTTTGGGGAAAACTGGGAGAAACATACAAGGGATCTCTCCTATTATTTTTTTATAGCTGCATGTGATTCTGTAATGACTTGAATACACATTTCAAAAATAATAGTTTTTTAAAAAAAAAAAAATAATAAATGCCCTGGCTGGCTAGCTTGGTTGATTAGAGCAGCGTTTTTCAACCGCTGTTCCGCGGCACACTAGTGTGCCGCGAGATGTTGCCTGGTGTGCCGTAGGTGCAGACAAGACAAGAATTTTATAATTTTTCACTATTTTGTTTACTTAATATTTCATAATAAAGTAATTATAAAATACTTTCTTTGTGTTTATTTGATTCCTATTCAAGAGAATTACTTTATATATAGTCAATATAGGCACAGAGTTAAATTTTTTAACATTTTCTAATGGTGGTGTGCCTCGTGATTTTTTTCATGAAACAAGTGTGCCTTTGCCCAAAAAAGGTTGAAAAACACTGGATTAGAGCATCATCCTGATTTGCCAGGGTTTCTGGTTTGATCCCCATTAGGGCACACGCAAGAAACAACCAATGAATTCATAAGTGAGGGCAGTAACAAAGCGATGTTTCTCTCTCTGTCTCAAAGTAAATTTTTCAAGTAATAGAAGAAGAAGAAGATGTAGTCCACCTACTCATGGGATGGGATTCAGTGTCTCCTAGGGGCTGATACTGTATCACTGCAGAGGGTGATCAACAAGAAAGGAGGGCGTGAAATGACTACACCATCATCTGCTTGTTCACTCTGATTTCCTGCTCCACCAGCAGAGACTGGGAAATGTACAGGAATTAAATATTTATTGACAGCTTAGAATTTCATAGTTCTTTTAGGGTCGTTATTGAAGGGAATGATTAATATAATGCATTTCTAAAAATGGAGATAGAGGAGAACGTGGTAGATTGAACTGCCTGCTACCTCTTTCAGGAGAGCCCCTGGCGGCAGCTCATCGCCTGTGATTGATATCTCCCTCCTAAGAGGACAGTGCTGCAAAATTGACAAATGAACAAATGGCAAATAGTTAATTGAAATTTCTGCTTAGTTGCCTTTGGCTTTTATTGCAATGATTAATGAAATAGTAAAACACTGATGAGAAAACATATTTAAGTGATAGGCATGAAATAATATTAAAACTAAAGAGAAGCAATTATATTTAATTTTTCATGTCCAAAAGAAAATTTAACTGAGTCTTAATGTCCAAAATCTTCTAAAAGCTGTAAAAAATATCTTCTCTTGGAGAGGAATTTGCCTAGTGAGTTATAGTCTAAGGTTAGCTTCTCATTCTTTTTAAATTACATTAATAACTTTCATTGTTTGGAATCTTATGGGATTTTTTCATTATTATTATTATTATTATTATTACTATTTCCATAGACTCATAGGAGGCCCTAGAAAATGACATAATTAAACCATGTTGTATCACAGCTGAGGAAAACTAGGCCCACAAAAACTTACATAGCTGGCCCAAGGTCACAAAACAGGTTAAGCCAATGTCCTTTCCAAAATAACACACCATCAATGTCATAATAATCCTTGCTTTCCACCCAAATGAGTCTTTTTAACAAGTACAATTAATAATTAATAATAGTTTTTCTAAAAACTCACTCTCAACATCCAGGTAAAACAGCTGTAAGAGCAAATTTTTTAATAGAGCTTAGACTGGGAAAGAAGACACTGTAGAGTGACGGTTAAGAACTCACACTCTGGGGTTGGACGCCAGAATCCCAGCTGTCCCGTCAGCTAAAGGAGCCTCAGCAGGTTCCCTGCATATCTGAGCCTCAGTTTCCTTCAGGGTGAAATGTGGATAACAATAGTAATGATGGCATACGCCTCACTGTGAAGATTAAAAATGGTATCATGGTATAAAGGCCTTCTCATAGTGCCTGGCACATAGAAAGTGCTTGGTGTGCTGAAGCCAGTGTTGTTGCATCTAATCTTTGACTTAATCAACAAAGTACAGTGATAAGTCCACCCAAGATTATCCAAGTAGGATTTAATCCTCTCCTTCTGGGACTGTGACATCTCATGGTGCACAAAGACTAGCTGCCACTTATCATTGCTGCATCTTAGGTCCCAGGGATGGAAATATAGTATGTTTGGGGGAAAGGAATCTGGGCTATAAAGATCCTTTGCATAATCTTGCTCATGGGCTAGAATTTAAATCCTGGAGAACTTGAAGGTTAACCCATTGCAATGAAAGCAAATCAAGTCACCCTTCATTTGTACTCTCTGAAGGACAAAATAGAAAAGCACGGAAGACACAGATTTAGCCAATAAGTTAGTTCTTTGGAGATTCATCAGCCTCATGGCAACGTTCCCTCCTCATGGGCTTATCTATAACAGTTGAAGGAAGACTATAGAAACCATCTTTTAAATAAAATCCTAATATGCAAATTGACCAAATGGCCAAACAACCGGTCACTATGATGCACACTGACCACCAGGGGGCAGATGCTCAATGCAGGAGCTGTTACTCAGCCAGAAGCCACGCTCACAGGTGGCAAGTGTGGCGGCGGTGGTGGGAACCTCTCCCTTCTCTGCTGCAGGCTGGCAGTAAGGTGCCAGGGTAAGGATCCAGACTGTGAGAGCCCTAGACTGCAGGAGGATGTCCGCCAAGGGTTCCCAGGCTGTGAGAGAGCACAGGCAGGGCTGAGGGACGCCCTTCCCCCCCACCCCACCCCCCCCACAAGCACACAAATTTCATGCACTGGGCCTTTAACAGAAAAATGTTTCCTTGGAAGAGTTATTTACCTCTTCAAAATTCACAGGGTGTGAATAATCCCACTATAAGAAAAAGCATTAAATGTTTACAACAGATATTTCATATAACTGCTATATTTTCTTGCAGTAAGCATGGCTGGATTTTGAATGTGACACTTTCATGCTCTGGAAATATGATAGATTCTGTGGCCTGAGTCTCCCTCCTCCCCTGCTTTTAAATAGAGCTGTTAAAAACATTTAAGGGTGCATGTCAGGAAACACTAATTTTCTACAAGAAACTTTTAATAAATTTTAATTTATAATTCACACTATGTCTTCCAGGTAAATACACTGTCAAACTATTATTCTATCTTTAATGTCCATGAAGAATTATCATTCAAAGTATACACTCAGGGAACAAAGTAAAATCATAAACCAGAAGCAAGGCATAATTCCATTTTCCTTTATCACAGGAGTCAAGTTCATTTAACAGATTGTCCTTCAGTCTCACCTACAGTAACTAGACAGATAAAACGAGGAATGAAATCCATTAAGTGCTTACTAAACTTGCCTTGTGAGTAAATATCTTCTTAAATCCCCATTTGATAGATAAGGGAAAAGGTGCCAAGAATTGAAGTAATATAAGCCAAGTCATATAGCAAGGAAAGGGTGGAACCAGGAGGCCAGTCTTTCTGTTCCTCTGTCTGTGTATTGTCTGTCTGAGTTATGGAAAAGAAACAACCCTGGGACATAGACATAGTATATTTATTTGACATTTTAAAATGGGGAAATATCAGATAACATTGTGTTTTCCTTTCTCCTTTCTCCCAACCCCAACCCCCACCCCCCATCGAGCCTACTTCCTCGTCAGCTTTTAAGCAGTGGAAATCTATGGGCTGTCGGAACTCTAGAACAATCGCACCCTGGGCAAGACCTGACTTCCAAATCCTAGTTAATACAGAAAGTGCAGTAGGAGGGAGGGAGTAAAGAAAAGTCCATTGATAAGCACAAATCATGTGCATAAATTAATTTTATCAGCCTAGTGACTTTTTAAAACATTAGGTTTTTATATATTTTCCTTATTGGTCATATGAATCAAATCCCCAACATGTAAAACGTCTCAGGTTTTTTTAATAATGTTATTTAATTTAAAATAATATCAAACTAATGGCAATAAAAGTTACAAATGGAGTCATATTATTAATTTAGTCTTAGCATCATGTGGCTTAATAGTTTGAATGTTTGATTTTACAGCCTTTTTAAATTTTTAATTAATTGACTTTATTTTTTAGAGCAGTTTTCAGTTCACTGAAAAATGGAGGGGAAGTTCAGAGAATTCCAAACACCCCTTCCTCCTTCCCCACATGCATACATAGTTTCTATTCTTAACATCTTGCTCCACTATAGTTATGTTTGGTGTTACTAGTATATACTTATTACAGCATAGTATTTTTGTTAAAAATGTTTGATATAAATGATCAATAAATATTGATACAATATTATTAACTAAAATCCATAGTGTAACATTAGGGTTCACTCTGTGTTGTAGGGTCTATGGATTTTGATAAATTTAGAATGACTTGTAGCCTTCATTAATTTCAGTATCATACAGAGTAGTTTCACAGCCCTAAAATCCCTCTTGTTTTCCAACTGTTCTTTCCTGCCTACGCCCAGCCCCTGGCAACCAGTGATCTTTTACTGTCGCCATAGTTTTGCCTTTTCTAGAATGTTATATAGTATGTAGTTATTTCACACAGGCTTCTTTCACTTAGCAATATGCATCAGGGTTCCTCCATGTTTTTCTGTGGCGTGATAGCTCTCTTTTTATTTTTACTGCTGGGTAATATTGCAGTAGGAGGGAAGGTTAAAAGGTATGAATACTTCATTTTGCTGAGGGGAAGAAATAAAAAAGCTGAATTTGAACTGCCATTATAGAAAAAAGGTGGAAGTCATAAAGGAAAACAGCCATTCAACATCTCATTTGAGTCCAAGATGGGTTCAAGCTGATGGATATCAATGAGTGAAACCTGCCCCTGATTAAAAATGTGTTTGTAGTGATAGGTCTAAATGCTACAGGTACAGTGGGTAGCAGGTTGAAACCATTAGCACAGCCTAGGTGACAAAGAATTGGTCCCCCCACCCCCCGCAAAAAAAGGGGGACATTTATTGCCTTTAGCCTATGAAAAGGGAAAGATGGTGATAATCAAGTTCATGTATGTCACTGGCATGTTAGTCACTGGCTCTACCTGTTGAGACTCTTCATTGTGGAGGTGCTACCTCATGTGAGAATGAACCAGGTAGGATGGCAGAGGACATGACAGGACACTCCAGCCACCACCTGCAGGCCAAACACTTCAATCTGGCTGCTTTGCCATCCCTCCCTCTGTCCCCAATATCTAGTCCTCGTGACCATGTCTGCACTAGGGTTTCCTCTTTGGATGATGCGAACCACATAACAGACATACTCGCCTGACAAGTAGCAGATGGCTATAAATGCCTGAGCCATCGACACTGGCAAATTTTCTTTTTTATTTGCATAACATTTCTCCCAAATTCCGGTATGGGTAGAGATTTTTTTGATGGAGCACAGTTGTATGACCGCCATGATTAACAAAAATACTTGAGAGATAGTGATGAAAATGCACCTAACTGAACTTGAATGCATGTTCTATGTCCTGATTTTTTTCATAAGTCTTCCCCACCCTCTCAGTACACACACACACACACACACACACACACACACACACACACAAAATCATGAGCTTGCACAAACACAAACCTACTTTAACATGCCAGTATTTGTGACGTTGAAGGCAGTATTGGATGGAGAGGGGGTAATGCAGTATTAAAATTAGATAGGACATGGTTTGACTTACAAATCAACTGTCTAACTCACATGATGACTTCCGGTACGAGTCTATGTCTCTGAGTTCTAGGGGCTTAATTAATGGTAATGGGTGTAACGAACTGGGTATAATAGGTAGTCAAAGCCTCAAATTTCCAAAAGTGATATGAAATTGGTGTTCATAAAATGAAGAAATTGCTAAACAATTCTTTTTTTCCTGTCCTCTTGTCTTATCTAAAGAAAACTTAGTTGCATTGATTAGAAATGATAATACAGAAGGTTGAATACTAGATATAATAATAATAATAATAGTAATAATTTTTAATCATCACCTGAGGGGAAGGAGGGAGAGAGGGAGAGAGGGAGAGAGGGAGAGAGGGAGAGGGAGAGGGAGAGGGAGAGAGAGAGAGAGAGAGAGAGAGAGAGAGAGAGAGAGAGAGAGAAACACTGATTTGAGATTGAACCCGCAACCTTTTGGTGCACAAGATAATGTTCCAACCAACTGAATTACCTGGCTAGGGTCTAGATATAATAAGTAAATTAAATAAGAATAGATATGATATAATGAATTTTATTTTTGGTTTATTTAAATTTAGTTCAAAAACATTTGCATCTTTTGCTAATCTGTTGCCAGTCTAAAAAATAAGGGTAAATGAAAATCTTATTTAGTTACCAGCATTTATATTCCAGCTGTTTCATTCTAATAAATTGTCTAAGTGTCAAAGATTATATATTAATTAAACCATTTGTTAAGGCCTTCAAATTAATTAAGGACTGAGAAATTACAATTTTTGCTAATGTAATTAAACATTTAAAAAATCCATTATTACTTTTTCATTTAGTTTAATAGTTGGGTGTGTGTGTGTGTATAAAATGTTATGAAAATAAGTATGATGTGTTTAACTTAAATGATGATTTATTTAACTCATAAAAATAATATAAGAAATTTAGGAACTTTAAGTTATAAGAAATTTAACCTTGATCCTGAACAAACCAAATCATCATGCTAATATTTTTATATGGGAAACTGCCTTTTAAACACTACATCATGCTCAAGGCACTTTTTTTTTTAATCTTGGAATAAGGCCTTTTCTTATCTGGTAACTATGGTTACAAAAGCTATTTTGTAAATACAATTTTCAGTGTCCACAGAAGAAACACAAACAGTTTAATAATTTTTTTTATCTTTTAGATGTTTTTGACAGTTAATCGGAAATAGAAATTTTTAAAGTATACACATAATCACAGGAAGATTATTTTAATCAATTATTTTTAAAGTTTCCCTAGAGAGAGGAATGGAAAAAAGAAGTGAGAGGGGCAAACCTCAGACACTTATGAAATTGTCACTGGAAAAAACAAATATACTCCTGCAAAAGAAGGGGATGAAAGTTTAAATTCAGGAAAATCCATTTTGATATATGTATTTACACATGTTATAGCTGAGGGAAGACAGAGCCTTAACAAAATATTGGAGCTCGGTTCAGCATGAACTTCCTCCTAGCCATGGGCAGTGAGATCCTTCAAACAGCTAGAGACACTGAGGGTTTAGTATGCCCCCTACAGAGAATGAATTGAGGGTTGCTGTCCAAGGCATTAAGGTTCTCAGATGAATATTGATGCACCTCCAAATGGTAGATACATTCCAGCCACTGACCTCCAGGAGCCCCTCTGTGCTAGAACAAATGGTGCTTATTGCCCTCTTGCTACAAGGCAGGTAGCACACCTGGAGAACTGAGGGGTGTCTTAGAGGTGCTGGGAGAACTTTTTCTCACACCTGGGTTTCTGTTAGGTGGTTTGGGGAAGTGGTCAAAGGAGCAGGAGTTTGCTCTGGATGGGATGCTGTCAGGAAGCAGGGGTAATTCTGTAATCTGATTTTCTAATTTCTTATCTGGAATGTAATAGGAACCAAGCAGGGATAATGGTATACTTGGCAAAAAAATAAATTAAATAAATAAAAAATAAATAAATAAATAAATAAATAAATAAATAAAGGAGCCATTACTGGCATTAAGAAGGAAAGGGATATGCTTGTTTATTTTTGTGATTTGGATATTTCTTTTGTCTGTGCTGAGACATGGCTATGCCATGACCTCATCTTTTTTCTTTCTCATTGGAAATCAAGGAGGGGAAGTAGACACAGAATGACCAAAGAAAAATTAAGCAAATTAAAGTCACAAACAGAAAATTAAACAAATGAAAAACATTTTTAAAACTCCAGGAAAACGAAGGCTGAAGAAAAGAGAAAGTAATCATAGCAAGCTATATAACATAGTATAAATGTCATTTACATGTTCTTAATATATAAAAACTAAATATTGATTCATACAACTTAACAAAAGAAAGATAAATAACCCAATCAAAAAATGGGCAATGGATCTATCAATAAATAGACACTTTTCAAAGGAGGACATAAGGAAGGCCAAGAGACATATGAAAACATGCTCAAAGTCGCTAGTCATATGAGAGATGCAAATCAAAACGACAATGAGATACCACTTCACACTTGTCAGAATGGCTATCCTCAGAAAATCTACAAACAACAAGTGCTGGTGAGGATGCAGAGAAAAAGGAACCCTTGTGCACTGCTGGTGGGAATGCAGACTGGTGCAGCCACTGTGGAGAACAGTATGGAATTTCCTCAAAAAAAATAAAAATGGAACTCCCATTTGACCAAGTAATCCCACTTCTAGGAATATATTCCAAGAAACTAGAAACGCCTATCAGAAAAGATATATGCACCCCTATGTTCATAGCAGCACAATTCACCATAGCTAAGATTTGGAAACAGCCTAAGTGCCCATCAGCAAATGAATGGATTAAAAAACTATGCTACATCTACACAATGGAATACTATGCCACTATAAAAAGGAAGGAACTCCTACCATTTGCAAAAGCATGGATGACCTGGAAAGCATTATGCTAAGGAAATAAGTCAGATAAAGATTAATATCACATGATCTCACTCATTTATGGAATATAATGAACACATAAACTGATGAACAAAAACAGGTCCAGAGACAGAGAAGCATCCATCAGACTGTCAAACCTCAGAGGGAAGGTAGGCGAGGATGGGGGGAAGGGGGAGAGATCAACCAAAGGACTTGTATGCATGCACATAAGCCTAACCAATGGACACAGACACTAGAAGGGTGAGGGCAGGAGCAGGGGGGTAGGGGTGAGGAGTAGTGGGGGGATAAAAACACATATATAATACCTTAATAATTTTTTTAAAAAAAAACTTCCATAATTAATAAAACATGTTCTTTAACCAAAAAAAAAAAAAAAAAAAAAAACAAACAAAAAAAAAAAACACTAAATACTGATCTAACCAAAATTACAACCTCTCTATTTTAGAAGGATGGATGAAGGGTGCTTTTCAAAAGGAGGGAAGGGGAGTGTAAAAGAGAGCTAAGCCCTCGTTTTCTCTAGTGGCAGCTCAATAGATAATGCCTAAGAGTGAAACCTCATAAAATTGTAAATTACTCTATCATGTGGAGATATGGAAGTAAATTTTTAAAGCAGCCTAAAGGGAGGGGAAATTAAAGGACAGAGCATAGAAAACTGTAACTGTTCTCAACAACCCTTAAAGAACTATTTGTTTAAACATTTATATATATATACTTTATTTATTTATTTTTTAAGAATGAGTAGAAGTAGCCAGCTGAAGGGAACAGAGAAGCAAGGGCAAGGGAACAGAATGAGAAAAGCCTGCCAAGTGTTGGGAGCTAAGGAAGCCACAGGAAGGATGGGCAAAGCTCAGACCACACTGAATTTCCACATAGGACACAAAGAACTTCTGGTGACACATATTTCTGTGATGTTCATAGTAGCAAACAAATGCCATGGTGTGGAGCCTCAGCACCATGCCTCTGTGTGGCCTCAGTTCTTGCCCTGATTTTCCTCCTAACCACTGTGCATAACTGTGTCACAGATCTTAAGAAACATTGGATGGAAGGCATGATTTGGAGGTTCATGTGCTCTAGAAATGCACAAAATATCATTCTCAGTCTTTACCCACTAATTTTTTAACTTAATAGCCTCCCTGTAAACAAGGACACCATTGTGAACAACTGGCAGGAAGACATTTTCCGTTTGCTAAGAAAAGGCACCTGACACATTTTGGAAAGCTAACACTAAATAACAAAAACTGCCAGAGGCATTGATCTGATGCTGAATATAGACCGAAGTGAGGAGGTGAAAAAATTCCTCCTTTAAACCTCATGTTCTTACTGAAAGGCCTCTGTCCTTGAATTCACCTTGAGAGGATTGCACAGGAATAAAGGGTTTATTCAAAGACACATCTTCAGAGAAAGGGTGCAAGGAAATGGAAAGTGCAAAGCTGCTCCACCTGTTTTTGCTGAATTGTTCTCCCTCTGTAATAGAGCAGAAGCTGCATGAGGTTGCCAAAGGAAGTCCTTGACATTGGAGCTTGAAATCCTGTGGTTTCAGAATGTGGCCATGTTCCCCGGACCCCCAGGGAGAAATGAAGTTCTGGGGCAGATTTCTACTCTCTAAAAAGCACACAGAGACACAGGAGAGGGGGTGAGGGTGAGATGACTGCCCATGTAAAAAGAAAATCCATCCTTTTCTGGTAGTTTGGTATTTTGATTAAATAGTGATTGCATTTGGAGAGCACCATCATAATAGCTAAATTACAGAGTGGATGATCTTTTGTTCTGTGCATTTAAATCTTCTCTCCCAAATCAGATTGAGGGACTGGCTAAGATTATAATCATCAGTTTTTTTTTCTGAATGACTACTCTGAGGAGGGATACTATGTTAGGCAGGGAAAAGAATTTTAAAACCATGCCCTATTCACGATAGTCAAACGCTGGGAACAACCCAGGTGTCCATCATTGGATGAATGGGTAAGCAGAAGGTGGGCTATCCATACATGGGATGTTTGTTACTCGGCATTAAAAAGAAGGAAATTCTGACACGTGCTGTAACTCGGATGAACCTTGAGGACATTATGCTCAGTGAAATAAGGCAATCACAAAAGGACAAATATTGTGTATTTCTACTTATATGATATCCATAGAGTAATCAAACTCATAGATACAGAAAGCAAAATGGTAGCTGCGAGGGACTGGGGGGATAAATGCTTATTTATTCATTCAACATTAAAATGGTAAATTTTATGTTGTATACATTTACACTATTTTTACAAAAGGACCATGAGCCAGTCATGTTCCTCTCCTGGACATCATCTATGAAATAATTGTGTTGGAACATTTGGCCTCTGAGGATACCTTGAACTCTGTGAGTGCATATGCCTAAAACACTTCTTCCATCCTCACGGATATAGCACTAAGTTGGGAACATGAGATGCATGAATAAAAAGATAAAATAATACTAGTTCATTTCTAAGTTCCCAATTAGTGATAAAGAAGAAATATGTGTCCCTCCGAGGAGACCAGCTTTGTGGAGATAGAACTGGCCAATGTCTGTTTATAAGTATTAGAAGTGGACTTAGGTTCCATGCTGGTGGAGGGGGCAGCACAGGGAGAAGCCTTACCACACCAGGAGTCCATGGAACAGCAAGGAGGCAAGACTGGTGGTGATAGAAGTACCTGTGTCCAAGCACTGTGGGGAGACACTGAAGAGGAGGGACACTGAATGGAAGAGAGAGAGCAGAAGACCTGGCCCATCCACAAGTTGGCTGTGTGGCCTTGGTGAGTCCCTCAGACTGTTTGACACCAGGGCTTCCCCCTCTGCAAAATGAAGATCGTAGACTGGCTGATCTTACTATGTCTGCCCTAAAGCTTTAGGACTCTATCTGCCATCAGTGGACAATCTTGTATGGAAATTCCCACTGCCAGAACATTGGGACTCAAGCTGGGGTAGGCCTGTAGCCTGCCCTCTTGAGGCTGCCTTATAGGCTGCAGGTAGTCAAGCAAACCAAAGAATACTCAAAGAATGCTATAAGAAAAGCCTTCTAATAGTAGTAGGGTTTAATGATGAATTAAACTGAGAGAGCTTCTAACAGCAATGAGATCAGCCGGGGAAACATTGTGGAAGTTTAAGTGTGGGTTAACATCCATGAAGACATGAACTAGGGAGGAGAGAATGAAATGGAAAGTATAAATGCATGAACTCTAGAACCAAATAGATATTAAAGCTCTCACACAGTACTCTGTGCTTCCTCCTGCCTTGTTCTACCCCACTTCAGCCTTCCAAAGCTGCTTTTCTTTCTAAGTTTCTCCTGTGCACTTGGAATGAGTCCTTTACCCCATGGTCACTGAGCCTCATACACACTCAACATACTCATAGAAAGCTCCCACCACTGAAATTGCTCTTGATCCTGAGGACAGAAGTTTCCTTGGGCTCATAAATGGAAGTGGCTCACCTTCCAGATTAAGAATGGGAGGTGGGCCAAAACCAGTTTGGCTTAGTGGATAGAGCGTTGGTCTGCGGACTGAAAGGTCCCAGTTTGATTCCAGTCAAGGGCATGTACATTGATTGTGGGCACATCCCTGGTAGGGGGTGTATAGGAGGCAGCTGGTCAATGATTCTCTCTCATCGATGTTTCTAGCTATCTATCCCTCTTTCTTCCTCTCTGTGGAAAATCAATACAATATATATATTTTAAAAATAAAAAGAATGGGAGGAGGGTGGTATTTTTCTGCTTTCCCACGTGTACTTGTCATGTCTTCCCAGTGTGTCATCATCTTAGCCATCTTTGTGTTCTCCACAGGGGTTCACACAGATCTATGCACATAGGCACTCATTAAACTCACTAAATACACTTAAGTGACATAGCCGGGCTGAGAGGGAGAGGTAGAAGGACAATACACTGAGAATTAGATGACGGAACATCCTCCTCCAGGAGCTTGGAGAGTGGCCAGCTGACTCAGCATGCATCAGTCCCACTGGGCCTGTAAGCTGCGGTGATTGGCCCTGTTGCAACTTAAATTTCTGCTGAGAGGCGTCATAAATATTAATCTGAAAACTTAATAGTGAGAATGGCTCCTCCTTTTTCACATCCAAAACTCGGGGTCAGAAATATTTACCATCATGTCTAGAGTATATAATTGAGCATTGTACATATAAAAAAAGCACATTTTCCAGAATATGTCTTTGTTATTTATCTTTAAGTAATGAGTAGAAAATGGCCTTTGAGATTGTTGGGACAAAGCCCAAGACTCTGCTAAGTTGGAAACCTGTGTAGTGGCTAAAAAAGCCTATGTCCAGATTAATTATGGATGCTCTGCCATTTCAAAATTACATTAGGGAGGAAGCGTGTCACCAACTGTGATCAATGGATGGGATGTGAGTCTCGGCTGCTTCTTTTTAAAATAAGTAAGCTAAGGTTTGAAGAAAATTTGAGATCGCTTTTGGTTGAGTAAAATAAAATCTGTTTAGCTAATTCTTTGGAATTTTTCCTGGGAATCCACAAATCTGCAACCTCCCTTCCCCAGGCACATTCAGAATGTTGAAGAGGAGTCATTTGAAATCTAAAATTTGACCTCTTATCTTGGTTTCTCACCAAAAATAAAAATAAAAAGGCAAAAGAAGGAAGTTGTATTGTGAGTAAATAAGATACCCAAACACTAAGAGATCTTTTAAAAAATAGCTTTTAAAATAGGTTTAAAAATCAACAGTCAACAATAACAGAAAGCTTAACAGTTTGGTGCATTTTCCAGGTACCGGTATTATATATTCATGATTAAGAACTAATGTACCTACACATCTGCATCTTTTTTTAATTTTATTTCTTTATTTTTTTTTAAGAGAGGGAGAGAAACATTGATTTATTTATGCATTCATTGGTTGATTTTTGTATGTGCCCTGACTGAGGATGGAGCCCACAATCTTGGCATGTCAGGACAATACTCTAAGCAACTGAGCTACCAGGCCAGGGCTGTATCATTTTTAAATTAACATTTTTAAGTGGATTCAGTTTTAAAGGTTTGATAGAGGCCTAGATGTTCTATAAAGGGAAACATTGCAGTAATGGATTGAAGTGTATTTAGTCTTGAAGAGTATTTGCTAGTTGAAGAATGGTAGGTCTATTGTATGTAGTTGAAGTTCAGCTTCACACACAGCTGTCAGCCACAGTGACCTTCACAGTTGTCCACGCCTGCATTGCCTGTAGGCTTTGGGAAATCATTATATTTGACCTGACACCTTTGGTTGAGATGAAAATGTTGTTAATTGCATTAATTATAGACAGAATAGTAGCAGGAATAAACTGTCAGAAAGTTCATGTATTATATCTTTTTTTTTTAATATTTTAAACCAGTTATTTTTCTAGCCAAATGAGAATGCTTTGGTAAAGCACCTTTCCTTATTAATTTTTGTTTTTCATATATTTGCTTGGGTTTTATAAGTTCTATCACCGAACCAAATTCAGAACAGACTTTTACATATAAAAACTGAGTGTTTAGCCAAAACCGGTTTGGCTCAGTGGATAGAGCGGCCTGCGGACTGAAGGGTCCTGGATTCGATTCTGGTCGAGAACATGTACATTGGTTGTGGGCACATCCCCAGTGAGGGGTGTGCAGGAGGCAGCTGGTCGATGTTTCTCTCTCATCGATGTTTTTAGCTTTCTATCCCTCTCCCTTCCTCTCTGTAAAAAATATATTAAAAAAAAAAACAAAACATGAGAGTTTAGACGAAAAAAAATTCCTTTAAATTACAGCTTCTGAAAGCAACATCAAATCCAAAATATCTCCTGTGTATTATTTTCACTTTCATGTCATTGCCTATTGGTTGACATAGTATCTGTTATTCTCACCTGAGCATCCTCTTAGCGCAAGAAAGAAAATTCATTGTCAGGGCTAAGGAACCAGAATAAGATCTATAGAGAACCACTGGGGTTAGAAATGGGAAGCTGACAAGAAAAGGGGTTCAGTTCAGAACATGACCAGTGAGCAGCCAGGACAATACCTACTGCCCAATGTCATCGTCAGTACCAGACCCAAGTATGGAATCAAACACTGAGGTGGTGGTTAACGGAGACGTGAGGATTTCTGAGGTAGAAAACTAGGTGGGTACAAGCCGTACCCACACAGTTCCTACTCACAACTGTTCTGTGCAGAGTTCTAATGGATATCATGGTCTGGTATCCTATTCCTTGCAAGATCCAACACAAATTAGAAGAATGTTCTGGATGGAATATTACAGGCAGGCACATCAACTACAGTAAAAAATAAAGGGGGGGGAGGGGAGCTAGATGCTTATCAGTAACAAAGGAACTAAATGGTCAGATCTGAAAAGTAAAAAAAAAACAAACTACGTAACTTTATTTTGTAGAGGAGCAAAAAACCTAAATAGCTCTGGAGACACCAGTGTATATATTATTAAAGAGTCAGTCAAGAAAAAGGCAACTTATGGCAGCAAATGAACAAATAAAAATTTGGGATAGCCATTCCCACCCAAAATAAAGTTTAATGCTTTCAGTTTCCATTTGTTTTAAAAGGGGAAACAGTTTATCTGGACTAGTTCTCTTTGTTTGGCAGGCTTGTGTTTATTTTGTAAAACATGATGAGGTTATTAAAAGACTCCACAGACTCTGAATGAAGTTGCACAACCGTAGATGCCTTCTCCCTACATGAGAACAGAGCAATGGCAAAAACCATGGAGTCATTCTTCTCATCTCAGATCTTATCACGGTAAACTGTAGTCCTGTTACTGACCTTGGTGTCAAAGCAATATTAGAGCCCACCTGAGTCTCAGACCACCTGGCATTTTAAAGCCTAAGTCTACTTAAACAGAAAAAAAAAAAAAAAAAAGTCTTGGTCTCCCTGAGCTCATTTATAAATTCATCCTCAGCCAAAGTGATACCAAGACCCCTGCCTTGTCCAGCAGGGGTGTCTTCATTGAAGTCCCATTCAGACCCTCCTGCTTTGGGGATACTCCTTTGGGAAGGGGTTGAGAGTCTGTCTCTTGTGCGACCAGCTCTCAGAATCAGGAGAGTTTCTTGCAGACCAGTCAATTTCAGTGAAAGATACCTGGGCTAATTGGCTCACATCCCACAGTCTTAAAACTGTCACAAAGATCTACTCCCTTACTGCTTTGGCTTCCTCCTCCCTCTCCCCATTCTCATTTCATTAGCAACCAACATGAGTGTTCACGCCCCTGGAGGTGAATATGACTGGTGTAAATGAATATAAACCATCTGTGTAGCTCGAGAGGTTTTTCTTCTAATAAACCTAGTGATAGGCTGTAAACAAATGGAAAGGGAAGAGCAACCTTCTGGAGGCAGCTGAGAAAACAAAAAGCAAGTGGGCTGTAAGTCAGATTGTTGGTGAATCTGAACAGGCCACCAACTTCCTAATCTGGTGTGTGTTCTTACCTAAATGTTGGGGTCTTATGACCCTGGACAGTCTCACTTACCCCAAAGCATCCAAATTAGGCTCACTTTTTATTTTATTGATGCTATAACATATTTTCTTAATTGAATTTATTGGGGTGATTAGAAGTAGGAAAAGTGGGGAGGATAAATGGTGATGGAGGGAGACTTGACTTAGGGTGGTAAACATACAGTACAATATGTGCTCATTGTTAAGCAAAGCAGATGGTGTGGTGGGTGAACTGTAGGAATAGTGTTAATCTTTGCAAATGATCCTCGTGGTCCGAATGGGTAATTGCTTATTTCCTTCCATGAGAAGTTACAATCTCATCAAGATTCTACAGCCCACTCTTGAGTCTGAATCTACATCTGACAAGAAGGATTTCTTTCAGGAGGATAAAGGGGAAAAGAAAGATCACTGTTTTTCTCTGGAGCACAATGATGCTCAGGAAAGAACAGATCAAAAAAGACCTCTCCCCGTTGCCAGTAATCAAGGCATTTGGGAAAGGAAGTGCGGCCCCTCCTTGTGAAGAATTTAATTTATAACTTTCTAATAGCATGCTGCTCCAATAGCATGATAAGCTATTCCTGAAGACTTTGTTATCTAAGATACTATTTGTCGGTGAAGACTGCTTGTCGATGAATGGAGAGACTGATGAATTGGCTATCAACATAGACAAAGGAGCATATTGATTGCAATGGCTTTGTGTTTGGTAATATGTTAGATAGCAACCATGCATGGAAAACATATTCCCTTAAGGCTCTTGCACATATTGTTCTGAAAAAATAGGTCGTGATTATGATGAAAAGATCATCATGTGTTCATGTCTTTACCATAAAAGTGAAGTAAAGTTTTTATAATGATATCAGTCCAAAAAAATAGTGATGATATCAAAACCCTTCATTTTTTCAATATCTCCAAAGTTCATCTGTCATCTTAAAAGACTTGGTTCTAGTGGGTAGGACTCCATTTGAGAGGGGATATTTAAAGGAAAACATTCTCCTGCCTTCTGGAGATGGCAACCCCATTGCCTTCATCCCCCCAACCATTCTGATCTCCTCCATCTCTGAATCTCATAAAAAATTGTTGGTGGCATTCATTTGACTAAAGACTATAATGACATGATGCCTAGTGCTTATCTAAACAGCCCTGTCGTTTCAGGAATATCATCCTCATTTTACAAGTCAGGTAACTGAGGTTCAGAAGGTTAAATAATTTGTCTGAGGTCACACAGCTACCAAGTGATGAAGACAGTCAGGATTCAAACCCAGCTTCTACTGCCTTGAAAATCATGATTTTACTTCTGCACCACTTGGCTGTCTAGTCATGGATGTCCTCGCATTATTATTTAACAAATCTATTTTGTGCATGATGCTAGGAGGTGATAATTCTTTTGAAAGTTGCTGCCTCATTCCCCAACTGTGTCTCCTGATCACTTTGCTGAACTCACATATAGTTTCCAGTTAATATGGGAGCAATTAAATTGAATTCCTGTCTTTTGGGCCCTTATCTCGAGCTTCTCTTCTTTACTATAGATGGATCATCACTATTACCTCTAACTCTTTTTGAAGAATTGCCTCTCCTTCGATTCTATGTGAACTATTTTATATCCCCTATACTAAAACCAAGAGTGTCACCATCTGTGTCCACTATGTAAGTGCAAACTCCTAAAAACAGTAGCATTTATGGGCCAGAAATTAGAGGAGAGTAAAATAAATCTTTGAAATTATAAAGAGAAAGAAAGTTGGAGTAGCCATCCCCCATCTCTGCTGTCCATGGGGTTAACCTTTCCATCCTAAAGTTGAAAGGAAGGCTTAGATGTCCCTGAAGACCAATTCATCTTCCAAATGAAGGTGCTGGGTCATCGGTATCATACATAGACAACAAGCCATGAAGGGGCAGGTGAGGAGACATCTATCCTGGTGCACCCTGGGGAGACACCTGGGTGTCTTACTCAAATATCACCTTCCTGTGGTCTTCCCTGGCCACTGTTTTTAAAATTGCAAATCCTACCACATGTCCGCCCTGATCCTCCAGGAGGGATAAAATGGAACTGAGCGCCCATATCCTGTGCATCCTGGGATCATCTTGTACCACAGTTTCAGATGTGGCACACCCCTCTTCTCTTTCCTCTCCTCCCTGACCAAGGAAGGGTCTGACAGTGGCTCTTGGGGCCATTGACTGGTTAACTGACCTTTATTGTATAATTATTTTAAGTAACCCACCATCTTTTTTTTTTAATTAAACATAGTTAAAGGAATACAAGCACATATTTGGGTGCAAATAATCCCCAAAGTACCAGCAGTGAGTGACATCTGTGTTATTACTTTACCTTCACTGTCCCATAATGCAGCAGGTGAAGGAGCTGTGGTTTGTTATTGTTGTGGCAGCTTAGCCTTTTATTTATGATATTAAAAGAAAGGCAGCGACCCTCTGACACTCATGAGAGTGGAGGAAACTGCGAAGGTGGAAAGCCTTTCTCTGCACACGCGAAGGTTACAGGTGTTCATAGGGCTGGTCCTATAGGCACACCTGAGTAATGGGACACCTTTGCTAGCCTTCTCCCCATCACCCAGGAAGGAGGCTGGACAAGAGCTGGTCCTGGGCACACACTATGTGCGGGGGCTGGAGACCAGGGCAGGGGATGCCTAGCCAGACCCCTTCTCCCCAGTGCCACTCGATGTAGCCAGGGTTTCTAGGTACCTGAGCACCAGGGCAAATCTCCTCATAGGAAAGGAAGATAAAAGTAAAAAAAACTCCAAGTGGCAACAGGAGCAAAGTCTGGGGACAGGAAAGAGGGGAAATTTCTCTAGTAGTTGAATCAAATCCAGGTCCTTTATGTTTTACAATATGTGTGAGAAAGGATCACATTTTACCTGGCAAAATCATGACAAATTAAAAGAGAAGAAAAAACCCTGTAACCATTTGATTCAACTGAGTAAAAATCATAATTACTATAATTATTTTTAAATTGCATAACTATTTACATACCTTTACATATATGCTATGCAATATACATATACATACACACACACACACACACACACACACTCACACACTCTAGGGGCCTGGTGCATGAAATTTGTGCACTGGGGAGGGATCCCTCAGCCCAGCCTGCCCCCTCTCACATACTGGGAGCCCTCAGGGGATGTCCTACTGAGGGCTTAGGCCTGCTCCCCACTGGGAGCAGGCCTAAGCCCCAGTCTGGCCTCCCTTTGCAGGAGGCAACCAGGCTGATCAGAGGAAGGTGCTACCCCATCACCCCACTGCTGCAGCCACTGCCAGTCACCTCAGCCACCAAGGTATTTTCATCAACACAGACTCCCGTTCCTTCATCATTGAAAAAAATGACAACTTTCTTTAAGCATTTTCAAGATGTGTCTTTCATAGGATATGACATTTCTTTCTTTATTTTTATTTTTATCCTCACCTGAGGATATGTTTCCATTGATTTTTTTTTCCCCTTCCTTCTGATCCCAGGCTCGGCTCCTTCCCAAGCGTCAAGCCTCCACCTCAGGCTTTAGGCTTGGGAAGGGGGCGTGGCCCCCCACCCTTCTGATGGCCAGCTGGGAGTGACCTGGGTGCCAAAGAGGTTCTTGGGACCCAGGTATGTATGCAAATTAACCACCATCTTTGTTTGGTTAATTTGCATACTCTAATTGTCTGTGAGTGTGGCAGGGGTATGGTCAATTTACATTTCTCTATTATTAGGTAAGATGTGTGTGTGTGTGTGTGTGTGTGTGTGTGTGTGTGTGTGTGTGTATTAACCCATTTTGTTTGCTTATGACACAGAATTCCAGTTTTTGTATGTTACACCTTCCTATTTTACCATTCGGACAAGATAAGCCAATATGATGCTCTTTTCACAATTAGAGAGAAAAGGGTATTTTCTCTGCCAGGGCAAGGGCTTCTGGCTGTTCTAGAAAAATGTCTCAGTTTGTTTTGTAAACATCTTGATCCATAGCAAGGCCTTTCTGGATTCCCACGAGATTCATGCCTATGATAATATATTAAAAAATAGACTTAGCTAACAGCAAGATACATTCATGTATTCTGGGTACGGAAATAGACTAAGGCTCCCTAATAAATAAGAAAAATTTCACCAATTATTGTCAATCAGACATTGAAATTGGCTCTGAGGGGAAGAGAGAGAAGCAACATAATTCATGTCACTTAAAATTAAACCAAGCCATCAATTTCCTTGCCTCTCGGCTGCTTGTCCTATTTTAAATGATGGTTCAGGAATCAATATCAGAAATGGGGGGGTAGGGAGCGAGGGGGGAGTAGATGCTGAGCAGTTTGTTGGGATAATTGTTTTACAATAAAAATGCAGAAAAAGAAATGGGGTTCATGTCAGGTATGAAATAGGCACCTCCTCAGAACGCCCTTGTAAAATGGTGTGCTGTGTGCTGCTTATATAAAGCCGTAAAGAAATTATAGCCATCGCTGAGGAGGCAGGGTGTATTTATAGAAATCCGATAAACGTGGGTGGACATTCCTGCTCTGCTACTTATTGACTTTTTGTTCCTGGGTGTCCTCATCCATAAAGTGAGGAATAATGATAAACCCGCCTCTTCAGGCTGCTGAGAAAATGAAACAAAATGAAGCATCCATGTGATGCTTTTAGCACATGGAACAGCATAGAGGAGCATCCAGTTCCTCCATGGGCGTAGGCTGTGTCTGCTTTGTTCCTCCTGTCCCCCAGGACTGACTGGGCGTATAGCACATGACAGATGCCCCCAAATATTGGTCAAATGGCTTAATTAGGAATGCTGGCCAACCTGGTATTATTATTTTACATCCTTTTGACATTTTAATGGCTATACAATATTCCATTACATGGATGTAATATCCTAACCTTGTATAATACCTCTGTGCCTTTCTGGGTGTTCACTATGTCTCTGAGTGACATCTCTCTCTACAGACAGCTGTATTTGGAGGCACTGGGGTTCTGGTGTGGCCAGAGAACTGTCCTCCCAAATCTGAGAAAGGAATCTTGGGGCAACCTAAAGAGAAAGGCTTTGCAGTCATGCTCTAAAATCAAGGCGAGTTAGAATGCTGGGACTGGAGGGGACCTTCTCCGGATTCCTCACCTGAGCTGCAGAGGCTCCGTGGAGAGCTGAGCCGCAGTAAGTGCTGGTCTTTGATGAGAATCCAGTCCCAATCCCTAGTCCCAAGTGTCTTTGCTCTGGAGCAGTATTTGCATGAATACCTGTGTGTGTTCATAGTTAACACGTGTGCTGTGCCCCAGGCACACAGCTGATGCTACTGAACGTGTACCTCCTTGGCATGCATTTGACTCAGATCACAGAGGTTAGAGTTCAGGCCATCAGACCCCTCTTTTTTTGGGTGAGGTTAAGTACTGGGAAGACTTTATGAAACACTTGGGTGACTTTTCCTGCTGTGAAAATTTGAACAGAGGGCATGAGGTGAGCTCAGACTATCACTGTGGAAAAGCTGCCAGGGTCACTGTCTAAAAACCACACATGGCATCACCTAATTGGGTGAATTCAACCTGAATTTCAGAAATTCAATCCAACAATGTCACCGAGTTCACCAGACTAAGGGAAATTATTCATATTGAAAACAGTGTAAAAATAGCGACCCTTGCGGAAAAAGACCCCTGTGCAACCCCATTGATGCCTGGCAGTCAGGCCTTGCCTCCTGAGGGCTTGGTTGTCTGGTTTTCTGGTTGTTAGATACAGGGGAAATCTGAATCCTTGAAAGAGGGTTAGCCTCCCTCTGCACCGCAAGTGTTCCCCTGAGTTTTTGTAACATTCACAGTAATGGGCCCAATGAACTATACAACGACCCACCTTGAGAAGACGTTCAAATGAACGTCGCTAACGTGACCATGATCTTCACTTTTACTCAGCAGAGATCCCAGTTTGATCCAGTTGTATCTGACGGGATTCAGGCAGGTTTGGGGATAGGAAGGTTGTAGGGTCAAGGAGTCTTTCCCTGAGGGATCCCAAGGTCTCTTGGGAAAGGACTCATTCAAGGGAAGAAAGGACACGAAAAGAACCATGTCCCATTCTCTGGGCTGAGGGCCACGTGGATTTCACTGTGGTGACTGGCAATCCAGAGGCCTGTCATTCAGGAGAACAGCTACAGCAAAGACTTGCTGTGAATAACTCAGCGAAGGAGCAGCAGGTAGCCATGCAGACCTTTGTGAGAAACACTGGAAAGGTCAGGGACCATCCCAGGTCAGAGAGAGCCTGCATGGGTGGGCCAACAGTCCTGTAGCTATGGTGAAAACTCAGCCACGTCTGCAGGGACCACAGGCTGCACCAGCAGCTTGGCCGTCACCACAGAGAGCACCCAGACCCAGATAGATGTTCAGTGCCAGCATTCAGCACCAGGGTGCGCACCCTTCCCAGTCCCCAGACTGCCTTGATGTTTCAGGAGGAAGAGGTTAGCAGGAGCTTGGTGCTCAGAGGGGAGGACTGGCTACATAGGCGCTGCAATTGTTGGGGAGACTTTGGGAGAGTGGAGACCCGGGAAGTCCTGAAGTCACAGCCATTGCTCAGCCAGAGAAACATTGTTTTATTGATGTTGAGACTCTATCCCCAGCCAATATCCAGTATATGCAGGTGGCTCTTTGTCCTAGAATCTGTCTTTGGGTTGGAACCATTTACAAGCTGGGAGGAGGCACCAGCAGCCAGGCACCCTGTGTCTGCACTGAGTCTGCACTGTGTCTGGAGGGAAGAGAAGTGTGACTAAGCTGACTTGCATTCTGCCAACCAAAGGAAAATATAATTAGCACGGCAGCAAGCCTCAGCAGAACCCATGGGAACCTCCAAGAAGGAAAGGGCTCCCACAGCTCGAGGTGATATCAGAGAAAAGAAAAGGCCACCCTTCTCTGATCCCATCGCTGTCCCCTCTCTCAGGCCTACAGTTCAATAAAGGGACAAGACAATGAAGGCCAGGGCAGCCGTGCCAGTGAAAAGGACTTCCTGCCGCTAATGGTCATGGCAGGGGCTCTGGTCCTGCGTCTCAGAGTCAGCTGCTGTATACAGCCTGGTAACTCCTTCCTGCAGAGGCAAGAAAGCTCCCAGACCCCAGGAAGGAGGGAGACTAGTTGCCTTTGTCAGTACACCCCATGTAATGTCGACAGATGGAAAATGAGGCAGATATTAACAGCCTCCCACCCCCAGGAACAGAACTGAGGGCTGGCTGGTGTCCGTCTGGAGCCTGCTCCCCAGCGAACAGCCTCTGAAAAGGTGAAAAGGAGCACTGCTCTCTAATGCATCTAATGGACCTTCTCTTGCCCTCAGTGGCACAGATTGTATTTAGAGACTATTTGCTAAGTTTTATAGATTTTTATTTACCGTATTTTCTGGCGTGTAAGACGACTTTTGAAATGAAAAAAATCAACCGAAAATTGGGGGTCATTTATTAAAAATTTAATTAAAAAAAGAACTGGTGTTGCCTCGGAAGTGGGGGGTAGTCTTATACAGCAAATATAGGCCTAAACCTATGTTTTAACTGTAAAATTGGGGGGCGTCTTATACGCCGGAAATGCGGTACTTAACATTACCGTATCTTCTTGGATACATTCAGCTGTTAAGTCATTTAAATAACTAGAGCTGAACATATGTGCAGGTTGACACGCTTCTCAAAGTCATCTTTTTTTTTAATAAGTAAGGGTGATGCCCTGGCTGGTGTGGCTCAGTGTTGAGCATTGGCCAGAGCACCAGAGGGAAGCAGGTTAAGGGGTTAAGGGAACATACATGACCTGTGGGTTCATTCCCCATCCCAGGTCGGAGAGTGTGCACGAGGTGACCAGTCAATGTGTCTCTCTCACATCAATGTTTCTCTCTGCCTCTCCCTATCCCCCTCCTTCCTCCCTTCATGTCTCTCTCTCTCTCTCTCTCTCTCTCTCTCTCTCTCTCTCTCTCTCTCTCTCTCTCTCTTCTTCCCTCCCTCAAAAAGGCAATGGGAAAAATATCCTCAGGTGAAGATTAACAACAAAAACAGTTTTAAAGAAGTGATAGTGGTAATGCTCTTTTTAAAAAGTTAGCATTGCCTTTAAGAAGAGCTTACCCAAGGGGGAGTCTATGAATAGTGACTGGCTCCTATCTAACACACACTTCCTGTTTGCTTGATGAAAAAGAAAAAAGTCAAAAATAATATCTATATTCTAAACCAAGTGTTAAGTCATTTAAATAACTAGAGGCAAGAAAGTGTGAGCAACTTCCCCGCCCCCACCCATCCCTCTAGTCTGGAGTCATCGGTGAAGATCTAATGTCATAGAATATATAGCCAAAATAACTGTCCTGCATTCCTTAAGGAACATTTAAAGTTACTGGTTCTGACTTAAAATTTACTCACTCATTAGGCAATCGGTTTTTCAGATGTTTTAAGGTAAAACACTCAAGTTTATCACCAGAAGCCCAATGGTGTGGAAAGAAACCGACCAGGCTTCTGTTAGCTCCTCTTTTGCTAAAACCCCCATTGCATTTGCTCACTGCGGGACTGAGTAAATGAGTTCTCTTCCCGGTGCGCTGAAAATGCCCCAGGCAGACAGGGTAATAATCTCTCCTAGGGTGGCTCCAGGGGTTCACATGCTTAAGGAACAGCCATGAAGACTCTAGCTGAGAATCCATCGTTTATCTCTCATTCAATAAATCTTTATTTACTGGCCCAGGAACGGTGGTATGTGGGTGCCTGAGATCTACCAGTGATTACCTAGTGACCAGCACAGGAGGACAGCTGGAATTACTCTAATTCTTCCCTGGCGCAGCAGCCTGGCCAGCCCCAGACTGCCCCCTAAGCCTGGCCAGGGCCCCTGCTGGACAAACAGCTCCGTGCTCACCTTCCCTCTGCTTTGTATTTGATTCCCTAGGAGGCATAGCTCCCTCCCCCAGGGAAAGCCCTCCCCCCAACACACAAATCCAAGCGGTCCCCTCTAACCCTGATGCCCTGCCTGCTTTCCCACGACAAGCAGCCTCTAAGGACCCTCCTTCCTCTTAGGATATGTTGCTCTGTTTGCAGGTCCCCAAGCCCACATTCCTGGTGATGGCTCTAAGTGGCTGCAAAGAATTACCACACCTCGTTTATCACCAGAATCCCAATAGTGTAGAAAGAAAGCATCTGAAAGACTGATTTCCTCATGAGTGATCACAGGGTCACCCGGGACCTGGTGGGAGGCAGATGATTTTGACAGGAAGCTGGGTTTGGGAACCACTGTTTCCAGTTACAAGATTATGCACTTTTGTTTGGGCTTTTCAGAACCAGCAGGCATTTCCCTCCAATGCTTCTTCCAGGAGCTGACCCTTCCCATCTGCTTCTTCCCAGCTCTCAAAGCCTTCCCACCAGGTCTTTCTAATCTCGTGCACAGAAACCTCATCACTGCACATAATAAAAAAGATTGGGGTTTTATGTGTTTTTAGCCAGCTCTTGACCCGGCCCCATGCAGAGCACACACTAGATAGATTGGATTTTAAGGACACGTCTCTGCTAAATCCCATGCTTATGGTTTCTCCACAGTGAATAAGCCTTAATCATACTCCCTGCATTGCCTTCTGAGATGAAGGAGAAAAAGAAGTAGCTGATCTCAGGGACTTAAGCAAAAGTCCTTGAACTTTTTAACCTTTCTTATGGCTAAAACATGTTTTTCAAATTTAGACACAGTAAAATTCACCCTTTTTAGTGTAGAGGTCAATGAGTTTGGCAAATGCCTATATTCTATAACCACCACACTAATTAACGCACAGAACAATTCCTTATGTAACCCCCAAATTTCCCTTGTGACCCTCTGTCTGCTCTCAGCTCCTGGGAGCCACTGATCTGTTTTCTGTCCCCATCATTTTGCCTTTTCCCAAAGGGCATTTGTCACTTCAATGGAGACATACAATATGTTGGCCGCAGCACTTTAAAATAGCATATATTTAAACAAATATTGGAGAAAGTGCTGACTATTCTTTCTTTATTTTTGGTTTCTGCCTCTTATAATCTGACTAGAGGCCCAGTGCACAACTTGGGGGGGGGGGGGGGGAGAGTAGTGGTATCCCTCAGCCCAACCTGCACCCTCTCCAGTCTGTGATCCCTCTCACAATCCAGGACTGCTGGTTCCTAACTGCTCGCCTGCCTGCCTTCCTGATTACCCCTAACCGCTTCTGCCTGCCAGCCTGATCACCTCCTAACCACTCCCATGCCAGCCTTATTGACGTCTAACTGCTCCCCTGCCAGCCTGTTTGCCCCCAACTCCCTCCTCTGCCTGCCTGGTCACCCCTAACTGCCCTCCCCTGCAAGATTGATCACCCCCAACTGCCCTCCCTTGAAGGCCTGGTCCCTCTCAACTGCCCTCCCTTGAAGGCCTGGTCCCTCTCAACTGCCCTCCCTTGCTTTCCTGACCACCCACAACTGCCCTCCCTTGCAGGCCTGGTCCCTCCCAATAGCCCTCCCCTGCTGGCCATCTTGTGGTGGCCATCTTATGTTCACATGAGGGCAGGATTTTTTACCACATGGGGGCAGCCATATTGTGTGTTGGAGTGATGATCAATCTGCATATTACTCTTCTATTATTTAGGATAGAGGCCTGGTGCACGGGTGGGGGCCAGCTGGTTTGCCCTGAAGGGTGTCCTGAATCAGGGTGGGAGTTTCCTTGGAGCATGGGACAGCCTGAGCGAGGGGCCTGTGGTGGTTTGCAGGCCTGCCATGCCCCCCAGTGACCCAAGTGGAGGTCCTGGTATCTGGAATTTATTTACCTTCTAAATTGAAACTTCATAGCCTTCAGTGGAGGCCTAGGCTGTCAAGGGCAGGAGGAAAGCTTGGCTTCTTCCATTGCCTCGGAAACCCAAGCCTCCCTCCTGCTCTCTGTGGCCACAGCCTTGGTTTGTGGTTAATTTGCATACTCGCTCTGATTGGCTGGTGGGTGTGGCTTGTGTGTAGCAGAGGTGTAGTCAATTTGCATATTACTCTTTTATTAGATAAGTATGCCTGTATCATTTTGTGGATCTTACTCCTTTCCACAGCATATGTGATGAATTAGAAAATCCAGGTGAAACAGGCACTTTATTTGGTAAATACAGACTAGTAGGTCCCTTATAAAAGTCCAGTTGATTTTCTTTCCCATGGCCAAAATTTTCCCACCTACCTTTCCACCCCACCTACTACCCTTTGCAAACTCCTAATTCTGATATGGTCAATAATTGAGGTACACTCCTGCTTGCTGGGCCAGGAAACGGAACAAGGTTCATGTTGCCAGAGCTTCAGTGCTATATCTTGATCTGAAAATGCATCTTCTCATCTATTTCCTACCACTGCTATCTTCCCTTTCTTTGAGAAGGAACATAACAAAAGAAAAATACTTGATTTGATAAGATGCCAGAATATTAAGGTGCTCCTGAAAAGTGTGGGATGATCGAGCCCTTCCCAAAGGAGAGAAGAGGAGGAAACCAGAGAAGAAAAACACAGCAGTTGGAGCTTTCACAGGATCAGAACTTGAGTATTGGACAGGTCACCCCTGTTCCAGCCATTTCCTGACTATTGGGAATCACCACACTAGGCTTGGGCAAGACTGGGAGGCAAGAGAAGGTCACTTGAGGTCAAGGAAAACCAGCAAACATTAGATGTATGTTTCCAGATCCAAGAGTTACCGAACATTCCTCAAAAATAATTCCCACTGACCCTGGCTAGGTTGGCTCATTTGGTTGAGCATTGCCCCATGCACTGAGAGGTTGCTGTTTGCAGCTGATTGATATTTCTTTCTCCCTCTCCCTTCCTCTATCTCTAAAAATCAATAAAAACATTTTTAAAAATAATTATAATAATTCCTACTGAACCCAGTCTCCATGTGGCTGTTCTAGCCTGTAGCATCTGACACAGCCACAATTTCCATCTCATGATGAGTACCTTTCGCAATGAGAATAGGCATCATCTTCGTGGAATACACTGGAAAAAAAGTGTTCTCTCAAAGGCCAGGCTCTCAAAGACCTCCTTGAAGATCAGCAATGTCTGACATATCTGACCCAGGTACCCTATGAAATCAAAGTCCAAATTTCACAAGCGGCAGATCTACTCAAGTGCTGTGGGTATTGCCAATGTGTTGGGAGGCTGCAAATAAAATTACTAAAAAAAAAACAAGCAAAAAAAAACTCCAGTCCATATCTTAGGCCTTTTCTTGAATGTGTTGCAATCTCCACGCAGTTCAGTCTGTGCCCCCAGGCCCGAACTCCACTCCGTGTTTTCTGCCCTCCCCGCACCTGACGTTCTGAAGCCCAGGCTCTGGTCCCACACTCCGGGCTGAAAGCAGCAGGCAGGAATTCCAGCTGCCGACAAAGGACAGTTCTGGGAGCTTCTGAAGTCTGACTCAGCCAGGGGGAAATCCACCTGCATCACCAAAGCGAGGGGCACACCTGAGCGGGGGCTGACCGCTAGAGGCAAGTATTGCCTGCTAGAGGCTTACTACTTTGAGAGGCTGAATTCCTGGAAGGGTTCGCTGCTCTCTTGGTCTGAGGGGCACAGGAAAGAGTATGAAAGAGTCAATGATCCAACTGCTAAGGGGAGTGCTGGGACTGGGTTTTAACAGTCCTTTAAGCGGTGCCTTTGGTACAGGGATTTCTGACTCTTATCTATTGATCTGGTCTCTGCAAGGTCGGGTGTTCTTTTGGGAGCAGGATGGAGATGGGACTGAGTCACTTAGAGTGCTTGAGTTTGCTTTAGTAGCACCCCCAATTCTACTACCCACATGGTCACCACGAGGGACAGGTAAAGAAAAAGCTGGTAGAGTTGGTAGAGTACTGCTTTGTGCAGTGTGTGTGTGTGTGTGTGTGTGTGTGTGTGTGTGTGTGAGAGAGAGAGGGGGGGGGGGGCGGACGAGAGAGCGCAAAGCTGAGATTTACATGGTGTGAATAGTTAAAAGTGTTAATAGGATTTCCAAGACTTGTTTAAAGAGGAGGGTTTCCTTTTTAATTTAGAGCAAATTATTTTGTTTTATAACAAAGATGCTAGTAAATGATAATAATGTAGTGCTTTCTATAAGCATACACACACACACCCAACACTGGAAACTATCACCAAAAAGGAGCATACTTGCATGCTCCTGTAAAATTAATTATCCCCTAAATAAAATAGAATAATTAATAATTTGAGAAAAATAAAGGATATAGGTTCCTCATATCATTGTGTTATATTTAAAGCAATTGGTTCTGTTTTATTTTGCTGGGTTATTTTAAGGAGTAAAAAGAGCATCAAAATGCCTGTTTGGTTTTCCTCTTTTAAAATTAGCATAATATTTGGTTATCCCTGAAAAGGGCTTTAATTCTCCACCCTCCTATTTGGCGGACAGCTCTGGGAACTTTGCTTATCTCTCAGTGGGGTCTGATTCCCACTTGCAGTCAGTGAAGAATAAAATCGATTTCTTTGCATGACACCTAATCCTCGCCATTAGCACATCAGAAGTGCACAGCCCTCTGAATATGTGTCATTTCTTCCCACATTTCTCCTCATTTACATCCATAATGATTGAAGCTCTTCTTTTGATTAAGAAACCTAAGAATTAAGGGAATTGTGCACCTCTCCCTTCAGATTATTTATTTAGAGGACTCTCCACTAAATAAATTACATACATATATACTGTGTGTGTGAGTTTAACCAAATGAAGGGATAAGAGAACAAGAAGTCTACTGCTTCTCCAGATCCAACTTTACTTTTTCCAGAATCAACTAGCTCTGTTTCTGAAGAAATGCCAAGGTGGCCAATCAAAATCTAACTCTTCAATTCCTCTCTAAGAGTACCTCTTGCCAGACTACACCTACTCCTGTGAAGTGTCCAGGTTGCAAGTTCACTGCATTTAATTTACTCAGGAGGGGTTCCTTTGCTTTTAGATGGATATTGGAAATGTCCACATAGACTCAGTCCGTCACATTGTATTTGCACGGCTTTTTGTATATAGCTTCTGGCTGTTATTCAGATCGCAAGGCTGCTGATTAATACCAGAACTAATAATAACAACCATTTCTCAGAAGTCTGTTGTGTACCTTTACCTATGTGAAGGCCTCGACTCATATTGTCCTAATTAATTCTCACTTTATTCTTTAGAGTTACCTAATACCCATGTTTCCCCGAAAATAAGACGTCCTCTGAAAATAAGACCTAGCGCATGGAAAGATAAGACATCCCCTGAAAATAAGACCTAGCACAACTTTGGGAGAAAAAATTAATATAAGACACTGTCTTATTTTCGGGGAAAGAGGGTATTATTCCCATCTTATAGATCAGAAAATTGAGGCTTCAGAAAGATGAAGCTACCAGCCTAGTATTACCTTCTAAGCGTGGAGTGGGAGCCCTGTCTGTCTGACTCTTCAGGGTCTTTACCTAATGTTTTGTTGATCTCACCTTCACAATCCAAGAGTTCTGAGAACAAGATAAATTAGTATGGCCCTCATGTCGTCTCACCAGTGAAGGGGTAAAAAACAGTTTAGACAAATGCACTGGAACTCTAGGAAACCTCAGTACAGGGATGACTATTCGCTGACTCCCCAAAATCCATGCTCCATATTCAGCCCAGTCTCTAATTTCCCAGTGAAGAGGGGGAGAGAGCCCCCACCCATGACCCCAAAGAGAGTATCTCCCCCCTTCCACTTACAGTGGAAGGAAAAGGAGAGCAGAGTCAGCCAGTGCATCTGAAAAGGAAGAGGGTTTTATGGTGTTCATTTCTTCTCTGTGTGAATAAGCCAAGCCCAGAGCTGTGCCTGTGAGAAAGGTTGGGTCCCCCACAGCAGGCCCTCCCAGTGGTCCTTAAACTGCTCGGCTGCCTTGGTTTATCATGTTTTCAAATCTGCTCATCACCAGGCTTCAAAAGGGACAATGCAAGTGTGAACTTTCAATCCTCAATAAGAAGTCACAAATGACAGCCATTCAGCTACTTTCATCACTTTAAAAGTCTCTATTCCTGAAACTGGCCTCTAACTTAAGTCTATATAATACAAGGAGTTGAGTGAGGAGTGAGAGGCTAGACTGAAAGTCAGGATGTCTCAAATTTTTAAAAATTCTTTATTAATATCTCTTATTCTAATTTAACCTGTGAGTGTTCTTTTTCATTCCTTCTTATTAAGACAAGGCTGTGTGACTCCTGAGGATTTGGGGAGCAGCTTCTATCATCAGTCATTTTTTTGTTCTAAAATCTTTGTATAATTGTAGGTACATATACAAGGAGTTCAGTCATCGCACTGCTTTTGCAAGTAACCATAGTCATATTACATCTTTTATTCGGCAAGCTCATTGTTTCCTCTTTTACTCATTTGGAATAGGTGACCATTTGGACAGGGACTAAATTAAAACTCACTGGAACCCTAATTACAGCCAGAGGAGAAGTCTGCGACTGAAATGAAACCAAATGTTGTGCATTGGCAGAGCACTTTTAGAAACAAAAATTATTTTAATTAAAATGTTAATTCTAGCCCTGGCCAGTGTGGCCAGTGGTTAGTGTCAGCCTATGCACCAAAGGGTCTCAGGTTTGATTCTCAGTCAAGGGCAAAGGCAAGTACCAGGATTGCAGGCTCAATCCCCAGCCTGGTCAGGAGGCAACCTTTCTCTCTCTCCCTCTCCCTCTCCCTCTTCCTCTCCCTCTCCCTCTCCCTCTCCCTCTCCCTCTCCCTCTCCCTCTCCCTCTCCCTCTCCCTCTCCCTCTCCCTCTCCCTCTCCCTCTCCCTCTCCCTCTCCCTCTCCCTCTCCCTCCCTCTCATTTCCTCCCCTTCCTGCCCTCCCTTCCACTCTCTCCTAAAAGCAATGAAAAAATTATCCTTGGGGAAGCATTAACAAAAAATAAAATAAAATGCTAATCCTAAATCTCACCAAGGTAAATCTTCTCAGAAGACACCAAACTGAATTTCTTCCCCATTTACCTTCAAACAAGAAAGTGTTCTCACAGGTGGAGAGGGAAACTCCATCTGGAAAAGGAGAGGGTGAGAGAGCCCCAGGCTTCAGCCCTACCCACTTTCATCTCCAGTTAATTCTCAAGAAAGCTAAAGATCCCTAAAACATGAAGCTGGCCAAGTCACTCCCAATTTGAGAACCCACAGGGGCCTCAGGTTCCTAAGCACCTTTTTACCCAGTTGTCCTGCACCTCTATTCATCCTCAGTGCAGGGTGACTTCACCCTTAAGGGCAGAAATGGCCAGCCCCTCCCCTGCACTCACTAGGCATTTGGTAACTGAACTTCTCAGATTCTGGTTTATTTCAGTATGTGTTGAAGTATTTTATTTATGTCTCTATGTCTAGGCTGCCCATCTACAGTACAGGAACCCAGTCCTATTTCTCTTTCTATCCCTGCTCTTCTCCATCTCTTCTGACTCTACTGTTTGAGTATTTCCTGGTACATAATACAGTAGTTGCTTCATCAATCAGTTCATTTCCCCAGATGCAGACACACCACCTCAGATGCTAAAAACATTTGTAGATCAATCAATAATTATGGCAAAACTTTGTCAATCTGGGGAGGTGCTAAAAATGGAGACAAGGATATGCCCACTTCTAAAAGTTTCCAAAAAGTGTAAACTGGTAAAATGGTGACTGGAAAAATTCTGGGGCAATTCCTAAATAAGTCACATGTCAGAATTTAAAGAATAATAGAATTTGTATAACCCAAGATGAGTTGTTCAGAATCAAGCCATACCAAGCTAACCATGTATCTTTTTTTGTGAGATTTGTAGAAGGGATATTTGAAACTAACTCAGGGATGTATTCTGATCAGTCCTAGAGTTCTTACTGCCGATCGATTACAATCTAATTATACCCCTGGAGTGCCATGGCTGACCAGTGTCCCAGAGCTAACATCATAGAGCCCTATCTAATGGTCTTGACTTAGTGTTTCTTCATTTCAGCAAAACATTTGACACAACCTGTCTTGGTATATTTTTTCACTTACTCAACAAATATTCATAAAAGGTACGTTATGTGCCAAGCATTGTATTCGGTGCTTATTCAGTGATTATGACTCAGAAGGAGATTATGAGTTCATTGCTAGCAAGGAGAACAAAACTAGGTCATAAACTGACTGCCTGGAATTCTCTTTGGAACAAAGCTGGAAGTTAATGCCATGCATCCTGACCGCAGGATGCACCGATGCTCCCCACTCACTCAGGTCTCAGCTCAAGAGTCATTTGACCACCCTGTCTATCAAACCTTGCTCGGGCAATTTCTTATTTCCTTATGTTGCTTTATTTCTCTTCAGTGCACCTTTCATTCTTTGCAGTTATCTTATTCATGTACATAGTTGCCCATTGCCTATCTCCTTAGACTGTGGTGTGAAGAAGGGGAGGCATTTCAAAGGACTATGTCTTTGTTCCTTTCTGCTCCACATGTTTATATCAGTGATAATTATTTCTATTCCTGCCTATTACACTTCCAGATGATGGAAAGTTAGGAGAGAAATAATTGATAAGATAAATAAGAGAATCAAAATTTATTATAACAGTATATTCTAAAGCACTTTGATCATTGGAAAAGTATAATTCAATGTAAGTTATCATCATTAATTTAAGTGGATGTAAATCAGAGCCAAAAGCAAAAGAATAAAGATTAAATACAAGCATTTAGGTTCAAAAAAATTAATTACAGTAATTCAAGATAAAGGAGACGAGGAGCGCAGCTCTGTGCATGCAGGGATTTAGCCAGGAGAAGGCCATCTTGGAGCTACTGGCATAGATACATAGTGTCCAGGTAGCCAAGCTGTCTCTGGGCATTTTTGGATGGTCATCTAGGTAGGAGTTCCATGTTGTGAAGTGGACATTGCCAAAGCAGAAAGTGGCTAGTGGAAGGTAACTCACTCAGGGAACAGCAGTGGGGATTGTGGGGCATTTAGCCCCAAGGAGAGGGGAGTTGGGGGGGTGGGGGCAGACTGTTTGTAACTCCCTGAGGGGTGCTCTCTTGGGGATGGATAGCTTGTGTGTGGTGAGGGCTAGATTAGAACTGATGGGTGCTGGGGGCAGGTTTTCATTCAGGGAAAGGGGATGACCAACCCACAACCGGTATCCTAGTATCAAGCCAGCTGTCACTACAGATATTTAAAGAGAAGCTAAGCAACCACAGCACCCAAGAGGGAAGCTGTAAGAGCTTGGCCAACTGGTCTTTGCTAGCTAACTCTAACCTACCCATTCATTCTAATTTCAGTGTCTTTGTTCCATTCCCACTGATTCTTTTTCTACCTGGTCTGACATCTGGTAAAATAATGTTGTGCATAGTTGGCCTCCTCTAGATGAAAGTACTTTGACTCTACTGGGCTTGAAGGTGTGTGTTCTTGTTCAGTCCCTGACTCTTCCCGTCCTCTTGGGGTATTTTCCCCTTCTCCATCACTCTGCCCTCTCTGTGGGGTGGAGTTTGACACCTTTGCTCTGTGAGAGCCCTCTGAACTCTGTTATTATTGTCCACTGGGCATTGTGACTCCTTGCATCTATACATGGATTCCTTCACCTTTTACAGTGGTGGGTGTGCCCGAGCCTTCCCTAAATGACCTGAGTACAGCCTGATCTCTGAGGATCTAGTGAGTGTATTTTACCTCGGGGGGGGGGGGGGGGGGGGGGGGATGGAAAGAATGACTGAAAAATGCAACTTGAATATGTTTTTCTGAGGCAGTTTCTCTTTCTCTTTTCAACACTTTAGAACTCTAACAGTTTTAGAATTGAAATTCCATAGTTTTTTTTTAATTCCAGTTGGAAGATATGGTGGCTTGAACTAGATGATAATTCATGGAGACGGACAAAAATGGGCAGTTTCCTTGTGTATTTTGAAGGTTCAGGAGATACTACCTGCTGATGGATTCGATTCAGGGAAAGTGGAAAAGAAAGGCCCAAATTCTTAATTCGTGTATTGAAATTAAGGTACTTTTTTTCTAAGGCCACAGAGCCATTCGTGGCAGGGCTTTGACTTCAATTCAGATCTCTAATCTCATAAAGAAACAACTGCTCTTACTTCTCCTTCTTGCATAATTATGAAATTTGCATAAAAAGGGATAAGTGGGTATTAGCTCGTTGATATCAAGGTAATGATGTTTTGAGGCTGTATTTAGTAGACAGTGGGTAATGTCCATCCAACTAGTCAGTCAATTTGTGGTTCCTTTCAACCAGTCTTCTATTCTTTTGGAATCAATACATTGTCTCTGAAAGTAGGTGTTTGTAACCACAAATGCATTTCAGCTAAATTCTTTTCAGAGGTTGTCCTATTTTCAGAAGCAACATTTCCTAGTGATGTCATGAACTATTAGAGGCATAGTGGGCAACAGGGCAAGTCCATCTCTTGCAGGAGCTCTCATCCCAGTAGCATGTTCTGCAGTTTTAGTAAACTGGTCTTAGTAAGCAAGCTGTCCTATAAAACCTCCCTGTGAGCAGCACTTGCTATAAATTCCAATCCCCATTCTTCAGCTGATTCACCAGATAATTCAGAAAGAATCCTTTTACCTCTGAACTCTGGTCAAGATGTCCCCAGTAGCAATGGGGCAATAAGAGCACATAGGTGATAACTCAAATGAATAAAGAAAACAAAAAATAAGAAGATGTCCCCAACCCTTTTATAGATCCAAGAATTGAAAAAGAAAAAAAAAAGTAACAAAAACTAGAAATATGGATACCACTGCTTGTGGTTACTCTGTTCATTTATTCCCTAAACACTGAGTTCCCCACACATGCTGGATATGGTCTGTGGGAGGCAGCATTTGCGAATGGCACCCTTGATCTTAGGCTTTTTCCTCAATCTCACATGACTAGTTCAGGTTTTGGCCTCTTCGCCTACATCTCCTTTTGAACAGGCTCCGTTCTTTACCTTTCTCCAAAGCCGCCTGCCCTATATCTCAGACGATTTTATCAGTTACCTCAGAGCAGGACTGGCCAAATTCCAAGGGAAAAACAAAGTTATTTCAAGGGATTTATAACTCAGCTTTGCTGAAATGTGGTCCCAAAACAGTACTGCTAATTGTGAAAGCAAATGCTAATAAAGGTCTCCAGGGAGAGCTCTGAGCACCTGCTCCAAGACCCCAAGGTCCACAGGGCAGGCACCCAGCTATTTTGTTATTCTGGGGACCAGCACCCAGCTATTGTTCGGGCGACCATTTTCAAGTCCTTTATGTAATTCGAGGTTCCCCTGAAAATGCCCCCTGAAGGGAACTGCTCAGAGAATGCTGTGGGTGGGAGATGGGAAGAAACAAAATGCAAGAGAGGAGTCAATCATGATTTTATTAAATATACCACAATACACTTTTATATAGTCATGGACTCATATTTGGTTATGCAAAACTTTGGATTCTGAAATGATTTATACGCTTCAGAACCTAGAAATTAAGGCTAGCAGCAGCATCTGTGAAACACTCCCTTTTGTTTCTGAAGGAACCTTAAAAGAAAAAAGAAAAAAATGGATAAAAAATACCTTATAGTGGCAAAAACTCTCCTATAAATTAACATCATCTGATAAGCTTTTAAGCGCAAGGCTAAATTGTTCTATAAATTTTCTTACACAATGGCAGGACTATTAAACTCTTAAATAAAATTATTCTCAAAAATTTTCCACCAGGGTGAAAGTTATTTTAAGTAATTTTTCAGGGATTCATACAAACATACAAACACACAAGTATCTAGAAGCAAAACAGAAATTTGTACCAACTTCCAACTTAAATATTCTAATGAGAGGGAGGAAGGAGAGGAGAGGAGAGGAGAGGAGAGGAGAGGAGAGGAGAGGAGAGGAGAGGAGAGGAGAGGAGAGGAGAGGAGAGGAGAGGAGAGGAGAGGAGAGGAGAGAGAGAAACACTGATGTGAGTGAGGCACATCAATTGGTTGCCTCTCCCTCACAGGCCAGGATTGAATCTGCAACTTAGGCATGTGCCTTGTACCGGGAATCGAACCCATGATCCTTCACTGCATGGGCCAGTGCTCTAACCACCGTCAAGAAAAATGTTCAGTGTCTTGATTGGAACAAAGCTGTATCTATTTGGCAAAATCATCCAAACTGCCCATACACTTAAAATAGGTACGCTTAGTATATACCAGTTAGATATGAGTAAGCTTGATTCAAAAAGTACAAGGCAAACCAAAAATAATTGTTTTATATTTCCTTAGTATATTTGATTCTGTCTCCAACTTCTGGTATTTTTATTGCCAAGAATT